>NC_137890.1:160038613-160640580 GCF_963455335.1 Martes martes
GGGGAAGCAGGCTCCCTGCTGAGCAGAGAGCCCAATGTGGAGCTCGATCCCAGGACCCTGAGATCATAACCTGAGCTGAAGGCAGAGGCTTAACCCACTGAGCCACCCAGGCGCCCTTATTTATTATATATTCTTTATCCACTCATCTACTGATGGACATTTAGGTTCTTTCCATATCTTGGTTATTGTTAATAGAGCTGAAATAAGTAGGCATGTGTATGTCCTTTCAAATTAGTGTTTTTGGTTGGAGGAAATAAATTCCTGGAAATGGAATTTCTGGATCATATGAAAGAGGAGAAATAGTTGGGGCTCAACTGTTAGAAGGCCAATACAATATAGTCTAGCCAAGGAGTAATGATGCAACGGCCATGAGTCTCAAAACTTGAGGTCTAATGTCTGGTACTAACTCTTGTTGCACCTTGGACAAATCATATAACCTCACCAGGCTTCTGCATCCTGATCTACAGGAAATCTCTGAGGTTCCTTCCAAATCTAAGTTCAAGCAATTTAGAAGGATCTAAATTAAGATAATTTCATGAGCAGAGAGACAAAAAGGTCAATGGAAATAAAAAACACAGGAAGAGGATGGGAGGGCAATCAGAATTCGTTTAAGATATGTTGATTTCAAAATGTTAATGAGACAGATTGAATATGTTCAGAAGACCAGCTGAAAAGAGAGCCCCAGAAGCAGGAAGAGAGGCCCTGGCTGGAGTTCAGATTTAGAAGCTATTTCCATGGACAGGAGAGTAGATGAAATTGTTAGGGACAGACTGGAAAAGAGGGCAGGGATGGAGATAACAGCCCTGAGAGGCAAGCAGGTTCTTAGCAAAGCATGACCAGAGAGCCAGGAAGTCCTGGGAGGCTAGGGACCAAAACAAAGGCTGCAAGGAGAAAAGACTGTCAGATCAAGGGTTAAATGCTTTGGAGAGCAACTTAACCTAAAAAAGTACTCATCTAGAAAGGCGGTACTGATACAAATCAGAGGTTTCAGAGGGAGAGGATGGTTTAAAAGGGTAGCTACAAATGCAAAATGTGTTCAGAGGCATTTGCAAGCAATTTGATTCTGTAAACCTCCAGAACCTGGTGGGCATTTTTCTTCCAACATAGTCCACATGCCACTTGCATTAAATTACCTGGCGTGGTTGTTGAGAATGCAGGTTTCTTGATCTCCTGCAAAACCAAAGATTCATAATCTGTGGAGAGGAGGCTCTGGGTCTCTTCATTAGAAACACTACTGCCACGTATTTATGCTTATGTGTGCAGCCCAAGGTGCTTCAATGTGTTTTTGAAATGAATGGAGGGAGTCAGTAGAAAGACATAAAATGAAGGTTGGGGAAACTGATGGACAGCAATCTTGAAAAGGCAAAATGGGACCTAGGGACCAGGAGAAGGAATAACCTAAAAGAAAGACTCCATCCATCTCCAAGGATATCATGCTCCCTGTGGCAGAGACTCATGCTCAACAGAGCAGCCAGCAAGGTCTCCATGAAAAGTTCTGTCTTATGTCTCCACTCTTGGTAATGATATCTTGCCATCTACAGTGACAGTCTTGATGCCAGAGAGGTAACAGGGGCTGAAGTCTCGGCAGAAGGCAGAGCCCCCGATGAGTTCCCCAACCTTTCCGGCAGCAGTGGGGAGAGCACGGACAGCTGGTCCCAGCTTGCCAATGAGGAGGACAATCCAGATGACACGAGTAGCTTCCTGCAGCTCAGTGAGCGATCCATGAGGTACTTGCTCTTTACTTGACTTCCCAGGGAAACGGGTCTCAACACAGATTCTCAAATACTTTATAAATGGTTCTTTACAAAGGGTCCCTAATGGAGCAAGGAGAGCTCCCGCTAAGTCAAGGTGCTTGCCTGTCATGATTTATGCTGAGAGGTTTCCTAACATCCAGTTGTACCTTTAATTACCTTGGCCAAGGTTAAGAGTCAGCTGTATTCTTTTCTCTGCAAGCCCCAGCTAGTGCATTCAGTAACAACTGGGAAATTTTAAATAAGAGCTGCTGTTACACCTGGTGTGTTTGATACTTTCTCTCTGGTTCATTTGTATTTCAGATGCAACACAGGCTGGGTTTACATGAGGCAAGTGTTTCCACATTGTGTTGTGTTGTTTGGCCTAATTGTTTCTTCCCTTTCTCTCCCCTGCCCTGTGTATTGTTGACTCTGAGAAAGCAAGAGAGAAGTTAATGAAAGATCAGATTTGGAAGGACCCAAGCCCATCAAGAGACATAAACTAAACACTGTCCCTCTGTGAGGTGGAAATGAAAACATTCTCCACATTTCTGCCTTATTTGATACTGGACAAAATCTGCAGACTTTCCAGAAAGGCCAGTGGGAAAATGGGATTCAAATGCATCTGGGTGTAATGGCTCCTTGGTGGTCTTATTTCTGGCAGTTTATTCTGCTTAGACTTAGAAAAAAGTCACAGTGTTAAACACTTGGTCTAAAATCCCCTCAAACTAGTGGGAAATATTACAATACGGAGATAAAAAAACAAAGAGAATTTAAATCTCTAGACTTATCAGAAGTTTATACAGTTAATTGCCTTCAGCACAATGTTTGAGTCATCAGATTTCAATCAGTGAATATATTCAATGCCCCACATGAAACCCAAAGCAATTGAAGGAGTCCAGTTTGTTACTCATGGTAGTCCCCAGGGAAGACTGTCCCGTTACACAACACACCGGCACTCACCCTTTGGAAACCTGACTTGGAAGAGACATCACTGGGAGGTAGTGGGAATATGAGGAGACTCAATGGGTTTGCTGAAATTGGAGGCATTCCATTCTACAAGTACAGACAGAGCATAAAAATTGGCTCAAGTCTACTATGTTTCAGCAACTAAGTTCCAAGCTAGTAACTAGACCGTATGTCGATTGTGTAACCTATGAAAATGATTCAGAAGCCCTCCTTCTCCATGATACACAAGGTATCAGGTGCTGCTTCTCATAGATTTTACAATAGAGAGATAATAAAACTTTGACATTGCACAACTTCATATTTGTAAATTCTGCAGTCCCACAAGAGAACAGTCAGCCAGGTGCATATTCTGTGGAATGTCCCTCAGAAAAATCCCTTGAATGGAAAAAGGAGAACATGTGTCTACTGGTTTCTGTCAGAAGTCAAAAAGCAGACAAGTGAGCATTCTGGTATCTCCCCAGCCAGCATTCTCAGAAGTATGTCAGTCTTCATGGGTATGCCAAAGAGTCTCTTGCTGACAGATAAACATTCTCACTGTAACTAGAATGAGGAAGACAAAAGTCATGCTGATTGTCACCCACTAGGTGTGGCTCACTAGGTCTGACACCAGTGCAGAAATTCAAAAACAGTGATGATGATGATTATGATGATGATGATAATTATGATTGGCTGGAGCCAAAACTGTCTTTTGCTACATCTTCCCCTAATTTGTCCAGAAATAAATATTAATTTAGGAGTCCCCCAACAATATTCTTCTGGGAACCAATAGAAGGACTTCTTAGAAAGAAAGATGGAACGTCAGTGTTGGCCATGTGGTCAGGTGGTGGAGACAGGCATTAATATGTAAACTTTTGCTTTGTCAGCAATGGCAACAGTAGTGCCACTAGCAGTCTTGGCACTATGGACCTGGACATTTATCAGGAAAGCATGCCATCTTCTCCCATGATTAAGTAAGTAGCCACTGAGATGCAGTGATTGTGAGACCACTATTCTAATTTCATCCAGCAATCCATTTTGATCATTCAGATGGTACCCAACTGCTGAATCATCATGTCTATACTGCCATGGGTCCATGTCACTGGAGCAAAAACTGGGGCTTAGAATAGTCCTAGCTAGCACCACTGTTTTCTGGATTTCAAATCTAACCCCTCTGATAGAATCATCCCAGAAAAAGTTGACCCATATAATCGGAGGTGATATGCCATTTTACTTAATTAGACACAGAGAAGCAAAAATCCTTTTAAATCATACCATGCCAACCAACAAAAACTATTGTTCAATAGAATATAATGTGAATGGTTTTCCTCTACTTGTAGACACCTGGGGTAATCACTACTAAATGTGTCTAATACCAAATGGTGCCACAAAGCAGATATGTCATTGCCACACAGTGACTCTTCTTCCCAAGACCTTGGTCCTTTCAAAAGACCAAGGGGAAATAAATAGCACTTAGAGAAGTGCAACATAATAAATAACAAAAAATACAGGGCAGGAAAGGAGGACAACATGAAGTCAGGGCTACATCCAGAATTTGTGATTATTCTGGAAAAGTAAATGAATTGAAATCTATTTTTGACCATTACGACTTAGCTTATTACTATTTGGAGTTCTCTGAAATCTCAGAAAGATAAAAATGAAAGATAAGACTAAAGCTGCTCCCTGATCTACTTCCTCAGCTTACTCTCTCTAGCTCAGTTATTTTTGCTTCACTATGTAATCAGGTAACTTGCCTGTGGGAGTATTCCTCAGGGATTGAAGGAATCAGTCCTTCGTTTTTCCTTACTGCCATTATTCACAAGTAGGGACGAATATACACATGACCTTGGGTTTGTTTTGTTTCATTTTTTAAAAGTAGAACCAAAATACAAACAAAAAATTATTTGGGGGTATACTTACTTTTATCCTTCAGGAAACATTTGCTTAGCTACTTTTTTCCATCTTTCTCCAGGTTTAGAGCCTAGGACCCTACACACATAGATGCATTCAGGGAAAACAAAAATGGCCACCACCCATGTCAGCGTCCTGAAGATCAACAATGGCAGAAACTGTCCCTACCATATGTCATTTCACTTATATCACTTGCAAAAACCCTTGGGAAATTGGCGATTCTTCTAAAAATAATTCTGTATGCATGGCAGAACAGCTAAACTCTCTCTCAACATCAGGAATATAATGGAATTTACAGCCAGTAAATCTTAGCAGTAATAGAAAAATATAAAAGAGAATACTCTCTCATAAAAATACACATTTTTAAGGGCTCTGTGTCCTAATTTCCAGCCCATACAAAAATATAGGACAACTACAAGCTTCCCAAGATGGTCAACTCCTTTCAGCTGTTGGGACATATGCTCTCCTTTTGGAAGCATTTACTGAGTCCTGCCGTTACATCAAGGCTTCCTTACAAGTACTCACTGTATGAAAACACCTCAAACATCGAACATGAATGTATCTAATGAAATACTTCAGTTATGTCTCTATAGTTCTTTATCACCTCCAAGCTACTTCATCCTCCCGATTAAAACAGAAAAATTTCAATTTTAATTGAGATATTTTGTTGTACAATTTAGGTTCTGCAGCTCATTGGTTTTGTTTTGTTTTTTTCCCCTTATTCCAGATCAAGGAACCACAAACATTAGAAAAAATATTAGAAAAATAGACTAAATGCAAATCATTGTGTCAGGATGACAATATATGGTCCTGTAAATGACAAGTAAAATACAGAAGAAGGATAAGTCCCCAAATAAGTTGCCTACAAGATATTTCCTTGATTGTTCAAACCAGTGAAGATTTATGGAAGAGAAGTTGAGAAGAGAAAGATGCATTTCTTAGTTTCCCACACCAGTTATCCCAACTAAAACTACATAGTTTATCTGGTCCTTTTTAAGGTCCAGGGCTATTTATTGCAGACCCAATGATTCTATGTAATACCCACATTGATATTTCTCCAGTGTTACTTCCCTCTATGAAAATGATAAATCTAGAATGAACTTCAGAAGTTTTTAGGTCAATAAGATCCATTGCCTCATCATCCATTTGCAGCTTACTCTTCCTAAACATTACCAACCATATACTGTTGTTTTCTCCCAAAGTGAATTAGTAGAAGAAAAGGAGATTCTTAAAGGACAGTCAGAAAACGTAGAGGGTAAGCCACATTCCCATAATTTTGACACACAATTTGCCTGTGATGTCCCCATGGAAAACGTAGTAAGTCTGGGCTTGTGTCTGTGTTCAGAAGGTGCCTCTGGAGTGCCGGTGGGAGCGGCCAGCTCCCAGGGGAGCCTGCTGGTGATCAACTTTGACCTGGAGCCAGAGTGTCCTGATGCTGAACTTCGAGCCACGCTGCAGTGGATAGCTGCATCTGAACTTGGGATCCCCACCATCTACTTTAAGAAATCTCAGGAAAACAGAATCGAAAAGGTACCCCATCCTGTGTTGGGATGTGAATAAGTTGTGCTTTTATTACTCATTAAATTCCCAGTCAATTCATTTAAATTTGAACTATTTGTCCTTTTCACCTAAAAATTGTGACTAGAACTTTCAAACCTTCCACCTGCATCAGTATAACCATGATAACTGTTTCTCTGACCCTCAGTTGGTCTCAGCTCATTGGTGACAATGAGAAAGTGAGGTGGGGAGATGGGAACTTTCTCAGAGTCTGGTGTTTTATTTCTGTGTTTGTTTTTGTTTTGTTTTTGTTTGTTTCCTTGCTCTGCAACCAATCTCCTCATCCCACTCATTTAAATAAAAGGTAGATGGGAAAGGCTTGTTAGATATGATAAACTAAAGTGAGGCCATACTGATATTTAAAACAGACTGTGGCATGGTGTCAGTGGGAGGCATGTGTAATCCCCTACTATATAAGTTTGCATTAGACAGACTTCCTCATTGTCACTCACAACTTACCAGAAACATAAAGTCGGGGAATAGATCCCTTGCCAACCTCTAAATTAACAGCAACTATTACTCTAACTCCCAATCTCTAAAACTGCCCACTAACTGTTCTAGAAAGTTAATTATTAAGATTTAAGCACAAATCCACCTGCCAATGTCTTCAAGCTCAACTTCCCATAAAAGCGTGCTCCTTCTAAAGATGTTTAAATTAATAATAATGTTGCTGTGTGAGCTTCCTATTGCTGTGTAGCAAACTGCCACGAATTTTCTAGGTTAAAACAAGACCACCTAGCTATGTTGCCAGAAGCTGGGTGAACTCTAGTTTGCTCTCTGCTTAGGGACTCACAAGGCAGAAATCAAGATGGCAGCCTGGCTGGGAACTTGTCTGAAAACTGTGGGGAAAAACAAGCTTCCAAGTTTGTTCAGGTTGTTGTCTTAATTCAGTGCCTTGTGGTTGTAGGACTGATGACCCATTTCTTTGCTGTGCCCCTTCTAGAAACTTCCATCATTCCTTGTCATATGGGCCCCTCCATGTTCTCATGCAGTCAATCTCTCTTACTTTTTTTGCCATCAACCAGAGAAAATGGTTTTTAAAGGGTTTATGCAATGAGATTAGGTTCACCAGATAGTCTCTCTTTTGATTAACACATTATTAATTAAAGAATCCCTTTTACCATGTACTTAATAAGGGCACAATTTTCTCATCCTAGTCATGGTAATGAGGATTAGGGCAGAAATTTTGGGAGCTGTTTTAGGATCCTACCTATCACTGCCATAGTGCATTTTGTAATGTCTTATTGTCACAAAGTACACCCACATTATACATTATACTTCTTCCTCAGTAACTCATCAATAACCCCCACTCATCAATAGCCATTGGCTATTATCATCCTTTTTTAGTTAGCAAGTCAGGACTTAGAGAGGCCGGCCCATAAGAGATCCTCAGGTAGTGATGGCTGAGTCTGGTACTGGAAACTTCTCAGTAGTGTCTCTCTCAGGTTAAATTGTCTTGGAGTTATGATCTGGATTTTTTTTAAAATATGTAATTGTGTTATAATTCTCATTGTCAAAATCTAGTGGCCTGAGATGAAAAATCCTATACCATGTTGCTCATGCACATAGAAATTAGAACAGCTTCCCCATTTCTGCATCACCAGCCAATGGCATTAGCTACTGGAAAAACTCAGAAGGAGACCTAATGTATACTGCCCTCTCCCACACCAGCCTCTCTCTCCAAACAGTAACTTATATTTCTCTTCGTGTCTAAGACTTCCTACCATTCCATACCACCTGAAACTAGATACTATCCTATACTTGTCATAGCTTTGTTGGCAAGGTAATGAAGAGGTTCACTATTGGATTAAATTCTCCTTTCACCTCACCACCCAGCCTGCCCCAGTGCAAAGAGTGGAGTGAAGGAACACTCTACATTGGACCCCTCCTTCTCATCATACACAATCCTGATGGCTCTCTGCCATGGGGAGGAGAACAAGAACATTCTCAGGCAAAGTGCATCCTCAAATTCCTGGAAAAATGAAAGACAGGCTTGTTTCCAGTTTTATCTCCAGATCATTATTTGGTGCATTTTTGGATGGTCTTTTAATGATGTAGATTTTTATATAATCCACCATTTCAAAGAAACAAAGTAGTAGTCTCTATGAATATGTGTCTCATAAATCCTTATCAGGTGAAAAGACAAATGGTATGTCACTAACTTGATTACTAACTTGATTATGTAAATTAGGCCCTGACTTGATATTTATTTATCCTCACTACTTTTCAGTTCTCAGAGGGATACCTGCCTTTTGCTCATAGCAGTTTTTCTGAGAGAATAAATGCTCCACTAGTGTTATCAAGAAAAACATGAAGTAATGTTTTACTCATTCAATGTGTCATCAGGTCAAGGAGCATATTTCTAAGTACTGTAACATTAGGGACTAAATATTCTAATATTTTTCAGAGTCAATTAAAGTTCTCCACATAGGGTGTCTTCTCCATAAATGGGCACTGTTTGTTATCTGAGATGAAACTGGTCAAATAAAGCAAACCCATAAGCAACATGCTGACATCCTTTCTTTTATCAATGCTGTATCTGGAAACCTCTTTCTGATTGTCTTTTCTTAATTAATTAAGTAGTTATTCAAGTGTGGAAGAGAGATTGTGGCCTCCCATGAGGCTGTGTCATATGTAAAGGCAGCAATGTTTCACGTGCTCCTTCTCAGTTTGGAAAGGATTAAAGAAGCATCTCTTTAAAGTTTAGAAATGTCATTTTCCCACCACCACCCAAGTATTAAACATCACTCACACATCTATGCCCTGAGTTCCCATTTGTGTGAATTCTGGATTTTTAAAATATATCAATTTAGTTAACAATTTTCGCACTAGGGGTTCCACACTCATCAACCCACCTGCCTTATGACAATACAAGCGTGAGCTAAAGGGGAGAGGGTATGATGAGTAAATAGTGAAGCAGCTTATCTTTCCCACCATCGACCTAGGAGTTGAAGGGCACTTAATTAAAGTCAGCTTATAATGAATTTCAGTCCCATTTCAACTCAAAAGGCAAATTCCAAACAGTTTTAGTGCCCAATGTAGTGTCACTCTTTTCTGGTAAAATGACTTTCATTTTAAAGCTTTCTCTTTAATGGTGTGTGTTTTTTTTTTTTAATTCATTAAAATGTTATGTTCACTTGAAAGTCATACACTCAGAACACTCATCAAGTATTTATCAACACACCAGGCACTGTTCTAGGTCCCGGGAATATAGGAAACAAAAGAGACAAACTTCCGACCCATGGAGTTTCATTCTAGTTCAGGAGGGACCCAGAGTAGGGTGAATATAAAATAGGAGAAACTCAGATTCTAAAGAGAAATCTTGAAATGTGATGGAAACTTATTTTAGAAATGGGAGATGATAAACACATGGAAAATGGGATTTATCACACCTCCACTATGAGCCAAATGCACAGAATTACCTGGGACAATCATTTACAATTCAAATGCCTCGACCGTTCCTTGGCCCTGATCACTTCCGGGGGGGCCCAGAAATACACATTTTTTAACAACTTCCCTCAAGTGAAGTCATTTTGATGAGTACTAAAGTTTTGAGACCTCCTCCCATAAGAAATATCCTGAAAGAGTGGCAGAATTTGATAAACAAATTAAGTATTCTAAATTCCAGGGCAAAGATTGCTGAGAATCCTAATGCCTGATGATCTAAAACAGTTTGTAAATATCATTCACAATGGCTGACAGTATATGCAACTGATGAATCACTAAATTCTACCCCTGAAACTAATAATGCCGTGTATGTTAACTAAATTGAATTTAAATCAAGAATTAAAAAAAAAAAAAATTTGGTCTACTTAAAGTGAACAAAATCATGAAGATAATTGTTTTTTTTTAAAGTAACATAAATTGGCCAATTATTCTGTCTTTTGGATACAAGGTATCATTGCCCTCTATCTAGCTCCCTTTCTAAATCTAATGAGCTTCTGTGAGCTGGAATGGCCTGATGACTGGCCTGGCTTCACTGTAAATCAGTGCCTTTCTCATCTTTATGCATTTGAGAATTACTTCCTTTTCTAGGAGGCAATACAAAGAGCAGAGGAAAGAGAGGAAACAGTTGTATGCATACCTCCCCAAGAAAGTGAGGATCCGAAGAGATGTGACCTCACCTCTAATTTCTCATTCCATTCTACATGAAAAGTGGTGGAAGGACAATAAGAGAAAAAAGGAAGGAAAAATATACTGTCTTAACTTAGACAACTTAGACAACCTGAACAAAACACCATAGACTGAGCTGCTTATACAAGACATTTACTGCTCACAGTTCCGCAAGCTGCGAAGTCCAAGATCAAGGTACAAGCAGATTCCATTCCTGGTGAGGGCCCTCTCCTTTCCTCTGTCATCATGTGGCAGAAAGAGAGAGAGAGCTCTGGTGTCTCTTCCTTTTCTTATAAGGTCATAAATCTTATCACAGGAGCCCCATCCTCATGACCTCATCTAAACCTAATTATCACCCAAAGGCCCTACCTTGCAATACCATCACATTGGGGTTTGGGGTTTCAAAACAGGAATTGGTGGAGAACACTGACGTTAAGTGCATAATAGATACTAAATCTCCTCATTTATAAACATAAGAAATTGTCTTGAACTGAACCCTTTAGTCAAGGTTCTCAAATTCAGTGTGCACCAGAATCACCTGGGGAGATTCATAGGCCCAGATGCTCTGGCCAATTAAATCAGAATCTCCTCCTGGTATGAAGCCCAGGCATTGGAGTTTACTAAAGGTCTCTGGTGGTTCCAGGGTACAGCCAACACTGATAATCACAGCTCTACAGGCTATAATTGCAGGAGCAATATAAAACCAACTCACTTGTGCTTAATAAAATGGAATTCTGCCCTGGAGCAAAAGAAGGTAGTTACTTTCAGAAATCCAAGCTGTTTTTTAAAAATCTCATAGCTTGCAAACAACTCTCATAGATTCTAACATAGGATTTTTGTAAACAACTTATTTAATTTAGTAAATATGTCTGTAAATATAAAAGTCCTCTACCATGTGACACTCTTCTTCAAATGAGTCTGTCAATGATGTACCATCACAGGATGTAAAACCTTCTGGCTTCCTAAGATAAAACATTTGCTCAAGGAAATGTCAATTATGATCTATAGAAAGGGAACCTAATTATTATTGACTCTGAAATGGCAGGAAATGAAAATATTTGATTTTTAATTTTCAGTGCGTTGGAATAAAAGAAACTCAGATCCTTGACATACTGAAGCTGATTCTAAAATTACCAGAGCAAACACATGGTCAGGCAAAATGAAAGATCTAGGGCGAGCTGCTAAATTGAATATGGTTTTGAAGCCTATAGTAACAAGCTGGGAGTGTCTTTCTTGGCTTCTTCACAACCTTAGCCTCAATTTTTATTTAGAAATTTGTTGTAGTCAAGGAGGAAAAGAAAGTGTAAGACCTTCTTGCTCATCAGACCCACAGATGTTTCAAGGTCTTGATGTCTGAGATTAAGTCATCACAGCCTCAGAGTAGGCTATATTTAGTGGGGCTGGATCATTTTTAAAAGCTGCTTTATTGGGATATCAGACTGAATTTAGAAATCATGAGACAGATCCTAGCCTGTTACCATTTCACAAACTACTAGCAGATGGCTACCTGGTGGGGCATTTTGACAACTTTTGGTCAGTCAACATCGTAGTCATCCCCACAGTGGGAGATCCTCTTTCAGCAAGTCCTAAATAAACGGAAAGATGCTTGTAATTGAGCTTCTAAAGAGGTCTAGACTGAAAGCCTTCTGGGAAAAGCTTAGCAAATATTGACATCTGCCCCAGAGTTTTGATTGTCTTTTAGAGAAGTGACTCAGGGATAAAAGTTGGGAACAAAATGGTAGTCCAGTGAGCAGGAGTTTACAGGGAAGAAAAAAAGGAGCTGAGGCTAATTTTATATTTCTGTGTATTTTATGTTGACTTCATCTTTGTAAGACATGTTAAGGGAGAAGAGACAACCTCCAGGGATAGGCCTGGCCTAAGGTTATTTATGACCCTGAAATTGTGAAGAGAGGTCACCAACCTATGAACCTCTCACAATGAGACCTCAGAAACTTGATGTTCAAGTCTTGTCCACTGGTAACACCTACTTTCTAGACTTCTAATAAGAGCTGGAAATGTCTGATTTTCAAATCATGCAAAGACATCCTGGACTTTCTCTCTTTTTTCTCTGATACCTCATGTTTTTATCATTTGTCTGACAGAAAACATGCCTCAGATCATTCATACATGCCAAGATATACGTAATAGCTCACAAAGTTATTTTTATGCATCTCCATAAATTACTAATAGTTGCTAGGAATGTTCCCCTATCTGAAGGTATTTGCCTTTTTTGTGTTAAGCAAAGTCTTAACACAAAATATTAAGCACTCTAAAATTTCAAGAATCTGATAGGAAGCTACGCAGAAGTTGCAAAGTCCCAAACAACTAGTAGTCTCTGAAATTCTATCACTGAGAGCAAGGGAGCTGACTGGAGCTAACATTCCATTGCTGTTCTAGTAAGCAATGAAGAGAGGTCCTGGCTACCCTACCCCACAATATACATGACACTGTCAGTCACAATGCAATAAGACAGATGCCTCATGACCAGCTTTTACTGTGCTTGTTGTCCACAGCAATTTTCCCAATCTAGGCTCTGTTCAGCTTCAGCCTACAACCACTTTTGTGGAGCAGCCTATCAATAGAAAATTATTGACTAAACAGCCTCAAGATATGCATATTTAAGTTACATATGTGTAAATTAAAACTTAAGAATGAATACATAGATGAGGTTAATCCTCAATGGTTCTGGATGCCATCCCATATTTCAAATAGTCTTCTGCTCACGTTAAATGTATTTGAGTCACATTTGATCATTTGTTCCTTCTCTCATCTGGCCAATTTTATTGAACACCTATCAGGTACAGGCGCAAGATAGTAAGATAGGGCTTAGGTATTGTCCTTCCCTGGGGAATTATTATCTATAACCTAGTTGCTATTGACTTCCTATCTGTCTCTTTTTTTACATTACCCCATGGGCTCACGCCCATGAGTTCATCTCTCAAGACCTCAATTTTTCATCTGCAAATGCCTGCTTCACAGTGTTGTTGACAGAATTAAATGAGATTATATGCACAAATGTACTTCCTACAGGTTTTGGCCCTTAGTAATTGTCACTTTTCTTTAAAACTGTCTGCCTAAGGAGTATGGAGAGGTCTTCACTTTGGGCTTCAACTCACAGTGTCATGAAAGGAATAATCTACAGTAATTTCCCATCTTCCAACTCTTCAGCTCACAATTCACCTGCAGCCAAAAACATTTTCTCTAAATTGTGGTACCAGTTGAAGCTGGTACCAACAACTGGGACAAATCTAGGGTGTTTCTTCAATCTTTCCTTTTCCTTTTATAATGGAAAGTCAATGTCTTTTGAAATGTGGTCATGGGGGAAGAGATTTTTCAAGATGAAGGAAGGAGCCAGTAAATGACCACACTCTAAAATTTAGCACTTGATTTATTTACCCTAAATGTATCCATCCAATGAGAGATTATTTGAGACAGGTGGAAAGTCCTGGGAGTTACGCTGTACAGTCCTGTCAGAGAGAGTCCAACCCAGAGAAAAGCAGACCTGAGGAAACTCTTGAAATATCTAAAAGACAGACTCTTGAGAGAAGAATTCCATGTAGTCTCTGGCAATCAATGGATGACAACTGCTCTGAGGAAGAAAATTCCAGCTCATTTGAAAGAACTTTCTGACAATCTGAACTGTCTAAAAAGAAAATAGACTGTCCTGGAAAATAGTTCCCTGTCACTAGAGATTTAAAATATAGCCTTGAGAGCTTTTGGCTTTGGAAGAATGATTGAATGAGATGACTTTGAAGCTCATTTGTGATACCTGAGTCCTAATTCTGTGCTTTATTTTAGTTTTTAGATGTCGTGCGGCTGGTTCAGCAGAAGTCCTGGAAAGTGGGAGATATCTTTCATGCAGTTGTTCAGTACTGCAAAGTGCATGAGGAGCAGAAGGAGGGGACCCCAAGTCTCTTTGACTGGCTCTTGGAACTGGGATAAGACAGCTCTGCCCTTAGAGTATCCCTTTCCTTTATTCCAGCTTAGATTACAGTGGTTTGCTCTAAATGCTCTAAACTTTCTCAAAACATCCATCGCATTGGCAGAGCTATAAAAAATCTGCTATTCAAGTCTACGACACATAGAATAAATCTGAGGAAAAGCAATAGGTCTGTACAAATCAATACAACCTATGAACGAGTTCAAAAGAGCTTGTATTCAAATGGCTGGAAAAACAAAAATTTTAATGGGCCCTAAACTAAAAGCTTACAACTAGGCCCAAAATCCAGGAAAGCTGTTCTTAAAAATTTTTAATAATATAAAATGATGTGTAAGGTCTCCAACTATGTGATTCAACTGAAAGTCAAGTCACTAGTCAATATAATTTTGTAAACTATGATGTAACATTTATTTTACTTTTTCAAGCTGATTATGGGGCTCTCAGCCCAGATCAACACTTAAGATATGGGCAAGAAATTTCCAGATTTTTGATACAAGGGATTTTCACCATCAGACCAGTATCAGTGGATATTAACAGAAATGCAAGAGTATTATTAACGTCCTCTACTGAGGTGATTTAATTTATTCACTGCAACTCACTGATAAATGCTCAGCACCTCCCCAGCAATATCTAACCAGAAAACTCTTGGTTTTCAGTCGAGAGAGAGAAAGACTGAGGTTGTCTTGTTTCCATCTCTGTATTACTTGCATAACATGTTTGCAGAATTCTTACCATAAGAAAAAACTTTCTTACCAAAAAAAAAAAAAAACAGTCTTTTGAGATAAAATCTGCTTGTGTATTAAATTATATGATATAAACTTTCATTTTATTTTTATTGTAAATTATGAAGAGATTATTATCTTAAATAATATATTGAGTTATCTTAGAGGTTCATAAAATATGAGGGGATTATAGTCTTAAGTGTCATATCTTGACATGCAAGATCAGTACTTTTATTATAAATGTGTTGGTTCTAGTATGGTAGACCTTACCTGGGTGACATTTTTGATGACAGACACAGAATTTGACATAACCCATTAGGATCACACACTCTTCCTGATTCAAAGATATTGACATTTAATTAGGGAAGAAGAAAACCTTATCATATTTAATTTATTCAAATAACAGGGATTTACTCTTCTGAAAAATAAAAAGTATCTAACTTCTCTTCTCCCTTCACCTAAATGAGATACCCTGGCTTTTATTTTCTTGACCAAAGAAGGTGTTTACTAAGATTCCCTGAAATACCATGCTTTTATTCTATTTTTTAAAATTGTGAAGTAATTTTAAGTGTGAAAAAGGCCCCATGCCATCAATGCTGGCCTTATGTGTCATCTACACCTTGAAATGTCAAGAAAGCTTCCTTGTAAGCCTTACTACCCTCTTCACCACATACCGAGGAATCCTCCCCAGTACTCACTAGACACTTATTATGTTAATAGTCCAAATTTAAGATATGTGTTTAATTTGTCACATTAACAAGATGTCAAATTTTAAAATGTATCCATTATCTCAAGCTGAAAGTTCTTTGTGCTACTAAATGGAAAAGGATCTATTTATTTTTAAACAATCCCAGAATATTGTGTGTAGATGTTTGTTGTGCTCAAATTAATGTTTACTTATCCTAAAAAGCACAAATACTGGATTGTAACCGTGTGATAGAGTTACATACATGTTGTACCTAATGTTGCAAACTAATCAATAAACTTTTGTTCCCGCATTGTCGATCCTTTTTTTCCCAAAGTCGTAAGTGCCTGATAGAACACAAGAGCCACAGTATGATGGGATGAAGGAAGATTATCCTTTAGACAAGTTTTACTGTTACACTTTCAACTTTCTAATAAGCCAATGTTCTTTGACTAAATTAGTTGGCATCAGTGATATTCATGTAAATTAGCACTTCTCAACCTTGGCACAATTGACATTTGGGGCTAAATAATTCTCTGTTGCAGGGGGGTGTACTGCGACTTCTAGAATGTGAGCAGCACCTCTAGCCCTTATCCAGTAGATGCCAGTAACCACTTCCTACTGTCGTGACAACAAAAGATGAGTCTCCCAATATTGCCAAACATCTCAGGCATGACAAATTCACCACAAGTTAGGGGCTGCTCGTATAAATACATGCACTGAAGGAGCAGAGCCTGAGGCTCTAGAAGGTGTTAGGGTAAAGGAAGGGGAGCCTGTAGTCTCGAGTCTAGGGAATCCCAGTAGGAACCCGACAACCAGGCATTCCCCTCTCGCCTTCCCACAGCCCATGAACTATGGCTTTTACAGCAAGTCTGGGGGATGGGAGAAAGAAGCACAAGGCAAACAGGGCTTGGACAAAAACTGACCTAGACTCCAGTAAACTAGAGGTAAAATTGTCAGGCTTAAAGGTAAATGGATCAGTGCTCTTTGAATTCAGGAAATAGATTAGTAGAATTTGTGCAAATAAAGCTCTGAGACTTCTGAGCACTTTATATTGTTCACTAATAAGGAGGCATAAATATGCCATGTAAAGGATTGTCCAGTCAACCACAGGGTGATGTCGAATAAAATAAACTCTGGACACTGGCAAAGAGAGATTTTATTTGACAGGATTATAACAAGGAGAAAGGGGTTGTTGCAATGGGCTCAGAGGTAATGGTAACAGAGTGCTCCCACTGGGAGACCTACCAGCATCTCAGGGCCAAGCAAAGAGTTTTTTATTTTACTGTGAGAGTAAACAAGAAAGAGCCAGGTTTGGACAGTTGGGATGGACCCGCTGAGCTGGTGGAAGCGGCGGGGAGGGGGTGTGGCACTGAGCCCCTTGCATCCTGAGCTCAACCTGTTTTTAGGAGGGACTTCTTCCTTTTTTTCTTTTTTTAAAAGATTGATTGATTGATTTGAGATTGAGAGATTGAGAGGGATGGATGGAGGTAGTGGCAGAGAGTCTTCAGCAGACGTCGTGCTGAGTGCAGAATCTGACGAGAGCTCAATCTCACAACCCCGAGACCATGACCCTAAAATCATGACCTCAGCTGAAACCAGTATTTGGTCGCTTAACCAACTGAGCCACCCATGCACCCCCTCAGGAGGGGCTGCTTAAACAGGGCTGTAGGCTGGAGCAGGCTGAGGACAGGTCAACATTCAGGGGCCTGGAGAAAGGACAGAAGCACCTGAATTTGGGTGAACTGAATTTGTGAACAAGCCCCTTGCTCCAGTTGGTCCGTGAGTGTGAGCCATTCGGCTAATCATTTATGAGGCAAAGAATGGGAATTTGGGGGGTCCCTGTCTGAGGCAAATAAGGGGGACATCCAGGAGTCCAAGGTTCAGAGCTTAGCTCTTAGGAACGATCCAGAGGCAAAACCCGAAAATGAGCCTCTTTCGGGACCTGCAGGGTTTGCGTAAGCCAGGCCTCCTGACACCCTTCCCACCCCTGGCTTCTAGCGTGGTAAGTGGAATTCCTGCATCTCTGGGTATTGATAATAGTGACCACTGTAAGCTCCCTGAGGGCAGAGCCACCATTGACTCCATGGCTCCCACCCTAGTCCCCACACAAAGCCTCGCCCACTGGGAAAGCTAGTAGGCTGTAACTTCAGCTTCCAACTAACGATGTTTACACTACTTCCAGAAACACAATTCTACCAAAATCTTCTTCTTAGCTTACCAGAGACTGCTACCTGCTCTATTAAGCTTCTTGAGATTTTTTTTTTTTATGAAATTGCTTTTGGATGTAAGCAAGTGAAACTTTCTATTAAAAACTACCTTTCATTTTAGTTGCATAAGAGCATTTGATCACAGAACTGAGAATGTTTTCATGGCATTGGGATGCATTTAAATTATATTCAGGACATTATCAGCAGGACTTCGAGGCCAGTTGAGTATAGACGCCTTTGAATACAGTGGACAGGGCAAAAAGCATCTGAGTTTCCCCTCCACCAGCAAAAAACTATGCTCGAGAAAAGCCAACGAAATGCAGACCACTGCTATTACTGCAAAAATCCTTCAACCATCTAAACTTTCCATTTCCTGTAATAGTTTCCTTAATATGCTCCCCCTTATTAAAGCCCCATATCCAGTTTCATATGCTTCTTTTTAGTTTTCACATCTCCTTCCTGTTTCCTCCCCATCTGTCCTTCAGAGATGGCCTTTTGTTAAATTCTTATCAACAGTCATTTATTTGCCTTTGGAAGGTTCTCACTGCTTTGTTGAACTCTGTCCCATTTACTGCTTCAGTCTCTGCTGTGCCTGTTTCTGGCCAGAATGTGGCAGGGACTCCAGATTCTACCACAATGCTCGAAGCACCACAGAACCCAGGTGCAGAGATGGTTTTCTGGCAGATTGTGTGGTGCCAGTGCTGAACACCTGGCCCAAGACTTTTTTTTTTTTTTAATTTTCTTATAGAAGTAGAGTTGACATACAAGGTTGTATTAGTTTCAGGTGCACTACATAGTGATTTGACAACTCTGTCCATTACTCAGTGCCCCCTACAATGAGTACAGCTACCATCGGTCATTCTACAGTGTTATTACACTATTTCTGACTACTCCCTATTCTGTAGTTCTCATCCTCATGATTTAGTTAGTTTAGAAATCTAAGTTTGTACCTCATAATTCCCTTCACCTATTCTGCCCATTCCTCTCTCTGGCAACCACCAGTTTGTTTTCTGTATTTATGAACCTGTTTCTGCTTGGGTTTTTTTTTTTGTTTTGGTTTGGTTTTGGTTTTGGTTTTGGTTTTGGTTCCACACATAAAAGTGAACTCATATGGTATTTGTCCTTCTCAGGCTGTCTTAGTTCACTAGCATGGTTCCCTCTTGGTCCATCCATGCTGCCACAAATGGCACAATCACGTTCTTTTCAATGACTGAGTAATATTCCATCATCACAATCTCTTCCACCAATGCACCACAATCTCTTTACCCATTCGTCTATCAATGAATTCTTAGATTGCTTCCATATCTTGGCTATTAGAAGTAATGCTCCCGTAATAAACACAGAGGTGCATATATCTTCTAGAATTAGTGATTTCATTTTCTTTATGTAAATTCCCAAGAGTGGAATTCCTGTATCATATGATATTGCTATTGTTAATTTTTTGAGGACTGTCCAGACTTTTCTATAGCGACTGCGCTGATTTACATTTCCACCAACAGTGCGCCAGGTTTCCATTTTCTCCACATCCTTGCCAAAACCAGTTATTTCTTGTTGTTGTTGTTGTTTTCTACTAGTCTGACTCAAATCTTTATAAACACAAAACACACCTCTCTTTTGCTACATCACAAATAACAGCATGCAACACAGATAAGGTAGGAGAGTTTTGCTTCCTAGGGAGGAAAACAGAATGAATTGCCATTTGTTGAAATCACATGATAGTGGCTAAAACCAGAACAGTTTCTAGTTTTAAGTGTACTGGATTCTTCATGGCCATGTTTGCCATGTGTGAAAGGTCCTCTGACCTACTCTTTCAAGCAACAAGCCAATTATCTTAAGGCTAGCAATATGATTTATAGTGATAAAGGCAGTAAGCCTCATGTCAGCCTTTTCCCAAAGCCTTAGAAATCTCTAGTAAAGACTTCTTCAATTAGATCAGTGTCTCCTTCTTCCTTCACTCAACATCTGAATCATATTTTAAAATGTAAGTGCAAGGATCTATAGACAAAGCAGTCATTTCGAGTCTCAGGTACGTGTGCCCTCCAGCCCCTCAGCTTTTTCTTTATTCTGAAACATTTTGATTTGTTTTTAATGTAACAGATAAAAATAAGCAGATAATATGATATCTGAAATCACTTCCAGCTGCAACCTTCTACACATTGCTGTTTCGCAGAGAGAATGGAAAAGGTGGTATTCCCAGGAGGAGCAAAGAGGTTCTTCTATGGAATTCTGTGTCTCAGGAAAATAAAGATTTGAACAGGCCTCTTATTAAACATCGAGCAGCAGGTTGTCCCTTGGTTTCCTCGATGTTTGGGGCAAGATGCAGAGAAATCAGATTTGAGCAATTTTGGATAAAGAGGTAAGAGTACTCAGAGAGACAAAGGAAAATGTAGTTACAATTCTGAGCATTGGTATAGGCACTTTCGAAAATCTAAGGAAAACTGCACATATGTAAAATTCAGGGATTACTTGTACAGTTTCAGGAGGATTATTCATGCCATTTTTGGAATCCTGCTCTAAACTCTACAATCTCTAAAACTCTACAACACATTTTCTATCACCTTCCAGATCCTTCCTCTAGAATCTGATCTATTGTAGTACAAAAAGGATCCTCAGTATCTATTTGTTTAAAGAAAATCCCCTCTGGGAGCTCATGGATTTGTGCGGAAGCCATGTCAAAACAGTCAGATTCTAACTAAAAAGAATACTATTTTTATTAATTATTTTTATTAACATATAATGTATTATTTGCCCCAGGGGTACAGGTCTGTGAATCATCAGGCTTACACACTTCACAGCACTCACCATAGCACATCCCTCCCCAATGTCCATAACTCAACCATTCCCTCCATATGAAAGAATACTATTTTAAAGGTATTTTTTGTGTAGAATATGTCCTAGTCAAGGAAGGAAGGGAGAAAAAGGAAGGGAGGAAGAAGAGAAGGAAGGAAGGAGGAAAGGAAGGAAGGAAGGGATGAAGGAAGGGCAAATGAATGAACGGAGGAAGGGAGAAAGAAAGAAGTGAAGGGGGAAAGAAACCTACGTAACTCTTCTTTTTTTATGAGATTTTATTTATTTATTTGACAGAGAGAGACACAGTGAGAGAGGGAACACAAGCAGGGGGAGTGGGAGAGGGAGAAGCAGGCTTCCCGCTGAGCAGGGAGCCCGATGGGGGGCTGGATCCCAAGACCCTGGGATCATGACCTGAACCAAAGGCGATGCTTAATGACTAAACCACCCAGGTGCCCCCCTTGTAACTCTTCAAGGAATATATAATACTTCTAAAGTAAGAAAATTCTAACTCTAGCAGAAGTATGGAGTTGAGTTTATATAACATATGTCATGGCTAATGCATGACAAGATAAATGTCCACATTTGCTGCTTTATGCTTCATTCGAAGTCTTGGGCCCTGTTCATGACTCCTTAATTTTTTGAGAACTCTCCAGACTGTTTTCTATCGCGACTGTGCTGATTTACATCCCACCAACAGTGTGTGAGGCTTCCCTTTTCTCCACATGCTTGTCAACACTGGTTATTTCTTATCTTTTTTTTTTTTTTAATACTAGTCTGACCCAATTCTTTATAAACACAAAACAGGTTTCCATGAAACAAGAAGAGCTTCTTCTAGTTCCTTTTCAACTGCCAGGGGATGAGGTTCCAGAAAAGGAACATCATTCAGCCACAAAAAGAAGGAAATCCTACCATTTGCAACAATATGGTAGAAACTTGAGGACCTTGTGTTAAGTGAAATAGATCAGGGAAAGACAAATACTATTATGATCTCACTTGTATGTGGACTCTTTAAAAAAAAAAAAAAAAAGCTAATAGGTGTCTGGGTTGCTCAGTCGGTTAGGCATCCAACTTGATTTCAGCTCAGGTCATGACTCAGGGTCCTGGGATTGAGACCCAAGTCAGGCTCTGCACTCAGTACGGAGTCTGCTTGAGATTCTCTCTCTCCCTTTCCTTCTGCCCCTCCCCCCATCCTCTCTTTTTCCCTCCAATAGACCTTTAAAAAAATAAGATAACAGGGGAAAAAAATGATCAGATATGTGGTTACCAGATGGGGAGGTTGAAAGGAGGGGGTTACTGAAGGAAGGGGGCCAAAAGGTGCATAATTCCAGTTATAAGGTAAAGTACTAGAGAAGGAATTTCCAGCATGATGACCATAGCTAACCCTGCTGTAGGATATCCAGGAAGGTTGTTGAGAAAGTAGATGTCAAGAGTTCACATCAAAAGGAACAACATCCCCCCCTTTTTTGTATCTAAGATGATGGATGATAACTAAGCTTATATGATAATCATTTCACAATATATGTAATTTGAATCATCATGCTCTACACCTTAAGCTTGTACTGTTGTTTGTCAACCATCACTTAATAAAACTGGGGGGGAGGGCAGAGATCATTGAAAGAAATGCACCAATAACAACAGTTAAGAATAATATAATGAAAAAAGAAGAAATCTCTAGAGATATACCTTAATGAGGAAGAATAAGAATTATATATAATTAACAGAATAATTGTTTCTACATAAATACCTTGTCTAGGCATGAAGACTTGAAAAGAAGCTGCACTTACATAGTTTTACTAATAATTTGCATAATGTAATTAACTAAAAAATAGTGGAGACAGCAAATGGCTTTTGTAGTAAGTTATTAATTGTAAGTATAATAATAAACAATAAAAGTGTATGTTGTTATTAAAAATAATAACAATGGTTAAGTAGTAAATTTCACATTATTTCTTTTTACCATAAAAAGCCATTCAAAAGGCACTAATTACATCAGAGTTGACATAGATACCTCTGAAGAAATAGGAAGCTATAGGTTCTTATGCCCTTAACAATGTGTGACTGTCCAGGTAAACATTTCTTGACAGTCCAGTAATGAATTTACAGAAAAGAAAGCCAAGAAAAGGAATTCAGTAGAATATCTGGCATTCTGATAGGCATTCTTATTTAGCCTTCTCGATCCCTGAATGTTTATGAGGCCAGGCATGACAAGCACTGTTTAAGATGACCCAGGAAAATGTGACAGAGAACAGACCATGTGCTTGGAGTTTTAGAATTTCCATTCTAGTGAGGGATACTGATAATAAACCATAACAAAAGTACAATATAGGAAATAAATTTAATTGAGCATAGAGCAGTAGTGAATAGTACTGGGGGAAAAAAAAGCAGGGTGAGGTGAAAGAGGGTGGGGCAGTGTTCATTTGGATCTTGGTTAACCCCAGTAGTTCCAAGTTCCTCTCTAGGTAAATCCAACAGTTTTTGAGGAAGTCAAAAATTGTCACTTGAAATGGCCCTGACCACTTGTTAGTCAATATAAACATGTGATTTGGGGTTCTAAGGTAGAAGGCATCTGCAATGCCAGCTACTGTCTACACATCCAAAACTGAGAGAGCTGGCACTGAGTTGTTACCATGGCAACATTGACACGTGCCTCCAGCGAGCAATGGTGGGAACAGAGTTGAAGAGTTAACTATTCCAAAGAGTCGACTGTGCAGGGAGCCAATGTACCCCAGTTCTTTGGCAGTTTTTCCTCTCACTTCCATGTCTCTCAGGCTATATATTTTTCCACTCTCAACTGAAATCCCAAAATGTTCCCTTAGGACATTTTCTGGACTATCGTCAACCCTCAATGTCCCTGTATGTGGCATTTTCTTGCCCTGCCTGAGCACAGAGTTGGTGACACATGAGCACACTCTTACCTGGGTCATGGAGTCCTATCTTTTCAAATGTCAAGGGCAATCCTGTCGTCATCAGAACTCCTCTGATTGATGAATAAATAACACACAAAAATAAAGGAATTTATTCCTGGAAGAAAATGAATCCTCTCAGCTCGGCATGAAGGTTTTGGCAAGCCCTTGAGCTGAAAGATAGTGACATCTGCTAATGAGCGTCTGACACAAGTCCAAGCATGGCCAGCTTCTAATGATCCTGAAAATAGAGGACAGCTTTGTCAAGAAGTTCCCCAGTGTTAATTAGCCAACATTTTACTAATGATCCCTCCTTCTGTGCATCTTGATAAAGTCCCTATAAATCATTTGAGTGGAAAAAAATTATGGACCTAATTTTGTAGGTAAGGAAATTGAGATTTAAAAAGGCAAGAGGACCTCATTAAGGTATCAAGAATAAGAAGAAAAATAACAACCACCACCAATGACATTTATTGACCACTCGCTCTATTTTAAGTTCTCTACATGTATTAACTCATTGAATCTCCACAACAGCCCTAGGAGATGGACATTACTGTTATGATTTCATTATTGAAGAATCTGGAACCCAGCAAGAGTAAATAGCTTGCTTAAGGTCACAGAGCTAGAGACAGGCAGAGCAGGATTCATTTTAAATTGGCATAAATTAGAGGCATGAGAAGTGAGAGAGGTCAAAGGATAGACAACACAGAGGGAAAAGGAAGCAGAATCACAAAACACAAATCATTCTGTATCTGTTCAATCATATATTTTCTCAGCTACCAACCATCACTGTCCGGAAATAGAGAGAGAGCAATAAACAAAACTCTGTTACTTTGACAGCAAATCGAGCTGAGGAAGTGGAATTGATGACTACCTATAAAGCCGAGAGAACTGTTTGAGAGTACCCCCATGCAAGGATACTTCTAGATCATTCACAATAGCTGACTCCCAGTAAATATTTCATGTAAATGCAAAATGTAAAGTTGCCCTCGATCTGAATGAACACCAGGTTATAAGAGGTTTTCCAAAGTTTTTTAAAATCAAAATAAAATTTTCTTCACCAAGAAAAAGAAAGTATATTTTGCTTCTCTCATAATGCTTTTAGAAGCATTTTTCAAATGTATCATACTTAACCTTTTAAAATGTTATAATGCATTAAACATTCTTAACCAATAATGAGCATTGCACCATTTCTCTGCTTGAAATAAAAGTTAAACAGCCAGCTATATGGCAGAATCATTCAATGGAAGACAGAGGAAGTACACGCCAGCCAAGTGTTCAGAAGGGGAAGAATAAACATCTCAGACACACTGGGAGGTGATTTTGAATTCTGTTTTTAGAGCTTGACTCCAGGAGGCAGAAAGAAAAAAAAAAAAAAAAAGAAAGAAAGGATTAAAAGGAGGGTATTTTCTTTTTTAGAAAAAGATTTTAGTTATTTATTTGACAGAGTGAGTGAGAGAGAGAGAGCAAAAAAGCAGGGAGAAGGAAAGGGGCAGAGGGAGAAGTGGGCTCCCCACCACGCAGGGAGCTGGACACAGGGCTCCATCCCATGACCCTGGGATCATGACCCAAGCTGAAGGCAGATGCTTAACTGACTGAGCCACCCACGGGCTCTGAAAAGAGGGTATTTCAAAGTAAGAAATTGCCAGCATTGACTCATGATGGGTCTAGAAGATAGTGGGGAGAGGGTAGGGACGATGAAGTGACCACAGCACACAGGGCTGTTGGTTATCAGTTACATGTTGTCACCTGTCCTTTCCCTGTCTGGGCATGAGTGACTCCCAGTGACGAGGGAATGAAGGAGATCCTTGTCATGGAGAAGCCCAAATGAAATTGGCCAACACTACCAAAGCCACATGAGTCATTACTAAGGTGGAAGCAAATGATTATCACATAGCGTGGCCCCATGTAATAGGGATTAGGTGGCCTCCGCAGCAGCAACCTATGTCCCTCTCCTCCTTATCTGATTTTATTCGGAAGTCCACCTTCCTCCACCTAACCCGTTCAGTGCAGAAGCTGATTCGATCTCAGGGACCAATGCAGGCTGGACAAAGCCCATCGGACAGAGCCCAGACTTCCCTTATTGGAATAATGATGAATTCAGGGGTGAACATGGACCTGATGTGCCCAAAAGGAAGGGAAAGAATTATACAGTAGATTCTCTCTCTTTCTCTCTCTCTCCAACCCCCCCCCAAAAAATTAAACAGGAAAGCATTTCCCCAGCTGCTTTTAGCAGTCGATTTGAAAAGGTAAATGCTTTAATAAACAATCTGAATTGCATGAGGCAAACAAAAACATGATGCATCGTTAAATTTAACTATTAGGCCAACTGGGTTTTGTCAAATTTCTTTTTGCCATCAATTATGCATCTGGGGCAGACCCCATAGTTTCCGGTTGTTTTCATAACTAAAATCTCCAGTCAGTCTAATCCAATTTACAGCCTAGTTCTTACATGCGAAGTAAAGCCCTTGTTCCCTTCCGCTGAGCACCAGCCAGGCTGTGGCCTAAAGAGCTTGAAATGGGAAGAGGGACAGTGCCTGCTATTTTTGTCCTTTTTTCTCTTCTGGTTCTCTGTCTTTCAGTGCTGGGCACTGGGGAGCAGGAAGGGAAGCAGAGCAAATGCTTCTTTTTCTATCTGGAAGCACAACTACAATTTTCTATTGAGCTATTGCTTCTCTTGTTAATACCACTCCCCCCTGGTAACGCCCCCCTTGCAGCAGGAACCCAAACATCCGCTCTCCCCATGGGATACGTGCGTGAGTGTTTTGGGAGGCCCCATGGAATTATTCACTTCTCTGAAGAGGGAGACACAACTCCAACTCCAGGTCTGTCTCTTCTTCCTGCAGCTCGATGACCCACCCCCCAATCCCTATCCTTCCTCTCTCTCTCCCCCTTCCCCATCCAAGCTTCTTACTCCTGGTTCTTGCTATGCAACAGACCACCCTCTTGGACAGACTACCAGCAAAGTAGCTCAGGCGCAGTTACCTACCGCAATATCCCAGTAAATTAAGGAAAAACGTACCATGCCACACAGCGACAGCCTTATCTGCACCAGACCCTTCCCTCTTCCCACCTTCACCTCAGCTGTGCCTTCTCTCTGGAATTTTCTTCTCTGCTTAGATGTGTTAAAGTAAAATAATCAAGTCTGCTGTCTAAACAGGCAGGCAACAAAAAAAGTAAACAAACCAGAATCCCTTTCTTAAGGGATGAGCTTGGTACTCACTCCTTTGATTTCAAGAAGAGAAGGAAAAAACACTCTCCATCCCAGGAGGAGAAGGAAAAAGGCAGAGGCTGATGACACATTAGTCATGCAACTGGGAGATGGCTGAACTGGCTTAAGAAGTACAGATCTGAAGCTACGTTTCCCCATTTCTAGAGGCCAGTTTCAGCCAGAGAAATGACAACCAAGAAAGAGGGTCTTAAAACTGGCCAGATAAGTGGGAGATATGTGTTTCTTTCCTTTTCCCTCCTTTCTATACCAACCTGTTGGAGCTTGAAACCAAGAAAGCAGCACCACCTACACAATTTGTTGGCCTCAGTCCAAAGCAGCACCCCTTGTTCAAAAAAGTATTAAGAACTTCAAGAGAGTGACAGCAGAGCAATAAGTCAATCACAAAGCCTTTCTCAGTGGAAGGCCATGTATATGGCCAGATTACATGACCCAGTGGATACAGAAGGCAGAGCATCAAGCCAAAGAGGACTGTTCTTGAGCCTTAATCCCTCATGAAGCTTACCTTGTTCAGTCTTGGACGTGCCAGGAAACCATCACCTCTTCCTTCCTTTTTATCTCTCCTTTTTGGAAAGGGAATGTCTATTTTATACTGTTCCACCACTGTATTTTGGAAACACACAGCTCCTCTGGTTTTGCAGGTTCACAGCTGTGGAAGACTTCGCATCAAAATGAATCTTGTCTCAAGTCTCACCCACATCTGATTTAGATCATATTTAGTTGAGACGTTGGACTTCAGGCTGTAGAGTTGATGCTGAAATGCATTAAGAATTTGGCAGCTGTTGGGATGGAATGAATATATATATTTTTTTATTTGAGAAGGACTTAGTTTGGGGGGGGTAGCTAGGTGCAGAATTATGTACTGAATATTTGGGTTCCCCTGGAAGTTCATATGTTGGAGCCTACATTCCCCAGTGTGATGGTATTTGGAGGCAGGGTCTTTGTGAGCTAATTAGGTCATGAGTGTGGATCCCTCATAGATGAAATCAGTACCATTATAAGAACTGACCTGAGAAAGATTCTGTCTCTCTCTTCTCTAACATGTGAGTATATAACAAGAAGATGGCCATTGACACACCAGGAAACATGCCCTCAGCAGACACCAGATCTGCTGGTGCCTCGATATTGGGCTTCTCAGCCTCCAGAACTGTAGGAATAAAAGGTTTGTTGTTTAAGTCCCAAGTCATGGTATTCTGTTGTATCAGCCAGAACTAAGGCAACTCCAAAGAACCTCAGTGCCCCCTTCTCTCTTTCTATACCACACACACATTCTGAGACAGAAAGATAGTACTGGACAGTAATACAGTTACAGTGAGAAAGCTTGAGGGGTCTGCTGGAGAATGACTTTGAGGTTCTACATGACCTGTGCCTTAAAGCCCAGATGAAATTTGGAAAAGCAGAAATGGAAGAGGTGTTGGAAAAATAATTATAAGCCAAAGGAAGAGTGTAGGCAATAGGATGGGTCTTAAAACCAAGACAATATAGGACAAAGAGCATGGAAAATGGGAGGACTTATGATTTAAAAGTGGGTGGAGCCAAAATGTAGAAGTCATTGAAAGAAGATGTAGAGTCTATTCAAGCAATGTGTTTTATGCACATTTGTTCTGAAAGTAGGTTACTTGTGTTTTATATTATTGTAGTATTTTGACTCTAGACAAGCTATTGCTATCATTCCAGATTCACGGTGTAGCTTAAAATACAATGTAGACTCTGTGATTTAAGTCATAGTTTAATAAGTGAGAGACTTCTGGTAATGTCTGCTTTATTAATGATAAAGAGCCAAAGGAATGCAGAATTTGAGATAAGGGAATACAGCCTTGTGATGCATTTGCCACTGAGAATCTGTGTATCTTCTGAGGAGATCATTAACCTTTCTGAGTCCCAGTTTATTCATCTGTAAAATGAGATCAATATACCTTCTGTTCAGGGTTATTGTAAGTATTTGATTTGAAAACATCTGTGAATGTGCCTTATAGGCAGCAAGCTGATATCCAAGGTATAGTGTCAGTATGATTCCTGAATCCTTGACTGTATTTTGGAAAGGTCACCCCAATTGATACCTGCTTGAAAAATGACACATAAATCTGCAGAGGTAAAATTAAAACAGGCTGGGGTATTTATAAATCTGGTTTTCATCTGGTCAAAGCTTATCTTATTGTAATTCTCAAGGGAAGTTCCCAAGTGTCAAGTTCATGGACCTATGAATAGAGCCTGGGGGTAGTAAACACAGCTTGAATTAGCATTGCAAGGATCTTGGAAAATATAAGATTCTTTAAAGGAGAATTTTATTTAATACTTCTGCATTTATATTCCCTGATTCTCTATATTTTCCTAGTCCTCTATCTCAGTTCCATAAGAATATAGGTTTCTGCATTTTGAAATGAGTGTTGATAGTGAAACAATTATGTTATCACCTCTCAGTGTTACATAATTAGAGTCTGGCCCTCTTGGTTTAATGGACAGAGCCTTTAGATGTTATTTACTCCAGCCCCTAACAGTTTCTTGCCATTTCCTTACAAATAATCCATGACCTTGAAGCACTTTGCAGAAGCTCTTTTCTCTGCTTGGAATATATATTCACCTATGATGGACACTTGGTAGTGTCTCTTCCAGTATCTCTTTGTCCCATCCCAGTGATTCCCAATTTCCATCTTAGTATCTGCTTGCTTAAAGGGAAACTAATAACTTCCCAGTCTCTAGAAGTTTGCCCACAACCTAGGCTAAACCATTCATTACTTTCTATTTCCTTGGCAACAGTGGTTGATTTAGGGTTAGACATATGACTGAGCCTAGAGAGTGAAGCAAGAGTTTATAGACTACTGTGAACTAACGAAAGAGATCTGTTAGGAAAAACGGGCTTATTTTTACGTTTATTTTTATTTTTTTCATTTTTCTAACTTGTTCACTTGGTATTTGTGGTATTACATATGGTTTCCTCAATAACGTAATTGAGGTTTCTTGAAACTAAAATTTATTCCTTTCTAAATATTGGAAAGATAATTTTGACCATCTTTTAAAAGACTTTGATTAATAACGAAGTTAAGCATACAAGAAATTAATTAAATATCTCTTCAAAGAGTTCTCTTGGTATCTTTCTTTGGAATGAAATGGGCTTAAGCCTGGCATCTCTCCTCTAGAAACTGGGAGACCTATAAATCTCTTATAATTGATGCCCAAAAATGCACCATGAAAATAATATCAAACAAACTTGATTAAGTCATTGCAATAATTCATTCCTCTAAGAAGAGTCAGCCTTAGTTTGTATCCAGCTTTTTATAGTTTTGGAGGGTGATATTTTTTAAATGAACACAAGTTATTTGACACTCCTCCAACTGAGCAGTGTCTGTGTTCCCTGCACTTGAATCTGGGTGGGGTTCTGTCATTTTCTTACAACAGTGTTTGGTAGGAGTGATGCTATGTGATTTCTAAGGCTAGATGATTAAATGCCATTCAGTTTCTGCTATTGACCACTCACTATGAGGGAATCCAGCTGCCATGTAAAAAAAATCAGACTAGCCTGAAATTACCTTGCTGGAGAGAACAAGTGTAGACATTCCTGCTGGCAATCTCACTGAGTCTGGGCTTCAAGTCATCCAGCCCAGGCACCACACATCATGAAGCAGAGACAAACCATCCCTGCTGTGTATTATCTAAATTATTAACCTACAGAATTCTTTTAACATAATAAAATTACTATGTGTGATGCCACTGAGTGGTTTTTTATACAGCATAATAATAGGAAAATTTGTCTTTATTCCTTCAAGGATAAACCTAAGGTTTTTCTTTGATGTGTTTTAGCTTGTATGTGTCTAAATGTAGCATTCTTTTTGTTATATTTAGGATTTAATAAAGTTCTTGAATCTGTGATTGCTCTCTTAAAGAGTTCTGGAAAATTCTCAGTCATTACTGTTTCTGTACCATTCAATCGTTCTTTCTCCATCTCCTTATCTCATCAAACATGTTAGACCTTTACCCTCGGTCTTCTGTTTCTCACCCACTCTTTTGGTGCCTCTTTATGCTAGATAATTTCTTCTGAACTATCTTCCAGTTTAAAGATTCTCTTTTCAGCTAAGTCTTCTGTTAAACCCATTCGTTGTGTTTAAATTTCAGTTCCTGTTTTTTAGTTGTAGAAGTTCTGGGGTTTTTTAAATCTGTTATGTCACTTTTCATAATTTCCTGTTCCCTACAGATATTTCCCAGTTCTATTTAAAAAACAAATATTCTTTATACATAATAAGTATATTTGTCTTACCATTTGTGGTCTGGTAATTCCAAAATCTGAAGTCACATTGGCTCTATTGTTATTGACTATCATTCTGCTGAATCTCACTCATGTCATTTTGATTCTTTGTGCACCTGATGTCTTTGATAACATGCTCAATATTCTATTTGAAAAACTATTTGTATAAATAATTGTAGGCCTATGATATTGAAACGTTCTTCTAGTGAGGATTTTTGCTTGCTTCGGCTAGCAGTATTTCAGTCTAGATTGCTTTAAGCTCATTTTGTATTTTACTCAGTTTTTTTGGTTGTTTCATTGAAGATTTGATCCAAACTGTATAGGTCACTATTACCTAAAGCATAAATTCAGGAAATGGTAAACTAATAGAGATCAGAGCTTCTCAAACTTTACAATGCATACACATGAGCTGGTATCTTGTTAAATGGTGGGATTGTCAACAGGAATTCAGATTCTCATTCAGTAGGTCTAGGGTAAGGACCAGAATTCTGCATTTTAACAAGCTCCCAGGTGATATGCTCAACTTTTGAGTAACATGTGTAAAACTGAATAGGAATATTGAGTGACAGTTGGGAAGATGAAAACTCATGATAGAAGACATTCCAAGTGTAATTTCTAAACAATACGCTACTCCTAATCAAACACATTTACACATTTCCTTGATAATATATTAGACACTGAGCAACTAGAGAGACTGAGTTGTGTTTGAGGGTACCTGACACGGTGGTACTCCCAGTGCTACTTTGATTTTTTTTTTTTTTTTTTTTTTGCTACTTTGATTTCAACAGAGATGATTTGCAAGGAGTAAGAGGTTCATGAGTTAGATGGGGAATGATGACAGAAGATAATGTGGTATCTGCCTCCCACACTACATCCCTTGAACAGGTATCTAAGCCCATGTAGGATGGGTCTGCAGGTGAAAGTTGAGGAACCATTTTCTTGGGAAACTATGCAAGAAATAAGGATATAAGTAGGTGGCTATTTATCATCATCAGGACTTGCGGCTTTGGAAGCTCTGAGAAAAAACATGTGACCTCTCCTCAGTAACTGATACCAAATAGGCAGATTTGTAGAGTGGGTAGTTCCCCTCAATTTCAAGGACATGTTCAAGGCAGTACAGAGCAAAACACCTCAAGTAAACTCAGCTGTCATGAAACACTTCTAGGATATGTATGTATCTGTATATATATAATCACATTTTAGCATCTAGAGACCCATATACATTAAATATCCAAATAAGGGGAAATTCTGTATTCATGGAGGTAGTACAGTGTATAGAAAAGTGTGCAAGATTTTTAAGCAGACTTAGGCTGCTTAAAAAGACTTGGGTTTCAAATCCATGCTCTGTCATGGGGTCACTTTGGGTTAGTTACTTAGCATCTTAAATTCCAGGAAGTTTGTGAAGCTTAAAAGTGAAAACAATTACAAATTACTTGCTACATATTAAGTGTTTAATGATAAATGTAAGTATCCTTCCTTTCTCTTTCCCTCAGCAACAACTTAAAAAATACATCTAAATCCCCAGCCACAGCTTTATCCACTTAGGATTTTGATGAAAGAAGATCTGGAATATTTGAACAAGAAATGCTCTAAAAAATCAACATCGCTATTGCATAAGAATTCAAAGCCATAGAAATGTAAGTCCTCTTCTCCTCACTCCTTTTTCCGAAAACTAATGCACCAGGCTGGGAGCAATGATTTATTTGATCACACCATTCCGAAGTTAAAGGAAACAGACTTAGGATAATTAGCTAATAAATTTTATTCTTATTTAATAACCAAGGGAAAAGATCGTTCTTCCATATCCTCAAAGTAGGTCAATCTTGGAGTCTTCTAATAAAAATGTGGTAAGCACAGTTGATCAAAAAGTTTTATTATTGAGAGAAGACATAAATGCCAAAATATGAATGTAATTTTCCCCTATATTCTCACTCTGACCAGTTCAGACATATTTATTAATAATCACTTGTGGAAACATAATTCATAAAGCAGATATTCCTAGAACAATAGTGCATTTACTTATCTCAACAGTACCACATGCTGATGCTCGTCCAGCATTCCTGGAAATAATTATTCAACAGCAATATGGTAAGTTTAAAGTCAGAAAGAAACTAATTTAAATACTGAAAAGTACACTTGCAAATTAACCTCTCCCAAAATGTTCTCAGTTAACAAAACTCTGGCTCAAAGAATACTTTTTTATATTGGAAATTGCTCATGTGGGCTTAGGAAAAAATATATTTTATAACAGATACTCAGCCGGGCTTAGGACAAAACATATTTTATAACAGATACTCAGTTAAGCATGCAAACATTGACAGCTTCACAATTTCCATATAGGAAGTAGAGTTTAGCAGGAAAAAAATCTTATCATATGGCAAAAACACACTGGCTTTACAGATCATGTGTGTTTAATTAAAAGAGCTTTTGAGGGCACCTGGGTGGCTCAGTGGGTTAGGCCTCTGCCTTCGGCTCAGGTCATGATCTCAGGGTCTTGGGATCGAGCCCCGCATCGGGCTCTCTGCTCAGCAGGGAGCCTGCTTCCCTTCCTCTCTCTCTCTGCCTGCCTCTCTGCCTACTTGTGATCTCTGTCAAATAAATAAAAATCTTTAAAAAATAAATAAATAAATAAATAAAAGAGCTTTTGAACATGGTGGGGAAGTTCCAGCCCCTCAAGCCCCTTGTCATTCCTGGTTTGCAAATATATATATATATATATACATATATATATATATTTTTTTTAACATTCTTTTAAAAATATTTATTTATTTTTTTGAGAAAGAAAGAGCAAGAGAGCCAGCATGAGCAGGGGGAGTGGCAGAAGGAAAGAATCTCAAGCAGACTTCCTGGTGAACTCAGAGCCCTACATGGGGTTCAATCCCACAAAACTGAGATCATGACCTGAGCCAAAATCAAGAGTCAGGTGTTTAACCAACTGAGCCACTCAGGCACCCCTGCAAATATATTTTCTTTCATGGAAAACAATGGGTGGTCCTTATAAGAAGACCTGCCCTGTAGATGTTTCAACTCTCCTCAATTATTCCTACCGAAAAGAAAAATATGTTAGAGTTGAAGCCTGCCATTTGAGTGTCCTTTTCTGGTAATAAATAGACTTGTGATTGGTTCTTATGTGCGTCTTGGTTCAGATCTCAGTGTGAACACCAAGAGAGAAAATCTGAAGACTGTCAGGCTCACACAAAAGGAGTATAGAAGCATTAATTTTCACAATCCCACATAAAATATCCTCCAAGGGCCCTGTAAGAATGTTTAACTTTTGACAATGGACTTGGCTGCCTGACAGATTTAATTTGAATGCCACTTTCATTGTTAAATAAACACCTGAGCATCACTGTACTCACACATTCTGGAAACACCAAAGCTAAGCACAGCATCCCCAGAGAAGCAGTCTTGTGTGCCAACAACTACAATACACAAAGGCTAGAAGTCCTTTTTACCTTCTTTTCTTCTCTTTTATTGTGGTCGATGATAGCTTTCTCTCTCTTTTATCATGTGCAATTTTATGATTACCCAAAGTGTGTGTGTGTGCGTGTGTGTGTGTGTGTGTATACAAGTTGGATATTTCCTATGAATAAATGCTAGTTCTTGATACAAAAGGGTCACACAGAATTATGGCAGAAGCATAAACAATAGTCCATGAATCCATTGCTTCAAACTGGAGACTTTCATCTGAAGACCCAAGAACAAAAGAACAATTTTCTAGAGCTCTGTGATGGCTCATAGGTCAGACCAGGATGTATTTAAAACTCCTCTGTTATTCATCTGTCTTCCTTATTTTAAAACTAAAGACTTCAATCCAGTTAGGATTTTATCTTTCCTGCTTTTTGATCTTTTAATAATATACACAAGTGACTGAAGATTTATCCAAAGAGATCGCTAAAGTATTTTAGGGAAGCTTCCTTTAAGAGATACATTTCCACACCATAACACATTTGTCATTGTGTTTTTTGATAGAGTTAAGTATTTAAATTATATTTAAAAATTAAAACTTTACATTTGTCAAACTAGATATTTGAAAAAACAAGGAGCCTCAATTTGAAAATTTCTGTGCACTCACACTAAGCTCCTCTTTGACATAACTTCCAAATTAATTAAATGAAAAAGACATGAACTAGGCCAAAAAAAAAAAAAGTCAGGAGGCCCAAGTTCAACTATTGCCTAGAATACTTGGTCTTGCCTTAATTTGCTTGTAGGTGGTACTGTTTTAGAAATGGTGAAGCCAAATTAACACAAAAAGAGTATCAAGTTCATAAAGCAAATTAGAAGAATTAATGAGTACCTCTACCTTCCTTTTCTTTGAATAAATGTTTAAAAAATTCTCTCAATGTGAAACAAGATTTAAATAAGCAGTAGATGAACTTGGTAATCACTGAACAAATATTTGAGCATCCCTTGCACAAAATACATTGGGTGATAGGTGCAAACCCCAGACCACTGGGAGGCTGGTAGCTCTAAGGCTTGAGACTCTTAACCTCAGGAAAAAAAAACTGAGGGTTGCTGGGGGGTGGAGGGGGGGATAGGGTGACTGGGTGATGGACATTGGGGAAGGTATGTGCTACAGTGAGTGCTGTAAATTGTGTAAGACCGAATATTTGTGTAAGACCTGTATCCCCGAAGCAAATAATAAGTTAAATTTAATAGAAAGAAAGAAAGAAAGAAAGAAAGAAAGAAAGAAAGTCAAACTAGAGTCAATCTACCTATGCATAAGATGCAAGACTTCCAAGCCAGACAAAGGGAAGGTAAAAGCTGTTAACCATCTTGCCCTTGGCCACTGCCTTGATTTGGTTACAGAATAACTGTTGTATATCCATCTGATTGCATTATTCAGAGATGATGTCTTCAATACCTACACCCTCCAATATGGTAGCCAGTAGTTACCTATGGCTATTGAGTATTTGAAATGTGGGTAGTGTGACTTGAGGAAGTGAAGTTTTTATTTTACTTACTAATTTGATATTAATAGTATAGTTTGATAGCAGGATTAATGAATTTACTTAAGTTGGACAAATGTAACTTTGAAACAGATGCTTTTGTTTCAAAGCCAAATCAATTCTTCCCATAAAAATGAACCAAGTCTCTCAATGTGGGTGCAACTATAAAGGACAATGGTTATTCGGTATCCAATTTAGTTATTGGGAAACTTTCAATTATGGCTGGGACAACTTAGATATGTGAGTGTACCTTTTTCAACTGGAAATTTTATGAAACTTAAATATAAATCAAGTATTTCCAGTGAAAATTTAACATCTAGATAAAGATGTGTCTGCCCCAATGCCACTCTGCTATAGAAATGTTCTCATTCGCATTTATCCTGGAGGGAGGTTCATGGGAATTTCACCCTCTGAAAGTCTGTTCATGAATTTCTCTGATGAGGCAGCTAAGCCCCATATAGGATACACTGGGAAATGCAGAGTTTGAGAGGCCCTGAGCATAGGGCAGCCTGTCTTCCTTTTTAGGCAAGCCTCCAATCTTCAAATGTGGGACATGTGGTGACAGCACTGGCCAGTGGTAGTTACCTGACCAGGGGAGGAATCCTGGAACTGCATTATGGATTCTCTGCAGAGCCTAGCCAGGTTCACTGAAAATAGACTTTTTTTTTCAGCATATTAATAAAAATTTATTAAGAATTCCTGGGATGGTGTCTATTGCCTCCCAACCTGGAAGGAGGAACCAATACTACAGGGAATCAGTCAGAAATCACACTTCCCAACACCTCTGGCCGACACAGGGAGGAGCAAAGTCGTGCCCCTGGGAAATTGGCCAAGCCTTGTTCATCCAAGAAGGGGTGAGATGACAGATGCAGAAGGGACTGTCGCATGATATTGGGGGTAGGATAGAGGTGTGCTGCACCCCAAGCGGGGTCCTCAAAAAGCAGGGAGAGAAAAAGATCTACTTCTTCTCTGGGAATGGAGTTCCTGGTCACCAGGCTCATTTCTTATCCTTGATGAGTCTGTCACTGCCCTTAGTAAAACTTTCATCCTGCAGATTTCAAGACAAGGTTGTCAGCAGTGAGACAGATAAGGTTCTGTGATGTGGCAGTCCTCCTGGAGATGTTCTGGGCTGCCTGGATCTTGTGCAATTTGATATAGTCAGGGTTCTTGCTCAGAGCTCCTCCGACATGAGCAGGTTGGGGTATGGGTTCACACAAAGCCCATTTTCAACCCCAGCTCCATCCTTTACTACTCCAGCCCTTCTCTTTGCTGTCAGAGCCAAGGCTGCACTCAGATGGCTCCTGTCTGGTCCCACTTTGTTCCCCACGGGTGGGACCCCCTGCAGGCAGCTGCCAGGAACCAGAGGCAAGGCTAGCAGTGCTATTGATCTGCCTTACAGAGAGGGATAGGCCTCAGGCACCTGGCTAAGCAAATAGACTTTTTAATGGGGTACTTTCTGGAAGGGCTCTTTGCTTTTTTATTGGGTCAAAAAGAGGAATTCTGAAGAGATGAGGGTCAGTGAGTAGTTGGGTACCTGTGGTATCACAGGGAGCTTCTCTTTACCGATGCTGTCATGGCAGTTGGAATCACAAAGGTCTCACAGTTACCTGTCTCTGTTCTTCTACTCCCTGGAGTCCCAAATCTGTGGATCTGTAGATCTGAAGAGCTAATGCGGTAAGAAGCACCTGCCTGGAGAGGAAAAGTAGATCGACTACACGCACATACACAGAATCGCCCAGTCTCTAAGAGAGAAGAAAACAAGGTGTGTGAATTCATTGAATACTGAGTAAGCGCTTACTATGTGCCAGTTACTGAGCTAAATGCAGAGATAACAAACCAAATCAACTAGATCTTACTAATGAGCCTGAGAACTGGGCGGGGGGGGGGGGGGTCTTCTTTATTTAATTGCCTCTTAACCTTATCTATCCTGACTGATGACTAAGAATACATGGCACTTTTTGCCATGTAACTTTAGGTATTCCAGTGGCTTCAGGAAGCACCAGAATAACTATTTCTAATTTATATAGGTATTTATGTCCAAGGGTGATGAAAATTTTATCAATATCAAAACATATATAAAACAAGACAACTAGAAATTTCAAGTTCATCAGAGCGGTTGTTCTCAACTCTGGTTACCTGTTAGAATATCTCTAAAATGCCAGTGCCTGGAGCCCTAATCCCCTGAGACTCCAATTTAATTGGTTCAGATTAGGGTTCAGGCATTAGTATATTTTAGCAAGATTCCTCGTTTGATAGTTGCATTAAGCTCCTGGGATAAAGTCTCCTAAGTTAAGTTTTAAAGTGAACACCAAATTTAACTCTTAACTTCCAGCTGAACAAAGGAATATAGATCATGTTTTTCTCCTTCCTGGAAGTGATGATATTTTTGCATGGTTTCTTTAATGTTTTTCCCTGTGATGGTCAATTTGTGTCAATTTAGGCCACAGTCCCCAGTTATTCAATCAAACACTTGCTGTGAAGGGTGTTGTAAAGGTATTTGGTAGAGGTGATTAAAGTCCATAAACAGGGACGCCTGAGTGGCTCAGTTAAGTGTCAGACCCTCCATTTCAGCTCAGGTAATGATCTCAGAATCCTGAGATCAAGCCCCGCCCCCCACCGTCATTGTCTTTGGGCTCCCTACTCAGAGGGGAGTCTGCTTCTCTCCTTCTCCCTCTCCCTCTGCTCCTTTCCATGCTCTGTCTCTCTCTCTCAACTTAGTAAATAATTCTTTTTATTTTTTAAGATTTTATTTATTTATTTGACAGAGAGAGAGAACAAGAGAGGGAACACAAGCAGGGGTAGTAGGAGAGGGAGAAGCAGGTCTCCTGCCGAGCAGGAAGCCTGACATGGGGCTTGATCCCAGGACCCTGGAATCAACACCTGAGCCAACGGCAGTCATTTAACCAACCGAGCCACCCAGGCGCCCCAGTAAATAATTCTTAAAAATAAATTAAGTCCACAGTCAGCTAACCTTTAGTAAGTAAGGAATGTTAAATATCTGAATGGGCCTAATCCAATGAGTTAAAAGATCATAAAAGCACAACTGAGGCTTCTCAGGAGAAATTCTACCCATGAGCAGCTCCTTTAGCTTGTGCCTGAGAGTTTCACCCAGCTCATCCTGATGGCCTGCCTTTCAGTCTTTCAGTCTTTTCTTGTGAGCCCCCAAGTCATCTGAGCCTTGCAATGAATCTCTTAATGTATTTCTCCTTACCAATTCTGTTTCTCTGACTGAATATTGATTAATATACCCCAATCTTCACTAGACCATATACTCTGAAGGCAGAAGTATCTGTGTTATTCATCATGAATCTCAATTCCGAGCCCCATGCCTCCCTAACATGTACCAATGAACACTTATCAAGTAAATGAATGAACAAACCATCTGGTTGGGGAAGTAGAGTTTATGCAACATAAAGGGTTGGCCATGAGACACCATAAATGCTTTGCAATTCAGCATAAGGAAAGAGCACATCCAGGCATGGGGATCGGGGAAGACTTGCAACGTGACCTGCGGTCGCAGGATGGAGGTTCAGGGAGGAAAAATATGGAGACCGGAAATGGCAAGCACAGACACATTATACAAGTTAGACTAGATGACGAATTTATGTGAGCAAGTGGAAGAAAATGAATTGGGAAGAATCAATCATGGCCAGATTTTGCATGATTAAATGCAGAACTTCAACTTCTTAGACAGTGGTGGTTCTCAGTCTCTCTCTTAAGGATTCCAAAGCCATTCTCTGAATGCATTTTATTTGCAGGCTAAAATCAGGACTAACCAAAAAAGCTAAGTTCCTCTGGTAAAGAAAGATTTGGAGGACACGGTTCTCGCTCACTGGCATGGATGCCTTTAAGAAACCCCTAAAGAACAGCTAATGTCCCATAAAGAATCTGTTGAAAATTAACACTAAAGTAACAGGTCATGTCAGTATTAATTCACTCATTTAACCAGTCCATCAGTCATTCACTGTTTGGAGTGCTCTACCATGCCACATTCTGGAGAACTTCAGGGTGAAGAGCAGACGGTGTCTGCTGGTGGTGGGCCCAGGATGAGAGGCAGCGATTATGCTCCTGAGGTCCTGAAGGGTGGCCTCCTAAGGGTTTTGCGGTTTGTTCCAAAGGCAATTCCTGATGGAGGAGACAGAGTTCTGTAAAAACTGTGGATCTTGCTTACCAGGTCTTTATCTGACCTCTTCTCTCCACCATGAACATGTGCCAGAGCCCTGGGGAGAGGACGCAAAAATGAAATACTCCATCATAAAAATCTCTGAGACTCTGGGGAGGGACTGTATGGCAAACCAGTGCCAGAGGGTATCCTCTTCCCTTAAAGTGGAACGTATTCTAAAAATGGAATATGAAAGAATGTTACCCATCAGAGGGGGGAAAGGTGAGGGTCATTGCAGAGGCAGGAGTACTCATCACCTCAACTGCATCCTGTCTTAGAAGCCACAGACCGACAAATCCAAAGTGGCCCAAGGAGACTTCGATCTACCTGGTTGGTTGACTTTGCAATGCAGATTTTCCATTTTCACCCCAACCTTCTGATTCCAAATGCCCTGGACTCTTTCTAGCTGAAGAGCTTCTCATTACCTAGAATGGCTTCTACCAGACAGTTTTCTAAGACTCATCTCCTGGTGGTAACTCCCCTCATCTCCTGTCTCTGTTCACTTCATTGCCCATACATCACAGCAAGTCGAGAGACTGTGCTCACCAGCACTCTCAATTTTGACTCCTGTCCTGTGTCCTGGTCTTTCTGTCAACCCCAGCCCAGAACCACTTGTAGGATATGCCTTCTCCACACCTGTGCTGTGCAGCCACACGCCTTGGGAGAGAATCACACAATCACAGCACACATGGCTACAAACATCTGAGGTCCCAGCTTTGGTACAGCCCATCAGCCTTTTTGATTTCCTTCAGTAACTATCAAAAAAAAAAAAAAAAAAAAGTCAATGTCCCTTGGTCTCTAAGCACCACATTCTCAGCCAACAACCCTATATAACCCAAGGTCATCAGGCATTTATCAGCCAGGTATTAGTGTTGCTACTGCCTTGACATCAAGACAAAACCAAAACCGTTCCATTAGAAGTCTGAACATAGCAAAAATAGGTGCACTGTTCAAGCACAAAAATGACCAAACAGCCCCCTCTCCTGGTGAGTATGAATGGTGCCTCTTCCCTTACTAAATTACATAAAATTTACCAATTGAATAGAATTGATGAATATACACAATAACAGCATTCCCCCTGCTTCCTTACAGCATCCAATCTAGAGCAAAGAGCAAAGTCCCTAAACACTCCCCCAGAGAACCTAACACAAACCCAAACCCTGTAATAAATCCTTCCTGACATTCCCTTTCTGAGATGCTCCACGATTCCCCAGGCAAGTGTGTTCTCCCTCCAAGGAGCAATCCACCCAATCTGTTCTTTGGCAAGAGGGCACTGGCATAGCAATAAGAATTACTGTTATCACTGTTGTTGGGTTCTGTGCTAAGTACTTCACACGTGTTGTTCATTTAATCCCTTGATGACAGTGACAATTTTGCCCACTGTGGACCTGGAAACATGAAGACTGAACAGAATTTAAAAGCCATCTGGGTCACAGATTCAACATGATGGGTGAAGAGACTTAGGAATGTGTCTCTGGAGCTCATGCTTCCATGATTTTAGAAATAATAATCCACAAAAATTAACAAAACTTGTTTCTTTCTCACATCATCCCCTCTAGTCTCAGAACATGAGCTGTTTTTCTTTCAATGTCAACCCCTCCTTCTGTCTGTTCTTCGACCACCTCTCCTGTCTCCTTTAACCCTTGGTTCTAACAAGTTTCAATTTCCTTCTAATTCTTCAATCTTCCTTTGCCTTTTGAAAAACTTCTCAGTCTAACATTGGGTATAAGTCTTGCTCATTCTAAAACAAACCATGGAGACATCTGATGGTCCCATGGCCCCTTCAACTTTTCCATCTTCAGACCAAGTCCTGGAAACTTAGTCTCTATTTTCAAGAATAACATAATTTCAAATGATAAACTAGGCATGCAGAAATGGAATTTGGGGAAGAGACCTTTTCTGCCTTGGAAGGGTAAGGCTGGGTGGGAGGGATCAAACAAGAATTCAAGGAAGAATTGATATCTGGGGCAAATTGTAAAGCATGGGGGGACAGCAGATTGCCAGCCAGAGATATTAAAAAAAGGAGTTTTAAGGCAGATAGGTGTCCTACCCCCAAAATTCATCTGTTGAAAACTAACCCCCAATGTGATGGTATTAGGAGGTGGGGTCTTTAGGTGGTAACTAGATTGTGAAAATAGAGCCCTCATGAAAGGGATCATATGTCCTTATAAAAGAGACCCCAGAGAGCTCCCTTGCCCCATGACCATGTGAGGACACAGCAAGAAAATGGCCGTCTATGAACCAAGAAGTAGGCTTTCTCCAGAACCTGCACCTGCTGGTGACTTGATCTTGGATTTTCCAGCCCCTGAAGCTGTGGAAATAAATTTCTGGTGTGTATAGTTCCAATCCCATACCCATACTATGATAGTCTTTTGTAGTAGCCTAGTGGACTAAAACTGTAAGTAAAAGTAAAATCACAAAGAGAGGAAAGTCTGGCACATATTTAAGACCTGATGAGTGGACTCATTATCTGTTATATCAGTCAGCTCAGGCTACCATAACAAAACACCACAAACTGGGTGGCTTAAGATGCAGAAATGTATTTCTCACCATTCTGGAGGCTGGAAGTCCAAGATGAAGCTGTTAACAAGTTTAGTTTCTCCCTGGGCTTCTCTCCTTGTCTTGGCCACCTGCTCACTATGTCTTCATGTGGTCTGATCTCTGCGTGTGTGCCTCCCTGGTGTCTCTTTGTGTATGCAAATTTCTCCTCTGGGTACCGGTCAGATTGGAACCATCTTAAAGACCTTAACGTAATCACCTCTTTAAAAACCTTATCTCTAAATATAATTCCATTTTTATTGCATTTTGAAGTGGATTAGGACTTCAACCTATGAATTTTGGAGGGATACAATTTATCCGATAACATCTGGGATAACAGGGAGCAGGAAAGTTTAGGCCAGAAATGTAGATTAAGACTAGCTCATGGATACTTTGAAACATAAGAATGGGAAATTTGAGCCTTTTCTTTAAACAGTGAAGTATATGAATGCCTGACATGACATCAACTCATCAAGTTATTCAAAACTGAAGGTGAGACCTGCTAACATGATTCAGTACTGTATAGGTTATCTGTATAGGTTATACGATATATTTTGCAGCAACTGACTTTCCTCAAGAGAGACTTATTTTCAGATATATGTATTTATATTCTTCTACTTCTATCCTCCTTCTCAAACCAAATCTGAAAGATCCTATAGATATTTAGAAGATTTTCTGAAACAAAGTTTTTACATTTATCCAATGCTTAAAAAGTTTTTGTGATTAATACTTGTCAGCATTAGCTCAAATGCATAAGAAAGTAGCTGATGCTATTCTAAATATAGGCCACCTGCTTTTCCCAAGGGAGTCAGTAAAATCTGAATAGCTGAGAGAAGCACATTTGGGAAGAGAGGGCTCTGGCCTTCAGAAAAATAAAAAAAAGCAGAGAGGCTGCCCTGGCTCTCATCCACAAGGGCAGGTCATGCAAGATCGTCTTTCCCATCGCTCAAGTCAGCACTGATTCCAACCTTGACCCGGTTGTTCTCAATGGAGCAATGCAAGGTCAAGGACACTTACTGCCTGATATACCACAGCCTTTGAGCTAGTTTTTCTTCATGTGTAGTATGAACCAGTCTCTGGTTATATTTCCATTGCAGAGATAAGGAAACAAACCCAGGAAGGTAAAAAGTCTTATCCAGAACAGTAGAATGATGAGTTGAACACTCTCTCAGACCAAAGTGCACACTCTATGCCACACAGTGTATTAAGTGGGGCTTCTCTCCCATGATCATGTAGGTCAAGATATCATCAGCTCTTTTGGGAATCCTTCCCTCTGCCCTTTGCCTTCTGCCCTCTGCCCCCTGCAGGAGGAGGACACCAGGCTGCAGTAATGGATTGTGGGTCACTGTCAAGGATCTTTTTGAGAACAAACATGGGCATGAAATCTCTCACCTTTCACACATACAGCAATATATTAGGGTGAACCAGATGAAATTACTTTTTGGAGATCAAAATTTGTCAAAATTGGCAATTTCACATGATGCGACCAAATTGATTATTCATGGTGATAGCCCAAGGGTTAATAACTTATATAACTTACATTGGAGATTTTCTAGCCTAGAAAATAATTGTATGTGTCCTTTTGCCTCAGGCACACCTAGAAAACAGGTCTTCTCCTGCCTGGGGGAAAACACCCAGCGTCGACTCCCACTGTAGGAATGTACACTCCTCCGGGAAAACAGGGGAAAACCACATCTAAATGGAGCAGAAATTTAGGCATTCCTCCCCGAATTTCCATTTCCATAATTAAAGATGAGAATATGTCCAAGAAATACTTGCAAATAACAAAGGGTTTCAGATGATGAATAGTACTAACCTAGGAAACACATCACAAAAGATCCCAAGGGGATTACTGCACATTTGACATAAGTCCAAACCCGAAATGTTACTGGAAGTAACGACGGGAAGTATGACTGTAGTCACTCATACTGAAGGGGCACCGGCTTCTTTAACAGTGTAAATGTTAAAATCCAAATTTGGGGGCATTTGTCAACTCCCCAAATACATGTAAGTCACTAAACTTGTAATAGGCCCATCAGCACACCCTGGGGACTGTTTTCACCCTTAAGATATTTTTGAGAAATATTTGATAAATTCCTTCTAATTTTCCTAATAAGAACGTGTTCTCAAGTACTGAGAGGCGGGTTTCAAGAGGAATTTTAGAATTCTGCTTAGTTAATGGCATTTGCATCTTCTTCAACTGTGATTTCCTTGGCTGTGCAGGCTGGACAAGGCTTTACTTAGAAGTGCACAGTTTTGCAAAAGGGGAAAAATCCAGAAAACCTGGGCTGGCTCAGAGCCACGGACAAACCATGTTTATTAAGCTGAACCAAAATTTTATTCACATGCCTGAATCCGTGAGAATCCATGACAGATGAGCACTCAAAATATCCCCTGCATTTATTTTATTCCCTCTTAGTTTCCTAGGAGAATGTGATTTGGAAGGTCTTTGTCTATTGCAGGGATGCCCCAAACCATAATAAATTAATAAGAAAATTTACCTTGAATGTGCACATCCCTTCTCAATTCTTAAATCCTTTAAATCTAAATCACTGAAGCAGTGTCCACAAATAATACAAGCTACCCGTTAAGTGAATGTTTATGATGCGTCAGCTTAATTATGTGCCAGTTAATTTACTCAATCCTCACAAACTCCCCCCATACTATTGTTAGTCTTATTTTATAGGTGAGAAAACAGAGTCAAGGGGTGTTTGAATTCTCAAAGTCCCATATCCAAGAAGTGGCTGAATAGGATATTAAAACAGGCATTCTGATTCTTGAATCTCTGTTTTTAATTTCCAAAACGCTGTCCCTACCTGGGAAAGTGGCTGTTGTGGCAGCCACCTCCTCACCACCAAATAAGGAATATTATGACAGTTTGATGACAACAAAACACAATTGGCCCCCACTTATTACAGGAAATAGCCACCACACACACACAAAAGAAAGAAAGAGAGAATGAAAAGAAAAGAAGAAAAAGGAAACTCCACCCACAACATTGAACCATTCTTCTTTTGAAATGTCCTCAAGCTGTTTGTATGCTCCCTTGCAGTCAACCAAGAACTATCAAAGGTAGCTGAAGACCAGTTAGAAAGTCACCTCATTTCCAAAGTATCCATCTTAATAGAACACTTGTCAGAAACTCAGTATTTCATCGTTTCACTCTATGAAACTGACTCTCCTTTGCAACCTCAACTCCTGCTGGAATGGAAGTGATAGCAGATGGCTTTCTTTGCGACAAATTTATGATTAAGCGGCCTTTGTTAAGTTAGTCTCAGACCTACTTTTATCTTTGATAACCCAACACAAACCAGTTTGACCCTTTGACTTATGGTTATGTTAAAATAATTAATATTCTAAGTATTTACAATTCTTAGACTCTCAACCCAATGATATTACAATAAACTTTATTAAAATTTAAACAGAATCCATGTTATACTCTGATCAGGTATTACCATTAAAAGACATAATTGAATGTTAGATTCCTTGATTGATTGATTGATTGTATTTTAAGATATTAAAACCAGTTTCCAGTTGAGGGATTTATAGAGAAAAAAAGAACTATCTCTCATTCTCCTTACTGGTCTGAGTCCTCATAGATGGAAAAATATCCCTACACTGTATCAAAATTAATGAGATCTGTCATCTGCCCCAGATATGCCAAGATGGTCCTAAATTTAATCCATATCAAAATCTGAGCATTGTTAAATATCCCCACATAACCCTGGTCATTAAAGGACATAAAATAAAAAGTTTACTCTTTATACTCCTCATTTGTAGCTTTTGAAACAACAATTTATCTGCTAAAAGATAAACACTGCCATCTGCTGAGATGAGAGAATAAAGGCATGCAAGCCTATGCACTTGTAGAACATAGCAACATTTTCTGCTTTTCATTAGTGAGAGTATTAATTACTTCATTAAGATCTCACAGTCCTGGGGTGCCTGGGCAGCTCAATGGTTGGGCATCCAACTCTTGGTTTCAGCTCGGGTCATGATCTCAGGGTTGTTAAATGGAGCCCCGTGCTGGGGTCCCATCTAGGCTCCAAGTCTGCTCAAGAATCTCCCCCACCACCACCACCACTGCTCCTCTCCCCACTCTCTCTGTCTCTAAAATAAACAAATAAAACCTTTAAAAAAATCTTAGAGTTCCAAGAAAATAGTAGCAAAGACAACTTTGTCCAAAGAGATGCATCCAACATTTCTCAAAAGGTAGAATGAGTATCAGCCCTGGTCTTTGTTGTATTTAGCTTCCAGACAACTTTTCTGGGATTTCCATCTCCTGCATTCCCAAAAACTCATTTTTAACTTCAAGGTAATGCAAACTGAAATTCTGAACTCAAAAGGAAATTTAGGAGTAGAGAGAAACTAATGCTTTTGCCTTAATGTGAAGAACTCAAAGAGCCCTGTGAAACACACATATACACATAGGTACACACACACACACACACACACACCCCTTTATCAATTCCTCACCATGTGTTAAACCAATATCCATTCTGGGGATAACCAGCGTGTTTCAGGGAAGAAAAAAAAATGGAGGAAGGGTAGTAAAAAGAGGTAAAAAAAATCAAAGTTACACCAACTCCCTGTTGGAATCTTCTAGAGGTTATTATGAATTGGCCTCAGAAGCCTGTAAAATTCCACTAGATTCACCCTAAAAGAGCAGGGTACTCCTAAAAGTAGCATTCCCAAATGTAGACTACTCTCATATCACAAACCCAAACTCAGAAAGTATCAAACCAGGAACTGTTATGAGAAAACATTTGAAGGCTTCTGAGTCTTGTAATTACAAAAGCATCAAATACCAACTGGATCCTCCCTTTCTGGGCCAGATTTTATGCTAAAATAAGAAAATGGTTTTTTTGTCATGTTTCAATCATTTCATCCTTCAGGTTTTCTTTTCTTTTTTTTATTAAAGTATACTCCTCGAAAATATACTCTCAGTTCTAAAAGAAGAAAAGAAATTTCCAAACTTTCACAACCTCCTTTCCCACCAAAAACCTAATCAAGTTGTTTGTAACTAGCATAGTGTCTTGGAGACAGTAAGTAATTAATTGTTGAAAGACATGATCCCACAATGAATGAATCTTTCTAAAGAGTTAATACAAATATCTTTAAGGCTTATATCTTTTTCCTCATGAGGTCAATGCTTGATTCCCCCTTTAAATAATATGCCTCTAAGACAAAAACCCCCAGTATACGATGCTGCGAAAACCGAGAAAATTGACCCCTTACCACTTGCAAAAGATTGTGAAAACAGATTGAGCATTTCGTAAGTTTTTATTGAGATGAAATTCACATAACATAAAACTAGCCATTTTAACAACCCATTGGCATTTAGTAGTTTTACAATGTTGTACAATCACCACCCCTAATTCCAAGAGGTTTTTATCATCCCAAAATAAAACTGCACCCATTGAGTTACCGCTCCCCATTGCCCTCTACTGCCCATCTCTGGCAACTGCGGATCTGTGTTCTGTCTCTATGGATTTAACTATTCCGGATGTTTCATATCCATATATTGGGGTTACCCAACACATGGCCTTTTGTGTCTGGATTCTCTTACTTAGCATAATGTTTTAAACATAGGCTTACCTATGTGGTAGCATGTATCAGTCCGTTATTCGTTTTTATGGCTGAATGATATTCCATTGTAAAGATGTATCACAGCCCGTTTATCCATGCACCTATGGGCAGATGAGTGAACTGTTGTGAATATGCTGCCAGGAACATGAAGGTACATAGGCTTAAGTGCCATTTTTCATTTTGGTGGGGGGGGGGATTTACTTAGGAGAGCAATTTGGTAATTTCATGTTTAAATTTTGAGGAATCTGCATACTTGATTTTTAAATCAAGAAAAATAACGATGTAAAAGATAGAGCTTGCCAATAGTAGAGACGAATGAAGTCACAACCAACCATAATCTAATCTAGTTGGGATCAGGGATTTCACCAAAAGGAGTACAGCCTGTGGAGAGGACATTTTGCTATGGTAGAATCTCTACTCCCTTTAACCATATTGATGGACCTGGCCCATATTTAAGAATGATAAACTCACTCTAACATGAGGGAAAGGAAAGAAGTATATGTGAATCATAGTCTGCCACTGGCTTATTGTATTAGTAAGTCAAAAATTGTTACCTTGGATACAAACTGCATTTAAAAATGAAGTCCTCTGTAATAAATAACCATTACAGAAATAGCCAGTGTCAGAAATGCAGTTACATGAATCAGAGAAAAAAATGCTATAGTTTTCCCATTAATCATATTCTTTTAATAAAACATTGATTTCATTAAACAAAATTAACTCAGTTTGCTTCACATAAGGAGTATTTTTACATTGGCTTTTGTGGTTTCTTTTGCTCTGAGTTTTATAAACCCTTCAGTATTTTTCAAATACTTTGTTTTATATATACCATTATGTTGAGATTCGGTAATTTAACCATGCAATTAAACAAATACACATTTGAGAAGAGCAGTCCTACTTTATACACTTGTGACTTCACCTTTGTTCTCATTGTCTTGGCATGATTTCAACACCCTGCATTTGTGAAATGGGTTCCACAGTAAGAATGAGTGAGGATCCAGCCTTATTCTGCTTGTTGATGCTGGTAAGGAAACTTCCAAGTGAGAATAAACAACTTGCTCTTACAAGTTCACACAGGTCATCCTATTACTAAGCAGAACTCCTAGGTCATTACTGCGTCTACCTTTCCACTAGCCACGTGTGAATAACAAGAATCTGAGCACTTGCTCTTTTCTACGTCCAAAAGTTTTTATTTTTAATTTTCATTTAGTATCTGTAAAGTTTGGAATAAACAATTCTACTCTGTTGCGATATAATTGCTAGGAGAAGTGTGAATTTATGATTACCAGGCCACAGGAATTGGGACCCCATTACTAAATAATTGCATACATAATAAAGGTTCAAATTCAAACTTTAATTAATTGGAAAACACCATCCTTCATAATGTTTATGTTTTAAAAGTTCTTCAAGGGGATTTAAAAGAAATCTAGACAATTAAAAACATACATGCTAGTACAGCACAATAATCATGTGGAAAAACTCAGGCAGCACATCATTATTTAAGACCTCTTTGAGCTATATATAGGACATAGCCTTTCTAGGTTTGAATTCATGTCTGGCAACCCACTGACCGATTGATCCGGGAAGCCACCCTCCCTCTCCTCAATTATGTGTTACCAACTCTAAATTCAGGTTCTATTAATTCCTACATCATTCTTCTTTATTAAATGAACTGAGGCAAAAGTCTTGTAAACCATAAAACATGCAAATATTTGGAAAGGTTTTTTGTTTTGTTTTGCTTTTTCCCTGTTTGCTTTAGAAAGCAATCATCTAATACAGCAAAAGGAAACCAGGATAATTAACTAGAAGATTATCTTGATTTCTAGTACAGAGGTAGTGAGATTAGAGATTACAGATAAAAATGGCAACAATGGGCGCCTGGGTGGCTCAGTGGGTTAAAGCCTCTGCCTTCAGCTTGAGTCATGATCTCAGGGTCCTGAGATGGAGCCCCGCATCGGGCTCTCTGCTCAGCGGGGAGCAGGCTCCACCTCTCTCTCTGCCTGCCTCTCTGCCTACTTGTGATCTCCGTCTGTCAGATAAATAAATAAAATCTTAAAAAAAAATGGCAACAAGACTGGATAGCTAGGATTTGTTTTTTAATTGAAGAAAACATTTATGATTTTGTGGGCACATAGAGGAAATGAATAGTGGAAAAATGAGATTATTGCCATCAGCGGCTGGAATAGAACTGCTAAGATATCAGCATAAATGGAAGTCCTAGAAAAGGAAGTGAGATGTTCTCTTCTGGATTGGGTGAGATTAAAGAGATGACAAGATGATTAAACCAAGAAAAAGTGTCAGCCATTTTGAAGCTTGGAAGGACACTGAGGATAAGCCAATAAGGATGGCAAAGGGGAATGCCCCCAAACCCTGAGTCCTTGGGTCATCTTGCCTCTAAATAACCAACTTTGGGACTGACTTTGTTTTAACTGTGCATTTTGACACTTACATGCAAAACCACCCTAGCCAATGTAACAGTGTAGTTGAATTGAACAAAAAACAAAATAATCTTGGTAAGATAACTAAAAGGGTTATAGATATTCTGAGTCAGTTTACAATTCTTCATGTTTGAGAAGGGATATGTCTTCAAATATAGTAATTGCTTTTTCCTTCTGTTACAGATTTCCCCCCTTTGGAGACCCAACAAGGTAAACTGAAGATAACAGCAACAGTGGAAAGACAGAAGATAATCTGCCTGTGATTTAAAAGGTTACTGATGTGTTTTTAAACGGCAATGCAGAAGTTGCATGTCTAGAAAGCACTGTTTAGTTCGAAAAGCATTTATTTTATCTCTAAATCAGGCATTATGCTAAATCGTGAGCTCCTGCAGTTTTAGATATGAGTTCTTAGAAAAGATATTTCATTTTTATGAGGATGATTCACTTTCTTAAAATCCTATCCTGAATCTGAATATATGAAGATGGATTAGACCACAATCATTTATATTGATGATGGCCTCACATCTCAGCTCCTCTGTTCAAGAGAGAAACCTTAAAAGGACAATGTTCCTAGGGTTCTTAAATTTTCATTGATAAAAATTTGAGCTATATTTCTCCCCAGGATACCTATAATACATTAAAGTGAGTTATATTTCAGCTATCATTTCTGAGTAATTCATGTTATGTTCTTTTCTGAGAAATGTGTTCATATACCAGTTTTTTAAGATGATGGCTAAGTTACTGATTATAAGAGTTATAGGAAATATTTATCATGCTTGTGATGTGCCAGATATTCTCAGTCCTCAAAACAAGAATGATTATTATCACCCCTTTCTGGCTGAAGGAATGAAGGAAGCATGGTAGGGGAACTTGCCCAACAATTAAGAATTAGAATCAGAATATATATCTAGGCATTCTGATTCCAGACCCCACATGCACCTCATTTATACCCTATAATACTCCAGACGAAAAAAAATGAGGGTATTATCATTTATTCTATGATCTTAAGTATCTAAATGTTTATTTTTTTAAGTAGCTTAAAAAATACTACTGGAAGAAGAACAAACTTCCACTTATAAAATAAGTCATAGGCATGAGAAGTCCTTATTTCATAAGAAATACAGTAAATAATGCTGTAATAATGTTGTATGGGAACAGATGGTGACGACACATCTCATGGTGAGCACTGAGTGATGAACAGAACTGTTGAATCACTATGTAGTTCATCTGAAACTGATATAACATTGTATGTCAACTACACTTCAATAATAAAAAAAAAATGATACTGCATGGTTAAGCATCGGACTCTTGATTTCAGATCAGATCATGATCTCAGGGTCGTGAGATCGAGCTGCACAAGGGCTCCACACCAAGCATGAAGGCTGCTTAAGATTCTCTCTCCCTCTGACCCTCCCACCAGCTCATGCATGTGTGCTCTCTTTCTCTCTCTCAAAATAAATAAATAAATAAATAAATAAAACCCTACTGGAAACCTTAATAAGTATTCTATAAAGAAAGATTTCTTCATAAGTATTAGAGGAAGCTTAAAAAAATTAGAGGAACTTTTTCTGACTGAGGGGCTTCCAACAGCTAAATAGGTCAATGAGGCTTAGAATGATCTCCATGACCATATATTCATTCTCTCTATTGAATGACATAACAAAATAGTATCGCCACCTTCCCTAAAGCCATCAAACAATCAAAGAGGAAGAGTCAATATCAGCTTCTTGGTTTCCTAAGAAGTAGCTAAATTTTGAGCCAGGTTTCTCTAATCCAAGCTCTCCTGGGCTTTGCCATCTCTGAGTGTCTTCCTTCCAGCGGTTGCGATGAAGTTTTGTTTTGTTTTGCTTTGCTTTGCTTTTGTTTTATTTTTCTTCTTGGGTGCTAGACATCCATTGATGATCTGAAGGGTAATTCTCAGCCCTGACCTTCCTACCAGTACATATGATACTCTCCACCCATGAGAATGTAATGGAATCAGAATCCCTAACATGTGGTGTCTTTGGTAGATTATTTCCCTTCAGTGTGACTCACCTTCCTCATTTTCAGATCAGGACTGTTACCTGCTCGGAAACATTTGCCGGGAGGGTTGCATGGATGATCTACATGGAGTGGGTGGGCAGTGTCTGGCAGGCAGCACACGCTCAGCCACCCTGACTACGGTTGTTATTATTGAGAAAATGGCTCCGGAAGATCCTCAAGCATTCTCTAGTTCTGGGTTCAGGCATCACTAGTTTTATCTTGTGCTTTATCTTTTTTGTGTGTGTGCTTTATCTTTTAACAATAACTTTTAATAGGCACTAGAGCACTTTCACATAGAAAAGCCTTTAAAAAATCATTTTCAGTATTTCAGCAGCAAGTGGGTTGATGTTTGGTGATTTACTCTGGTACCTCAATTGTTTCCTATCCAAATTTTTTAATTCAATAATTCAAAGGTCTATTCTGTTTAACTTTTCTTTTAGAGAAAAACCTGCCCATATATTTGATACCCACTATGAATTCAGAATATATTTCCTAGTAAGTGACATTCATTTTGCTTTCCCTATATGCCACCCTCATTTTACTCAGTGTAGGTTGTCAACTTTTCTTCTGAGGGAAGGAGGTATAGATATACTTGTGAGTATGAGGAAAGATTAGGCTTCCAATTTTGCCTTTTTCATTCTTAGGTGCAGAAAGTAAAATCACTAAAGAAGTAATACAACTTCTAGTCAGATTCCAAACTTGCACAGCCACGGTGCAGCATGGAGTTTCCTCAAAAAATTGAAAATAGAACTACCATATGATTCAGCAAATCCACTTCTGGGTATTTCCCAAAGAAAATGAAAACACTAACCGGAAAAGATGTTAAGTGCCCGCATGTTCATTGCAACATTATTTACAATAGCCAAGATATGGAAACAACCTAAGCGTCCACTGATGGATGAATGGATAAGAACAATGCGGTATATAAATACAATGGAATATTACTCAGCTATAGAAAAGAAGGAAATCTTGCTATTTGCAACAACATGGATGGACCTTGAGGGCATTCTGAAAAGCAAAATAAGTCAGACAGAGAAACACAGGTACTGTATGTTCTCACTCATATGCGGAACCTAAAAAGAAAAACAAAACAGAAAAAAAAAACACTGAATTCGTAGATACAGAGAACAGATTGGTGGTTTGTGGTTGCCAGAGGCAGGGCATTGGAAGGATGGGCAAAACAGGTGAAGGCTATCAAAACGTACAAACTTAGAGTTAAAAAACAAATAAACCTTGAGCATGCCATGGACACCATCATGACTCTAGTTAATAATACTGTATTGTATATTTGAAAGTTGCTACGAGAATAAATTTAAAGTTCTCATCACAAGAAAAGGGAAACATACATCATAAATACAGATGTATGATTCACTAATAACTGCTTCCCAAAACTTTAGTCAACAGAAATTATAATGGCCTTCAGAGTAGAATCTAGGAGACACACTGTTAAATCACTCTGGTTTCCTTAATCACTATCATGATGCTACTAAAAATAAAAACAAAATTGAAATGACCAGTGACATTTGCCAGACGTTATGCTCTTTCTTGTCATTCCCATTGAATAATATCAAGAAACGGTATAAATTTATCAGTTTTAATAGTCATATCCATGAAGCTGACTTTTGGAAAGAGAGAAAATGTGAAATATAAAAAACAGCTTGCTTGCACTATGTGAAGCTCCAGGTCTTGAACTCCATTGCTAGCAAATTTGCTCATCAACTTCCTTTTTTCTTCAGTCAGCGCCATATCCTACATGTGTTATCCTTGCTACCTAATAAAACAAATTTCACCAAGTTATTATTTCTTTATTTCATTCATTAATTTTCCCTTTTTACAAGTTGACCTTCTCTGGGACATCGAGGATGATCAGTGCACTCAGTGTACCCAGCTGTGGAGTCTTAGAGCTGCTCCAGCATTTGGGGGGCAAAAAAAAAAAAAAAATGTGTTTTTAATGATTCCTGTCAGTCATCAATTGGGCAAGTTCACGTCCTACTCACATGTGTGAGATTCATGGCATCTCAGAATTGGAGCCCTGAGAACGCAGCCTTCCTCCCCTCTGCTCATTCCTTGTGCCCTCCCCTCAAACAACACAGTCAAATGGAAAGACAGTGAATTTGAAAATTTCTAGATCTGGGTGATTAACTTATGAGGAGGCAACACATTCCACTTCAGAACATTTCAAAATGTCAATGGCTTTTTCTCATTGTTGGTAAAATGTGAAATGTGCATTCTCCCTCCCCACTGCTATGATAGACACTCTCCCAAAGCAGCTCTGATCGACTTGTCCCCAAGGGCACCATTCACATTCGTTATGCCTTTGGGAATGACCACCCTGGTATGGAGCAGCACCGGGCACTGCTGGTTCCCTGATCTTCGGGAGCCATGCACATGACATCAGATATAAGAAATGTGCTGTTTAGATGGACTGAGAGAAGCTATGGAAACTGTCCATTCCACCAAAAGGCTCCTCACCTTCTAAAAAATATTAATGACCACACTGGCCAAGTTCCTTCCAATTTTTTATTTCAAGCCCAACCTCAGGCAGTCCATGAAAACTCATGCAGTTAATCATGCCTGGGTCCATCAAGAAAAGGGGGTAGATCCATTCAAACAAAGTGATTGCTTTGCTGATGACAAGACAGAAGTGTTACCCCTTTGTAGTAAGCTCCCCCATCTAGTAGGCCAGTATCCACTAGCACTTCAGATAACTCCAGAAAGTAACCCATAACTTTAGAAATTATCCACAATTAAATAGTAAGAAGAGATTTTTAGGGCAAAAAGGGAGATTATTCTCAGCACCCCTCAAGTTATATGACTAGGAAGCTATTTAATCAGTCAATATAAAAAGCCAATCTTGCGCATGGGACATTTAATTTATTTGACCGGTTAAGCAATTTTGAAATTGCTCAACATAGTAAGAATCACTAGGAGTTAGGCAGATTCTGTCCTCTGTTCCCCCTTAGGGTGCCCCTACCCCACACAGCTTTACCACCCCACTCCTTGCCAGGGCCTCCTTCCAGAGGCACCACACTAACATTGCACCATACTCTTCTCACTTTCCACAATCAAAGTTAGCCTATTCTCAATTCAGTTCTTAAAAAACATTTCTAATATAATTCACAATAAATTGTTAACTCTTGAAAAATGCTCAATATGGGTTCTCTTCCCCCAGATATTAATGTGTTAGTGGCGGATATCCAAGGAGAAAACAACTTAGCTCAAAGAATAAATCTCTCATGGGCTGGAAGTCCAACTGTGCAGAAGTAGGGTCCTAGCCTGTTTTAGTTATTAACACTTACTGACAACTGAATATTAACCATTCGGTGGGTACTTCCTGGGGAGATGCGGTAATCAGTAAGGCAGGCTACTAAGCTCTTTGTTAAGAGCAACTAAAATTCAAAATTCACAAAGCCTTACAGTCAGAGCTCACCCCTGTGGTCCCACATGCGACTAAAATTAAATCGTGGGTGTGGGAAACGTGAGCACACACCAGGAACCCTGCAAGACAGGAAGGGGAGAGCAGTAAAACTCTTCTGGTATTCAGCTTGGAAACGCTAATACACAACTGAAAAAGAAACCAAGTGTATGTGTTTCTCTTTCCCATACCTGTAATGATTATGTTGCCTTTGTAGTTGAAAGCACATGAAAAGATCTCATCGGTGTGCCCCTCAAGGACCTGGAGGCACTGACCAGTCTGAGCATCCCAGATTCTTGCTGTTTTGTCAGCGCTGCCAGTCAGAATATGATTCCCTTGGGGGTTGAAAGAAATCTACAAGACAGAAAGGAAAATGACAGGTTTGTGTAATTTGATTCCTGATATATTTTTAATCAGCAGAAAGGGGACATGGCTATGCACCTGTCATCTTCCCAGCTTGGCATTTATTCTTACATAGAACAGTTCCTTCCTGAAGGGGGAAAAACTGCAGGGACTAATACATGAAAATTAAAGGCTAGACTGAAGAATATAACATGCCACCCCACACTCACCCCACAGTTCTAAGGAAAAAGACCAAAGCTCCCTTCTGTTTCGAGTATTCCCCACCTAGCTTCTTTCCAAAAACTCAAGATGCAAGTCTTTCCACAGAAAGAGACAGAGCCCTGGTGTGGATGAGAACACAAGTCAGGTTCCTTCAAACCCAAGCCCCCGTGTCATCCCTATAACTCAACTTTCTCTAATCAAAAGTATATAGATCCTCTTTCAATCTGTGCCTCAGAATGAGTGAATGTTGGCGGGACTTTCGTTCTGCTTCCACTCAAAGTAAAGTAGGCTGTATAAATATTTCCAGAGCGCTTCCTATGTATCAAGCATTGTCATGTGGTATCTGAGTGACTGTCAAAGGAAATGGTTAGTTCACTATTCCTTTGGGTCCCATGCTTCTAACACTCTCTAAATCATCATAAGACAATGACTTGGGTCACATTCTTTATGACTGAAGGTTTGATGAGGACAAAGCTCAAGAGCATGGCTTTTTTTGTCCCTGTGTCCCTAGTACAATGCCCAGCACAGGGAAAGCTCTCAAAAAGCACTTCTTGAATGAATGAATGAATGAATGAATGAATACCTTAACTTTCTAACCCATAGAAATGCCATTGCTGAAAGGCAATTCAATAAGTAATGTATCACATATCCTAAAATGCAATACAGAGTGAGAGAACCCTTTATATTCACACATGCACAAAAATATGTGTGTTTGTTGAGTGGGCCACATCATGCATGTTGATCGTTATCAGACCAGTCACTCAGCAACAAGGCCTGGGTTCTCTTCCCAGGCTGTTCCCCACATCCATACTTCCCATTTCCCTTCCTGCCAGGTCCTAAGGCCTCCTAGCCTATGGAGATGTGTCTAGTGCAGCCTCAGAGACCAACCTTGAAGGGCAGAGGCTCCTCGCCCCCAGCAGCAGGTGCAGAGGAGGGAGAGGTAGGGAGAGCACAACAGGGGGCAGTTCCAGGGTCCAGGGGCAGCCTTCCAGGACCTGAAGCCATCAACCTGATCCTTCAAAAGGAAGGAGCAAATCTGATCTCAGGTATGAGACCAAGGAACTGGGCTGAGCTGTGTGGGAGCTGAGAGTCACCAACTTCCAGCCTTTCCAGAGTTTTCGAAGGACACAGCTACACCTCAGATTACTGACTGGAAGGCCCTGCTCTGTGATTCAGCTTGTGGGGGGGAGGTTAGATAAAATCCTAAGCTACAGCTTTGAAGTTTCAAAGTAGGTCATTTTAAACTCTGTTAAGTGTTAAATATTTCCAGGAAATACTTTCTCAATTGCATCTAATTTACAAAACACTTGATACTCGCTGCACAGCATGTTTTTTTGCATAATACATACTTGTGTGTCTGCTAGGACCAGGAAAAGCACTTCATGAGTTTCTTAAATAGCTTTAATAAGTATTTTCAACAAACTCAATCTTGTGCTGATGGCTGAGAAAAATGCTGTTTTATAGTTTTTAAAAGGTTTTAGGAATGATTTATTATGCTAAGTTTGAGGTCCCACTTAAAAATATAGTTTTTAGGAAGCTGATTTCTAGAAAGAATGAGATAATTGGACAAACCCTAGTGCCAACAGATCTATTTATACTAAGCATATGTTTTTAAAACTAAATAAATTGCTCAAGTGAGAAAGCAACTCACCTTTGAAATTTCTCCTTCATGGCCTTCCAATTTGGTAATGCATTTTCTTGTGGCTGCACTGAAAACTCTTGCTGTTCCTTTTTGAAAGAGTGAAAATACATATAAATTTGTCTGAAATACAGAACTTTTGAGCCACGTGCCCCGAATTATGTAATATCCATCCCTATGACGTCCAGATTCTGTGCTGCTTGTCCTCTTCCCTGCAGTGACAGCCACCACCTGAAACTGCAAATGTAAGCTGGCACCAGGGTAGGAGAAGAATGGGAACAGGGCGCCCCTCTAGCCCCAAGCATATTCGAAGAAATGATGGGTTCCAAGGTAGAAAAGGTGGGGGGAAGGAATCCACAAAGAAAAAGATCTTAATGGGAAAGGGAGAATTAAAACGAGTTTTGAGAGGCTGGTGATGAAACAAGCAGTCAGACCAGCATCACACACCAAATAGGAGTCTAAGGTGACAAAAGGTTTAAGAGGCCTTCCTGAAATGGAGCAACAGCCACTACTTACTGGACAAAGAACATGCATCAGGGAAGCCTTTCTACAGAAAGAGTTGGTAGAATGGTTTATTCCCTGTTGTATCCCCAGGGGCAAGAAGTGCCAAGTTCCCAGTAGACAATAAGTAGATAATGGATGGATGGATGGATAGATGGATGGATGGATGGATGGATGTTTGAGTAGGTGGATGAATGGGTGGGTGGATGGATGGATGGATGGGTGGATGGATGGATGGATGGTTGAGTAGGTAGATGGATGGATGGATGGATGAGTGGAAGGAAGGAAGAAGTGGTATAGAAATTTCCTTTGAATTAAGGAATGGAGGAGTTAAATAAATGTAGAAGGAGAAAAATAGCAGTAGTAAAATTGTTGTCAGAAAAAAACGTTAAAATTTTTCTGGCCAGATGAAGGCTGCTCTCTTATTACAATACAAAACTACATAGAGGCAAAATTAGTAATGATAGGGAATTTTCATTACTTAATTTTCATTCAGAGAAGAGCAAAACATCTTAGTAAAATTTTTACTTGCCCTTCTGACAATGTCAACTTCAGAGGGAAGTAGATGAAAATTGCTATTTTACAATTAATATGACTAAAAATATAAAACTTGCTAGTCGAACATTTCAAAAGCCTTAAAGTGACCAATGTGTTTTAAGAATGTGTTAATGGGGCACTTCGGTAGCTCAGTAGGTTAAGCGTCTGCCTTCAGTTCAAGTCATGACCCTAGGGTCCTATCCCCACGTCAGGTTCCCTGATCATCGTGGAATTTGCTTCTCCCTCTTCTTCTGCTCCTTCCCCCTACTCATGATCTCTCTCCCCCTCAAATCATTAAAATCTTTTTTTTTTTTTTAAAGAATGTGCTAATATTGGGGCATCTGGGTGGCCCAGGTAGCTGAGCATCCAACTCTTGGTTTCAGCTAAGCTCATGATCTCAGGATTGTGAGGTATAGCCCCATATTGGGCTCTGTGCTCAGCTGGAAGTCTGACTGGGATTCTCTGTCTTTGCCCCTCCCTCACTTGCTCACTCTCTTTCTCTCTCTCTCAAATATCTCTTAAAAAAAGAAGTGTTAATACAACAAAAATGAATATCCTGCATATAATAATTCTCCAAATTGCTCAAAAGATTTTTAAACTTCAGAAAACACAGTAATAATATAACCTAAAACTACATTTGTAAAAGATAGAAATATGAGTAAGACACCAAAAAATAATCCAGCCTTGAGAATGATTCAAATGAAGAAGTAAAATGTGATTAATATGAAGAAACATTTATCTTCACTTTTACAGCTTCAAATAACTCCTGTTGAATAGATCCAGTTTTAAGAGGGGAATGAGAAGGAAGAACCAGAGTTAAGTAAACAAGATTTCTCCAACCATCAAGACTTCTTAGAAGGTGCAGAATGAGAAGAGGTTTACAAAACATACCAAAAGAAAAAAAAAAGTTTTTTTGAAGTAATGTCTTATTGAGCAAGGAAAGAATGGAATCACTGATAGGGGACATAAAAGATGATAGAGAAAACAGAAGAATTACTGAACTTACAGTTAATTCTCATCCATCTCTCATTATCCTGATCCCCAGACCCTGCTTGTTTCTCCCCTCATAGTGCTGAGAAACTCTTAATATTCTTTATAATCTATATTATATAGAATATATATAACTCATATATTCTATAATCTATATATTCTATATGTAAAGTATAATCTTTATACTCTATATTCTAACATTCTATGGAAAACACATATATGGTATTCTTCATATCTTCCCCCTCCAGAATATAGCTCCATGAGGGAAGGAATTCTTCTCTCTTTTGTTCATTGATATATCCCATGTTCCTAAAACAATTCCTGGCACAAAGTAGGTTCCCTCTTCTTTTTAAATGATTTTTTTTGGTATAAGTGAAAATGATATTTAAAATAAAAAGGGTAGGGGTGCCTGGGTGGCTCAGTGGGTTAAAGCCTCTGCCTTCGGCTCGGGTCATGATCCCGGGGTCCTGGGATCGAGCCCCACATCGGGCTCTCTGCTCAGTGGGGAGCCTGCTTCCTCCTCTCTCTCTGCCTGCCTCTCTGTCTGCTTGTGATCTCTGTCTGTCAAATAAATAAATAAAATCTTTAAAAAAATAAAATAAAAATAAAATAAAATAAAAAGGGTAGATTAATTACAGTTGAGGTATGATTTTAAAAAGCAAAGCTCTGTAAGATGAAAAAGCAAGTTCATCTTACAGATGAAAAAAAGAGTTCTCCAAATTCAGGGCATTTATATTCCAGGATATAGAAAGAAATTTATGTATGATCAAAGGATCACCTTTGAAAAGTCCTAGTGAGTAAGGGAACATACAAATGTAATTTTGAAAAGCGAGAGAAAGTTGGAATAAAGACTGTGTAATTAAAATGAATCACTGGCAAAATTCCATAACTGGTTATAACACAAAGGATATGTGACTACCTAACAGTATGTTAGTCACAAAGAGCAAATGCAGGCAAACAAAGAACAAATCATATCTGGAAAAAGCATCCCATTTTTGCTAGAATTTCTTAAATGGCTATTAAGTTTACATGGACATGATGTAGAGTCACATAGGGTCAGTCATTAAGGGAATTAGACATAGTGAAGCATCATGTGTGATTATCAAAGAGATGACTTAGACACAGTGTAGGCTTATGTGTGCTGACATGGTGATGACATAATCATAGAACAGCATGATATGCATTCATGGGGAGGTGACACAGATATAATATAGTGTTATAGGTGGTCATCACAGAGATGATGCAGACATAGGGAAGCATGATGTATGGCTGTCAAGGAGATGAAAACACACAGCATAGCATCATACATGACATCAAAAAGATAATGGAGATGTTGTGTAGAGTCATCTATGGACTACAGAAAGATGGCACATACCAGTGTAGCAACATATGGGGTCGTCAACCAATGGGACAGATATATTGTAGCATCATAATAAGGCCATCATGGATATAACACATACTATATCATCAAACACAGTTGTCTGGGAGATGATGCAAAATAGTGTAGCACTCGACGTGGTTATCAAGGAGATGACATAAACATAGTATAGCATATACAGGATCTATCCCTAGTTGGTTGTCAAAGACATGAATAATGACACAGCATCATGTATTTATCGAAACATTCAGTCGTAATGACATACCACAACATATACTTAAAGTTGATACAGAATGTGGCAAGGATATGATGCCAACATCATGAAGCATCACTTATTGTCTTCAGGGAGCTTACCCATAGTTGGGCATCATCCATGGCTATCAGAACAGGGGGAAGTCACAGTGTAGGATCATATACAGCAGATTAAAAGATGATATGTAGAAAAAAATAAATAAATAAATAAAAAATAAAAGATGATATGTAGTGTAGCATGATATGTGGTTGTCAGAAAGATGACCTATAGCATAGACTCACATATGATTATCAAAGACCTGGTCAGACATGGCATATCCTGGGATTTACAAGGAGAGAAGACTTTAGGCAGAAAATGCAAATATGCTGTGTGTCCCACATGGTGTTATACATCAAATTGTGTCCCCCACAAAACTCCTATGTTGAATTCCAAACCCCGAGTATCTTAGAAGTTGACTTAGTAGGGAGATTTGAGACTTTAAAGAAGAAATAGGTTAACATGAGTTCATTAGAGTGGGCCCTAACCCAATTTAGCTGGTGTCCTTATAAGAAGAAGAGATGAGGATACAGACACGTGGAGAGGGAAGACCACATGAAGACACAGGGAGGAAAATGCCACCTGCAGGCCTCAGAAGAAACCAAGACTGCCAACTTCTTGATCTCAAACTTATAGCTTCCAGAATGGTGAGAAAAGAAATTCTTGTTGTTTAAGCCACTTAGTCTGTTGTACTCTGTTATAGCAGCCCTAACAAATGAATACAGTTACCCAAGAGATGATGCAGTCACATGGGAGCATTATATGTGCTTACCACGGCCATACTGTAGCAGCATACATGGTGGACCAGATGGCAAAGACGCTCATAGCATCATACGTGATTGTCAAGAGACTACCCACAATAGATCATCATACAGTATATAGCTTCATCTGTTGTCAGAGACGCAATGAGACATAGTATAAGTTCATAGATGGTTGTCAAGGAAAGACCCAGAAATAGTGTAGCATCACTTTAGTTGTCAGGGAAATGATGCAAATGTAGCATGGTGACATATATTATCATGGAGATGACGGATATTACAGTGTCATACATGGTCATCAGAGTGATGACATAGACATGATTTGTGTCATATGTGGATATAATGAACTTGACACAGACATATTTAATGTCATAGTTGCTTATCAGGAATATAAGACATAGATTTCAGCATTAAAAAATAGGAAAATAACACAAAAATAATGTATTATCATACTGTTTTCCAAATGGCACAGACATGGTATAGTGTCATACATGATTATCATGGACATGATATAGAAATCATCTAGTCACATCCTCTAGCATCTTACAGGGTTGTTAAAGGGATGAGAGAGTAAAGCATCACACATACTTGTCTGGGAGGTTTCACATAACATAGCACGGTTTTCTAGGATATGATGCATGTATTATGTAGCCTCATGTGTGGTAATTGAGAAAACTCTCATAGTAGAGCATCACACATGATTTTCAAGAGGAGGATATAGATGTCACTGTGAAGAACATGATACAGACATAGTATAACACACATACATGTTTTTAAGGCAATAACACAGAAATAGCATGGCATTATCTCATGTGGTTATCAGAGAGATGAGGCAATCCGAGTGTAGCATCATACATGGAGGTCAGTGAAGTTACACACTTTAACATCACATAACCTCATTAATTGTGGGCACAGAGAGCATAACATACAAGCCCACTGTGGAGATGACACACACAATAACATCACACATGGCACTCAAGGAGATGACATTAAAGGATAGTGTGATAAGCAGACTTCAAGGATATAATCCAGGTATTGGATTATATGGAATCATGTAGCTTTGTAAATGAAGGGATCCAGACATAGCAGACCTTGAAGATGTGTTTATCAAGGTGATGAGGAAGAAATATTACAGAATCACACATAAATTTCTATGAAATGGTGAAGGTATGGTAGAATATTATATATGGTTATAAAGGATTAGATGAAGATATAGTGTAGCATCATACATGATTTTAAGGGGAATGACAAGGACTATAAATTAAAACATAACAGTCAGGTTATGACACAATATAGCATCATACTTGGTCATTAAAGGGATAACATAGACTTAGCACAGCTCCATACATGACCATGAGGTGGATGGCACAGGGGTGGTGTAGCATTTACTACAGTCTTCAGGAAGAGGACATGTAGTATACTGTAGCATCTTACTTCATTCTCAAGGTGATGACTCATAGAACAGAATCACACATTGTTGTATGACAGCATGAGATGACAGAGACTGAATATATCATCCCATGTGGTTGTCAAGGAGATGATGCAGACACAGTATCACGTGTGGTTGTCATGGATATGATATAATGATGGGGGGGCAGTGAATGAGGCAGAAGTTGTATAGCATTTTACATGCTTGTCATGAATACATAGCTGTTATAAGGATGACCTGTTGTTTACTATCATAAATTATCATCCAGGACATACTGTATATATAGTATACCAATACAGATGGTTGTCAATGAGATAATGCAGACATCACATAGCATTATATATGGTTTTCAGTGAAATGTCACAGATACAGTGCAGCATCACATATATTTGTCATCAAGATGAGTTCTAGTATCACAGAACACACGGTTATCAAGGCAATGATGCTGACGTAGTATACGTCATATGCAGCAATCGAGGAGAAGATATAGGTAGAGTGCAATATCATACATGGTTTTTAAGAAAACTTGAGTATGGTGTATCATGCATGGTGATCAGGATGACGATGGTACATAAAGCAGTATCTTGCTTGGTAACCCGGGGCTGGAGTAGATAGAGCATGTAACATGTGTCCTGGAGGGACGAGGTGGGCATAATAGAATAGCATACATGGTCAACAGGGAAATGACATAGAGGTATTGGAGCATCATCTGTGGTTTTCAGTGAACAGAGGTACACATAGTGTACCACCAGCCCATAGTTGTCAGTAAGATGATGCAGACCAGTGTAGACTCCTAGGTGGTAAACAAGAACATGATGTACAACAAAGCATCACATATGTCATCGCAAAGATGTGTTACATGCAGCACATGTGGTATAAAGAAGATAATGCAGATTTATTACAGTGTCATGGATGGCGGTCAAGTTGATGAGGTCAACGTGGTATAGCGTAATGCGTGATTAGGGAGACGACCCAGAATATACCATTATATATAGTCATCAAGGGGATGTGAAGACCCAGTGTAACATCAGATGTGGTTGTCAAGGAGATGACGCAGACATTGTAACCTGTGGTTACCAAGAATATGATACCAACATAGTGTAATGACCAGCATCACAGAGATGAGGCAGATGTAGTGTCTCTCACAGCTGGTCATCAGGTAGATGATCTATGGTATAGAATTATACGTGTTTATCAAACAAATTAAATGTATGAACAGATGACCTACCATCGGCTGAAGCAGTTGCAATAAGTTTTCCAGTGTAATCGAAACAGCTGTCTAGAATTTCATCATCATGACCTGTTAGTGTTGCCACACATTTTCCATTTGTGGCATCCCACAGCTACAATAAAAAAAGAAGGTGACTGTGACTTCTCGTCTGAAGTGCAAAAATGGGAAGAAGTGGTCATTATGACATGCTTATGGCTTGCTGAACAACTGTGCCAAGATCATATGTATAATTTCCACATGTTCTGTTAAGTTTACCTGGATTCATGACAAGAGACCCCAGCCAACCAACTCACAAGGCACACTGGCCAAGAGAAGACCAGAGACACACATTTAGAATGGAGAGTGCAAATCTGCCACTATATTAGGAAAAATCTCAAAGTGCGTGCTTCACTGATTGGAGTGGAAATGTCCTCTTTCCATAAGAAGGTAATCAGATGATAAGAAGCTTGATCTAAAACTATAATGCTAGAGAATGAAAAGTACATTAAGATTATAATACATCACATATGTAATCAAATATTAATTCCAGAGCATAAGCTCTTAGCAACAGAAATTTAAAGGCAGGGAAACATTGTTTTGAGCCTCCTCAAGATTCACTCCAATCAAAGTTTAACAAATGAACAGAGAGACATTAAAGAAAAATAGCATGTCTTTTAAAATAAGATCTTGTGATACATTTGATTCAATTAACATGGTTTTACTGCATCATAATTCCTTTAAACCTGGGGGATCAGAAAGTTAACATTTAAAAATGCCAATTATTTATTAATTAAATCCTCATTTTACAGCACCTTTGAAATGTGGTAATGTTTCAATGACTATCTGACCCAGTAAAAAGGGCACACAGGAGAACTGTAAAGCAAAGATATTTCTTGAGCTCACCATGCACGTTTTGTCCATAGAGCCAGTTAATATCAGAGAGCAATCCCAGTTGAATAAAGCACTGCTAATCTCAGCACAATGCCCGATTAAGGTATACACCTTCCTACAAAAGGAAAGGATTCACACTGGTGAAAGTTGCCCTACTTCAGGATAAGGGCACAGATAATGATGTCAAGCCCGTTGGTGTGAGAGTCAAATTTTTGGTTTTCACAAAATAATGCTTTTGATGACAAAACAAAGATGGTTCTAGTACAGCTCAGAAACAGCCAACTAAGCTATTAATTTCATTTCAGCAAGCATATACTCACATTTGAAGCACTCAAAAATAACAACATTACTTAAGACTTCAGAAAGCCATGGCTAATAAATAATCCAGTTGGTCTGAGGTCCTGGAAGTATTCTTATACCAGACCAGTAGACCTCTTGGTAGTTCAGAAACTACCCATCAAATGCCTGAAGGACCCCTCCTTCCCCCTCATATCTTGACTGCTACCCCTGGTAATTAGCCCCTCCATCAAGACGCAAGTCCAAGGTAGAGCTTCCCAATGCAGAGTCTAATTTAGTTAACTTCTCAGCAACTAGAACCCAAAATAATTAGGAAGGAAATTGAAGTTGTTGGACTAAATTAAATTTGGAAAATTAGCCATGATTTTATTTACTCATGAGATCCATGCCTGCCATAATGACAAGCCATTGAAATCTGATTACACAGTATACAGAAGGAATAATAGCCATCCACCCAGGCTATTGCTAATATTCTCCTTTTATATTTCTGTGTGGCATTATTTGGTCAGAATTCCAAGAAAGCACACATTTATTTCTGGATCAGAAATATCACTTCTGATTAATGAATGAATTAAAAATAATGAATTAATTTATTTGGGGGGTATCCTATTTCTATAGAGTCCAAAGCACAGTTAATCGATATGAACAGCAAAGATGGTGTTCTTAACCCTCTGATCCAGATTGAAAAATCCTTAAAGACACAGAATACCTTCCAGTATCAGCTTCCCACACTGCAACAGTATGATCAAAAGATCCCGTGATGATTCTCTTTCCTGAGGTATTAAAGGACAAAGAGATGATTTCAGCGGAATGTCCCTAGAAAGAGAACGGATATTGTCATGCATTGCCCGCAGAAAAACTCTACAAAGGCACAATTCTTAGTTTAAAAGAAAATGCTAGAAAAGGCAAAACTCTATAGGTAGAAAAGAGATTAGTGGTTGGCTGGGGGGTGGTAATGGTATCTTTTGGGGGAAATTTTGAAAACTGGAGTTTGGTAAAGGTTGCACAATTCCGTAAATTTACTAAATCTGACTTATACACTTAAATCAAGTCCATTTAACTTAGTAAAACTAAATAAAACTAGGTTTTGTTTGTTTGTTTGTTTTAATGGACAGCAAGAGGGCAATATGTGGGAAATCAGAGGGCTGCTTCCACATTGTCTTGAAAACACTTTTAAAAAGGCTGTATGCAAAAAAAAAAAAAAAAAAAAAAATCTGGGGCACTTGGGTGGTTGGTTCAGTCTGTTAAGGTTAAGTGTCTGACTGTTGGTTTTGGCTCTCAGGGTCTTGACATCCAGCCCTGCATAGGGCTACCCGCTCAGCAGGGAATCTGTTTGTCTCTCTCTCTCTTTCTCTCTCTCTCTGCCCCTCCCTCTTCTTGCTCTCTTTCTGTCTCTTTAAAAAAAAAAAAAAAAAGGCTATATGCTTTATGAGTTAACAGCAGGTGATAGAAAAGTTTGTGAAATAAATTCAACTTTTAAAAAAGGATATTCTTATGCTGATTTTTAAAAAAAGATTTTAATTTGAGAGAGAGAGAGAGAGAGAGCAAGATCCAGGTAGGGAGGGGCAGAAAGAGGAGGAGAAGCAGGCTCCCCACTGTACAGGGAGCCCAACCCACAGGGCTCAACCCCAGGATCCCGAGATGGCGACCTGAGCCAAATGTACCCCCTAACTGACCGAGCCACCTAGGCGCCCCTCTTAAGATGATCTAACATAAAATAGATTAATAAGTACCTGGCCTTTGGCCTGACTTTCACTTGGTCACTGTCTAGGGCCGACGCAGCAAACATTCTGAGGCAACGGAGAGAAGCCCCTCCAGGCAGCAGACTCTGCTTGCAGTATGGCCCTTGTTTCCCGAAATATTTTAGCAAATTAACACTACTTTTTTCACTAGTGAAAATGTTCATTTATGCATCAAATTTCTGGTTGATTCCAAATGGTAGACATTAAATGTAGCTGAACATGAAAATTCCAAAGCGCACAAAACAGATGTGTGGTCTGGTGGCAGACAGGTGTGGGTGTGCCGAGGGAGACTACTGGGCGTCGGTCTGAAAGAGGAGGTAGTGAAGAGGCAGCACCCCACAGAAATGATGAGAACGAAGATCAGAAGAGTGTATATACTTACGTTAACTAAGGATGGCACTCTGAATTCAGAAAATCCCTTGGTGTTCGTTGAAAAGAGTGCTTTTTCTCTCTTTCTAGTCCATTTTGACTTTCTTAGAAAAAACTCTCCTACGAAAGGAGTCCTAATTCGGAATCCATTTATAATTTGAAAGGATAAGAATTGGGTTTCCCACCTAGCTGTTCTGACTGATTGGCACAGAGAATCACCCTATGTGTGTTCTGTTGTTTGGACTGGGGTGGGAAGAAGCAGAGGGAGCAGGTGGGAGGAAAGTGCTGGGCGCGTGGTAGTGACAGACAGAGACCCCCGTGGACATACACCACCAGCCCTTGCTCTCTGGGCAGCGCCCTTTAGCCTTTCTCCTCCTGCCACTTACCCCTTGTCATTTCAGACTTTGTAATACAGGAGGCTTCTGAGACCGGAGATAGTGGAGGACAGTGCGGACAGTTGTCGTTCTAGGGAATCTTCTGTCAAGTTTCTCCAGTTCTGCTTCTTCCAGAAAGTGTCAGCCTCCACCTCCTTGGCTTTAAGCCAGAGAGAGGGCACTAGGTTTTAAGCTGTGCTTGGTGGGACTTACAGACGGAAGCTCGTCAAAATAAAAAAGCCCAGACCTCCTCAGCTCCCTCGTCAAAGTCGTCGGGAATTGCCAACAAACCCACTGGGACGTACTTTTCATAGCAGTTTGAAAACCAATAGCTCAAAAATATCTTCTGACGTGGAGCTCATTTGTGATAAGAATACGAATAACAACAAACCCCGTCATAGGATTAGGCTAAGCAATAGCTAGGGAGAGCGCAGAGCTCTCGAAGCTGGCGGCAGGATGCACGTACCGTTAAAGTGAACACCTCCTCTCCATTCTGGATGTCCCACAGTTTGGCTGTTGTGTCCATGCTCCCAGTGGCCACGAGTGTGCTTTCAGGGTTGAAGGATAAACACACCTGAATTCCAGGAAATGGAAGAGATTTTAGAAAGAGAAGAGTTTTGAATTGTTGATTTTGTATAGAAAAGCTTCAAGAGACAACTGCCTTAGGTTCAGCCTAATTCTCTGCAGTGAAATATCAGGGTGGCCTCTGGGTGGCCTGTGTTCTGCAGGTTGAATCCTGAAGCACTCTCCTCTTAAGAGGCCTCTTTGCCCTCCTACGTCACCTAGTTCAGGCAGCGGCACGGCTTGTCACTTCCAGATGACAGGAGAGCAAGAATAAAAGTAATTCCATCCCCTTTGTGATTCATGCTCTCTGGCTCCCATCTTCCTGGATGTTCATGTCACAGTCTTTCCCAACCTGCTCCCTCACCAGCCAAGGTCTTTGGCTATCGGCTCACGGTCTCAGTTCCAAGTCCTAGGTGGCCTTCATGTGAGCCATCATTCCAGTAGCCCAGACCCATGACCCTGGACTCCCTTCCATAATCCCTCCCGCGGCCACAGCCTGGACCTCGGTGTCACTTTTCCTAGAAGATTCACTACCTGGACATCCATCTCTCAGTACAATTTCCCAATGCTTCCACTTTCGTCCTTACCAAGCCACCCACCCCCCGATATCTCCTGTCTCACTGAGACCCCTGCCTTCTCCTGGCCAACCCCCCATTCAGCTGACACCCTGGAAGCATCACTCCTTCCAGCGTCCTCAGTACCTTCACTCCTTGTCTTTCCCTGGCACTGTCCATGTCCCTAAGACTCCTGACAACTGTATCAAGCTGGCATTTCACCCAGTCGTTGGCCCTCCCTCATCCCTCAGCTTAAGAAAACTGCCCAGCAGATTACGGGTGTTGCTCGTGCGTGCCTTCTCTCCGCAGCTGTGTCCTCAGCACCATTCCCTCCTTACTTGAACGTGCCTCTGGTTCTGTCCATTCTTCCTTTCCACACTTCTGCTCCCTGTCTGTCCTCATCCCTTCCCCACAGATAACCTGGCTTTCGACTACTTCCCTGAGAAAACTCACCTGTGGGGGGAACTTCCTCACCTGGTCCTCTCTTCCTTTCCCTCCACTGTCAGGTGCAGGGGGATCCCTTCTCCCTTCTCAGACACCCTCTTCCCTGCACGCCTGCCGGAGACATGCCCACTCATTTTTCCCTACATCTATAGCGGGTGCCTCCTAATGGCCCATAAATACGTTTGAGCTATTCCCACATAAAAATAAATCCTCCCTTGACTCCATGTACCTCATTTTTAGCTACCTTTTTTCCCCTTTCATAACCAAATTCCTTGGAAAAATAGAGTACCATCATCACCGCTTGCCCATCCCCCAATATATCAACTGCGAGAACCACTCTGACTAAATGTTCGGAAGGCTCTGCTGGCCACCCCCACTGAGGCTCCCTGATGCCTGCAGTGTTGACTCCTTTCTTCTCCATATTTTCTTCCTTCTTGACAGCTTTGATGGCGCTCTGCTTTTTTTCTTTTACCTCCTATCTCTTTTTTGTATCTTTTGGAGAATTCTTCTCATCCCCAGGTGCTCAAGGCGCCATCACACTTCACCCCTTACTGACCCTTTTCCTTTCAGAAATTGCAATTCTCAGCAGTTCCCGTGGTCACCCTGATGCCTGTGACTCATGGACCCACGTCTCCTTCCCCGACCTCACGCTCAGTTCAACCCCAAAGGGCTTCTGTGAAGACATCGCATAGGCAGCTTGAATCAATCTAAGACATGCAAGTCATATGACCACAAACCTGTTTGTCCCTTTTATATAAATGGACAAGATATTTTACATAAAATGCCCTGCCGTTGTCTGAAGTTAAGGAATCACCCTGGAGCCCTTTTTCTCCTTCACGCCTCACATCTGTCTGATAACCCCTCCTACTCCCCCACTCCAGCCTCTCTCACATTCTCTTCACCTGCCTCAGGACGGGCCTCCGTTGTCTCTGCTTGCACTGCAACAAGATGGCCAGCTAGCCCCTGCTTCTGATCATACGCCATTCTGCCACACGAAGGATCTTTCCAAAGAGTAAAAATGACCATGCTATCTCCCACCTGAAAAGTCTCAACAGCATGGCATTCTCCACAGGATAAAATACAAATCCCTTAGCACAACATACGAATCAATACAATGGCCTTGCCAGCCTCCCCCACTTTGATCACGCTCACCATGTGATATGGCTTTGAATGTGGTGCAAGTGCACCAAGACATGGTACCTTTAACCCAGGCAGCTGGGCAGCACCAGGGATCCTCAGCCAGCACTTCTGACCATGGCAGCAGGCAGCTCCCTCCAACCCCCACCCAGTGTGGTGGACAGCCATATTGGCCTATTCTGTGTATGTCATGGGGGGGGGGGTGGCAAGTACTTCTCTGGCCACATGGAGTCATCTGAGGCTGAAAACACACACCACTGTTGCACATCCCCTCTGGGCATTGGCCAGTGCAGCTCTCACTGCCCAAAGAATGTGCTATCTACCTGCACAGACTTTTCTTATCATCCCCACCATCAGGATGCTCCCCTCTGTGACCACACTAACCCCCCCCCACCAACTTCTAGCACGCTACAATGCATCTCTGAACTTATTTATTGATGCCTCTACTCCCTCCAGTGAACCACAAAGTCCCTGCAGGACAAGAACCATGTGTGATTCTATTTGGTATGCCAAGCACACAGGCCAGGGCTTGACACATAGTCAATAGGTAGTAAATAATTATTGGATTGATGTTTTTGGCTGTGAAAAATATCAAAGTCTTCCTTGGAACTATATATAAAGAAAACTTTTTCAAAATTCCAAGGGAGCATGAGAATGAGGATCATGTTTTTCTCACGAATTTGGACACGTTACTTACTCTCTCTATGCCCTGGCATCTTCAACTGTAAAATGGGGAAATTTCTAGCTCTTAGAGTAGTGATGAGGTGCAACTAAGCTAATATACGTAAAGGGCTTATACATTAGCACAAAACTGTCTTTTGTGCACACTGAGTGCCATTAACAGGTCGGTTATAATTTTGCACTGCAGTATCCCCCAGTGTCTAGCAAAATATTAAACATAGCATGAGCCCTTATTGGATGAATACACCATGAATCCTAAGGATAATTATAAATTTTACTCCTAAAATAAGCAGCCTGTTTATTTTTAAATGCTATCATTTTTCCCATAGGGTGCCAATTAACTCACTAATTGTTATAGGATGTAACGCAGAATTGGCCAAGGGCAAGGTCTTCCCAAAAGCGAAAGCTATTTAGAGTAGCAAACTATTTATGCAAATTTGAGTTCTAATGATATCCAGAAAACAACCAGGCTAAATATTTCACATGATATAAAAAAGTTACTTTAAAAACTATTCTAAGAATTTTATCAACCCTCATTAAGTCAGTCCTTTAAAAGCAAGTCACTGAAAAAGAAAAAGTGAGGTTGGATATGGTATTCGAATGCAATTATCACTTTGCACATCTTCTTAGTCAATGTAGGCTATGGGTCTTTGACAACTGTAAGATATAAAAACTCAAATAGTTTAGAAATTACTTTAATGCCTCCATATAAAATATATACAAACTGAAAATACCGGATATAATTGGAAAATTATTCATGAAGGTAGAACCACTCTTTGTGTAATGGATTACTAAAAAGAAATAAAAACGATGCATTGATGTAGGTCCATCAGTTGTAACAAATGTACAGGTTTGGTGGGGGTTGTTGATAATGGGATGTGTCTGGGGCAGGGCAGAGAATATATGGGAAACCACTATATCTTCTACTCAGTTTTGCTGTGAATCTAAAACTGCTCTAAAATATAAAGTCTAGGGTGCCTGGGCAGCTCAGTGGGTTAAGCCGCTGCCTTCGGCTCAGGTCATGATCTCAGGGTCCTGGGATTGAGTCCCACATTGGGCTCCCTGCTCAGCAGGGAGCCTGCTTCCCTCTCTCTCTCTGCCTGCCTCTCTGTCTACTGTGATCTCTCTCTGTCAAATAAATAAATAAAATCTTTAAAAAATAAAAATAAAAATAAAATAAAATATAAAGTCTATTAAAAAAAGAAAAGAAAAGGAAGGAAGGAAGGAAGGAAGAAAGAAAATGCAATAAAATAAATATACTCACTATTTCTGCTGTGTGACCCCTGAAGGTATGGTAACATTTTCCTGTTTCTACACTCCATAGCTTACAAGTCTTATCGAAGGACCCAGTGGCAATTTTGTCACTAAGATTTAAAAAAAAAAAATGGATTTTGAAAAAAAAATTCAAGCACATTATATCATACACTGAATTAAGACAAGAGATATTAATACATGGGTTTATCTACTCAGGAATTTACTTTGTTTTTAAAACAAAAAGCAATCTGGCATTTGTTTCAGTGGACAACAAAATTAAGGTCTAATTTTTCAATAGTATCAGTTTATATGTTTACACTTGATCTTAGCCAAAAGGCCGAGAAGCGATCAGTTTATATGTTTAATTTTAAATATTTTACATTAAAATATTGCATTAAAAAGTAATAAATTTATGTTTGGGATTACAATAAGCTTTTAAATTAGCAAAATTAATATGGTACAAAATTTAGTTTAGAAAATTCTTAACAAATGGAAATAAATAATGTATGAGTTGCAGGGACACGAAAAAATTCCATTAGCAGGTCTACTGGCAAGGATAATGTTGAATTTAAAAAAAGAAGAATGAAAATATATAAATAATTTAATTTATACCATATGACTAGATAAGGTTTTGAGAACTTAGTGTCTCCTTGGGAAAATAATGCTAATATTACTCTAATTGTAAGGTCTTTGAACAAGAGTGAGGGTCTAGAGAGGAAATATGGTGAAGACCAGTACCCTGCAAACAAGGGAGCAGGGTTATTATCAACAACCAACAGGTAAGAGTAGGTTGACCTGTTTGGCTTTCATCATAGAACTAAATCTTTTCCTTTACCATTGACTCCTATCTTTTATAGCAAGTCGTCCAAATGTTCATCCAACTGGGTCATCAATTACAATGCAGGTTCACCATTCAAAAGTGTGAAGTGTCTTAAGACCCAAAATACATATCCTAAAGTAAATTCTATGTGCTTGGCACAGTTGCAGAATTCATATTTTGTCCAAACTAACACCAACGCCCTGTATATCTCCTTTGTTCTCAGGCCACCCACATAGTGTTTCTGTGGTCTCTGATGCTAAAGGAAATGAGGGGGGTGCCTGGGTGGCTCAGTGGGTTAAGCATCTGCCTTCAGCTCAGGTCATGATCTCAGGGTCCTGGGATCGAGCCCTGCATCGGGCTCTCTGCTCAACAGGGAGCCTGCTTCCCCCTCTCTCTCTGCCTGCCTCTCTGCCTACTTGTGATCTCTCTCTGTCAAATAAATAAATAAAATCTTTAAAAAAGAATAAAATAAAAAATAAAATAATTGAGGTCCTTTCTATCCATGCTCCAGGGACTTTTTTTTTCTGGAGAACACCCACCCAACCCACCTAGAGCTTCCTTACACTAAAGGCTGGTTGTCAACCCAAAGTCTGCACTGGCTCTCTCTCCATCCAGTCTAGGCACTCCTCATCAGCTGCTGATGTCCACCAACTTCTGCTCAGACACGCTGAGAGCCCTGTGTGCTCTTTTCCTGCTCCTTTCCTCCATTTCCCATCCCTCCTGCCCCTCAAACATATTGTCTCAAGTGCTGTTGTTTCTCAATTAATTCCTGTTTGGTCACACACTGCTCTATATCCATATGCCTCTACATGAGAAAAGATAATACTGATTACATATTTTTTTAAAATTACTTCATTGAATCAAAGCTTACTCCTGACCTAATATATAGAACACATAAACACTAAACTGGCTGAAGTTCATCTCTTTCTCTCTCTCTCTCTCTCTCTCTCACACACACACACACTCCCTCTCATTCTTTGGTGGTTGTCTAGAACTCATTCTGCTGAAACCCCAATGCCCCAAAAATGCCCTGGAAAATGCTGCTTTAATCTATACATAAACCATTGAATTATATAACTGAACAAAACAGTTTTTCATCAGGGGGTCTTGGTAGAATCCAATAAAAGGACCAAAAGGTGAAGGTTTCCTGACCTCTCTATCCCCCCCAAAAACTTTGTTCTCAGATAGGCATGAAAAATATCATATCTTTTAAGTAGACTTTATGTAATATGGTAATATGTAGTAGAGACTATACTTTTAAAGTGCTTTAAATAACATTGCAATTAAAATAGAAATTATACTAGAAGTAAAACATGATCACTTATGATTTCAATAAAATCTTTCTCTCCCACAGGTTGGTGAAATAAGGTATTATAAAAATTATCATTCCCTACAATGTAAAACTGCATCACATCATAGTTAAGTTTTTGGTAATGCAATTGGAATATTTAATCATTTTAATGTACCAATTAGGTTTGACTGTGCCATCACAATTAATGTTTTAAAAGTGTGTTACATTTTAAAGAGATGTAATGACATTAGCAACCTACGTATCAAGTTTTTAATATTTACAGTATAAAATTCGACTCTAAGTGCATCAAATTTTTATAAAATTCCCTTTTATTGCCTGTGCCACTATCTTACACTGCTTTCATCATCTCCTTCATCATCTACCACTTTATCTGCCTCCAACCAATCTTCTTGCCTCCTGTTTCTTCCCACTCCAAACCCTCTGGCCCCTTGTCTCTGCCATAACAGCCCTCCTGAATAACACTTTCATTGAGTCCCTCTTTTGTTCACAAAATTTTCATCACAACTCCGTCCTCCAGACCAGAGTCCGAACTACACAGAACACTACGATCTTGACCACTGTTGTTTCTCACCAGAAAATGTCCACTAGAGAGCCAGGGGCACTGGGCGAGCCCGACGAAGTCCTACCCTAACCTCCAGATCTACAAGGTGCCCTCACCCAGGATGTCCTCCCCCTTCCCTCTGTCTTCCACCTTCCATGCCTCTGCTTGAGCCTCACATCATCTTGAAAGCCTCTACCAGGAGAAATCACATGGATCTTTCTCTTCTTAACTTTTAAACAATTTGCTGTTTTTTTTCTAGTCATCATAATACCTATATTTATTGAAACAGCATGGTGAATGGAAAAAGTTGGTAAGTCATCCAGAAAAAGACACACATTAAAACTTTTTACTCAAATATGCAAGGCCAACGCCTTTTCTTTGGCTAACTAGAGCTCATTAAGTGCTCTACCACTTCCAATTCTTTTCTTAAAAATGGGATGAGAATGTAAACATACGTGCAGAACAATCTGAATGCAAAGGTTTTCTAAATGTTTCAATGTGCTTTCTAATTTTTGCATTGATATCATCTACAACTTCATTCGGTAGTAATTTTTCCAAGATTTGCCTTATCTATGTTTTCACAAAAAACCAACAGCTTTATTTTCATAGTCATATTTCATTAGTTTAAGCAATGCTCAAATAAATACCATAATTACAATTGAAAGCACAGCCAACATAAGCTGACTGATGGGCAAACACAACTAACTCTTGGTAGGTTGCCTAACCAGTGGGACAAGAAGCTGGGCATACCAGTGGGTGGCGCAGTTGTTGCAAGCATTCAGGGAGCAGAAGGCGAGCTAGAGAACTAAGTTAATCTGTTGAATCAGGTAACTAGAGGTTGGTTGAAAATGCAATTATATTTTGTACTGTTATGTATCATGTTACTGTACACATTTTTTCCCTGCTAAAGATGGTAAGTTAACTTTTAAACAAGGCAAACCATGCTATGTGGGTATGTCAGAGTCTCCACATGCCATTGCGATAACCACCAGTAGGAACTGCCTGTCAGAGAACTCTGAAGGGAAGGGACTGAGCTCTGCTTGAACTTGGACTCTCGCTCTCCTGTTTACTATGTGATCCTGGGAAGGGTACTTGAACTTTATACACTTTATATGAGAACAGTAATTCCTGTCCCCAAACCCCTTAAAGCACTGGAGAAGGTATTTAGAAGGCTTTCAATGCACACATGAGGCATTTGGCAAATTTTAGTTCTTTTTCCATGGAGGGAGAGAGAGAAGAATAAACAAATTAATGGATTAATAAGACATAAGTGAATGAGGGAATGTCTCTGTACCCGTATGGATTGTTGAATGCTATGGCATAGACCACATTCCTGTGGCCCTCCAGGGTGTGAAGTTCCTCTCCAGATGCAGTGTCCCAGACTTTACATGTCCGATCATAGCTTCCTGTGATAAAGCTAACACAAGGAATATAAATGAATCACAAAGCGACAATAGCAGGGTGTTTATCCTCATTTATTTTTTTACCTGCAATATTGTAAGCCCATTTATCTTGGTTTTTACAATGGAAATTGCGGATGCAGAACAGATGAATTGGGAACAATATCTAAATCCTTTGATTAGAAACTTTCTGATTATCCCTAACTCAAAAAGGAGTCACTAAATAAAGAATAATCCTGCCAGGGGTGCCTGGGTGGCTCAGTTGGTTAAGCCTCTGCCTTCGGCTCAGGTCATGATCCCAGTGTTCTGGGGTTCAGCTCTGCATAGGGCTCTCTGCTCAGCAGGGAGCCTGCTTCTCCCTCTCCCACTCACCCTGCTTGTGTTCCCTTTCACTGTCTCTCTCTCTGTGTCAAATAAATAAATAAAACCTTTTAAAAAAGAATAATCATTTTTATAAATAATGAATAACTGAAGCATTAATCATAACGTTTTCTGAAATTCTAACATATTTCCATAAACAGCATCATTCTTCCCATTGGTCAAACCACAAAATATGAGCACCATCTTTGATTCCTTTAAGTCCCTCACATCCCACACACACTCTATTGGTAAATCCTGTTAGCCCAATCTCAAAATACATCCCTAGTGTGGCTTCTTCTCACCAGGCTCCATTGCCTCCTTGTCTTGCCTCAACAAATGAAGCCGTCTTCTAATGGGTCTTGACTGGTACTTGGTCCTTACAAGTCTGTTTTCCACACTGAAATTGGAGTTATTTTTTTTTAACCTTCCTTAGATGGCTTCCTAGCAATCTAGAGGAAAATCCAAACTTCTGCTCATGGCCCATAAGGCCCACAGTACTGGCCATCTCTGGGACTTCAACTTTGCCCCAAAGCACACCCTGAGCTGCCATGTTGGTTTTTTTACTTGTCTCTGAAGAACTCATTTTTGTTTTTCTTTTTTTACACATGCTATTCTTCCACCCATCTGGTTTACTGCTGTAGACCCCATGACCTGGAACATGACTGGCACACTAGTAAGTGTTCAGTGAACATTTGCTTAAGATTTGCAATCCTTTTACATGACTATCCTACTACAGGAATAATTAGCATGTTGGCCTCTCAAATTTTAAAGTAAAATAATAGTATCTCAGTTATTCCTTAAATATTCCATTAGGAAATATACTTCCCCGACACAGAAAAAAAATGCACAAAATTAGAAAGCCAGTCTCTATGTCAAATGATAATGATAAAAGTTGAACACAAATCCTGACATTGAAACTCAAATAAATGAAAGGGCTGACAAGACAGTGTATCTCTGATTCCTCTCTAGGCATCTCCTCACAGCTTCTTCAGGGATGTAAATTAGTACATTCGTGATGGAAGACAGGATGGTGGTTCCAAAAAAAATTAAAAATAGAACTACCATATGATCCAGCAATCTTGCTTCTGGATGCATATCCAAAAAATGAAATCAGAATCTCATAGAGCTATCTGAACCCTCATGTTCTTTGCAGCATTGTTCACAGTAGCCAAGATATGGAAACAACATAAATGTCCATCAAGAAATGAATGGAATATTATTCAGCCATGAGAAAGAAGGAAATGCTGCCATTTACTACAACGTGGATGAACTTAGAGGACATTATGCTGAATAAAATAAGCCAGACACAGAAAGACAAATATTGTCTGATCTCACTTAATATGTGGAATCTAAAAAAAAAAGTCAAATTCACAGAAGCATAGAATAGAACAGTAGTCACCAGGGGCGGGGAGTGGGAGAAATGGAGACGCATTGGTCAAAGGGTATAACGTTGCAGTTATGTGGGATGAATAAGGCTAGAGATGCAATGCACAGGCATAAAGACTGTAGTTAATAATACTGGATTGAATACTGGAAAGATGCTAAAAGAATACATTTCAAGTGCATCCTTCACACACACAAAAAAGTGGTAACTGTGAAGAGATAATGTTAGTTAGCTCAACTGTAACAATCACTTTACTATGTATATGTATGTCAAATTATGTCACCTTAAATATCTACAAGTTTAATTTAAAAAAAGAAATTTCTATTCCTTGGTTGTTAAAAATTAGAAATAAAGACTAGAAATGGAAATATAGAAATAAAGAGGTGGCACACAGAGGATTCTCAGGGCAGAGAAACTGCTCTGTGTGATGTCTTAATGGGGGATCCCTGTCATTACACATTCATCAACCCCTAGAATGTACGTACGAAAGCAAGAGTGACCCCTAATGCAAACTATGAGCTTTGAGTGATAATGATGAGTTTGTCAATGTAGGGCCAGCAAAGAGGGAATCTGAGGGTGTTTGGGGGCCAGGTGTGTATGGCAAATCTCTGTACATTTGCTCAATTTTGCTATAAACCTAAACCGCTATAAAAAATATTCTAATAATTTCTTTAATAAATTTTTTTCATTTAAAAATTTTAAAATTTTAGAGGCACCTGGGTGGCTCAGTTGGTTAACCATCATCTACCTTCAACTCAAGTAATTATCTGGGGTCCTGGAACTAATCCTTACATCAGGCTTCTCACTCGGGAGTCTGCTTATCCTTCTCCTTCTGCCCCTCCTGCCCCCCAACTCTGCTCGTGCTCTCTCTCTTGCTGTCTCCCAAATAAATAAATAAAATAGTCAAATAAACTAAAGTTTTTAAATTTTAAATAAATAAATTTGAGAAACTTACCATGAGCCTGATTTATTAAGTGCAACATTAGTCAATGGCAGTATATGTGCTCTGAGAACCTTCAATGAAAGAAATCACAATTTGTTTTAAACTGAAAAAAATTAAGTTTAACTCATTAATTTTAACTTCAAACTAATGAAGACATTCAAGTTTGTCTTAATTATAAATAAACGGACAATAGTCTGAACAAATAAGAAATCTGAAATATCTGAAATATCTGAAATCTGAAATATTTGAACAAATAAGAAAAAAATACATTGTGTCTTCTACCATTAAGACCATTAAGACATTTGATAGTTACAAATAATTGCAAAAACATAATTAAATCTGTGTTTTCCATGAATTTGATTTTAAGATAAATTACTGATATTAAATAAGATATCAAATAGCACTAATTTATAATATTTTCTTTTAAATACTTCACATGGGGGCCCCTGGTGGCTCAGTGGTTTAGCATCTGCCTTGGGCTCAGGTCATGGTCCCAGGGTCCAGGAGTCCTGGGATCAAGTCCTGGATTGGGCTCCCCGCTCAGCGAGAAGCTTGCTTCTCTCTCTCCCACTCCCCCAGCTTGTGTTTCCTCTCTCTCTATGTCCCTTCCTGCCAACCAAATAATTAAAATATTAAAAAAAAAAAGAAAAGAAGTAAATAAATACTGCACAAGGTTTTGAAAATATGCATGAATAGTATATAGAGAAAATACACCAAATATGTTTTAGATATAGATTTTACAATTTGTTATTACTTTTGGACTCCTAAACTCCTCTAGAGTCAGGATATGTATTATTTTATTTATCTTTCAATTTCTACAATTGTCAAGCACATGGTGGATGCTTAATATTTATCGAATGAACATACATAAATTGGATAGTCTGTTTATAGATAAAGTGATTGCCAAGGCTGGGCCAGACCCAGTTATTTCTACTGCAGGAGTATAATTATTAATACTGTCCCCTTTCCCTATCAAAAATATTCCCTTTGGAGGATAAATTACAAGGTCCTGTGAGTTATAGAGCTCATATTTGAAGTTAAATAGTGCCACCTGCTGGAAGAAAGCGGTATCATAAGAATAATTTCTTAATCTTTCAATAATACAGTGAAGGGATGACTACAAAAGATTGAATATTTTCTTTCAGATAGAATATGTCAATTATCTAAATAATAATTAAATTTTCTTATAGTTTTATTTAAATCATAAAAATAAAATCAGTGTAATAGGAAGCAATACTAGAATAAACTATTAAATATTGTTAAATAAATAAGAAAAACTAAAAATGTCCTGAATAATTGACTATATATATTTTTTTTAAGATTTTATTTATTTATTTGAGAGAGAGAGTGAGAGAGAGCATGAGCAAGGAGAAGGTCAGAGGGAGCAGACTCCCCGTGGAGCTGGGAGCCTGATGCGGGACTCGATCCCCCCACTCCGGGATCATGACCTGAGCCGAATGCAGTCATCCAACCAACTGAGCCACCCAGGCGTCCCTAATTGACTATATTTGTGATATTTTTACTTTAACCAGCAAAAGCTGATTAGAAAAAGATAGGTACAATTGCACTGCATTTAAATTATTATAGAAATCATATCAATAAATAATTTACTGAAATATAGTTTAGTTCACATGGAAGCAGAAAATATTAAGTTATTGATGTACTGTGAAATACAACTTCTAGGTATTAGTCCAACTGGAAAAAAATTTAATTCTTCAATAACTTAAGACAACCTTAATGGTCATCCTTTAAGTTTAACACTGTAAAGAACAGCCAAGCTTACTAAAAATCTTTCTTTAACTTCTCAAGAAATAAATGTTAGAATTTCATTCAGTCAGTCAATAAACAAATATTTGTTGAGACTTAGTCTTAGCAAATATATCTGAGGCACAGAGGGAAAGAGAAAATATAATCTGTATTTTGTCTCAAACTGGTAGGATACCAACTAATTCATTGAAGTTCTTCTATTTAGCTTTTTAAAATACTCATTACCTTAAAAAGATAAAATTTGTGGTTGCTGTGCTGTCTGAGTTTATCTTGTAACCTCTGTATTAAAAGCTTTACTTGATCTGATCGTGAAGCTGTGATTAGAGGCTCTGCTTTTTGTATTTCTTCTACTAAGGCATTGACATCAGAGCTGAAATTCACACACACAAAAAAAAGTGTTACTTTTTTTTCTATGCCAAAATTTGCATAGACATGCATTGCAGGAAGAATTGCATGGTGTTATGAAGCACATCTATAAAAAGTCAAAACACCATAGCTTTATTAGGAGATTTCGGGGAGGGGGGCGATACAAATCATTAAAATCAAGCCTGCAGAAAAGTGGCTCAGGTTCTTTAGAATGTCACGAACCGCATCTTCTCCTGTGGAAAGTGTGCAAGAATTATGATTTGCTCACCTGAGAAGCCCAAGTGCATACTGGCTCTGCAAATGAGCTCTTTATTTTCTTCCTGGGTTTGTTTGTTTTTTTTTTTGTTGTTGTTGTTGTTGTTGTTGTTTTTTGTCTCTTTAATGAACCCGTACAGAATGGTCCTGGTACCATTATATTTTGTACCTTATATACTCTCTTGTTTAAACAACCCCCTAATTTAATGCTTTTTTTTTTTAAGATTTTATTTATTTATTTGACAGACAGAGATCACAAGGAGGCAGAGAGGCAGACAGAGAGAGAGGAAAGGAAGCAGGCTCCCCGCCGAGCAGAGATCCCGATGCAGGGCTCCATCCCAGGACGCTGGGATCATGACCTGAGCTGAAAGCAGAGGCTTTAACCCACTGAGCCACCCAGACACCCCTAATTTTATGCTTTTATCATAATTACTTGAGGGATGAAGAAACTGAGGTTTGGAAAGGTTAAGTTTTAAATATTTTTTTAAGGAAAGAGAAAGTACCTAACCAAAAATGGACATTCAAAGAATGATGATGATTAATATTTCATAGGGACTATAGCATCATTCTCAAAAAAAAAAAAAAAGTTGCTCTGAGAAGTATGAATTCAACTTTCCCCCAATATTCAAATAACTTATGGCAATGCTGATTAATTTTGCTAGTCTGGAATAATTGTTCAAGACAAAGAATAATGTCTATAAACCACGAAGCAACCAAAATAGGTCATTTTGGCTCCTCATGCCGAATTCTGCTTCATTAGCTGTCTGTCGCAGATGTCACTTCTCAATAACCCACCTACCTCTCCTACCTCTGTCTCAACAACTGCTTCTCAGAAATGCAAACTCAGATAAGCAAGCCTCTCCTCTTCATAAATAAACAGTTCCTGAGCTCCCATCCACGTAAGGGACTGAGCTGGAAGACTAGTCATCCCACTAACATTTACCCTACTATTGCTTAGGCCCTGGGAGGGTAAAAGACACAGTCCCAGCTCTCAGGAAGTACAATGTATCAGAATCAGAATGAATATTTAGAACAGAAATGAATCAGAGGCAGTTTATAATGATGACTTTGATAAATTCCAAGAGAGTCAGTTGTCCAAGGGCTTATAGTTTCCTAAGAATTAAGATGATAATGTCTCTTGGAGAGGTTTCCAACCATTGTTATAAATCAAAACAGATTTCCCAGCAAGATCTAAATTCACCAAATATTCACCAGATGTACAGATATTTAATCTGTACATCCCAAGCCTGTGGAATTCTAATTGTTCTTTTCCAATATAGTAACTCTAGAATGTCCCCTATGGTGCAAATATTTTTATGTGCAGAATTCTTCTAAATTCTTGAGAACCAGAAGTAACATCTGTACTTTTTTTTTTTTTACTTGACATTTATGTAATACAAAGCATGACTATCGCATCCTAAGGACCTACACCTTTTTAAATATAAAATCTGTATTTTTCTGCCTCTGTAGCTGAAAGTTATTCTCTCATATAAACATTAATCTGTGCCACTCACATGACGTCCCACCCAGTACAAGTTGTTTCTCAAACTGGAAAACACATTCACTGAGGTCGGGATTAAGATTTTTTATAGCTTCTCATTGACCCTAACCTAGAGCTTTGCATGTAGAAGGTGCAGATAACTTCATTACAGACTCAATAAATGAATGTCTAACAAAGGAACTTTCTACACTGGCATAATCAGTAACATATGCCAGTTACAAAAATAACTGACAATCCTGACTTGATCTTAGACCTTGTCTTCCCCGAAAATAGATAAAACAATGACTTCTACATGAAATTCAATGGCATTATCTTTGCCACTATTTATTCTTTGGTTAAACAATAAACAATTGAGTACCTTCTTTGTGTGGTCACTTGGAACAAGAAGAGGACTCAACGTAAACCGTCACCACACGAGCCACTCCCTGTCCTCACCCTCAGACAAGCTCCAGACCTCTCTGGTGGCCACAGTTCTGAGAAGCCATGTTGTTTGGGCTCATTTCAAAACTCGAGAGCAGCTCATCTGCTATTTAACTACAGTTATGTGAGAGGTCCCTTGGCTATCAGTTTCTGTTCCCCTCCCAGATAATCATGACAAAGGAGAAGGACAGTCACAATGGGAAATCCCTTATTTCTCTGGGTCACCAACTCTGAAACAGGTATCATGGTATTTTTGGTCTATTTGAAAATTTTCTCCCACTCAAACTCTCTTTACTTTATCTGAACATGGGTTTCTGCAGGATAATCACTAATCTGATTCTGTCTCTCAAAGTGGAGTTTTGCCTAGGATTGATTTCTTTATTTTTTCCCTTTCTTTCTCTCTTTTTTTCCTCTCGCTCTCTCTTTCTTTCTTTCTTTTTTTTTTTTTAGTTTTGCATAGGATTTCCTAAAGAGAACGAATTCTGGGCAGTATGATCTCATAAGAGGATTTCCTAACTCTGCCCCATGACAATTAATGAGGAGGATGGAATGCAATCAGTCCTGTGATCTGTTTATCTACCAGGAAAGTAACAGGCTCCATTGTCTTCTTAAAATTACAATAACCAGTATTCCTCAAAAATGTTAAGGTCATCAAAAAGAAGGGAAGTCTGAGAGATCATTCACCAAGAGGAGCCTGAGGAGACTTGACAATGAAATGTAATGTGGTATTTTGGAAAAGAAAGAGATAATAGGAAAAAAACAAAAAACAAGGAAAATTGAATAAGATATGGTCTTTTGTTAGCAAGAATGTTTCAGTACTGGTTCACTAATTAGGACCAATGTACCGCACGAATGTATGATGTTAATAATAGGGGATGCAGGGCATGGGGTATGTGGGAACTCCTGTACTCACAGTTTTCTAAAACTATTCTAAACAAAAAGATTAAAAACAATAAAAACAGGTCTATTTAGGGCAAAAAAAAAGGGCAGACTGACTATCCTTTTCCCATGTCCTCCCCACCCAGCAAGACATTCACGTGGAACTCACTGAAGCAAGCAGGAATTAATACAGCACCACTAGAACATTGTTCTAGCAATCTGAGTTCATGCAGCTCATCCACACATCATCCTGGGTCAGTGTTTTCCAGTAAAAAAAAAAAAATCTGGATACGAAACCCAGGTTGCACTGAGTAGCTAGTTTACCTGGAACTGAGGTTGAGCAAATCTATGGATTTGGTCCTCAATTCTCCACTCTTTTCATATTCCAACATAATTCCTATAAAAATAAACAAACATGTTATAAACCACTTAGGATGACAACAATGTCAAAAGTTAATCTACTTTGCCATCATTTTTTTATTTGTTTTTTTAATTTTTAGAATTTCTCTGCATAAAACATGTGCAGTGATGTCTGATTCTAAAACAAGATAGTGTGAACTCACTTTTTCCTAGTGCTTCCTCTAAATACAGCTACACACCCTTGAAATTACTCAACAGGCAATGTTAAAATAATTGAAGGTTGGATAGAGGGTAGACTGGCTAGAGGTCTCAGGACTTGAGCAATGACAGTGTGATGAGTTCCCTGGATTTTCTATTTATCTCCTATATACCCCTGAACTGGAAACCAGAGCAACTTGCTGCCTGGAACCACCAAAAAGTATAGACAACAAAAACCAAGCAATAGCAAAGTTTGCTCTCTGTGGTCAAAGGACCAGACAAAGGGAAGTCAGACAAAGAACTAATGGGGAACCCTAAACACTGCTCCATAACCAGGGCTCCTTAGGCAGTCTGATCCCCCAGTGGAAAGAAACCCTGTCCCAGTCCCCCCGCAAAGCTGGGCACCAGCAGTAATCTGATCTGTCTGCAGCAGCTTGGCCACAAAGACCCAGGCCTCCTCAACATCCTCAGCTGGGGCCCCAGGGGGCTATCCAATCTGTCTAGCAGCCACTGGGAAGTCCCAGGATCACTCAAAACCCATTTCACAACCAAGTCATTAGTGGTCAGCCTCATCCACCCTCAGAAGGGACAACAATGAAGTCCTGGGATATCCTGGACCCCACTCTACAACCAGGTACTGAAACGGTTTCAACCAATGGTGTCACCAGGACTAGAGTCTTGTTCCCCACACTGTTCTGGAAGGTTATTCAGTGAGAGCAGGCATATTGGGAATTACTTCTACCCTGCAGGTGGCACCAGCTGGAACTGAGCCGGAGACTTTGCAGCACCAGAAAAATGAAGCAGACCAGAATAACATTGCAAGGGCTCATAAACTTAAGCTGCCATTGGAACTGAAGCCCACAAAGGAGACAGAACCTCTACGCTAAATCTAAACATGGTGACAGGCCTGTCAAAGTAGATTCAGATAGGATCAAGAGTCTCCTAACATAAGAAGCAAAATGTCCAGGATACAATAAACAGGAAAGACAATCACTAGACCCCAATACCCAGGATATAATTAAAAAACCACCCATCACACCAAGAACCAGAGAAAGATGATCAACAAACATGAATATGGAGGTGAATCTGATGCTGGGATTATCTGATTACCTCCTTAAAGGAGATGTCGAAAATACTTTAACAACCACTTACAAATTCATGTGAAACAAATGAAAAAATAAAATAATCCCAGAAAAATAAAAGTTTTTTTAAGCAAACTAAACGGGAATTATAGAATGAGAAAGTTCAATGGGCAAAATGAAAAACTTGTTGAATAGGTTCAATAGAAGAAGGGAGATGACAAAGGATAGAATCAGTGAACTTGAAGACAGATCAATAGAATATATTCATTCTGAACAACAGAGAGATAATTTATTAGGAGAAAAAAAATAAAGAGAGTCTTTTACCCACTTTACTTTACTACCCCTATAAATATGGGCCAGTGGATCTCATAAGTTCTGGCCTTAGGACCACTTTATACTCTTTAAATTATTGAGGACACCAAAGAGTTTTTGTTTTTGTAATATTTTCCATATTAAAATTGAGAAATTTTTAAATTATTTATTAAACTTCTTTAAAATAATAATAATAAAGTCATAGCATGCTAATGTAAATAACATTTTATAAAATAAGAAGAGTAACCTCATTTTACACTTTAGCATGTGCCTTTAATATCTGGCTTATTGAAAGACAACTGGATTCTCATCTCTGCTTCTGCATTCAAGCAGTTTCTACGCAGAGTTTCAGATGAAGTATATGGGAAAAAATCTGGCCATGCACAGATATGTAGTTGGAAAATGAGAAATTATTTTAATTACATTTCCAGGTAATCATAGATAATCTTCTTTAATACTGCATTAAAACTTAACTAGTAATTCATAAAGATTGGTTGCAATATAGAACCTGAAACCACATCAATTAATTCTTCATATTCTGTTTTATTAAAATCCATTGGTCTATCTCACACTTTCAAAGGATCTTTTATTCATGTATGATTTATCATGCATCAGATATCTGAAAAATATTCAGATCATGCATCAGACATCTGAGAAATATTCGTTTACTGAGTTATACACATCTTCTGAATGTTGACATATATCATCATACAATATCCCCCCAAAAAATCACATTTGTTAAAATCACTACCAATATCCATCATCAGAAAACTCTTTCAGGGTCGGTATGCTGCCCAACTCATGGTGGTAGATCCAAGTTTTCTGAAATTCTCATTTTTGCCTGAAGGCTCAAATTTTATCACCGGCAAGAAATGCTGACAGTTTGACCTCAAAGTTCCTGGCTCATTTTGCTCATTTGCAAACAAAATGTCTTCCAAATGTCCAAGTCTGAAAGCTGCATTTGTTTTTCAGTCTTTCAAGTACAACTGGTGTTCCATGAAGAAAATGGCTGGTTCATCTCTCAGTCACATGACCATACAAGTGTTTTCCTCAAAACAGCTATCAAACATCTCTGTGCAGCAGAAGTGCTTAATGAGAACTTTCTATTTCATCAGGCAGAATGCAAGTACTCCCCGGTCAGTATTTGACTATGTTAGTAAGTTTTACCACTTCATCAAGGGCATTCCTAAGTGAAACTGAGGGGGTTTTTTGTGCTATCACCAGTTTGTGTCAGTGAGGAATACAATGACCCCTATGAAAGTTTGTTGCCACCGCCTGACGTGGAGTTAAATTTCCAGAGATTTCACTTCCCAGTGTTTTGTAATCAGTAATGCAAATGTCAACATCGTGAAAAAACCAAGTGGTATCTTATTGTTACTATCGAAAGAGGTTTGGCCTTGAGGCCCCACTGGAAAGGCACAAGAGCCCCCAAGGGTCCTCCTACAATTTGAGAATTGCTCCCCTAAGATCATATATTTGATATAACAGATGTGATTCCAGAAGCATTTTAGATCAATAGAAAATAGGAAATTCCATCAAACACATATTTATGTTCTAGAGCACTGAACCATTGAGACAGAATGAGGCAGAGTTGAAAAGGCATGTACGTGGCATCAAACAGATCCAGGTTTGAGTTCCAGCTCAAGTCCCTACTTATTTCATGATACTAGTAATCTCTTTATACCTCAGTCTTCTCATTTATAGATAATACTTTCATTTTTCTGGTTGAAATTAAATAATACGTATATAAAGCACCTGGCATCTAGACACTTATTAAGTATTTCTTATTATCTAGTGAATAATCAAATACTGCCTTGTGACACATAGTCACCTTGTATTACTTAAATTACATCTATGCCTTCTCTCTCTGGTGAGACTATAACATCTTTGAGAAGAAAACCATATGCTTCTTTATACTTCCAGGAGGACCCTCCTTGGAATGAGTCATGATGATTTATGCACTGTAAGCACATGATTTGGCCAGCTTCAAGTACAAGCAACACTGTCAAATGGATTTACACCTTCCCCTCTCTGGCCTTCATTTCTCCCTCAGAGGGGTCTGCCCCTCCCCGTTGTCTTTATGATCTTTCTGTTTTCCATCCTCTCCACATCTGACTCACCAGACTATGCCCTCCTGGGTCTGTCTTTTCTTTATCCCTAGTGTCTACCATGAAACTGGTGCACAGGAACTATTCAAACAGAGCTTGTTGAACACACGAGCTAACTGACAGAAGATTGGATGAGTACCCCCAGAATGCTTAATGCAATTGACAGTCCTTATCTTTACGACACACAGACTTTCAAAAATAATCAACACTATGACCAAATCTCCTTCTTCAAATACAATTATCCATTGGCTTTTATGAAATCTCTCTGTCTTTTTTCTACTTTGTTACTTTTCATTCTCCTTTACGGATTCCTCCTCTTACGACTGACCTTTAAATACTGATTTAGGTTAGGGTTCGGGTCTAGGAATTTTCTCTTCACTTTACATTTTTTTTGTCTGTATAAATTCATCCGTACCCATGACTCTGATTACCATCAGTATGCCAACAATTACCAGTTATAATTTTCCCATCTAGACCTCTGCATTCTAGATGTGTGGGTATCTCGCCTGTACCTCAAACAAGTCCAGGATCTTCCCCCTCAATCCTGCTTCTCCTACAGAGCTTATTTCCCGGGGTCAGACATCACCACTGACCTGACAGCACAGCTGCACTCTTGGGAGGAATTCATCTCAACACAGTCATGCTGCACAGATTTGGCACAACTTAAGTAGGTAAACCCAAGCAACTGTTGTGTAATGAAGTATAAGGTTTTAGAACCAAAAAATCATTCCATGTGCTTTTAATGACCAGAGCACCCGGACACAGGCAAACAACTGTAACTAACCTTTTCAAAATATTACAACATTGTGAAAATCTTTTTAAAAACCTATTTATATGTCACGTGTTTTAGAAAAGATTTTTTTTTTAAGATTTTATTTATTTATTTGACAGGCAGAGATCACAAGTAGGTGGAGAGGCAGGCAGAGAGAGAGGAGGAAGCAGGCTCCCTGCTGAGCAGAGAGCCCGATGCGGGGCTCGATCCCAGGACCCTGGGATCATGACCTGAGCCGAAGGCAGAGGTTTTAACCCACTGAGCCACCCAGGCGCCGCAGAAAAGATTTTAAAGGGCTTAGAAAAAAATAAATAAAATTCAAACAGTGAAGATTGGAAGTAGTAAGAATTAGATGCATTGACAAGGGAAGGTTCGAGTAAAGGAAAGATCACATCTAGAATTGCATTGAACACTTAAATATAAAATTAACAAGAAATGTGCAAGGCCTAGTTGTACTATGGAACATAAAAGAAAATTGTGATAAATGAGGACACACATTTCTAGATGAGAAAATATTATAAATAAAATAAAGAAAATATTATAAACATGTCAAATCAATCTATGGATTAAAGTAATTATAATGACTTTATTTTTTGGAATTTGAAAATTTACCATATATTATAACAGACTGTAAAACAAAAGAGTGTGACTCCAGTCAACATAAGTGTGACTTAGATCAACATAAAAGAATCACTTGTATATGGGAGTTTAAAAATAAACTGAAGGTAATATTTTAAATTAATGGGGAAAATAAATTATGCAATAAATAATGATATAATAATGAGTTGGATTTGGGAAAATTTTATAAAACTGGACTGCTACCACACAAGATACAAAAATATATTCTAGATTGATTTGAAATTTTAATATTAAAAACAAAATACAAAATGATCAAAACAATATTTACATCTTAGTGTAAGCAATTGGCTTTTTTTTTTTAAGATTTTATTTATTTATTTAACAGAGAGAGAGAGAGCACAAGTAGGCAGAGAGGCAGGCAGAGAGAGAGTGGGAAGCAGGCTCCCTGCTGAGCAGAGAGCCTGATTTGGGCCTCAATTCCAGGACCCTGAGATCACGCATAACCTGAGCCGAAGGCAGAGGCTTAACGCACTGAGCCATCCAGGTGCCCAGCAATTGGCTTTTTAAGCATGATGTGAAACTCAACACTTAAAAAAGAAAAAAATGATGCATTTGTCTGAAATAAATTGAAGCTTCTATGCAGGAGAAGATACCACAAAGTTAAAGATAAATAATAATCAGCAAAAAAATTTCAACTATAAATACAAAGCTTAAAGAACTTACTATAAAGAAGCCTAAAAATGATTTTTAAAAAGAAAATGGACAAAAGGCAGGAAAGGCCAGTTTGCAAACAGAGAGCGAAAATGGTCAATCAATAGACAAAAATAAAATATTCCCAATATTTTACCTGGGAAAAGAAATACAAAATATAAAAAGAGATATAATTTTTACTCATCAGAATTGCAAAGATGGCAAAGACTGGTAATACTAAATACTAGTCAGGTTGAGGAAATAGGAGTTCTTACTGGTGGTAGACATGTCAAGTGGCTCCCTACAAGAAGCCATCATACCAGGGTTCCTGGGTGGCTCAGTGGGTTAAGCCTCTGCCGTTGGCTCAGGTCATGATCTCAGGGTCCTGGGATGGAGCCCTGCATAGGGCTTTCTGCTCAGTGAGGAGCCTGCTTCCCCCACCACCGCCTGCCTCTCTGCCTACTTGTGATCCCTCCCCTCTGTCAAATAAATAAATAAAATCTTTAAAGAAAAAAAAAAAAGCCATCATACCTTCAGTGGGCGGAGCATGCTTTTAGTTATCCTTTTATGTATTTTTCAGAATTTTGTTAAAAGTAAATATTACTCTTAAGATAGAAAAAAGAGAGAGAGAAATTAGAACATGGAGGAAAAGGGAGAAAAATGTTAGAGATTAACATTATTAACATATAAACTCCTGAAGATCAAGATCAAGATCTCCATAAGGTTATTTGAAAACTCAAATAACATACAAAGTTTCTGTCAGCTTAAGGTATCACTATCATTAAGGACTGCTTCCTTCCTGTTCTGTAATTTTAAGTATTTCGCATTATATATGAGTACTCAATATGCACTATTTATTCTTAAGGAAAGTAGGCATTCGATAAATAGTTGAGTAAATAAAAGATGTGTAAACAGTGGGTAAATTATATAATCTTAATCTGTAACTCAGAGAAAGGTTGGAAAGAATTAGCACTATTCTAAGGAAATGTACTAAATAATTTTAGCAAATTCACAAACTACTGCATTCTTTTTTTCACGGTTATCTTGTTTCTTATAAAATAAAAAAATGTTTAAAGTCTTTAAAGTCGACTACTAAAAATTAGCTGGGTTACTATACAGATGGATTTAGAAAACAAAGTGCAAAATCGGAAACCTGTGCATTGGACAGTCCCGCTGTTAAAAAAACATCAAGGTCAAATGCTCACCCTCCCCATGACCACTGAGCTGCAGTATCAAGGCAGAAGCTGGGTTGTGCATAGTGAAGAACACAAGCAGAAGACAGACAAAGATGCTCCCAGGAGCACATGTTGCTCTTCAGTGATTGTTGCCCACAGTATCTTAATGTTCTCCATGAATTTTTGTGCAGTAGGTACGATTCCCAAAAACACTTAAGAAGCTTCTCCCCCGCAAATTTTGCAATGTGCTATAAGACCAAGCTTCAAAAGATGTGAGTGTTCCTTACTCCCATCACATTCAACCAACAAAGACCATTAGAGTGCTCAGAATATTAACGAATCTAATTAATGTTTATTTAACTCCTTCTTATGGCCCAAAAAACTAGGGGCCTACACACAAGAAGTAAAAGACAAAGACTGTCATGCCTGAGTCAGTTGAAAAGCACGTATGCAACACCTACTCTTCATGAAGTGAAGAGCTTATGAATTAATGAATGAGATAAAAAGAGAATGCCCATGCTTGATTAGCCATATTATTGCCATGTACTTTTAGGAGGGAGAGGGACAAATTCCATGGATGCCAACGTGGAATGCTCCTGACCAATATGTTATTCAAAAGAAAGTAGGAGGACTGAAATCTGGGGACTAAGAGATTAAACAAAATTGCAGAAGGGATAAAGGTAACACAAGAATGATTCAGTGGTGAGTGATTTTTTTTCCTCCTTGATAATGTTATTTCAACACCCACCTGCTATTCAGTAGTACCTTGGAAACTTGCATATAATGCATGGCTCACCAAAGACTGGAATTCAGAAATTGTCTAACATGCTAAGTGATATGACTTCATTAGAAGATAATCATTAAGACAATAGTTGCAAGTTTAAGTCCAAAGCCTTATTGAATGGGAGATCGCCATTGGAATCCCGGACTTTGAGAGCTGGAGTGAATCTTAGAGATCATCTGTCTCACCTACTCCCACTTCAGGAGGAGCTCAAGGCTTTCTACTCAACACAGCTTATCTCATTAAACTTGTTTATTCAACAAATAGGTGAGCTCGTCTTTATTGACCTGTCTCCATCTACTCTAAGTGCTAGAGATGCGGTAATAAACAAAATAGATGAAGTCCAGGACCTCAGGAAGCTTTAATTCTAAGTTGGGGTGACTAGGTGAAATACATAGGTAAAACTGTGGTACGTTGCCCTGAGATAGCACTGAGAAAAAACAAAACAAAACAAAAAAAACAGCAGAGGATGCACATTGCGCATCCAAATGAACGATCAGGCAGGCCAAGAGGTACTCAGGACTACTCCCTCCGGTTTTTAAACAGGGAGAATAGATGAGATCACCTAACCGATGAGTATAGATAGCAAAGTCCAAGGGCAGAGTGCTGGGACACTCCAACATTAAGATCAGAAGGAAGAGATGCCAATAAGATGGATGAAGAAGGAACCACAATAAAGTAAGATTAAAAACCAGTGTGTCCTGGAAGCCAAAGGACAGAGTGGTCAAATGCATTAGATGCTGCTGTCAGGTCAGGACAAGAAGGCTGCAGAGGCGGCCAGTGGATTGAGTGATGTTGGAGATCACTGAGGATCTTAAGGAGCGCAGTTTCAGTGGAGCCACGAGGGTGAAAACACAACAGGAGTGAGTTCAAGACAGAAGAGAAGAGAAATCAGGACACTGTTCTTCTAAGGAGGTTTGCTCTGAAGGGAAAGAGGTAAATGGGAGAGTAGCTGCAAAGGGTCAACAGACAGGTTAAGACGGGCATTATTATCAACATGTGACTTGATGGATCAAAACAAATTGCCCAAGCTACAAAATCTGTATACGGTGAGAGCCAGATATTATGATCCCAGAGCTCATCTTCCTAACCTACACTCCACAGCAAAGGGATGAATGAAACCCAGTCATTCACATATCCGTCTATTTATGGGAATCAGCCCAGCCTACACCAAGCATAGCCAAAGTTGTGAATGCATCGAGAGAACAAGCTCTTTACAATTTCCCACGTGCTACCTCTCACATCTAGGGCCTTTTCGTGTTATTTTAATTGTAATTCGAAGAGGGAGGAAATGAGTTATGATTTTACTACAAATGTTAACTTCACATGGGTGAGAGTTAATGTCAGGCCTTCTGTTGCAGGGAAGCCCAACCTTCTCATCCCGTAAGGATATTTGGTCATCTACTGCTTTGTGGCAAGTTTTGTAGACTTTTAAATTTTGTATTCTTCTTATTTTTATTTATTTTTTTTAAAGATTTTTAACATTTATTTGTTTGAGAGAGAGAGAGAGAGAGCACAAGCAGGGGGAGAGGCAGGCAGAGGGAGAGGGAGAAACAGGCTCCCCGCTGAGCAGGGAGCCCCATGAGGGGCTCCATCCCAGGACCCTAGGATCATGACCTGAGCCCAAGGCAGACACTTAACCCACTGAGCCACCCAGGAGCCCCTATTCTTATTTTTAAAGTGAGCTCTGAATTGGAACCAAGAGTTCTCCCCTTACTTCTACACCTAACGAGTTGGGTGACCAGTGGTCTTCACTCATTCTTCAAAGGTGACCATGTCCTCACCTGTGAAACAAGACAACTAGACAAGTTTGTCCCACTCTAAAACTACAGGGTTCTGTGGGTGTATTTTGAAATTCCTCAGCTCATTGGAATCAAGGACTGTGACCTTTAAGCTGAAAGCCCTGGGGCACAGGGCGCCTGGTGGCAGGCCCTCAATAAACGTGTTTGGTCAACTGATAAGCGTGATCTGGAATGCGGACACTCAATTAATTGCATATGCATTTTCCTTTTCATACTCAACACATCTTGACTTGATCGTTCTGCTCTGTTTAAAATAAAAAGCAATGTGCTCCTTGTCAGTGTCTTCCCTTCCGGATACCAATCTCTAGGGACACTGATCACCACCTCTCCCTCCCCATCCGCCCCATTCCTAACTAGCCAGAAAAGCATTATAACTCCGCAACTTCAACGTTTAAAGAATTCCTTAAAAATCACTTTAAATGTTTTGAGTAACAGTGTTCAGCAACCAAAGGAGGGAGGGGCCCTGTTGGGAATCGCCCGGCTATCTGTCCCGGACATGGATCACCCGCTAGGGGACCCCGCCGGCCCCTCGAGTCCCCGCACCCTCCACCGCCCCGGAGCCTCCCAAGGCCAGAGCCCAGCACCCACGCCAGCACGGAGGAGGCCCTGCCCCTACCTGGCGGGTAATACCGGAGTAGGAGGCCCTTGAGCTTCATTTTCTCCTTCCCAGACCCCTGGTCAACGCTCTTCGTAGCCATGGAAACAGCCAAACAGCAGCTGTGCTTCGGCGCGCATGCGCGAGCGTCCGGGGCGCGGAGCTGGGCTTGCAGACTTCGGGGATGCGGTCTGCGGCGCGGGCGACCCGTGGCGGGTTGGGGGCGTCCGCTCGGCGAGGCGCGGCCAGGGAGCAGGCCCTGCCCCTGCGGGTGCCCGCACCTGCCTGCTTGTTCGTAGGGGCGGGCGGGGGCTCCAGGGCGCGTCGCTGAAGAGAGCGCTGCCACCCTCGCCCCGTCCGCACCGTCGGTGCCTGGGCTGCGCAGGGACGGGGGGGCCCCTCGCGTTCTCCGTCAGGGTAACTTCACAGCGGGCGAAGCGCGGCCTGGGAGGGCGAGGCGCTGGCCGCGCACACTGTGGCCCATTGAGTTTCCAAGGAGAAGGGACGGCAGAAAAGTTCCCTCCTGGTCACCATTCCGGGCGTCTCCTCATGCCCTGTCCTTGTTCCCAGAAAAGAATTAGGACCACAATGTAACAGGCTACATTTCCTGATGCTGTGCGGTGCGCTGCGCTTGGCGCCTTATACACCTGTAGCTGTAGAGATTAACAGAGGTTTGAGTGGTGCACTATTTCTTCCCGCACCCTCTCACGGATGCAACAACCCAGCATCTGAAAAAGTGAGGACCCCCACACACCCCCAACTAGCGAGCCACAGAGGCGGGACGGGAGGGCAGGTGCGTCAGAAGCCTGTCACCTGGAGTCCACAGGGTACTGTCCACCCAGGGTATATGGTTTCCCGGACCTTTTTGTGGCCTATTCGGTTTCTTGCCAGAATCGGTTCTTTGCCTGTAAAGTCCAGTTCCCGTGAGGAAGACTGTCCTGGAAGAATCAGTGGGGCCAGACTGTCCATTTCCTTTAAGGAATTTGACCTAAATTCCTAAGTCAAAATATCCCCAAAGGTAAGCACTTCCTCTGTGGTCTTCACAACTGTGGGCCACGTCTCCTCATCGTCTCCATGCCAATTCTCCAAACTGACTCACTTATTTTACTTCACGTTTTTAAATGTAAGCTTGCAAGAAAATTATTGTTAATCCTGTAAATTAGAATTTTGCCCAGTTGTCGATGAGGAGCAGTAGGTAACTGTAAAAATAAATGAGATTTTTTAAATGCTATGGAATGACCCTATACTATTGCCTACCAGAGACTATGAACCAAAGGCCTTCCAAAGGCCTTCCCTACAAAACAGTAGGGAAGCATCATCGACTATTTGAAATTTTCAAGACAGCCTAGCACCCAACTGAGCCTTTCTACTTCGTGTACTCAGAAGGCTGGAGAGATCATTGAAATGGGAGAGCCTCTGCATGGAAAAATTAAGCCTAATACAAATGGGAAGCACATAAAAATCCTAGCATCCCACACTTGAGAAACAGAAAAAAAAACAGATGAAATGTAAGATTCATTCTAGCTCAAAGTCTCTCCTAATCATTAAGACTCTGGAAAAGGCTTAAGTGGGGAAGGGCGCAGAGATCATCTATAGAAACGAGAAGTCTTGGGGCTCCAGAATGGCTTAATCAGTTAAGTGTTGATTTCCGCCCAGGTCATGATCTCCAGGTCATGCATGATCTCAGGGTCATGGGACTGAGCCCCACCTTGGGCTCCTGCTCAGTAGGAAGTTGGCTTGAGAATCTCTCCGTTTCCCTCTGCCCTCCCCCAGGTCTCTCACTCTCTCTCTCTCAAATGAAATAAATAAAATATTAAAAAAAAAAAAGAAACAACAAAGTCTTTAGTGGATTTTGTTTCCCCATTTATTGTTTATGCTTGTGAATTTTAAATGAGGCCTTCGAAAAAATAGTAACTTTATAGTGGAGAAATCCAGTAGACACCATTTGACCATTGGGATAGAAGTTAACATTCCCAATGTAGGGACAAACTGACATTCATAGCTTGTTATACAAGACAATGACAAGGACACAGCAATTCTCTAGAATTCCTTCCTGCAAAGCATAACTTGTCTCTTTAATCATGAGGAAACATCAGGGCAACCAAAATTAAAGAAACTGTACGAAATAACTGTCAAGCCAAGAAAAAAAAAGACTGAAAACTGCTTCAGATTAAAGACACTAAAGACATAGAACAATTAAATGCACTGAGTGATGCTGGGTCCTGAACCAGGAAGAAAATTATCTGTAAAGGACATGATTGGGACAATTGAATGAGACATTGTAGTTTAAATTATATTGATATTATATCAATAGTGAGTTTCCTGATTTTGATCATTGTGCTGTGATTATATAAGACAATGTCTTTGTTCTTAGGAAAAATATATTAATTTCTTTAGAGATAAAGGGGTATGATACGTGCAATCAACTCTCAAATGGTTTTGAAAATCTTATATTTATGTGTAGGGGTGTGTGTGTGTGTGTGTGTGTGTTTGGATAGGTGGATGAATAAGAAACAATAAAGCCACTGAGAAAAAAATCCTGAATCCAGCTAGGCACAGGGCTCTTTTTGAGAAGTTCCTTGTCCTACTCTTGCAACTTCTCCATTAGTTTGAAATTCTTACAAAATAAAAAGTGGCCTTTGTTTTCCGCAGAACAAGCCAGGCTTCATAATGTTCCAGGGTATAGATAACAACCACAGAACCATCCGGCTCCACTTTTGTTACGAGATCCCCAAGTTCAAGTTCACTCCCTGTTTCACCTTTCCTTCTACCTCCATCTTCCTCTAGTTGAGACCAAGAGCCCCCACCACTGTTACGGTAGGTAGCATCACCACTGCCTCCATTTCCAGGAGTTCCTGAACTTCCTAAGTGGCTCTTGTCTTTCTGTTCCAGGTAAAGGATTTCTCCTACTTCCTTGAACCAAACTTTAACAGGTTGTCCTTTTGCTTCTTAAAAAAAAAATTCCAAAAAAAAAAAAAAAAATCCAGCTCTGCAGCTTTTGACATCCTTCCTTTGGCTCCAAGAGTTTAAGCCAAGTTCTCCCACATAAGTTAGAGAACTTCCTCAGCACCTTCACGTCATATCCAGGGCCCTCTTTACCGACTCTGGGGCACAGGCCTTCGGTGTTGAGGTCTCAGAGCCCATCCCCACTAGGGGTCAGCAGCCCTCCTCTCTCTGCTTCAGAGTAATTTATCTGGATGTCAAAACATCCTGACTGTCCCAAAGTTCTCTCACATTTCCTCCCTAACACCTAGATGCTCTCTGCTGATGGGATTCCTAGTGTTCTGACTTGTTAGCCCAGAATCCTGCCACCAGTATCCAGTGTAAGTCCCCTCAGACCCCTTTTTGGGAGGCAATAGGCTTCTCCGCATATGAAGTGGTGATCCAAAGAGAAGTAAGCGAAGTTCATGAGTGTGGACAGATTTCTCTTCTGGCCTTGGCTTAAGTTGAGGTTAAAGCTATACATAATTGACTTACCGTGTACTCATTCCTGGAAGGTACTGCATGAATCTCTCTACCGGAGTAAATGTCTGTTTCATGCTAAGTCATGGCCATTAGCCATGAATGCTGTACAGAAATCTACAAAAACAAAACTCCTACATTGTCCCAGTGAAGGGTGCTCATCTTAGTGTCTGGTAGACTTGGTATGACTTCCTGACGGGGCTACTCTAGGCACCTTCCTAAAAGTCATATCATACTCTCCATCAATTCCTGCATTCTGTGCTGATTTGACCATTGACTCACTAGAGCAACAATCACCATTCATAATGGATTTGTATACATAAATTTAACATTTGGCTCTGGGTTTCTTCCCACTGACACCTTCCTTGAACAGCCAGAAGTTTAAAAAATTTAGTATCATTAACTTGACTCCCCCAAAGTAATTCTGTCTGGTGGATTGAAGCCACACTGGGTTTCTGTTTTCAGTGTGTCCCTGGACCAGCAGCATAGTCCCCCCTGGGAACTTGCTAGAACTGTAAATTCTTGCCACACCTTACCGCCTACAGGATCAGAAATGCTGGTAGCGAATGCCCGACAATCCCTGTTTGAACAAGCTTTTCTGGTGATTCTGGTGAACAATAAAGTTGGAAAACCACTCAGCTGGTACAATAGGTTACAATGGTGGGCCAGGCCTGAGAGAAGGTGGGCGCTCTCCCCCTACCATCAGACCTTTTATATATTCTGAAGTCTTCCCTGATTGTCGGGGACAGTAAGCGGCTTGGTCACATCTGAGGATGTGAGTAGGACCCAGAAACAGTGTGGGAAGAAACTGGAATTCTCTACCTAATTGGGTTTCAGAGGCTCCAATGTGCTGAGAGCCACCAGTGGATATCAGAGTGTGAAGGAAGGCTGGGGGTGGGGGAATGTCTCCAAGCGGGAGAGGGAGGGAAGGAGGGGAAGAAGGACGCAGGGAGGGAGGCAGGAGTCAGCCTGGAGGATCTTGCTCAGCACCGCGGCAAGGCTGATGGGCAGGAATGCAGCTCCAGAAGGACATGGTGGCTCCCATTTGACCCAGTTCCTCCTGGAAAGAGCCCTGGCATCAATGGGAACCTATAATCACTTGTCTTGGGGGCACCCAGTCCGCAGAAAAGAGATGCACAGTTGCTCCCTGGAAAGAAAGTACAGAGAATGAGATCTGAATGTTCAAAGACTACCGAGAGAGGTCCGCTGAGCCTCCCAGGTGGTGGGACCCCAGTACAGCCACCCCAGAGGGGCTGCATCCGGGCTCTTAAAACTTCTTCCCATATCTTCCTCCACCTCCCTGAAGGACCTGTGGAGGACCTGATCTTATCTGGGAATGGAAAACCAGAGGCACCAAGGGCCACTAATTGATGCACTAAGTCTATTTAGAGGGCCTACCAGTGCTAGGCAAATTTCAGGTATAAAGGGTCTAATTCTGAAAACAATAATTTGGGGGAAGCCATTCCTAGAGAGGATTAGACTTCAGGTGGGTTTGAAACTATTGTGTTTATGGGTGGGGGGCATGTCCCTAGGTAGGACAACCTAGGGATTGTTCCTAGGTAGGACTGCATTTAGAGTCTATGAGGTACTCCTACAGGGACATGCAGGCCGCATTAACAGGGCCGGTCCACAGTAGCTTCTGTCACTAAGAGCAGCATGCCTGACCTGAGACCTCGCTCTGCCATCTACCAGCCGTGGGCTCTTAGGCAAGGTCCCTAAGCCCTAAGGCTTCAGTTTCCTCATCGGAAAGATAAGAATCCAGTTAATGGGGTTTTTATCTCCAAGTCTGGCTTGTTCAGAAACACTCTGCAAGTATCAAGGTTGATGATGACAGTGATAAGCATTTATTTTCCTAAGGTGGTTTGTTTGAAATTGGGGAAGGGTGTGTGCCCATTGCTCTCATCTAAATTGATAATCTAGATCGACAATTACTCTGATAACCCCCATACAAGCAATTTGGAGTCCTTTGTATGATACCTGACAATAGATACACCTTTCTAGTTATGTTTGTATTAGTATAATTAGTGTAAATAGTAAAATGAGCTTACATTCCTCAAGACATAACTACTTTGTCTGTAGATCCAAATAGATTTGTCTTCTTAAAGAAATGGCCCTTGAGGACTCAGAAGGGGCAAGAGGGTTATAGATCTTAACAACGCTAGAGATTGTCCAAAGAAGAGTAAAGCTGTGTAAGGACATGAGAACGTTCAAATGAGGGGAGCTGCCATGGACCTCACACCACCTTCCATGTCCGTGCCTGATACACAGTGGGTCCTCCATCAGTGTCTGATGCTTAAGGACTTGGAGGATCCATCTGGAAGAGGAAGTAGCTGATTACGTGCAGAGAGAGGGCAAGGTTGAGAGAGCCGGATCCCCAGAGACAGATTTCGGCTCAATACAAAGAACTTTGTACCAGGGTGTCCAGTAATGGGCTAGGCTGTCTCAAAAAGTACTGAGGATTTCCCAGCACGGGAAGTGTTTTAGCTGAAACAATTTGACCAGCTGCCAGGATGACTGCAGAACACAGTGTTAATTGGATGAAAGCCAAAACTAGATAAGAAGTTTCATCTCCCTTTTGATGCTGTAGTTCCTTCATTTTGTGCTGCCTGTGTGTTTTCACAAAGGAGTAACCGCGGGGCCGGTGAATGACGGTAGCCTGGGAGTTGGAAGTTCCAGTCCCGGCCCTCCCATCAGTGACCTTTGAGCAAGTCAGTTGTCCTCACCTGGAGTTACTCATCGGCAAATCATCCTTCATTCCATTCAGTTCCAGCATAACACCGCCAACTTCTTCATGCTCTGGACTTTCATTCTGTCATTCCTTCCACCTGATAGAACTCCCACTTCATCCACTCTAAAGTCGTACCAGGCTCCAATCAGCTTTGCCACATGCTCAGTTCAACTGTATGGGATGGGTGTGGGTTTCGCATCAGGACGAAGGCCATTCCTGCCCCAGGCTCCCATTCTCAAGGCTGCACCTGGCCACTTTCCGGCAAATTCAGATCAATCCAGGTATTCCTTTGGAAGCCATTTCATCTTTCAAACCTCATTGCATTCAGAAGTGTTATTTGCTTTGTCCCTCTCAAATAGAGTTTATTCTGAACATCTCATAGCCACTTACCGTGGCTTGTGGAGAAGGACCCAGAATTCTCAGTCACGGTTACCCTGGGTCCTGCCCGCCTATGTTGCAACTCTTCTTCCCACTTGCCAGGGTGCTCCCCACCCCCTATCTGCAGCCAGGAGCTGAGATGTGACCATGTCTTGCTCTGGACCCCAGTGGGACAGTGTGTGCCTCACGTCTGCTCTTTCTCCTCTAGGCCAGCAGATCCCGGAAGGCTCTCTAGCTCTTTCCTTGTTACCTCCCATGCCCCAGTCATGGGTCCTGAGAATTTTCAAATATCTAAATTCGCCAATTTGACCACAAGAAACAAGGGGGTTACCTCTAATCCATATTGGGCTGCCATTTCTGCCCAATTTCCACCCATTACAGTAAAGCAGGAAAGCTTCTTTGCAAGGCTTGCTGGATTCTAGCATCATCTCACAGAAGGGTGGTCTCCTTCTTCTTCCTGGATCCCAAAACACCAAAGGAGTTCTCCGTAAGCCTTCCACATCTTATAATAAACCGTTTCCATCTTTCCTCCATCTACCCAGATGAAAGGGTCATTTTCTAAATATGCTGGTGAAGGGAGTTGGTTTGGAGTCAGTGTCCTGGTACCCTCTGCCCTTCCCCCAGACTTGGGAATCCCCCGCAGGCAGGTAAACGCCCAGCAAGTGCTTCACACAGAGCCATTGCTAGCATGCACCATGCCTTTGTGCAGATTATAAAAATGTTGTCACCTCTGGGCTCGAGAACTACAAATGACGCCCCTTCGCCACTCTAGGGTTCCAGGGTGCCAGGGCTAGGCTCCCACAGCCGGCCAACCCAGGCTGGGTATAGGCCAGGTTTCTCTGCACTCTTCCTCCATGGCCAGGCTCGGTGTGCTGCCCAGACTGCCCGCAGTCCTCCTCGCATGCCCAAGGAAGGGTTGATCCTTACAACGCTACCCACACGAAAGCCTTGACCCACCTAAACTTCCCCGTGTGGCTCATGCTAGGGAAGTACATTTGCCTGCAAGTTGCTTTTCCATGCAGAAGTGACGGAAGGCTGGGGGAGAGGTAGAGTTACGTGATTAGGTTAGACTTGCCCAAGCGTCAAACTTTCAATGCTGTTGACGACTGTGTGCTCTTTAGAAGAAGGCATCTTGGCCAAGAAAGGACACAAAACTGGGTCAGAGGAGTTTGAAGTTGAATGCCAGTTCTGACGGCTAGACGGGTCACTTTTAGAACTTCTGGCTTCTTTCACTTACAGCAGGGATAATAATAGTATCTGCCTCATGGGGTTCTTGTGCAGATTAATGATGGAAATATAAGGAGTGTCCTTATGGCCCTTTAAGTCTCTAGGCACCTAAAATTGTTTTCCCTTAAATATTATCATCCTGCAGTGATCTGCTTCTACAACTGAATTCTCTAACTCTACGATGCATACATGCACAAAATAACTAGCCTGCTATTCAGAATAAAGACCACTTTGAGGGATTCTTACAATCCAGTTACGGTTATTTAGCTGCCTCGTTGGCAGTAGGGGGCAGCAGTGTACATCCGTTCTTTATGAGCCCTAACACCTGTTGCCTTCCAAAGTCCAGAGCCCATGTCGTTGGGCAAAGGAGTACACACTCTTGCAGCGTACGCTCCTTTCTTCTGGCTTCCAGAAGCCTGTCTTTGAAGGCCATTCCCTGGATAAACCAAAACAGTGCACAAGACTGATTCCTGTTTATCGTGTAATTTTGCATATATTTCTTGAGGTTTTATCATTTAAAGGGGTGTTTCTCTTTGCTTTGAAAGAATGTTCGATATTGGTGAGCTAGACTTATTGTCTTCTATTGCATTTAACTTTACTTATGTGTTAGTGCTATATTCTTAGCCACAATTTAATATACTTAAGAGAAACAATCAATTATTAAATATATAATAAGACAACGATTATGATTCCTGATCTTACGATCATGCTGTAAGAAATCAAAACATGTGGTTTGCACCACGGTGCTAATGACACCCAAATATGCTAGCTATGATAACAATAATAATAATTAACATTGACGGAATGCTTACTCTGTGCCAGACACTGGGTTAAGTGTATTATACAAATGATGACCTGATTCAGTCTTCACAAAACCTCTAGAAAGTGAGGACTACTGTCCCCATTTTAAAAATGAGAAACTGAGACACTGAGATTAAGCCTCCTTCTCCAGCTGTATGGTCGTTTTATTTTATTTTTTTTAAAGATTTATTTATTTTAGGGAAGGGGTGTTAGGGAGAAGGGTCAGAGAGAGAGAGAGAGAGAGAGAGAGAGTCTTAAACAGACTCCCCACTGATCGGGGCTCGATCCTACAAACCTGAGATCACGACCTAAGCCAAAACCAAGAGTCAGGTTTAACCAGTGGCATCACCCAGGCTCCCCTATGTACAGCCATTTAAAATAGTTATCTTATTTAACCAACTTTTTTGCTTTTTAGTCTACACTTTTTTATTTAAAAAGAAAACTAAAATTCCATTTTCTCTTGCTTTTCCTTTGAAGAATGTAGCACCTTCCCCATGAAGGAAGAACTACTTCCCTGAGATTGAGTCTGTACGGACTCAAGATCCGTGGTCCCAGCGGGACTGTGATGTCTGACACACTCTAACATGACCACAGTGTGGCTCTCTGTCAGGCAGGACTGTGACTTCATGGGGACAATTGCACTCCACGCATGGTGGCTAACAAGTGGCATTTCAAAATGGAAAAGGGAAAAAATCGAACTGCCCGCACTGTGTCTTGTTTGCAGCGGCAATATATGCAAAAATACTTTCAACAATAAAAAACTTGAGACCCATGGTGCTACAGCCATTGTTGTTGTCATTCTTTTCCTCAGAGCTTAAATCCCCTGGACTGCCCGACATCTCAGAGCATCGATATTTGTGGGTAATGGTGGGGAGGGGTAGCAGAGCCCACATCTCTGTTCTACCATTAGTGGGGGTCCAGACTTCTTCTCCTTCCCTTCTCTTTCTGTGACCCCACTCACACTCCCTTCTCTTTCAAAGCTTCTTTCGTTTTTCTCCTGCCTTTCTGATCTATTTCGCTCTCTTGTTTCAGTCCCACATTGCTATCTCCAACTGGACCTATGTGACAGCCTCCTTTCCCCATACCAGCTCGTTTTCAGACACTTTCAGCACTTGAAAGACTTCCCCTTCCTCTTCTTCTTTAAAAGGAATCAGCTGATAAGTCTCTGTATTTCCCAAACTCTCACATGGCCGCTTTGGCAGCCTGGGCAGGAAGGCTCACTCAGCTCTGTTTCATCCCCCTGGCAGGTGGCCTCGTGCCTGCTGGAGCCTGCAGGTCACCTCTGAGCCGAGCCAGCTTCCACGGGGGCGGGGGGGGGTTGACTTCCACCAAACGGGTGGCTCTTGTGCCATCTGGGAGCTGATCAGTGTCCTGCCGGGCAGGCAGCAGAGCATGTGCTGCAGCTGCCATGCTCCGTCCCTCAGTCACGGAAGCAGGGAGAGTTTTTCCGCAGCAGCTTTAATAGAGCTCCACGTGGGGTCTCTCACTTCATGGGCGCTGGAAAGCAGAGTGCAGGCTACCCAGAATGCCCACAGTACTGCGTCCCCCACGGCCATCTGCTGTAGGCTGATGTTCCGATCCCCTGCTTTCTGACCGTGGCAGAGCTGGCCACACACTTGCTTCACCCACTCTGCACGGTAGTTTCGATCGACCTGCTGAAGTCTCTGGCCAAAATCTGTTCTTCTAGTCCTCAAGGGACTTGGAAAACTTATCCCCCGTTTTAATCCCTTGTGTTCAAAATAAAGTCCTGCCCGATCATTAACTGGTAAGAAAAGTGACTGGAGGCAACACGCCCTCAAAGAGAGGCATCTGGGAGTGGCTGTCCGGCCAGGCTGGGGCAGTAACCACTGCAGGATGAAATACTGACAGTCCATAGCACAGAGGGACCTTGGCCATCCCCGGCCTCTAACCACACCCCGCCCCCACCACCTGGCCCACCAGATGACGCTGGTTCGCTAGGTAATGACACCAGGCTGATAAGACGCGGCGAGCAACAAGTTGCAGGATACCGTGCCATGACCCATCTATACAAGTGGTTCAAAGACAAATTCTGTTAAATGTAAGGATCTGCCACCTTACAGATGTTTGTGCGAAACCAGCATTCTCAAGCTTGTTGGGATATCAGTTTCAAAGAGAAAAATAAGATGTTGCACCCTGTCCCACACCCAATTAAAAGGCAAAAATCCTTGTGGGACTATTAGGATGCTTTGAGTTGAAAGTCTCAACTCTGAGTAACCTCTACCGTGGCTGACTTGGAGCAAGCCTGGGCAAAGGAGTGTTCTCGACTCCTCCCGCTGGAAACAGCGCCACCTCCTGGTGCTTAAGGGTCAAAGCATGTTGAGGATGACGTACAGAGCCTACGGAGAGCCATGAAGGTAAAACCACTGGACTTCAAAGCAAACCATGTCCTCTTCTTTAAGTACATCTTCTTTAGAAAGATAGTGCCTGGCTTGCTCGGGAGCCCTAGCAGAGACTAATCCCCTGACCAAAAGACCAGCTGGCTTTGTAGATGGAGGTGCCCCTCCTGAACTGGGTGTTATCTGGCTCGTCAAGCGGTAAGGTCCGGTGGAACCAGCAGCACTCATGGGATCCAACAGGAGCCCATCCTGAAGGCATAAATCCGTTGCATGAACAAAGTTTATACCCCAAGGGTCAGTTACACTGGCATTGTTTCTTCTGCCCACACCTCTAGCCATGTAAGGAGCCCACCGGTAAACAGAGGAAGGCAAAAATTTAAACATCATTTAAATGTGGCTTCGTACATCAGAAGTGGACAGCTGCAAATCTCCAGTTCCAGTTAGAAGTAACTCACAAGGACAGTGGGGAATGAAAATCCAAGTTCAGGACAGAACTTGAAACAGCTCATCTCAAAGTCCGCTTGGCACGGGGTGCGAAGGAGGGCCTGGTGTGTGACCAACCGCAATAACTTGGAAAAAGGTTCAGGGAATTGGAAAGAAAATGCTGGAATTTGGTGACAAGGAAGTCTAGAGAAGACGAAGGTGGAGGAGAAGGGCATCTCAGAACGGGGCCAGAGTGTGAGATTATCTGTTACGTCCAAGTGAGTGCTTACCAAAGACACAGCTCCCCCCACCCCCACCCCCAGAGTGAAGGGTCTTGGAGATCAGGAACAAAAGAAAGTAAACCCACTCTGGAGTTGTCAGTCCGTCTCCTGCCCACCAATTCCACTTTTGGCTTCATGGGCAATGAGTGAAGTAGCTGTAGAGACAGGGATGAAGGTAAGACATGGCCCAGACAGGATTTCTTCTCACCGCTGGGCTGGCCTGCCTGCTGCCACCGCTGAGTGTCCCCATCACCCACAGCAGCAAGCAACCTTGAATCCCATTTATGTACTATAACCCGAGGACCAGGCTGACACCATCAGAAGGTTAATTAGAGTGAAACTTCGTATTGCAGAGGGAAGGAAAGTGGAAAAGACACTCATGCAGGATAAGCAATCTTCTCTCCCTCCCATGCTTCTTCCTGCAACACAATCTGACGTATGCTTTGCTGTACACGGAATGGGGCCCTCTCCCTCCATCACTGAATTCATTGGCTGAAATCCTCATGCCCAAAGGGATGATATTCAGACAGGAGGCCTTTCGGAGGTGATTAGATCATGAGGGTGGAGCCCTCATGAACGAGATTAATGCACTTACAAAAAGAGGCCCGAGAGAGCTCCCTAACCCTCTTCCCCACATGAGAATACAGCAAGGGGCCCTCTGTTAACTGAAAGAGGGTTCTCATCTGACCAAGCTGGCACTCTGATCTTGGACTTCCAGATCCCAGAAATAAATAAATAAATACATAAATACATAAATAAATGAAATGAGAAATAAATTTTTACTTGTATAAGCTGCCCAGCTGTGGTATTTTATTATAGTAGCCTGAACAGGCTAAGATATCATCATGATAGCTAACAGTGTTGCTTTTGAGCCAAAAATCTTGTCCATGCACAAGAATTGAGGCAGTCAAAGCATTCCCTCCTCTTAACTACAGCCTCACCACCTGGAAGCAACCGGCATGGGGGCACTCAGTTCCAGCACCGGTGGAAAGCAACACTGGGTTAGATTAGGGTGTGTTGTTCCTGATAATGTTCTGAACCAGCAACCGTACTGGATACTGATTCTCCCATAGTCAGAATGTATTATTCTGAAATGGAAATCAGCATGGCATCTCCTAACATCCCATCTAATAATTCACTCATTAAAGTTCTCTCAATATCTTTTTAGCTGTTATTCTACTGGTTTAGAAGTCTGAGATCCCAAGGACAAAAGTATTCCACCATTGGACAAAACTATGGCCAAGAACTGCCTTTTGACCCTTTTGGGTTCCTTGTGTCCCTGGATAAACAGGTCAAAGAAAAAGAGGGTTGCCGCATTGACTAAGGGGATTAGTTTGGTTATCGAGGGGAAATGGAGTTCCTGTTAAGTCAGGCAAACGATGGGAGAACATTCTGCAAACAAAGCAATCCTGTGGAAAGTCTCTATACCACGCCTCGTCAGGTGGTAAAAGTCAATGGACGACCATGAGAACCCATATAACCAGAACCTCCCTAAGATCCATGCCCTTCAAGAATGAAGTTTCAGTTCCTGCCAGAATGAAGAACCCTAACCTAGGGGTGGCTGAAGGCAAAAGGAGCCCAGAACTGGAAGTGGAGTTAGGAAGGTAGAAATAACAAATAACGAACAAAGCCACATGATTGGTTGCAGAAATGAGCACTGCGGCAAGTAGCGTGCTCCTGCCCTCCCTGCTGTGTCGTAGCTTCCTCCTCCTTCCCTTTCCTGACTATTTTACAGAGGGCTTGGTTGTAATGTTGCTGGTGGGTTATAGTAAAGCAACAGAGGCTGAGCCTGAACTGAAAGATGAAAGACATCACCCAGAGATGATTATTGATGCTGGGTAACATTGGGGGGAGGGTGTCTCCATTTTGGGGAATGGTCTCATGACAATAATGAGGGCACTTTTTTGTTGTTGCTGTTGCTGTGGTTTGAAAGTTTATGTGCAGGAAGAAGGGTATTTGTGGGTGTTGAGTAGCCAAAAGTGTGGTCTATGGCAAAGCATTGGCTACAGGCTCCTTCTAGTCCATTCCAAACCCCTTGAGTTGAATCAGGCTTTACTGCAAGCTGGAGGCTCTTCTGGAAACCAAGACTGCTCTCCCAGACATCCTTCTAGGACACATTTCCCATGTGACCTCACCACCTTAGCCCTCTTTCAAAAAGAATGGGGGAAGGGGTGTTTAAACTCTGACGAGGGCTCTGTTCTCAGCTGCAACAGAAAGGTCAGAGAGGTGTTAGAGCCAGAGGACTGGGAGCTTGAATCCCTACTCGACTCCCCAAACCTGACCTTCCCAGAGCTGAGCCTCAGCATCCCCTGTGTATAATGCTAAGCCCTCCCTGGAAGGATTGTCGTGAGAAATATAAGTGAGATCATGAGTGTAAACCACCTAATATAGTACCTGGCACACATCACCGAGTGTGGTTCCTCATCCCTTAACAACTGACAGATCTGTTTGGCAGTTTGGCAACTGGTCATATCTTTTCCAGAAATATAATGAGTAAAAAATGTGCAACATTGTAGGAACGTTAAGCAAAGAATTTGTGATATTATCTAACAGGGCATAGAGCCAGGAGAAAGATCAAAGCAGTCTGATTTCTTTTTAGAGGTAGAAAGTTATCTGGGCAAAAGCCCCCTTTAGAACACAGGGCTAATTTCCCATTAAAACTTCTGGACTACGTCACGGCTTCAACCAGATATGTTCGTTAAGTAGTTACTGGTGGTAGAACTGGGTTCTCATGTGACCCCCCTGCTTCCTCTACCATCTTGATTTATTTCTCTGTTGGAGCAGAAAGTGCTATTTAATACATAGCAATTGCCGAGAGTGATCTTTTTTTAGTCCTTTCCAAGTGAAAGTTCCTAAAATATGTTGTTACATGCTCTCCATTTTCATGTTAAAGCAGAACTATTTGAAATGTTTGCTCTCAGAATTCACTCACAGTGTTAACCTCCACAGGTGAAAAGAACAAAAATTCAAACTGCGTTTCTTCACCGTGGAAACCACCACTTTTGAAACAATGAAGTGAAGTTAGCTTACAGGGCTTGCTGTCTTACCGATGTTATTGTTCTAGAGATGTGGGTACCTGATCAACCACAGCAGAACAAGAAAGCCATTCACTGTTGAGGAACAAAACATAGAATATGTGATATATTGATAGTGTAACCTGCTCGGTACTTCCCATGCCCAAGGCAGAGACAGGAAGTTCACCTTTGAGAATTGGCTGAGAAGAGAGAAGAAATCTTTTTTCTCTTTTATTTCAATATTTCAATCCTTCTAATGTAACCGAAAATATAAAAATGATGAGCAGATATTTTGATATATGCCTATGTACATATAATGCTTAGATATTGTTTAATATGGGTACTAATTCCACCCATTTATTAGTGGGTTATAGGAAGGAGGTAAAGGGAAGAAGAGGGGATAAAAGAGAGAGAAAAGTCACGGAGACAGATGGTTAATGACAAGGAAAGAGGAGGCATTAAAAATAGGCCAAGAGGGAGGGGAATACATAGGACATGTGAACAAAGGGAAAGAGGGAAAGGGAAACAGAGGGAGAGGCTGGCTTTAAAATATAAAAGGAAACATCGTGCTAAATAATCTGAATCCGAATTCTAGGTCTCGGGAGCAAGTGATCGTGAGTACGGGCATGAACTGTCCCTGTCTCTTTCCCCCCTACTTGCCAAGTCTGTGGGTTCACCACCACGTCCCTCGTGCCAAGCCCAAAGACAATAAACCCTTGTTCACCAGTTGAATGAGGATCCGGAATCAGCACAGGAGGTCACTTGCAAAGACCTTGAAAGGTAGCCCCGTTCCCAGGCATGGTTCAGCCTACCTTGGTTCTTTCCAGGAATAAGTAATTCACTTCTCAAGGCAGTCAGAGATAGCTTTGTTCTAATGGGGTAAACCCTCAGTCTGTATCCACCTGCAGTCCAGCCCTGGAGACCAGATTCGGAGGGTCTAATCAATCTTCTTCAAGACAGCCCGCAGCAGCTGGCGTTCAATGCCCTTCAAGGTCACCGTGAAACCCTGCTGATTCCTCACACCCTCTTCTCTTCTTCTTTTCCAAGTATGGCTCATTCTCTGCACGTGGTGTGAAAACCACAAAGGAAAGGGGCTACCACCTCCCTCATTCTAGAGACCCCAAGTCTGATGCTGTACCGTTAACTCAGATGACTTTCTTTGGGCAACCACGTGGTAATAGGAACATTTCACCATGGAGAGCAGTCTAGTTTGCATGCCTTACACCGCATAATGGTTTCCTTCCCCTTCTGTGGGTGCAAAGCTCAGGGAAATTATTCAGACAGAGTAAGGACATTTGTCTTTGTCTCAGCCTCTGCTGCCTTCATCTCTTTCCCACTAGGGATGCTCCCACCCTCTTTCTCTTCCACGTCTACCTTTCACAAGGGTCCCCCTGGACTCGCGCTCATTGCCAAGGTGTTACAAGCCTTTACAATCGCTGCCCTCTTTAACCATCTGCCCCTCCCAACCATTTCCCTGCCGAACATCCTCCTTCTCAGAGCCTTCTGGGGAAGAGGGCAAGTGTGGAGCCACACTGCCTCATGACTCAGCTGCGTGAATCCAGGCAACAGAATTAACCCTCATCCTCTCTCTTGTAAAACAAGGAAAATAATAGTGACAACCTCCTGGCATCCTTGTGAGATGTAGGAATACATGTAACCCCCTAGAACAGGACTGGGCACTCAGGAAGTATTCAGAACGCATTGGCTTCTATTACAAGGCTTACTCTGGTTCTGCCTCCTAAAAAAGCCCACGTGATTTACAAAATCACAATAAGGAGTAGCTGACTATTGTCTACAAGTGTCATGTGTGGGGTTCCTTAATATTGGGCTCATGAAATGGTGTGTAAAATTATGTGGATGCAAGCATTTCCCCCCTGTTATTCTCAACTCTGGCAGGACATTAGAATAATCTGGAAAGCTTTTAAAATCTATGGATGCCTAGGCTCCCTCCTGCACCAGATATTCTGATATGAGTACTCTGGGGTACGGCTCAGGCACTGCTCCCTAAGTAAACATACTTATGGGCATCAGTGAGAACCACGGATGCATATAGTAAGCTCCTTAATCAGAATGGGCACCAGATCATTCTGTAGTTTAAAAATCAACAGCGAAACAAAACCATATGTCAAACATATCCTTTCCAAAATTTTTGATCCCATAGGTCTGAAGTGGAACCAAGTGCCTGAATATTTCTAAAACTATAGAGACAATTCTTATACACTCTGGAGAACCACTAACCAAAGAAGTTTCCTCAGATTTCCAAATGTCATAAAGAAAGGTTAGCTCCCAAACAGAAGTCCAAGATGTGGTTTCTGTTGGGGAAGAGGTTTTCTCCTGTCCAGACCTATCTGGAGACCCAGAAGCTTGCATTCAGCTCCCTGGTGGCCAGCCCTGGGTGGAAGAGGTCACCAGGATGGGAGGGACCTCTGGAGCCTCTGGCTCTTTCTGGCAAATCACCAAGCAGAGCTGCTTTCATCACTGAGAATATGAAAAATCAGGAGAAATGGCTGGAGCCATGAAGTCCTTCCTTTATCTTTATCCAGGATATTTTAGATGGAGAGAGATTGCCTGAAGAAAGTTGTTTCTATTTCTGTCAACATATGCATCTGAGAACAGATTTTCAGCAATAACTGATAAACATTAAATCCAGGAAGAAGTAGGATATTGTCACCTCATTTCACACCACTTCAAATATAAATGTGCAAATTGACAAGCTTGTATAAAAGAAAAATACACTCCGAGTAAAATAAACTGCCGTGTTGTTCTTTATTTTTATGTACCTACATGCTTTCATATATTTTATTTTCAAAGAGACATTTAGGTATCCACAGAACTTTACTTCTTGTGCTTTCTTAAGATGAGTTTCCATTACTCTGAAATTATTCTTCCCATATTTATGATGTGAAAATATCCTTTTTAAAATGAAATTACGGCATGTTTACTTGGTCATTAGTCTAATGACTTTGTTTTGAAAAATAAAGACTTGGTAACTCTGTTAGTCAACACCCCTTCACTGTGAATCCCCCACATTTTTTTTTTTAAGACCAGTCTGTGAAATCCCAGAGTCTGGGAAACCAGTCATTTCTACAAAATGCTCCTCAAAGTACTTAAACAGTATTCAAATATACAAAGTAGGGGCACCTGGGTGGCTCAGTGGGTTAAAGTCTCTGCTTTCAGCTCAGGTCATGATCCCGGAGTCCTGGGATCGAGCCCCGCATCGGGCTTTCTGCTCAGCGGGGAGCCTGCTTCCTCCTCTCTGCCTGCCTCTCTGCCTACTTGTGATCTCTGTCAAATAAATAAATAAAATCTTAAAAAATATATACAAAGTATACAAAGTGCTGAAACAATATACAAATAGTGGGTGTGGGGTGGGGTTCTTAACAAGTGTCCCAGATGGTTTTTGCATATGGAAACTTGACAAACTAGAGATACTGCATTTTTATTTTATTTTTTTAAAGATTTATTCATTTATTTGAGAGAAAAAGAGAGCTTGTGAGCAGGCAGGGGGCCAAGGAGGAAGAAAGAGAGGGAGGAGAGAGAATCTCAAGCAGACTCCCTGCTGAGCAGGGATCCCAACACAGAGCCCGATTCCCATGACCCTAAGATCATGACCTATACCAAAATCAAGACTCAGACATTTAAGCCACCCAGGCTCCCTTAAGATATTGCATTTTTTAAAAAGGAAATTTCTTTACCCAAATCAATCTATAACTAGTGACACACCATAATCAAGGGGGGACAAAATGATTAAATTTGGGGGAGGAGTATGTGAGGACTAGTGAATCTAAACAGTGCTCCTTTGGAATAAATAATGAACAAAAACTGGGAAGAATATGTTGGATAAATGATGGAGGGATGGATGGGTGGGTGGGTGGATGGATGGATGGATGGATGGATGGATGATGGAGAAAAAATGGGGGCTAGAAACAGGAAGACTAGAAAGATTTTGGAAGAGGGAGACAATGAGATGAAGAGGAAGAGGACAAGAAATATATGAGATTGTGTAGATTGCGGGGAGGAAAGAACACTGAGAGCTACTCTCCAAGTGAATTAAATGGTCCTCATGTCCTCAGTTTCCTCATCTGAAAACAAGTAAATTAGTTCCAATTACCACTAATATACTCCCAGTTCTGGCATTCTCTGTGTCTAAGGGGTAGACAAGGAAGGCAGAAAAGGAAGAAAAGAGGAAAAGAGTTTCAGTAGTTCCAAAGTGTTAGGCTAGGTATTAATTCCTGTAACAAATTACCACACCCCGCTGACTTAAAACATAAATTTACTTCCTTACTGTTGTGGAAGCCAGAGTCCTAAAATCAAGACAGCCCTCCTGTACAGTTCTCATGCCAGCTTTGATTCAGAGACATGGGCTCCTTTTATGTTTTGGCTCTACGTTCTTCGATTTGTGACTCCCAAGACTGCCTTGGGGATACGGTGGTCAGATTTAGCACATAAAAATACAAAATGTTATTATTAATTTTGAATATCAGATAAACAGCACATAATATTTTTAGTGTAAGTATGCTCCAAATATTGCATGGAACATAATAATGCTAAAATAGGTTGCTTATCCAAAAATCGAAATTAAGTGGTTGGTCTCTATTTTATCTGGCAACCTTCCTTGAGTGATCATACCCGTTTCAACAAGGCAGACGGGAAAATAAATGGATATTCATGCTCCCAGGGGAGTTTATGGTCCGGGTCAAGATGAAAATTTGTTCATCCGTAAGTAGCTTCCCACGCTAGACCTACACTCAGACCAGTTTCTTCCCCATCATTCTGCCAGAGGCTCTGGTCCCTTCTAACCTTCTTCAAGTGTCAAATCTGAGCGTATTACCAATCTTTATAGTCCTCATAAACTCCTTTGTGTTGCCTGGGAGTCCCTGCCCCCAACTTACTCTACAGCCTTACTTCTCCTCACTTCTCACTCACTTCTCCTCAATTCCCTAACTCCCGTCACACAGTCTACCTTCAGCCCCTCATAGAAATCTCTGAGCCCAAATGGGATTTATTGGCACTTCCATGATCACTCAGAGAAGTAGAAATGTCACATCAAAAAGTTGAATGTCTTCTAAGTTAACACCAGGGCCAAGCCAGGAGGGTCTGCGAATAAGCCCTCTTACTATCTTGTGAATTTCCAGTTTCTTTCCAATTCTCTATGGATTCAGAGTCTAGGGTCTGTGACCGGCTCCACCAGTTTTTATGAGCATCTCCAAAAAGTTAGAAATGTAAAAAATGTTAAATAGTGCAAAATATGAATTTGTTGAAGGGAGGGTGGTTTTTTAGGCTTCCGCTTAAAAAAAAAAAAAAAAAAACTAGTCTGACCCACTTTTCAACTAGGTCAAGATGTGGTAGACTGAGTTAAATCATGAAAGGCATAAATTACCCTAGAGCAGAGGAAGATTTTTGTGAGGTCACTTCCGAGCTGCTCCTTTAGCTTGGGTGGAACTTGCCTTTCCAGTTGAAGGAGTGTCATGCCCCCAGGAAAAGTGAACTCATGATTTTCCCATCCTCCTCCCAACAGTGATGACGATCCCCATTCCCTCTGGTTTTAACGACTTGGAGTGACCCCAAATGGTTGGCTTTGTGGTGTGTTTCATTTTTCTTCTTTTCTGTCTCCTTTTTCCTTTTTTCTTAGCAAAGTAAGAAGTAAGGACACCAGAAACTTAGAAAAATCTAACCATTTTCATTCTTTTTTCCTTCTATATTTTCTCTAGTATCATAACTCATATTTTTTGTCCCATTTGCCTGATGTTTCCTTCAGCATCTACAAATGAGTAAATTAAGCAGACTTTTATGACCATTCCTGCTTTTTTTTTTTCTAAAGGTTTTTCCATTACTTGGTTTTGTTGATCTTTGAAATATGAGCCCCCTTGATTTCCTATAAATGTTTGTTCTTTTAAAAAATAAGCCTCATTTTATTTGTGCTCCTTTTAATTTTCTCATTCCCATTAGCCATGTCTGCTCAATTTCTCTTCTTTTCTGTTACAACTTGGTTTCTCAATTCTTTTTCGTGTGTCTTTCTTCCCCTTCCTGCATCTGAGAGCAAATCAGGCTTATCAACCCTCCCATCTCTCACTGCAGGCCTTCCTTATACTTTTAGATTTTATTCCTTTCATACACTTTCCCTCAAATTTCTTCCTGACTCATTCCCTACCTTCTTTTCTCCTTTGTATCATTTTCCCTTCTAAGTTTTCATTAGAGAAGTTTCCTCTTTTTTTTAGGTCTTTCTGTTCCTGCTTCATAACAAGAACATCCTTGCTTCAAAAAAACCTCCAATAAGTCTCCTGAACACAAGCAGGACATCTGGCCTCTGACCTGCCTTGCCAGCCCCTTTCTTATGCTCTCACCCACAAACCTGGGGTCCTGGCCCATCACTTACTCTCCTGGAGCAGTCTTACTCTGCCTACAATGCTTTCCTCTTTTCTCTAAGTATCTTCTGCTGCTCTTCCAACACAACTTCTCCCAACCTTCCTAGCCTGGTTAGTCAAATGTCATCTCTGCTTCTATTACCTCATGAATTTAACCTCCTTATCAATAAAAATTCAAGGTGAGATTATAAATTGACCTGTTTTTTAAAAATGTCTTTTAAAAATCTTAAAAAAAGGTATGGGGTGCCTGGGTGACTCAGTCAGTTGGGCATCTGCCCTCAGCTTGGGTCATGATCTCAGGGTACTGGAATAGAGCTCCACATCGGGCTCCCTGCTTCTCCCTCTGCCCCTCCCCCACTCATACTTCTCTCTCTCTCTCTCTCTCTCTCTCTCTCTCTCTGAAAAAGAAGAAATGTCAGATATAACAACATGGGAAGAATGCACAAAACAAACATACAATATATTGAATAATTATTTTTTAAAAACCTGGGTCTGTACTCCCCCAAACTTCGTGTATCCTTTTGTGTCACACACACACACACACGGCTTCCTCCCTCCTGAAAATAACTGTTATTCTTGCCCTAAATGCTAATCACTTCCTCACTCTTCATTAGAGTTTTACCACCTGTCTATGCCTCCTTAAACAACAAAGTTTCATTTTTCCTGATTTCGAATTTTATAGAAATGGGATCACCCCGTGGATGGAACACGCAGATCTCTCTCTTTTGTCTTCTTTCTTGCACTCGGGCCATGTTTAAGATTCCAGACTATGGTGTTTAGGTATAGCTTGCTTATTTTCCCCTCTCTCCAGATTTCAATCCTGTGAGACATTCCACAATTTATTCATTATAAAGTCGGTGGACCCATTTGGAGCTACTGTAAACATGGCTGCTGAAAACATTCTTGAACAAGAAGCCTGGCACATGTATGCCTGCATTTCTCCAGGTCAGGAATGAGAAAGAACTGCTGAGTCACGGAGCATACTTGTGCTCAGCTTTGGTAGGAAATGCCAAACTATCTTCCCAAGAGGTGGTAACAATTTACATTCCCACTGGCCATCTATGGGAATTCTTTTTGATTCAGAACCATGCCTTCTTTACCCATCTGATGGGCAAGGATGGGCATTTTTCATCTCTAAATGCCCCGAGCTACCCAAATGACTGGTTTGTAGAATATGTTCCCATGCATGTATTAATTCATAAAATTCCCTTATGCTCATGATTCATTACAGACTTATTCTGTGTCTGAAAATTTTCCAAGGATCTACCTTAGGAGAACTTGGGTCAAGTGTGCACGGATGACACCTACTCTGATAATTTCTTTTCTTTGACATGTAACAAGCTTTGCTCCACTGATACTGCTGGTAGATGGGATGAAGCTTGTATAAGCCTTTTTGCTGAGCAGGTGGAAGCAAGCTGTGGTACACATCCCATGCCAGCGCCTTTAGCCCTAAGATAAAGGACTGGCAGCACCCACTGAGTCTCCACATTCCTGAGCTCAGGAGGGGCCTTTCCATCCTGCCTTTCCATTCCAGCAGTTCTGGGATCAAGAGATCTGGGCTTTCCAGGGACTTTCTGTGGAGTTCTGCTACCACTTGAGGCAAGATGCAAACAGAAGAGTTTGTTTCTACCTATATCATGGGGCCCCTCCTGAAGCTCCCATCCTTCCTGTCAATTAATAGATGCCCACCAGTACATTTTCTACAATTACAAGGTTTTTTTTATTTAAATTCAACTAGCCAGCATATAGTACAAGTATTTTTGGACTGATTTTTTTAATTAAAAGATGCAAATGGAGACACGTGGGGCCAGACCTGACACTGTGTCTTCATACTTCTCTGGAGATCAATTACTAGAGAGGTGGTAGAAGTGAGACGGAGTGAAGTTTAACATGTTAAAGAGTTGCCATCATAAACATATGTTCAGGGATTTCATTTTAATGCCAGTGAAGTATTGCTAGTAAAAATTTCCCCATTTAAATACAAATGTCTCCTTTAATTTAGATGTTAATTGAATATATGAGTTAATGCTCTGTAATTTTTTAAGTGATTTTTAGTTAGGGCGTCTGTGAGAAGCCAGTTTAAAATTCTCATTTTCAAATCTCTCCCACTTTTAATATCTCCTCTATTGGACAATGAGGGTTTGAAAAGTTTCTTCAAGCTGAATGTTAAGTACATCTAGCAGAGAAGTAATTGCAGATCTTCCTCAAGAGTTGGTAGGAGGGGGGTCAGGGTGGCTCAGTCAATTAAGCATCTGGCTTTGTCTCAGGCCATGATCCCTGGGTCCTGAGATCCAGCCCCACATCAGGCTCCCAGCTTAGTGGGGCATCTGCTTCTCCCTCTCCCTCAGCTGCTCCCCAGCTTGTGCTCACTCTCTGTCTCTGTCTCTCTGTCTCTCTGTCTCTCTCTCTCTCTCAAATAAATAAATTTTTTAAAAAGTTGATAGTAAAAGAGAATGTTTGTCATTAGAAAATTTTTGTGAATTGCTATAACACTCTCAGAAAATGATGTTTGAGATATGTGAAAAGAAAGACTCTCAAGGCTTCTACCTGTCCCATTATCTGCCCCTCCTCCTTCATCAAGTTTCCTCTTGATTGATGAATACATCTTTCTTACTGGATTATAGTTAAGAGTCAATGGGACAAAAAAGAGATCAAAGCTTCACGCAAAATGATCAGGTTTGTCCTCATGGTCAGCCATACTGTTTTCTTAAAGTCAAGAACAAGCAAATTTTCACAAGAAGGTGATGTCATCACTAAGGGGGGAAAGCACATGGTCAAATGACAGGGGCATTGCAGAAAAGAAAGCACTGGGATGGAAATCTCATAGTTCACATTCTAGAATCCTCTTGGTATATTCTTGGACAAGCTCCCTAATCCTCATTTTCTATACTTTTAAAAGGTGTTAAATTAAGTAATACCTAAAATCACAGAGACTTTAGTTTCTGTGATGAATTGATACTGAAGCCCCAGAATTAATAAAGAAATAAAATATTTTTAAAAACCAGGATAAGGGGGCCCCTGGGTGTCTCAGTGGGTTAAGCCTCTGCCTTCAGCTCAGGTCATGATCTCAGGGTCCTGGGATTGAGCCCCGCTTCGGGCTCTCTGCTCGGCGGGGAGCCTGTTTCCCCCTCTCTGCCTGCCTCTCTACCTGCTTGTGACTTCTGTCAATCAAACAAATAAATAAATAAAATCTTTTAGAAAAATCAAGATAAGATCCTAATATTTACAAACTCAAAAGATGAAACTATACAATGATAACAAAATCCACTGCACAATTACTGGAATAGCTAAAAAAAAAAAAATTTTTTTATAACAACATTAAAGACTGACAAGGTTGTGGAAGTCTCCTACATGGTTGGTGGCATTTTAAAATGTTACAACCATTTCAGAAAAAAATATGGTAGTTCCTTATAAAGTTAATAAACATCTAGCCTCTGATCCAGAATTCCACTCCTACTTATCTTATCCAAGATAAATGAAAATGTATGCCCACAAAAAGACTTTACAAGAAAAAAAAAAAAGACTTTACAAGAATATTCATAGAAGCTTTCTTTGTAAAAACCCCACACTGGGAACAGCTTAGATGTCCATCAATAGGGGAATTGAATGAACAAACTGTGGTATATCTATACAAAGGAATATTACTCAGTAATAAAAAATAAATACAGTATTAATACATACTTCAATATGGAAGAATCCCAAAACTTTTCAAAGTAAAACAAATCAAACACAAAAGAGAATACAACTTGATCACAGTTTAGATTCTTTAAACGTATCCATTTGTCAAAACCCATGGAATGATACATTTAAGATTTGTGTATTTTTTAAAAAGATTTTTTTTTATTTATTTGACAGAGACAGAGAGATCACAAGTAGGCCGAGAGGCAGGCAGAGAGTGGGGGAAGCAGGCTCCCTGATGAGCAGAGAACCCAATGAGGGGCTCAATCCCAGGACCCTGAGACCATGACCTGAGCCGAAGGCAGAGGCTTAACCCACTGAGCCACCGCAGGCACCCCTAAGATTTGTGCATTTTGTTTTATGTAAGTTGGCTTAAAGAACTGGAGTACTGGAAACAAATATCAAACCATAGTTCTTGATATGCAGACTGAAATGGTTGGGAGTGGAGTGTACTAATGCCTGCAAGTTATTTTAAATGCATCAAAATATGTCAGATTAATGGATGGAGATGGACAAATAGTGTTAAATGTTAATCATGATATCTAGTTAGTGGGTATATGGGTGTTCACGGTACAATTGTTTCAACTTTTCTACATGTTTGAAGAACCTTATAATAAAATGTTAGAAATCAGAGAAAAAGGAAAGAGGAAACAATGCGCCTAATTGTTTGTCTAATTGATAACAACACAGAAGAAAATATTTATTTGAAGTGATTTTGAACATAGCAGTCTATTTAAACTTAGTGGGACATATTCTAAATAGACCTAAAAAGAAATTACAAATTTCATTTATTGGTTTTATTGTTAATAACAACATTGCTACTATTTTGAAACTATTTCATATATACTATAAGATAAAGCCAAGTAAATATGCTGTCATTGTCAGGAGCCAAGAGAGACCAAAACTAAAATCCAAGAAGTTAAGTAAAAACTCTGTAATATTAATTAAAATGTAATACTTAACTGAAAATGTCAATGGGAACTCATATATTTTTAGAAATATATTCCCTGGTTCTTTTCCCCTGGGAGATGTTCAAAGCAGGGCCCCTAGTGACATTCAGTCCCTTAGAACAAAGATCGTGCTTTCTATAGACTCCTCCTACTTGCCCAGACTTAGCTGTGATTTCTTGGAGAAATAGCAGATTCCATTTTTGAGGGAGAGAAAGTGCAAAAAATGCCTGGGACATCTTGTGCTGAAAGTAGGGAATGTTCAAAGATCAGTGGGTGCATCTCAAACACACAGAGGCCAAATTTTAGGACTATGGGATCCATAAATACTAAATGATCGAGACACATTGAATAAATAAAAATCCACACTACTGTCAGTTATCTATCATACCAAAACATTATTCTGGATATTAATACCTTTTTGGGAAAATCTTCCCAAAGTGCTGAGGAAGAGCTCTTCTTCACAGAAGAATTCCAGCCAATAATATAGAAGGAATAGTGGGAGATTTACAACCACCGAAGAATTAATTAATTAATGAAGGATCATCACTGGATGTAAAACTACTATGTAAATTACACTGGGGATACTGACATGACACGAATCACAAGTGTCACCCCACAGACTGCCTACTCTTTACAAAGAGAGATACCTCCTTTATAAGAGAGAGATGTCTGTCACCATCTGTGCCAAGTGACCAAATTAGCATCACTAATTGTGGACTAACTGGCATTGTGTGCATTGTGAAGGGAAGCACATGATGTTAACCTCACCTATGAAACCAGGGCAGAAAATTTTACCTGAATCTGATCAGCTCTTAGACTTCACAAAGAATAAAAAAGGACAGTGAAATTAAAAGAAGCAATTGTCAAATGCAGAATGTGCAATTTTATGAAACAATCCTTCAAACAACATGATTTTAAAAAAGTAAATGGAGCAGGTCTGACATAAATACTTGGTCAAAAGAAATGTCAACAAGCACAATGTATGAATCTTTGTTGAAAACTAATTTGAAAGAAAAAAATAGCAAAAAAAAATCTGTGGAGCACAATTTGGAGGAAGTATAATATGGACTAGGCACTAGATATATTATAAGATGATTGCTAATTTTTTTAGGTGTGATAATTGACCTATTGATTAGGGAGGAGAATTTTACTGTTTTGGAGATGCCTGTCAAATTTTTATGGTATGAAGAGCATGGTATCTTCAAATTCCGTTGAATAATCAAATCAATAATTCAGAGAAAGAGAGAGACAGACAGAGATCGAAACAGAGCAAGAGAACAATATGGCAAAATGTTTGTAGGTGTCAAAACTAGTTTTTCAGTACATGGTGTTCATACTAGCCTTTCAACTTTTCTGTATATCTCAAAATTTTTATAATAAAAATGTTAACAAAAAGAAGGAATTGTAATGAATGAAATCATCTTTTAAAATTCATAATAGAGAGTATAATTTAAAATAAGATAGTATCAAATCAAATGTATTTAAAAGAATATTATTGAATATGCTCAACAAATCCCATGATTCCAACCACAGTGAGCAACACAGTGTACCTGGCATCTGGTCCTGCTCTCCTCTACCCTATCCCACTCCCTGCAGCCCCCAAAAATCAAATGTTGTTATTCACCCTTCAGCGGTTCAGAGTCAAATCCCAAGTTCCCTTCCATGCCTCCTGACATCTTCCCGTCTATATTCCCCATGATGGTCAGACCAGTGACCTCGCTCTACATTACAGAAATGGTCTTCGTACAGGCCATGTGTTTTTCCGGTATGCTGGCCGTCGGAGATGGACCCCCTCAACCTCCCCTCTACCTTCTTTCTCATAATCGGCGAGGCTGGAAAGCTAAAGCCACATTTTTCAAAGCCCTTACAGCTAGTATGCTGGGTGTGACAAGATCAGCCTAATAGATGTAGTAGGTCAAGCTTTGGAATGTGGAACTAAGCCAGGGTCTCTTTTACATTGCCCTTCTCTGGTTTGTACTCTCCCGCAAAGCCATGAAATCGTGAGGTTTGCGAGCCTTTGCTAGCATTCCACATCCATCTCTAGCTTGAAGGGTAACAAGTTATTGGTGCTCCTTGATGAGGCTTCCTGTTACCTGGGTTGCCACCCTGGGTGCCTACTTTTCATGTTCTAGATAGTCTAAAGGTCCACTTTACCAGCAGCAGGTGATTTCAATTGATATTCTCAAATCTCAGGGTGGGTCGATTCCTTCTGGTTCTTGATTTATTCCTGGAGACCCAACTTGGGATGCATTCTGTCTGCCCTTCCAATAATGTTCTAAGACCTGATTCCTGTATTACAACCTTTTTTGATCAAAATACTTGTAGTGGTTTTTATCATCCACACTGAATGCAGACTGATAAAGTTTTCTGGGTCTGAGAAATATGCATCCTAAAATACAGGATATTTTGAAATAACAGGAATTTACGTTTGGGCAGGAATTCCAAAATCTGGAACATCAAACACCTTGGACACTTGAGAGCAAAAAATAGATTCCCAGACTCCACCCCATAGTGTAAGAATCTCTCTAGATAGGGCCTACCATCTATTTTTAAAATCTCTCCAGGTAATTATGATGCAACCTGCCTAACATGGAAATCCAGGGCCAGGTATGTAGGATTTTAAGGTGTAAAGGCTTATAGACATCATGAGGTCAATGTTCCAGCTGGTCCAAGAACCCCCCTGCTAACATTTTGGTATTTCCAAAGTTTCCTGTCCTATGGATTACATTATTGTCTTCAAGAGTTTATCAGCCTAGCAGGAACTCTCTCTGTTAGGAACAGTCAGCTTTGCAGAAAGAATGAAATAACTTCTTTCAAAACCATGCAATAAAGGAAATGCCCAGGTTAAACTGTGACTTACAAATCCACATTTTACTTTATGGAATGTAAACTTTTTAAAAAAGATTTTATTTTTAAATAAACATGGGGCTTGAACACACAACCGCAAGGTCAAGAGTCATATGTTTTACTGACTGAACCAACTAGGTGCTCCTCAGAATGTAAAGTAAACTTAATAATTGCATATGATACACTACCAAGCTCTTAAAAAATATTTTTGTTGGCTGAAAGCACATTCCAGATATTGTTAATATACCAAAACAGGATCTCAAAAGTAGTCCATCACAGATTCATGGGATTACAAGATACAAGATTAGAAGCAATCTTAAAGATTACTATTTTACTTATTTTTATTTTTTTAAGGTTTTTTTTTTTTTAATTTTCTAGAGAGAGAGATCATTAGCGAGGGTCGGGGCGGGGAGTACAGGAGGAGGGGCAGAATGGTAGAAGGAAAGGGAGAAACAGACACCCCACTGAGCAGGGAACCCTCCACAGGACTCCATCCCAGGACTCCGGGAACATGACCCAAGCTGAAGGCAGAAGCCTGGGTGGCGCCCCTAAAGATGATTATTTTAAAACATGGATCTAGAGTGGAAGGCACAAATTAAAAATAATGACATTTTTTTAAAAGTGACCTCAGAGGCCTTTACTTTCATCTTTTACTCAGTTGTGACCGTAAGCAAAGAGCAATGTATTTAATTCATTCAGGCCTCTTTTCAAATAAATGACAATTTATGTCCACTTCCCTATGGAATCATTCTTTAGTTTTTCCTGGGGTCTCACCTTGAGATACTAACCTTGCCTTCCGTGGATCCAGCTCCAACCAAGCAGTTGGAGAGTTGACTGAAGATGGACAAGAAAACAGAGCAAAACAAAAAACAGAAACATAGCAGAAATCTGTGATTTTGAAAAACACACGTGATCATGGGTATGTGTACAATGAATTTAAGTCAGATAGTAAAGGCAGAGGGGCAAGTCTCCCACATCACCTTTGAGAGCCTTTGAAATAACTGAGAATGGACACCTGTCTGCTTCCAATATTCTGACTCTCATAGTGACATGGAGGTCACCAGAAGAGCTGAGGACAGAGGAAGACCACAGCTGTGCCCAAATTCTTTGTAACTTCTTATCTCTCTTTTGCGTATCAACTGCATTGAATTCTCTGAAAATTAAAGACTCGACGTTAAAGAAAATCACAGATTTATAGTGTTGTAAATGAGCATGTTGTAAATTATGAAATGATTCATAATCACTTATTGACGTGACAGGTATCTCCTGGGAACCTAGAATGTGACAGGCACTCTGCTGAGCTCCGGGATAGAGTGGTGAACAGGGCCCTAGTTTTCTGGATATGATACATGTGCTTGGAATGCTACCAATAATCTGATGGTCTCATTCTCTTAGGTAGCTCTAAAGGTGTGGGTTTGGGGACCAACCTGACCTGGGCTCCATTTCCAGCCTCACCATCTTCTGACCATGCAATCCTGGTCCCCATGGTGGACAGGTCCAAAGTGGCACACATGTCCCACAAGGCACCACCTTGAAGCAGGGAGTGACCTGATCCAACTGTGTAGGGAGATAAAGCTCATTCATTTCCTTTAGATGAATAAGGCCAGCCCTTAGGGAAGAAAACAAACATTTTCTTGCTTTTATCAACTTTTCCTTAATCAACTTCCCAGTTTAGAGACCCTTTGAAGATAGGACTCCTCCAGGAGTGTCTGGATGGCGCAGTTGGTTGAGTGACTGACTCTTTGTTTCAGCTCAGGTCATGATCACGAGGTGGTGAAATTGAGCCCCGTATCAGGCTCTGTGCTCAGCACAGAGTCTGCCTGGAATTCTCTCTCCCTCTTCCTCTGCCCCTCCCCCTGCATGCTCCTCCTCTCTCTCTCTCTCTAATAAATAAATAAATCTTAAAAACAAAACATCACAAAAAACAAACAAACAAAAGATAGTACCCCTCTGGGTTGACCCTAACCTCCACAGGGATAAATAGATCTGTTCCCTTACTCATGGACTTTTTCAAGGAACCAAATTCACTTGATAGTGAGAATCCACTGGGCACTTGTGGAAATAGAGATTCTTGGACCTCACTCTGGACCCAATAAAGTAGAATCTCTAGAATTCTACTCTTAACAAGTAAGAAATAAAATAATGTAACTATTTCTATTCTATTTCTATTTTTAAGTAAGTCCAGATATTTCCTGGTGGAGAATTTTTCAAAAATAAAAAGAAATGTTAAGAAAAAAGCAAAATCTACCCCTTATTTCAAAGCCTAGAATTAAGAAAAATAATCAGGTTGGTGTTTCTCTTTTCATTTTCTTCTATGAATATGCATATATATTTCTATCACACAAGATCATACAATAAGTATATTTCTCTTCTTGCAGATTTTCTTTGTCTATATGCACATATCCTGTGAACACATGTCTGATTAGTATTATAATTTCACTTAACTATTTATTGAAAATCCCCTCTAGGCAGTCACTGTTTTAGGTGTTGGAGATGCAGAAGTGAGCAAGTAGAAGAAAATCTGTGAAGCAATGAACATCTATTACAATAGCAAAAGATGCCCAAGAAACCAGCTAACTGGTACATAAATGAATAAATATTTAAAGTTAGTGCCAGTGACAGGAATGATAATATGTAGGTATCTACGAGGTGCTGAGAATGGTTCCAAGTATAAATTCATTTAATCCTTATAAGAACCCTATAGGGCAGGTGCCAGAATTACCCCACTTTAGAAATGTGAAAACAGAAGCCCCAACAGTTTGCTAGCGTCTCTAAGTATTTATAAGGTGCTATGAAATAAGTAGGAAGACCAACCTAGAACCTAGATCATCATGAGGTTTTGGTTGGTTGGGCCAAGAATTGAAGCCTACTTATGGATTGAAAGAAAAGGTAGGAACCAAGAAATTCAAGATGTGCATGAGATTAAAGCAAAGCAGGTGTCAGAAAATGAGATTAGGGAGCAAGAAGAGAGGGAGCTGTGCTCAGAGAGGGGGCAGCCAAGCCAGTCCTGGTCACTCCATTTTGTTGGAGGTTTCTAGTTTGGTTTTTAGGAGGCGATATTTTACCCTGCTTTGTTGTAAAGTGGAAAACACTTCTTCACTGCGCTGACATTTCCACCTGGGCTGACTCACTTGCAGGCAGGTTTCGCACCTGAAGTTTGTCAAGCTGATTTGTAGACTGAAGGAGGGAGTGAGGCAGGCTGAGGCAGGCCCAGACAAGGTCCAGAGCCCAGCTGAGTGGTGTGGTGGTGGCAGGAAGATGCAGGTGGTGAGGGCAAACTCTGCCCAGGGAACCTTGGGGGTGGAGACCAAGGAAATGGAATTCCTTCAAGTAGTGAAACACAGCTTCTGAACCAGAGATCACACCCACCATGTAGAAGCCAGGAAGTCGCTGGAATGATGACGAAGAACCATCTAATAAGAAAGAAAAAGCACAGCATTAAAAACTGTCAAACACATTGCGGGGTGGGGCGGGGGTGCCTGAGTGGCTCAGGCAATTGAGCGTTGGACTCCTGATTTCGGCTCAGGTCCTGATCTCAGGGTTGGAAAATCAAGTCCCGTATCTCTGCTTGAAATCCTCTCTCTCCCTTGCCCTCTGCCCTCCAAAATAAATAAATAACTCTTAAAAAAAAAAAAAAAAAGCAGCATCAAACACCACAGATGTGTCTTCACTGACACAGAAACACCTTTATGCCTAATGCCTGGGCAGAATGTGAGATCAACTGATTCCACCACATTTCACAACACTATATGACACTGGGTAAATTTCTTAATTCCTTTGACCCTCAGTTTCTCTATCTGCAAAATGGATACAAATATAGGACATACCTTGTGTTTAAATGAGATAATACATCAGCAATCTTAGCAGGTGACACTAGCACAGAGGCTTAGATATTATTGATGACATGACTGGGACCCCAGCCCAAACCCTTGCATTCATCTGTCCTTTCTCACACGTCTCGTGCTCCCACTCCAGTACTCTTGGGTGCCTCCAACTCATCTCCATGATGTCAACCTCTGGCCTCTTCTGGCAACTATTTTATGTCCTTCCATCTTTCCCTCCCCTAGCTCCTTCCCTCACTTGAAACCTGAGTCTACGGCAAGAACATCACTGCCCCTAGGGTCCTCTCGAGACAAGCACAAGGTCGGAAGCAGATGGAAAACAGCCTTCCTGTGCTTCTACAATGGTGCTTCTCCATTCCTACTGCCCCCCTTCCCCATCACCCTCTTTGAAATACATGCATGTCATTAACCCATACACACCACCCCCCAGCTATCAGGTGAAGGTCTTGATCAATTCTTCACATTCTTTGAAGGCTTGGGCCCAAGCCCACAGTCTCCCCCTCTATACCTGTTGCTGATATCAGTTTAGGCAACTTTATGCCAAGGTGGCACAATGTCACTTGTAAAATGTCCCTTCCTCAAATGGAGCTTCAATGCAGCCTCTATTTATAACTCAGAGTTAGGGAACAGGCAAAATCTCAGCATACAAATGCAAATTCAGCAAGACCCAGAAAATGAGAAACTACAGAACACAGTCCTTGTTTCTCCAAAACATAAATCGCAAAGGTGAGGGGTTAAGAAACACACATTAGAAGTAAAAAGAGGGACGCCTGGGTGGCTCAGTTGGTTAAGTGGCTGCCTTTGGCTCGGGTCATGATCCCACCGTCCTGGGATCGAGTCCCACATTGGGCTCCTTGCTCAGCGGGGAGCCTGCTTCTCCCTCTGCCTCTGTCTGCCACTCTGTCTGCCTGTGCTCGCTCTCTCACTCTCTCTCTCTCTCTGACAAATAAATAAATAAAAACTTAAAAAAAAAAAAAGAAGTAAAAAGAAACAAAGCAAACAACGCAATGTCTAGACCTTACCTGGATTTTCATTCAAACAAATTCAACTGCAAATATATATATAAATAAATTTAAAAAAAAACCTCTTGGGGGGAAATAAACTGGATTTTTTTTTCAAACAAGGATATTTTAACAGTGGTTATTTGGTGATATTAGGGAATCAATTTAAATCTGTGATAATGAAAGTGTTCTTGCATTTTAATTAAATATTTATAGACCAAGTATTTTGGTATGTGGGAATTGCTTCAAAGTCACTCAGGGGCTATATAAATGGGAAGAAATGAGGTGGGTGTTATAGGTGTAACAAGATGGCATTGGTTAGCTGAAGCTATGTGATGGGTGCGAGGTAGGGGTGGTCTTTGTATGATTCTCTGCTTTTGCTTTTTGGATTTTTTTTTTAAAGAAATCGGAGGGGAAGATCAACCATGAGAGACTGTGGACTCTGAGAAATGAACTGAGGGTTTTGAAAGGGAGGGTGGTGGGCGGTTGGGTGAGCCTGGTGGTGGGTATTATGGAGGGCATGTATTGCATGGAGGACTGGGTGTGGTGCATAAACAATGAATCTTGGAACACTGAAAAAATATAATATAATATAATATAATATAATATAATATAATATAATTGGAAAAAAGATTTATTTATATATCTGTCTTTCTACTCTGGTTTTCACTGAATTCCCACCATTTCTCACCTTACTTGTTGCTGCTCTCCCTGCTACATCTACTTCTATTTTCCTCCCCACATCCCTTTCCCCCTGCTTGGACTTTTTCACAAGCTCCCCGGTGTTCCCATGTTCAAGTTCAAACCACTAGACTTGGTTGAGGTAACAGTTTCACTTCACCTGTAACTACTCCACCCCACCCCTACTCCTTGCATACTTTCCACTTCATACAGTTTGCCAAATTGGTGGCATGGTTGACATTTTGGATGGGGCAATTCTTCATTATGCAGGGCTATCCTGTGCATTCCAATAGATTGGCATCCCTGCCTCCCACCCACTAAATACCCATAGTATCCCACCTTCAGACATTATGAGAACTAAAATATGTCCCTAGATATTTCCAAACATCTCCTGCTTTTCCAACAGGGTGGCTCCTACTGGCCACTTAAACCTCAGCTCAAATATGGAACCATACATGATTGCCACCCTTATAGTTCAAGAACATCGAATACTGGCTATTTAATATGATTCAACCAAAAATTCTTCCCTTCTGGAAGCCCTCACTGCTGATGACCTACAGAGCTCTGTGACTCTCGTTATCCAAGTGCTTACACCATGTGTAGTAAGAGCTGATTTTCTTGTCCCCTCCCTCTATCCTCACTGCTTAGCCCTACTTATCTGGGAGCAAAGACCAAGTCCTGACCTTATCTCTTGGTATTGCAAGCTTCACTTGGCTCAGTACCTGGCACATAATAGGTACTAAACCCATGTTTGATGAATAAACAAACAGGATATTGAGCACACTTTCCCTGATGACTCAGTGTTCTTACTCCTGGGCAGAGAGACAACTTCCAGGCTAAATGGGCCATTTACAGCTCTTGGCTCTGTACCAACGACCCACCATTGCCCTGCTTTATGGGTTTGTGTGTGTCTGGATTTGGCATCATATCATCAGTGTGCCTGCCTCCAGTGATCCTTCATGGTCTTTGGAGTCTAAGACAGACAGTCCTGAGTGCTGTTTCAAGTCACAGACTTTGCTACTTGAACACTGTGATAGTGACTTCCTTGGTTGAGGACCCTTTCATCTTTTGCCTGGGTTCTTGCTAAGTTTCACACACCTCAAGTCTCTCCTCCGCTTAGTGAGACAATCAGTTCCTAGAACCCTCTGCTTTGTCATTTTCTTTTTGGAAACTGCTTAAGGATGACTCCAGAGGACTTATGAAATCGAGAAATGTTTCTGTGCTGAGATGCCCATTCCTAGGTCCCTCGCTGGTGACCATGATGGATGGGCAAAAGAATTTCTGAAGACATTTTCTCCGTGGTTATTATGTCCCTGAAGTCACAAAATATATAGGTACTCTTTATTTTGAAAAGTTTTATATTGATAATCATGGAACTATGGATTTCTAATGTAGCTATGGATTTTCTAATTTTTGGTTTGGATGACTTTGAATCTAAAAAAAAAAGACCCTTTCCATTATAATCCATATAGAATAAAAACCAGGACCATGAGGAACAGGGAAAGGGGCACAGCCAGGCAGAAGTGAATGGGGAAATATGACCCTCCCCTCCAATTTTTAGATTTGCTGTCCCTTTAAGTATTTTTAAAATTTTTAATTTATATCTTAGAAGTGCTATATAACTCTATTAACAAGCAATTTTAGTTCATTCTTTAATTTTCAATATTTATTTTTATCATAATTTTTCTTTTTTACAGGATAATTACAATGGTTTTGGAAACAAAACAATGTAGAAAAAGAATGTTAAATAGTTTTTTACAAAGAGCTTGCTGCTTTCAAGAAAGTCCATATAACCTCATTTCTCTGAGCATAACATTATACCTCGTACTAAACCAAATAGCTTATAGAAAATTAGTATTAAATAGTAAAAACACACACAAAAAGACACATATAGATATATAGATATATATATAAATAAAATAAAATAGAGTTTGATTCTAATGTGATGCTTAACAAAGCAAACTATGATGCAATATGTATCAACTTCATTAATTGGACAAGTCCAATGAAGCACAAATCAGGTATGTGCTACACTCTCAACAACCAACTCCTACTAGATTCTTTTTGTTCATAGGCTCTGTCCAATTCCATTCCAGGGAGCATCTGCTTTACATCTTCTTGACTCTGTGGCTGTAAAGAGAAAAAGGAGAAAAAACTAAGCAATGACAGGGCGACTGGCTGGGAGGAATAGATTTTGTACCTAAAGATTGCCTCTTGTTCCCTAATCTCATCTCAGGACGTCAGCAGCTCAAGAGTCCAGAGGAACAAATCAAGGTTCAGAGAGGAAGGGCTTTGCCCAACATAACTCAGCTAGCTAATGACAGATACAGGACTCAACGCTTGGGTTGCATCTTTAAATTCAGTGTCTATGGCACCTTTGTGTTAGGTGACTTCTGTTCATATTGATAATATAAAATGTAACACCACTGTAAATCACAACCATTGATCTCTTTTTGACTCTTTATTTTTCAGTTTTTAACAAAATGTCATGTAGTTTGTGAATCATATACATAGGAGTCATCTTTGCAACGAAAGTCAAGCTGCTAGCAACTATCTAATGCATAGGAGACCCTTATACCTCATGGAAAAATCACTGAATTTAAAAAAAGATAAAAATGATGTGTAAGTGGAAAAAATGAATTTTTGTTTTCATGGTCCGACTCAAGTTTCCCCTTTTAAAATTCTACGCTGCTGGGGCACCTGGGGTGGCTCAGTTGGTTAAGCAACCACCTCTGGAGTTCTGCTCAGGTCGCGATTCCAGGGTGGTAAGATCAAGCCCCGCATCAGGCTCCGTGCTCAGCACAGAGTCTACTCAAGATTCTTTCTCCTCCCCCCACTCTTTTCTCTCTAAAATAAATAAATAAATCTTTTAAAAAATTAAATAAATAAAATTCTATAGTGTTTAGGTGAAAAGGTCCCAGCAAGCCTATGGTTCACCACTCTACGCATGACCTTTGCCCCTGACATTTGAAGAGGGTCTGATGGTAAATATCCCATACCTGACGATTTGCACAGCCTTTTTCACCCAGTTCTTCTTTGGATCTGCACACACGGCCAATCTTTTCTTTGTGTAAAAGCTTAAAAAAAAAACACAGAAAATTTGATTTGTGCTTAAAGAGTTTTGAATTGCTATTTCACAGAACAAGCAATGGAAATTTTGTATTCCAATGGACTGCTCTACCCATTAAGCATTTTATTTGTTTCAGAGGTGAAACAAAATACAAAAAAAAAAAAAATGTTTCTAACAAAGCTTGATGCAGGAAATAAAAGTGATTCTCTCCTACTTTCTCTGTATTTTAACAATTAGCTGTGAGATAACTGGAAAATAAGTCTCAGAATTGTTATTTAATTTTCTTGCTGGTGGTTACACAAAATACATGTATATCCAACCAATAACCTATATCACTCTGAAGTATAATATCCTATATGGATCAAGATTATTACATGTGAAAGCATGATAACTCTTGAGTTTTTACTTATAGCCCCAACCATTCTCTGGTAGAAGATGCTCATTTTAAAATTTATGTCCCCCATGTTTTCCTGAGATGGCATGTAAGTAGTTTATAAGTTTATCTTAAAAAGTGATTTGGCCCTCAACTCTGTTCTTTAAAAAAAAAAAAGAAATACTAAACTTCTGCCTTATTCTAGTCCTATTTAAACTTTGGAATACACATGTACCATCAAAACAAACATATCATTGCCACATCAGTTATTTCTGAAATTCCAGAAAGGCAAATTTTTTTTTAAATTTGAAATTCCCACATACTCCCGACACAATTGAATAACTTACATGACAGCATTGATATCACAAGCTTCATTGGCCAGTTGCTGTGTGAAGCCCACAATATATTTGGGATGAAGGATATGTTCTGTATATCGAAGACAGCAATCAAAGTTGCTTGCTGCTGAAAAGAAATTAAAGGTATTGAGTAAACATGATTGAGTTTATTCTGTAGTAGGTATTATGGAACTACTCAAAGTTGTAGTTGTATATGGTAAAGAAACTATTTAGAGAAACAGTTACAATGTCTTTGAGACCTGATTTAATGTAGTTTCCAGCTCTCTTAAAAAAAAAAAAAAAAAAGAGGGAAGGAGCTTACTTGCTGGGTGATTTTGGTTTAATAATACAGTTTAGAAGCCCATGACTTCTAACAAAAGGAATATCTCTAGTGAGAAACACAAACTGATAGTGTTTCATTTAAGTTCATTATAATCACTCAAGAATATGACTATCTCCCACTTGAAGAAACTCTTACAGAGAAACTTCCACATTCAGAAAATGAATAAATATGGAGCTTTTAATCTATTACTTAGCTCTGAGCATTGAGAGAAGAGGAATGATAAGAAGTTACAAAGGAAAATGCAATTTATAGGAGCTTCAAAAGCACTTTGAAATTGTGATATTATGGAAATATTTTGGTCATAAAAGTTCAACACGTGCATTTTCAGGAATGCACCTGTTGCTAAAAGGGATGTACTCTCACAGTCATAAAGCAATACTCAGACACTCCCCCAGGTTAAATTATAACCTGCTGTAAGGTAAGGGATAAATTATCTCTAAATTGACAAGAAAGGGCCCAAAGCTGTGTAAGGATGGAGAAGTCAGATGCTATAATCTGCCTCTAAAGGATGAGTTTTGAACTTAAACTATTTAGTGGGAGGTGAAAAAGTCGGAAGAGTGGGAGTATTTCCTACATTTCAGAATGATCCCATTCACTGGTAATATAACACGATTTACATCACTCCCAAAAATAACACCTTAGCCCTGCTGTGCAGCTTAGGGGTCTCTAAGAACCCAGACACCCCAAATATCTGCTGGGATTGAGAGCAGAGGGGGAAAAAAAAGCCTGATCAGCAGCAGTAACCGTTCCCTCCTCACTCACCAATGAGTGACAACTCCCATCACTTCTCAAGACTTTCTTACTTGCTCCCTTTCCTTGGGGACCCCCAGGGGAGCTCAAGGTTTCAAGGAGAATGAAAACAGTTCTTCCTCCTGTGTCAGCAGAAAGTCTGATACTTACCTTCTGACTTGCTGCAGAGGTGGAGTAGCAGCACTGACATCAAAGCAGCCAGGAGCAAATTCTTGCTACTGCACATCATTTTCAGCTCAAAGAATAGATCTTCTCAGTGCTGAGTACCGAGTGCTCTGGGAGTAATGCTAGGTTCTGATAGCAGCCTGGGTCTGGGATGGCCCTTCTTATAGCAAATATTGGGAATGTACACAGAAGGCGTGTTCTGACATGGGTTTTCCCCCATTGATCAACCTGTCCCATCATGTCGTCACAAAGAAAAACCACAGGGAAAACTTCCTGCCTTTCCCTAACGTTGGGAAGCTGTTAAGGTCAGAGTAAGGGGGGTGGTGTTTGAGAAGGGGAAAATCCTGTTAAATCCTTTGGGTTTTCAAAGAGGGAAAGCAGCCTATCCCTGTGACTCAGAAAAGGGTTTCATGCAGTTTTAATTTAATCTCTTGTCTCTGAAAAGAGAGGACAAGGATTAACAATGATACAAAGGTCAGCCCTACACAGGAACATTACAGGACTCTATTGTTACACTCTATTTGCTTTCCAGAGTCAACTGGGAGCAGGAGGATGAGATAGGATGCCAGGCATACTTAGGGATGCATTTATAATTGGTCAGCTATCACCAAAGACCTGGAATTTCTAGGCTGCCATTCAGATTAGGTAATATGACAATGTTGTAGTAGTGTTCCCAATGTTGGTGGAAAATACCAGCCCTCAAATAAGACTCAAGCCTCAGCTTCATCTTGATGTCATATCAATTCTTCTAAGAATCTTCTAGGTTTGAATGACTCTAATCAATATTGTAGCCCAGAAAATAATCCCCACCTATCCTTAACTCTGCATGCTGAGGTAGTTACAAAGCTCAACACAAAGCCTCAGAAGAGTTGAAGAAAAAAGACAATCAACAAAATCATGGTAAAATAATAGTGATAATGATCATAATGTAATATGAATCCCTAACCTATGATGGTATAATGAGAACTCACCACAAGGGAGAATATCATGCTATGCTAGGAATTAGGTTTGCAAGAGGGGAGTTCTGGAGATAATGTAATTTTTTCTATCCTATCATAGGCATGTTACACATAAGTACACATATGTTAAAATTCCTAGAACTGTACATAAAGAAAAAAAATGACTTATAGTGTATGATTTATTTAGAAAATAAAGTTAAAAACATTGAAATCATTAAACAAAAACTATTCACTAAACACAGATATGTTGAAAGTAAGTAGGTCAAAAAAAGATATACCATGTATGCGATACACAAAAGAAAACTGGAGTTTCTATATCTGGCAAAACAGATTTTAAACTAAAAATTGTTACTAGAGATAAAGAGGGAGTTCCATAATCATAAAGGATCAATCCATCAGGAGGATACCAGAATTATGACCATATGACATATACCTAACAATAGCACCCAAAAATATATGATGCAAAATTAACAGAATCAAATGGAGGAATAAATAATTCAATAATAAAAGTCAGATACTTCAATACCACATTTCCAGAAATGAACAGAAAAACCAGACAGAAAACTCACAAACAACACTAGATCTAACAGACATCTACAGAACACCCTACAACAGAACACGGAACAGGCATCCTTCTCAAGTGCACATAGAACATTCTCCAAGATAAATCATATGCGAGGTCATAGAACAATTCTTAATAAATTTTAAAGGATGGAAATCATACCAAATATGCTTTCAAAACCACAATGGAATTAAATTAGAATCAATAACAGAAGGAACTTTGGGAAATTTACAATAATATGTGGATATTGGATGATATAGTCCTGTATAACAAATGCATCAAAGAAGAAATCATAAGGAAAGTAGGAAATACCTCAAAATGAGTGAAAACAAAAACACAGCATACCAAAATTCATGTGCTGCAGCGAAAGTACTGCTCAGAGGGAAATTTACAGCAGGGATACATGAAATAAGAAAGAACAAAGCAATAAAGGAAATCACTGGAACTCAAAATTGGTTCTTTGAAGAGGTCAACATTAGCAAGCTTTAACTAGACTAACCAAGACAAAGCAGACATAGCAGTGTAGGGAATGAAAGAAGGGTCATCATTATAAACTGTAAGAAGTAAAGAGGACTATGAACAACCATATGCCAACAAGTTAGATAGTATAGAGGAAAGGGACAAATTAGTAGAAAGTTACAAATTCTGGGAACTAACTCAAGAAAACAGAAAGTTTAAAATCTCCATGACAAAGACATTACATTAGTAACTAAAAGTATTTCCATAACGAAAAGCCCAGACCTATACAGCTTCATAGTAAATTCTACTAAATATTGAAAAATAACTTAAAAACCAACTCCATGGCAAACTCTTCCAGTAAGTAAAAGAGGAGGGAAAATTTTCTAGCTCATTCTTTGAGAACAGATTTATATTGATATTAAAGTAAGATAAAGACATCACAGGAAAATAAAACTACTGGCCAATATCTCTTATCAGTACAGACACACACACAAAAATACTCAATAAAACATTAGTAAATGGTAGCCAGAAACATATAAAAAGGATTGTGTATCATAACCAAGTGGGATTTAGCCTAGGAAATATAATTATAATATTAACTGAATAAAAAATGAAATGAAATGTCAAATGAAATGTCAAATGAAAAGCATTTGACAAAACCTAACACCTATTATAATAAAAACACTCAACAAACTGGGAAGAGGAAAGAACTTCTTCAACCTGATAAAGGTTATCCATGAAAAATCCCATAGCTAATCTCATACTTACTGATGAACAACTGAATGCTTTCCTCTTGAGATCCAGCTCCAGATAGGGATGTCCATTCTCACCAGTTCTATTCAACATTGTACTGGAGATTCTAGCCCAGGACAACTAGACAAGAGAAGGGGAAGTCACCCAGACTGGAAAGGAAGAAGTAACTATCTTATTTGCAGATGACATGATCTTATACATAGAAAATATTAAAGAATCCACTAAAAAAAAACCTAATAAGTTCAGCAAGGTTGCAAGACTTAAGATCAATATAGAAAGATCAATCCTATTTCTATACACTATCAATGTTCATTGATAATAATGTTCACCTGAAAATAAAATTAAGAAAAGGATTATTTTACAATAGCATCAAAAAAAGAATTGAATACCTATGCATAAATTTCATAAAAGATGTAAAAAATGTAACTAAAACTACAAAACATTATCAAAGAAATTAAAGAAGACTCCAAAACAAGTAGAAAGACATCTCAGATCATAAACTGGGAAGACAACTTTGTTAAGATGGCACTACCCCCTAAAAAACTGATCCACAGATTCAACGCGATTCCTATCAAATGCCAGCTGGCTTATTTGCAGAAATAGGAAAGCCAAAACTTGAATTCATATGGAATTACAAGAGATTGCAATACTCAGAACAAACCCAACACAGGAAAGGACAAACAAAGTAAGAGGACTTTCAGTTCCCAATTCCAAAACTTGCTATAAAACTACAGTAATTAAGATATGTGGTACTGGTATAAATGCACACACATAGATCAATGGAATAGAAGTAAGAGTCCAGATATAAACCCTTTGTATGGTCAACTGACTTTTTTTTTTATTGTGCCAAGACCATTCAATGGGGGAAAGAAGAGTCTTTTCAACAAATGGTGCTGTAAAAGAATGATGTTAACCCCCTACCTCACAATACGCACAAAAACTAACTCAAAATGAATCATAGACCTAAATAAAAGTGCTAAAGTATGAAATTCTTAGACAAAACATAAGAGTAAATCCTCATGCTCTTGGCAATGGCTTTTTCAAATATAATGCCAAAAGCTCAAGCAACAAAATAAAAAACAAATGGGGGTGCCTGGGTGGCTCAGACGGTTAAGCATCTGCCTTTAGTTCAGGTCATGATCCCAGGGTCCTGGGATAGAGCCCTGCTTGGCAGGGAACCCTGCTCCTCCTTCTCCCTCTGCCTGCCACTCCCTCTGTTTGTGCTCTCTCTGTGTGTCAAATACATAAATAAGATCTTTTAAAAAATTAAACAAATAAAAACAAACAAACTGGACTATGACAAACTTATAAACTTTTGTGCTTCAAAGGTTACTATCAAAAATGTGAAAAAAACAACCCACAAAAACATAGGAAATAATTTTCAAATCATATACCTGAAATGGGGCTTTTACTTATTTCCAGAATATGTGAAAAAACTCTTTTAAATCAGTAATAAAAAGATAAACAACCCAATTGAAAAATAGACAAAATATCTGGATAGACATTTCCCCAAAGATATGTAAATGGTCAACAAGCACATGCAAAGATGCTCCATGTCATTAGTCACCAGGGAAATGTAAATCCAAACCACAATAACATGTCACTTCACACCCACAGGAATGGCTATAATCAAAAAGATGGATAAGACATGTTGACAATGACGTGGAGAAGTTGGAACCCTCACATACCATTGATGAGATGAAAATGTACAGTCACTTTGAAAAACAGTTTAACAGTGCCTCAAATGGTTAATCATGGAATTGCCATATGATTCTGCAATTCTACTCCTGGGTATACACCCAAGATAAGTGATAACATATACCCACACAAAAAGTTGCCCATGGGTGTTCATGGCAGTTTTATTCCTAACTGCCAAAAAGTGGAAACAATCCAAATGGCATCAACTGATGAATAGATCAACAAAATGTGGTAAATTTGTACAATGGAATATTATTTATATATATTATAAAAATGAATAAATGATGGATACTACAATATGGGTGTATTTCAAAAACACTGTATTAAGTGAAAAAATGAGCATAAAAGCCATGTATTACATGATTTCATTTATATGTAATGTTCAAACGCAGTAAATCTATAGAACCAGGAAGTAGAATAATGATTATCTAGGGTAGGGTGGAGTGTCAGGGGAAAGGGAGGGGAATGGAGTATAATTGCTAATGGGTATGTGGTTTCTTTTATAATCTAAAAATAGGTAGTGGTGATGATTGCATAACACTATGAGCATACCAAGACACAAACTGTGCACTTGGAAAGAGTGAATTTTATGGTGTATGGATTATATCTCAACAAATCTCATAACAGCAATAAAAAAAAGTCTCCACCTACCTAGGTCTAACACCCACACCAGCCCACAGGTCCTCTCTCCTCCTCTGTCCGCTCTTGACCGCTTGCAATCTCTCTGCATGTTTCCTTCCTTTATTCCTTTGTCTCTCCTCTTCTCTGCCTTCTCTCTTTCACATTAGTTTTTTTAACTGATTATTTGTGTACTTTTTTATAGTGATTAAAATTGCATTTCCCAATACTTAACTTTGATAAATGTGTCACTTAAACATTTTTTTAAATGTGACCTTCAACTGATTTTTCTTGATCAATGAACATGTTAATGGGAAGTTTAACATAAAATTATTTTCAATCTAATTTATTAGAAAGCTGTTTATCACATTGGAATTTATTTTCTAGTTGTTCTTTTCAAATATCTCAGACATATTTCCCAAGAAGTCTTAATTCCTATATGTAGTAGAGTCTTGTATCTTTCTCTTCCCTTCCCCTGGCCCCCGCCGCAGCTGACAAGTGTCTTATGTGGCAAGTACTTAGTGGTATATACAGATAGCTAGAACATGATTAAATTCAAGAGAACTTAACAATAACAAAATTAAACACAACATGAATAACTACAAAACAAGGCAACATGGGGTAAGATTTATATTCATATTTCATAAAACATTTTCATAGAAATTGTTCACAAAATAAGATCGTTAAAAAATTACTTAACTCCACTTCCGTTTCTGCGACAAATGAACATGATACATGTCATCTTGACTAATGGAGTGTCCATCAAAAGCTGTTTTCTTTCTAATACAGTTCCATTAAAAGTTTTTGAGAAGATGATAGGAGTTCCCTTTAAAAAAGCATGTATTGAGCACCTACTAGGTGCCAGATATTTTAGCAGAGAATGTGCTGTGAAAGCAAAGAAGCGTGATGTTTGATTCCAGCAAAGAGAGGTGCACAAGAGACCAGCAGCCCTGAGCCCTCTGGCTTCCACAGAGTAGCGGCTAACTGAAGCTGAGCTTCAGTGACAAAAATGGTTCTTTCCATGGTGTTTGAATTGTACAAATTATAGAACTTCTAAGCTAGAGAAGTACAGAGACCGTCTAGTTCAATATCTGATTTTAAAAGATGAGGACACCAAAGCCAGAGAGATGTTTGACTTTGTCAGTGTGGAACCATGAGGACCAGAGCTGGACACCTCCTCTCTAAGTCAGGGGATTGTTCCTCATTTCCTCCTCAAAGATTTATTATCTGATTATCAAATGGATGGTATTACATATCACTAGCCATCACTTCATTTCTTTCAGACAGTAATCCAAGTCAAAGCTTCCATACTGGCTTAATCATACACAGCAAATACTGAGGTATTGTAGAGACCACTAAAAAACAGAATAATAAACCACAACTTCAATGGAGGATAGCAGCAATACAAATTCCCACGACGGCTACTTAAAACGTATCTTGTTTCTTGGCATCTTGGTTTGGATTCCCTGAAAGAAGAGTCTTGGATACAGATCATTTATTTGAATGATAAGCCCAGGAAACAAGAGTGAAGCAGGAAGGTGGAAGGAGGAAAAAGCTTTCAAGGGGGACTAGAGAACTGATTCCACTAGAACCTCCTGAGAAACAAATGGATGTCTTGGAATTATCCCCCTGAAAGATGGCAGACAAAGGACTCACATCCAGCTGGCTCACGTCCCTCATTAGTTGAGGACTATCCCCAGGAGTTTTAATGACCTTACATATTCGAGCTTTCCTTGGGAGAGGAAAGATTAGTCTAGCATTCTCCCTCAGTCCTGAGAACTTCCTAGAGCAGAAAGACAAGCAGAATTTAAGCTAAGTTGTTGTTGGTGTGATGTGATCTGAGCTCATTCCACCACAGCTGAGGCTGAAATCAATGACAGCTGAAAGCATGTGACATGGGGTCCAGAGAGACCTGCTACAACTGCTTGGAAAAGATTTTTTAGAAAAGGAAATTTGGTGTAAGTGACTGTGAGGAACTCAACTATCATACGTGCTAACGTCAGATGATCCTTCATAGACCCCAGAAAGACAGCCTTATTTTGTAACAAGTCTTCTCCTGAACACACCGCATATTCACAGCTCTGTTTTCTTGTGTCCCATTTATGCTGGGATAAAAGCCTTGGCCTATAAATTCATTTTGCTGCAAGAATGTGTATTCATGGGACGCCTGGGTGGCTCAGTTGGTTAAGCAGCTGCCTTCGGCTCAGGTCATGATCCCAGCGTCCTGGGATCGAGTCCCACATCGGGCTCCTTACTCCACAGGGAGCCTGCTTCTCCCTCTGCCACTCTGTCTGCCTGTGCTCGCTCTCTCTCTCTCTCTCTCTCTCTGACAAATAAATAAATAAAATCTTTAAAAAAAATGTGCATTCATACTAAGAAACACTTATTTACTGGGTCCATGAAAACCAAGGCCTAATGGTTCTGAGGCCTCAAAAGATCACCATTATCACTAAAGGGATAGTCAAGAGGAGAGTAGCCAAAGGATGTCACTTTGACCTGTGGCAACAGCCAGAGACAAGGTGCAGGGGGTCAGGGCAAGCATCATGAGGCAAAGCATCAGGATAAAGAAGGCTTCTACCTTCAGCTTCAGTCCCAACATTAAATAGGATACACTCAACAAATATGATATTTTATCCAATTCTTAAAGGGAATAGGTCAGATAAAAGTTTTCCAAAAACATATGTTTTTATTCTATAATAGCCACTGACAGACTCATGCTACATTGCTTCTTTTCAAGAGCCAAAAGTGATACCACTGACAGACGTGGTTGTAGGTCCCTTAGAACAGGGAGCCAGCTCTCTTCTGTATTGCTGCAGGGCTGTTTAAAGCAAAGTAAAGAGCCTTTAAAACTAGTCCTGTGATAACTGGCACTATTATCTCCAGAGGGTAGTCTTGAGAGTCACCATGTAAATTTTTCAGTGAGCATTTGGACCCCCACCTGAGTCAATGGCCAAAGAAAGTGGTGTGGTGTGTGTGTGTGTGTGTGTGTGTGTGTGTGTGTGTGTGTGTGTATGAAAACAGTATACTCTTTTTTGGCCTACTGAGAGCCTTTCCAGTTGAAATTTAGTTTATCTGTAGAAAGAAGAATTAACATAAACTTCAGCTAATTCCTCTCTGTATTGTTTATCCTAGGCTCTTTAATTGCCTCCAGGTTCCAAGATCTTCAGTTTCTGTGTGGTCACAGCAGAGGAGTCCCCAATAATGACATGTGGGAAGCAATCAACAGGGTTGCTTTAGGAGACATACATGTAACCAGCAGATGCAAACCAAACCAAAGGTTCCTGTGCAGGGCCTAGAATATCACCTTTCCCAAAGCCATCAAGGTCAGGCAATCAAACAGTATGAAGATGACATAATGAGGTTGGTCAGAGGAGAAGATAACAGTCCTTCCCTGCCTTGACATCTTCTCCAGGAGTTAAAAAAACAAAACAAAACAAAACAAAACAAAAAAGAAAAAAACAACCTGCATTTGGTGGTCTGGTATCCAAGCCAGTGGTGGGCTTACCCAGAAAGAGGACAGTTAGATCAGTAATCACTTCTGTTTCAATTCTGGTCTTCTTTCTGTCTCCTCCAGAAACACCCAAATGAACTGGTTTCCACTTGGTGTTCACCACTTTGAGTTTAACTCTTGAATAAAATAATTTTATGAAGTGCGTTCATTTTTTTTTTTTTTTGCCTGACTGCTCACATGTGCCAAAAGGCTGCTAAAAACTCCATTTTCTCTTATCGTCAAAGTCCCCATCATGTTATCATCTTGGACTCCATAACCCGTGGCACTTTTGAAGTTGGCTTGTTGTGGGGCTCCATTTAGCAGAATATCTGCAGAGACACAACAGGGCTCCTTTGCAGTCATGATGCCTCACAAGGAGGATTTGGCTCCAGTAGAGTGTCCCAGGGTAGCATTAAGACCATATTTCATCAATCTGTGGACGTCCTTCAATAGTCTTTTCTCAACAGACTAGGAAGCCACTCTTCCCTTTCACTCAATAGCAAATATTAGGATAACTTAGCACAGGTCAAACAGATAACAACCCCAAACTTTGGAGAACCCAGAGACAGACCATTGGTGCTCGTTATTGACATTGGGAAAATGGAAAACTTTCTGTAGACATCTAAAAAATTATTTTCTCCACTGTGTTGCCACAGATTGGAATGACTCTTTCCCATCGAATTCTAGATGGAACTCTGACTTACGGAATTGCTGGGCCACTTTTTTCCCTCTGTGGAAAATCATCCCTACTTAGTCTTGAATTTTAAAACATATGCATGTATATTCATACAAATACACACACACAAATAAATGCACACACATGTACAAAGGGCAAAGTAAGAAGGAAGGGACAAAGAATGCGAAGTATTATCACTCAAAGGAAAGATCCGGAAGGGATACCTCATTTACATGGACCCTCCTATTCACTAAAGAGGAAGTAGAGAAATTCATTAACTTATTCAATGAAGATTCACTGGGCATATTTAAGGAGAGTGTTTTGTTTAGTTTTGTTTTTTATTTTTTCAGTGTTCCAAGATTGTTTATGCACAACACCCAGTGCTCCATGCAATACGTGCCCTCCTTAATACCCACCACCAGTCTCACCCAACCCCCCACTTCCCTCCCCTCCAAAACCCTCAGTTTGTTTCTCAGAGTCCACAGTCTCTTATGGTTCATATCCCCTTCTGATTTCCCTAACTCACTTCTCCTCTGCATCTCCCCATGTCCTCCATGTTATTTCTTGTGCTCCACAAGTCAGTGAAACCATATGATAATTGACTCTTTCTGCTTGACTTATTTTACTCAGCATAATCTCCCCCAGAACTGGAGGAGATTAAGGAGAGTGTTAAAGGGGTTTCTCTGACAGGCTCAACCAAATCTGTGCCTTGGAATCCAGGTTGAAGAGAGTTAAAAGCTACACGAAACATCATGAGATTAAAATTCCCGTAAGAAACAAGATAAATACCACAGAACACAACAAAAATTTCAGTGTTGATACTGTATGTGTGTTTGTATGTGTAGAACATTTAGAAGACACTTACACGTTAAATAAATAAAATCTTTAGAATTTCTATTAAAACATGTGCTCCAATTGACAAATTGTGCTACAAGACATAGTCTTGATTTTCTATGCCTGCAACATATATGTTAACTTACATTTCTTTGGGCTAATATAAGTTTTACTCCTTAAACACTCCAAAGCATTGATTGTATTTTCCTTAAGGGACTTTGACTGCTGAAATGCTGTGCTTGGTTTGATAGAGTTTTCTTCTAACAATATTCAGTGGAAAATGAAATAAATACTACTCAACAGTTTTATGATTGATTTCAGTCTGATGGTTTCCATATGACAAACAGAACTCAGCCTTTTGTGGAAGGGGCGAGGATTCTGAGGTGGTGTGCAGGACACTGAGGTATCTCAATGTAGCAGAAGACACTGCTGTGAGACTCTGGGATCTGACATGAGCACAGCCTACCCGTTGTTTCCAGAGTCAGAGCAGTTCCTGAAATGTTTGAGTGGTTTTAATGAGATGGTTGAATATTTAGTCTTTTCCTTGCAAAAAGATTTTATCATGAAGACAAAGCATATATATCAAGCTGAAGACAGAAATCCTCAAGTGCCTTTTCTTGAAAGTTGAAAAAAATCTATGAGGCATAATGTAGAAAGAGCAGAGCTTTAAACATCTTCTGAACTTTTGAAAAAATAGTACGACAGGGGTACCTGGGAGGCTCAGCTAGTTAAACACCTGCCTTCTCCTTGGGTCCTGATCCCTGGGTCCTGGGATCGAGTCTGACCATGGGCTCTCTTCTCAGTGGGAAGTCTGTTTCTCCCTCTCTCTCTCTGCCCCTCCCTGCCCCCTGCTTGTATTTTCTGTCTCTCAAAAAAATAAAATCTTTAGACATTCTAAAATATAAATAAATAATTTAAAAATATTACCATAATGCATACTCTATTAAAAGAAAAAAGATATTAAAGAAGTCAAAAGAGAAATTATAGATTAATTAATTTAGATTAACTATTTTTTTAATTTTTAATTATTTATTTGAGATAGAGCATGACAGAGAGAGCAACGAGGAGAGGGAAAGATAGAGGGAGAGGGAGAAGCAGACTCCCCACTGAGCAGGGTTGTGGGATTCGATCCCAGGACCCTGGGATCATGACCTGAGTCAAAGGCAGATGCTTAACAGACTGAGCCACAGAAGTGTCCCTAGATTAATTATTAAGGTTATTTATAGATTAAGATTAATTATTAACTCACCATCCTAGAGAATTACAATGTTAAAAAAATTTTTGTAAAATCTTCTAGACTTGTGGGCGCCTGGGTGGCTCAGTTGGTTGAGCGACTGCCTTCAGCTCAGGTCATGATCCCAGACTTCCAGGATCGAGTCCCGCATCGGGCTCCCAGCAACGTGGGGAGTCTGCTTCTCCCTCTGACCTTCTCATCTCTCATGCTCTCTCTCACTGATTCCCTCTCAAATAAATAAATAAAATCTTTAAAAAAAAAAAAAACCTTCTAGACTTGTGTCTATTTGTATATTTAACCAAAGTCGGAGCATGGCATACATGTGTTTAAAAACCTAGTCTTTTCATTTAAGAATACAGATATGGTCAAATGTTCATATCAAAAAATGTACTCTCTGTACCATCATGTTAAATAGTACCATGGTTTCTCATTACATGGTTGTCTGTGATTTAATTCCCTAGGTTGTTTCTAACTTTTTGGTTGTTGTAAATAGTACTATGAAAAATATTCTATGGATGAATCTTTGTACATATTCTTAATCACTTTCTTAAAATAAGTCCAAGAAATGGAATTTAGGATCAAGAAATGTGTACATATTTAAGTTTTGAGATTGCAAAGCTACCTACCAGAAATCCAAGTGAATGGACCCAACTTCTTGTACATTTCACAACATAAATAAATAGAAGTAAATGCATTCACTTAAGTAGAAGCAACTAGATATACTCCTCCATGAAATGTAAGTCTAAATGTGGCAAATGTCTGAATGCTGTCAGCTACTGTGATAGTTCCTAGCCTCGACCTCATTACTGCTGGGACTTTTTTTTTTTTTCCTGGCGCAAAGAGAACATGCTGTGAAATATATATGTCATGCCCTGAACCCTTAAAGTAAATATTTTGCCAGGGACATCGAAGAACCGGAAGAGAACCAATGAAAAGGAAGAGGGCAGTCCCTATCAATCCCGTACTTTCCAAAGGAACCTCTGGGTACTGAGTGTATTTACTTAACAGATTAGAGGTTTTAAATATCTAACTGAGTTATTGCTCTGATGATGAAATCTTGGTTGCTCCCTACTGTAAACTTGAAAATTCCCCTGCATGCTTTCTCAAAGCTGACATGAAGGAGCCAGCTATAATAATCTGAGTAGGCAGAGAATAATTTGCTAAGGAATTCTGCTTAGTTAGGGCACAGATGGGGCTGGGGCCACATGTTCCTTCAGAGCACACATTTTCATATTAGAGCTAACAATTCTCATTTGGTCCTTACAAATGGCACCAGCTAAACCACCAGTATGTCGACATGTTTTGAGTTCTATTATGTGACATTTAGATACAACAATATTATGTAAGTTCACGACCCTTCTGCAGAGAAAGATTCAGTGTCCACTTTTTAGACATTTCTGGGGTTATTCTGGGAAAGACTAAACCTCATCATTTATTTAAGACAATCTGTATCTATTAAGAATACAATCACGAATGTTTGCAAAAATGACATGCAGAACTGTTCATTGCAGCACTGTGTAGTCTAGGAAAGAAAATGAAAATACCCAAATTGTTAATAATAGAGCAGTGATTAAAATAATTATAGGATTTCCATAGAATTGAATAATATGTTGTCACTTAAATAACTTTGAAACATTTTATGTAAAGGGGAAAATGCTAATGGCATAAAAATAGAGTAGTAGGAAGCAAAATTGTGAATAGCATGTTAACCCATTATGAGAAATCATGTATATTTGTACTCATGCACTTAAAAAAAGAAAAAAGACTGGAAGGAAATTCACCAAATGAAAACAGAAATTACCTCTGGAGTAGGAGGCTCTCCCCACTTATTTTTTTTCTGTATTTTATCAATTTTTAATAATTTTATATAATTTTTTATTGTTTTTTTTTAATTTCTTTTCAGCGTAACAGTATTCATTCTTTTTGTACCACACCCAGTGCTCCATGCAATACGTGCCCTCCTTAATACCCACCACCTGGCTCCCCCAACCTCCCAGCCCCCGCCCCTTCAAAACCCTCAGGTTGTTTTTCAGAGTCCATAGTCTCTCATGGTTCACCTCCCCTTCCAATTTCCCTCAACTCCCTTCTCCTCTCCATCTACCCTTGTCCTCCATATTATTTGTTATGCTCCACAAATAAGTGAAAGCATATGATAATTGACTCTCTCTGCTTGACTTATTTCACTCAGCATAATCTCTTCCAGTCCCGTCCATGTTGCTACAAAAGTTGGGTATTCATCCTTTCTGATGGAGGCATAACACTCCATAGTGTATATGGACCACATCTTCCTTATCCATTCGTCCATTGAAGGGCATCTTGGTACTTTCCACACTTTGGCGATTGTGGCCATTGCTGCTATAAACATTGGGGTACAGATGGCCCTTCTTTTCACTACATCTGTATCTTTGGGGTAAATACCCAGTAGTGCAATTGCAGGGTCATAGGGAATCTCTATTTTTAATTTCTTGAGGAATCTCCACACTGTTCTCCAAAGTGGCTGCACCAACTGGCATTCCCACCAACAGTGTAAGAGGGTTCCCCTTTCTCCACATCCTCTCCAATACATGTTGTTTTCTGTCTTGCTAATTTTGGCCATTCTAACTGGTGTAAGGTGGTATCTCAATGTGGTTTTAATTTAAATCTCCCTAATGGCTAGTGAAAATGAACATTTTTTCATGTGTCTGATAGCCATTTGTATGTCTTCATTGGAGAAGTGTCTGTTCATATCTTCTGCCCATTTTTTGATATGATTATCTGTTTTGTGTGTGTTGAGTTTGAGAAGTTCTTTATAGATCTTGGATATCAACCTTTTGCCTATACTGTCATTTGCAAATATCTTCTCCCATTCCGTGGGTTGCCTCTTTGTTTTGTTGACTGTTTCCTTTGCTGTGCAGAAGCTTTTGATCTTGATGAAGTCCCAAAAGTTCATTTTCGCTTTTGTTTCCTTTGCCTTTGGAGACATATCTTGAAAGAAGTTGCTGTGGCTGATATCGAAGAGGTTACTGCCTATGTTCTCCTCTAGGATTCTGATGGATTCCTGTCTCACGTTGAGGTCTTTTATCCATTTCGAGTTTATCTTTGTGTACAGTGTAAGAGAATGGTCGAGTTTCATTCTTCTACATATAGCTGTCCAATTTTCCCAGCACCATTTATTGAAGAGACTGTCTTTAATGGGAAAAAGCTCACAGCCTTCCCATTGAGATCAGGAACACGACAAGGATGCCCACTCTCACCACCCTTGTTCAACATAGTATTAGAAGTCCTAGCAACAGCAGACAACAAAGAGAAATAAAAGGTATCCAAATTGGCAAGGAAGAAGTCAAACTCTCTGTCTTCGCAGATGACATGATTCTTTATATGGAAAACCCAAAAGACTCCACCCCCAAACTACTAGAACTCATATAGCAATTCAGTAACGTGGCAGGATACAAAGTCAATGTACAGAAATCAGTGGCTTTCTTATATACTAACAATGAAAATACAGAAAGGGAAATTAGAGAATCTGTTCCATTTACTATAGCACCAAGAACCATAAGATACCTGGGAATAAACCTAACCAAAGAGGTAAAGGATCTGTACTCGAGGAACTACAGAACACTCATGAAAGAAATTGAAGAAGACACAAAAAGATGGAAGACCATTCCATGCTCTTGTATCGGAAGAATAAACATTGTTAAAATGTCTATACTGCCTAGAGCAATCTATACATTTAATGCCATTCCAACCAAAATTCCACGGGTATTTTTCAAAGAGCTGGAGCAAATAATCCTAAAATTTGTATGGAATCAAAAGAGACCCGAATTGCTAAGGAAATGTTGAAAAACAAAAATAAAACTGGCAGCATCACGTTAACTGATTTCAAGCTTTACTACAAAGCTGTGATCACCAAGACAGCATGGTACTGGCATAAAAACAAACACATAGACCAGTGGAACAGAGTAGACAGCCCAGATATGGACCGTCAAATCTATGGTCAAATAATCTTCAACAAAGCAGGAAAAAATATACAGTGGAATTTTATATAATTTTTATAATAAACACATATTGCTTTTATAATCAAAGAAGAATAAACTATATCCAACCCACATATTTAAAAAATCCTCATTTCCACAACTAATGAATCATTGAACACTATTTCAAAAACTAATGATGGCTATTGTATCTGTTGGCTAACTGAATACAATAAAATTTTTTTTAATTTAAAAATTTTTAAAAATCCAGATTTCTTAGTATAATGAACTTAGAAACATGATTTTATTTTATTTTTTTAAAGATTTCATCTATTTATTTGACAGAGATCACAAGTAAGCAGAGAGGCAGGCAGAGAGAGAGAGGAGGAAGCAGGCTCCCCGCTAAGCAGAGAGCCCAACGCGGGGCTCGATCCCAGGACCCTGGGATCATGACCTGAGCTGAAGGCAGAGGCTTTAACCTACTGAGCCACCCAGATGCCCCAGAAACATGATTTTAAAGAGCTACTTTTATTCATAGTTTTAATATTTTTAGCAAAAGTTGCCACTGGAAGAGACTGAATGACCTTATTTTTTGGAATACCTCATATCAGGCTTTCAGGACAATAGTATAGTAAGTCTTGCAAAATTTTCTCTGCCCTCCTAACTTCATGGGTAGACCTAGAAGAAACATAAGTATTCCAGGAGAACATCAATTATATATTTTGTGTTTTTTAATTTGCAGGATAAAATAGGTGAAAGCTAGCTAGAAATAGTTTACATGAGGTAGTAGCTGTTTTGAAATTTAATTGTGAAGTTGCTTTCTTAGGTTGGCGAAATGTTTCCATGAAACAGTTTCAGAAACACAGATTACTTTGCTGGTGGGGGCTAAAGAATAACTAGCCATACCGGTAGCTTGCTATGTGAATGGAGAAGTCAGTGTATTCTCTGGGTCTTAGCATCTCCATTGGAAAATAAGCAATGTGCAAATACCTGCTCTTTGAATTCTCTTTTAGAAGTAATAAACTATTCACTGACATAAAATAACTATTTTATAGATATTACTATTAGCAAATTCATTTCCACTAAATAGAAGAAATGTCTATAAACTCTTACAGTATGATAGCCTTATGATGTGTGTGTATGTGTGTGTGGTGAGGATATTTAAAATTTAGTCTCTTGGCAACTTTGAAGCATGTAACACAGCATCATTGACTATAACCCAATGTTGTGATTCATCTTCTAACTGCAAGTTTGTGCCCTTTGACCATAATCTCCCCAATTCTGCTAGTCCCTAGCCCTGGTAACCACCAGTCTACTCTGAATAGTCTTATAATTTTAATCAGCTTATAATAAACCAGTTTAACCAATAGGCTTATAAACACTTCCTTATATTTCACCATGGTCTCACCCTAAGCAAGCATCCATTTTGAATCTTGTTATATTTCTTGACTGTGTTACACTCCACCATCTTAATTATACTTCCACTCATAGTAGGACTTATCCCAAGTTAGCTTGTCGTTTCCAACTACATACATTACCATTTATAGCGCATTTCCGCAGGTGCCAACCGGGAGTGAACCCAATGACAGAATCAGATGAACAACTGGAATGCTCCGTCATACCCTCTAGCTCAAGCCAAGAGCTACTGATTTGCCTGGAGTTAATATGTCAGTTCAGGAAGTCTAAATGAATCATTGGCTTGGTTCAAAGATGTTTCGATTGCTGCAAGAACTAGGTGGAGTGATATAGTGCCGGCCTGGGAATGAAACCAACAAGGCCAAAGCTTTGGACTCATTGCTGAATGGGCTTACTGATTTGCTTCTGTCCTACAGACCTTAATCCAAGCCCGCCATATGTAAGGGGGTTGGTGAGTGACGGTAAACGGGCCAGAAAAAAATGTGGTCTCTTCTGAAGCAACAATCAGTACAGCATCTCCAAAACAAACCCCCAAACTATTATGAAGCCCAATCAAAAGGATACACCTTAATCAATATCATGACTATTAAGCTTTTGCACCTTCTGAAATGTTTGCACCCTTTTTGAGGACTGTTGTGTTCCCTAGGTAGAGACTCACAAGTGAAAACCATCAGACGTTCAAACATCTGTGTCATAAAGTTTTCTAGTAAAGGACTTTCTCTCAGAGATAAGTCAAGTGCCACAGATGATTTTCACCCAAGCAGAAGGATGAGCAGGACCACAGGGAGAATAAAAAGTTGAGAACAAGTATAATATAATTTTGAGAAATTGTGACTCTCACAGTGAAAGTCACTGGAAACCTTTCCATCCTAAAGCCGTGTGTTACTAATTAGTAAAGATACACAATCACTTTCAGAAAGATGATCATAAAGATAGGAATGGGGAAGTCAAAGCATCATTGACCCTGGGGAGCACATGAAGTGCCTTCATACAGATCTCTGATGTACCTTCCTCTTACTCTCCACTTATCTTATTTCAATATCGCATCTGTTTTCTTTAGGAATTTGAGCTGTTTTCTCTCTCCCTCTCCTTTTTCCTCCTTCTTTTTTGTCTCCTTGTCTTCTTTCCTCCTCCTTCTCATTCTCATTCCTTTTAACATATAAAGTAAAAGATGTACTTTGCCCTCTCTTTCTACTTCTCTTTTCCTTTCTCATTTTCTGTGCCCAATAATGATATCTAGGAGTACAATTTGCTTAACCAACTCTAAAAACATGTTAGCCCTTTTACTTACTGACAAGTGTGTATATATATATGTATGCATATACTTCCCACCACTGTCCCCAGTAGAAAAATATATTATCTGATCCTCCCACAGGCTCTGGGGAGTTTAGAGTAAGTCAGTAGCATGCACACATAGTTTTAGCCATTACAAATAAGAAAGCTTTTGTTTTAGAGTGAAGGTGACTAAGAAAATAATTCAGGCTTGACATTCTTCCTCTCTCCAACTCCAAGGAATTTGCACCCTTGTTGATGTCACAATAAATAAGAGAATAATTACAGGAATATAAATAATTACCTAAAGCACCCGGAAAACTAAATTTAATGAGACATTTCATTGAAGGAGGATTGGGTGGGAGGAGAGAGACTGAATGTTACACTTCCTATAATTTTTAGCAATAAAACATATTAGAAAGACTGAAAATCTTCCTCTTTCAGGAGTTTCAATCATGCCATATATATAAATAAGAAATTAACACCAAATGTCAAAAATGGTCAAATGACTTTACAGAACTTGAAAGAAGGAACATTTTAGAAACACACATAAACACACAGGAGTAGGGGTGATGGGGTGGCTCAGTCGGTTAAGTGTCTGCTCTTGGTTTTGGCTGGGGTCATGAAGTCGGGGTCATGGGAACAAGGAACAAGGCACATGTGGGGCTTCTCCCTCAGCACAGAGTCTTCTTGGGATTCTCTCTTCCCTCTCCCTCTACCCCTCCCACTGTGTGCACTTGCTTACTCTCTCTCTCTCTTGCTCTCTCTTTCTCTCAAATGAATAAATAAAACTTTAAAACACACACACATGAATAGTGGTAGAACGTATGTGGTCAGTTTGGCTGGAGGAAGCAGCACCAGGCCAGAGTTTAAAGGACTAAGTTCTCATGTCACCTGGGTCACACACTGGTCACGTGGCCCTGATCAAGCCACTGAGTTTTAACCTCAGATCTGCCTCCACAAAGTGGGGATAAATGTGTGTCCAAGGATCACTGAGAGGGCTGGTGAGGCAATGCAAGGGAAAGTGCTTTGTGCCATGCAAAGTAGGAATCAAAGTGAGCTGTTAGTAATGGTATTGCTTTCAGTACACTAAGCAGTGTGGTCAAGACAAAGACGCAAAAGAGAGAGTCCTGGTGGTTGAGAAGTATCTGTTTCAGTTAAACACAACGTGAATCAGTGAAAAAGTATATTTACATAGCAACAAACAGGCAGGCATTTTCATAAGTGTTTTGTGTATTTATGTGTATTTATTTGTTTCATCATTGCAATAACCTCCTAAGGGAGATACTACTATTACATATATGTATTATATACAATAATGACCAGTATTATTTCCATTTAACACATGAAGAAACTACAACCAAGAAATCCAAAGCAACTTACCTAGAGTCACAGGTAGTCAGTGATGAAAATGAGATTGGAATCCAGGAGTAGAGGGGACACAAGGAGAGGGAGGGAAGAAGGAGAAGAAAGAGAAATAGAAGTAAATGAGGTTCTCAATTCAGTGTATCGGATTCTATGCTATTAAAGGACACTGAATATTTAGGCAACCAATGTCCTATAAATCTGAGGAGCACTCTTGGGGTGCTCCTGATATCCAAGAACCCCTGTCCTTCGAGAACATGGCAAACTGTGAAGATGTGAATTAAGAAGGTGGTGGGATATGGAAATCCAACGTGTGACACTACAGAAAAGGAGAAATGAAGTTGTTTACTTTCCCCCTCACTATCTTCTCAAAAGTTGTCTGAAGCATTAGCAGATGCTAACATTTCCTCAACTAAGAGAGAAAATAGATATGGGAAATGGGGTACTAAAAATAAATAAATAAAACATTCTCACTCAGTGTTGGTGTGAAAGACTTTTAAAAGTTCCTCAATGTGAAGAAATTACCTCCTGTCACCTGTAAAAATTTCTCATGTGCAGATTCTCAGGGAAAAAAAAAAAAGAGCAAGCCTTGTTCCACTCCTATCCTGTCATTCCAAGAGCATTTACAATCCACCCACAGTGTGCGTGACACCCTCTGACAGAATTTTCCCCAGCACGTGTGCCATTCTGCCAGGAGGTTTGGCAAGGACTCCACCAGCTTCCTCCTCAGCTTCAACTCTTGCAGTTTAAAGATTGCTGATCTTTTCACTCTTGCCTTTCTTGTGACCTATTTACTATTTCCTGTATGCCAGGAAGAGACTTGATTTTGGAGTACAAAGTAATCTGTCAACAGCAAGTCACAGTAAATGCTTTAGAACTTGAAATGAATTCAGTTCCCAGGAGTGACTAAGAGTAGCTTAGCATGATCACACATGAACTACCTGATCCCCTTCTCCAGGACCATGAGAATGATGCTCACAAACTCAAACAGGGATTCAAGATGAGCATCTTGTGATCAAGATGCAAGAAGAAAAGTTAGTGTGATTCCAAATGAGAATTTGGATATGAAAAGGGAGGGAAAACATTGCTTCAGAAAGTAAATGCAAAACCTCTGAATCAGCCTCAGACACAGACAGAGCCAAGGGTTGGGGATATGGGACTGATTGGTGATTCTGGGATTGTCCCACCCCCCTTGGAGCCAGGCCTTCAGGGCTTCCGCCTGGGAAGGCAGTGCCCACTAGACTGGAAAACATTCACCATAATATCTACAGGCTGGGAAAGACTCTCAGAAGGTGGGAAGGTCCTTACTTTCTGGAGCTCTGCCCACACCCCTCAATGTACAAGGTCCCAAGATGTCTTTTAGAAATCTAAAATTTTTTCTGATCTTATCTCTCACTCAACAATATGGACATATTGATTCAAGGGTCTTTCCCCAATATCTTCCCATTCCTGAAGTAATGCCTTTTACTCCTTCTTCCCTGTACCTGGCCCATCACTGTTGGTGGATGGTCATATCCTATTTATCATTCAAGATCTAATTCAAAGGCTACTTTTCTAGAGCAGTTTCCATAATTGGATGAAATAATGTTTTACTTTGAAATCCCATGGGACTTTGTTTTCCACACTGGTAGAGGTTCAAGAATGTGTGTCAGATGAATGAACCAACTGAAGTCTCCTTTGATTATCCCCACATTCATTTCCCATGTCTGTTGGTCACTAATTCTTTTACACACTTGGCTTCCAACTCATTTTCTTCTCTCCTACCATAGTTGCCCCGGCCTCATAGCTCAGAACTCCATTTCTGAATTAATACCATAGTTTCCTAAAGCAGCCTCTTCACCCATCACAGAATCAGAGACTATTGTAATAATGACATGGAGACACCTGTTCCCCATTTTGTTCCAGTTGTTGGTCTCCAAGAATAGAAAATACGATGGTGGACCAGTCTACTTTTCCTATAGGGCTGTTTTTAAAAACAAACAAACAAAAACAGAAAAGATCATTTTGTATGAGCTAGATCTTAAGAGAAGACATAAATGAGAAAGAAGAATGATCATGGAGAGAAAATATAAAGAAAATAAAGTAAAGAGATTTTGGGGGGGGAAACAACTATGAGAGTGAAATTTTAGAGAAAGGGAAAAATTAAAATAGCTATTTAATATTTATAATTCAGAATTATATCCTTCATAGATATAACACTTCCTCTCAAGCTGGGATTTGAACGCAGATCAGTTCAGACCTCTGGTCCATGAGGTTTCTCCATCATTTCCCTCTTCCATATTGTCCATAGAAAGAGAAAGATTGGAATTATCACTGCATACCTTACTGTCAAGCATCAAGATAAGCCACACTTGTCCAATTTCATATACCTAGACCATACTAGAATTAAAATTTCAACTCTGATCAACTTTATTCCAAAACCCAAACTTCTTCAGCTGTACTGCTTGGATTTCCATCTTAGCGACCTTGCTCTCCTCTGTTCCCCTATACCCTTTCCTAGTCCTTCATAGCATTACTAGAGGTAACTCTTTTTTCATGAAGGCTTTCCTAACTATTCTGCCTTTATAATTATTTATAACTTACTGAGGTTTGTTACAACACTTCTAAAGTAAAGAATTATTAATCTCAACTTTGTGGATTCCTAGAACCCATGGATGGTTTTCAAGATATTTACCAAACCCGAGAAATGATGTGTAAAATATTAGGTCCGGCCAACACAGTATTGAAGGAAAAGAACAAAGTTGGAAGACTGACAGTACCAGATGTTAAGACTTACTCTAAAACTTTAGTAATCAAGACAGTATGGCATTGGTAAAAGAATAGACAAATAGATCAATAGAACAAAATGGAAATTCCAGAAATAGGCTCACATAAATATAGTGAACTGATGATCTTTGACGAAGAGGCAAAGGCAATACAATGGAACAAAGATGGTCTTTTCAACAAATGATGCTAAAAAAAACAAACAAACAACAACAACAACAAAAAACTAGGTATCTATATGGGGGAAAAAAAAGAATCCAGGCAGACACCTTGCACTCTCCATAAAAGTTAACTCAAAATGGATCATAGGCCTAAATGCAAAACTCAAAACTTCTAGAAGATAACGTAGGAGAAAATCTAGATGACTTTGGGTGTAGCAATGACAATTAGAGATAATATCAAAGACAGTCCATGGAAGAAATAATTGATAAGCTGGACTTCATTAAAATTAAAATCATCCGCTCTGTGAAAGACAAGGTCAAGAGAGTGAGAAGACAAGCCACAGACTGGGAGAAAACATTTGCAAAAAATATATCTGATAAAAGCTGTTATTCAAAACATATGCAGAACTCTTAAAACTCAATGAAACCACAAAAAAAAAACAATTAAAACCCAATTAAAAATGGGTCAAAGACTAATAGATACATCACCAAAAAGATAGATAGATAGATCGATCGATCTCAGATAAGCATATGGAAAGATATGCCATCAGAAAAATGCAAAGTAAAACAATATTGAAATACCACTCCACACCTATTAGAATGGCCAAAATCCAGAACACTGACAACACCAAATGTTGCAGAGGATGTGAAGCAACAAAGACTCTCATTCACTGCTGGTGGAAATGCAAAATGATAAAGCCAGTTTGGAAGACAGTTGGGTGGTTGATTATAAAACTAAACATCCTCTTACTACACAATCCAGCAACTGTACCCCTTTAGTATCTACCCAGAGGAGTTGAAAACTTATACCAAACAAAAACTTGCACACAGATATGTACAGCAGCTTTACTCATAACTGCCTAAATTTGGAAGTAACCAAGATGTCCTTCAATAAACTGTGGGGAACACTCAGACAATGGACTATTATTCAGTACTAAAATGAAATGAGCTAACAAGCCAGCCACACACACACACACACACACACACACACACACACACACCAATGGAAGAACCTTAAATACATAGTATTAAGAGAAAGAAACCAATGTGAAAAGACTATGCACGATATGATTCCAACTATCCGATCTTCTGGAAAAGATAAAACTATGGAAACAGTAAAAAGATCAGTGATTACCAAGGGTTGGAGGTGGTAGGAAGGGGTAAATAGGGAAAGCACAGAGGATTTACAAAGCAGTGAAATTACTCTGTGTGATGCTATAATGGTGGATACAAGTCATTAGACATTTATCCAAACCCATAGAAAGAACAATCCCAAGAGTGAGTCCTAATGACAACTACGGCCTTTGTATGACAATAAGTTATAAATGCAAGTTCACTGATTACAACAGACATCACTCTAGCGCCAATATTGATGGTGCGGGAGGCCGTGTATATGTGGGGATGGGGAGTATATAGGAAATTTTTGTACCTTCCTCTCAATTTTCTTATGAGTCTAAAACTAATAAAAAATTGTCAAAAAAAAAAGAAAGGTTGGTTTTATGTGCATAGGTGCATATTTCTAAGGAGGCAGACCACGGTTTCCACCAGAGTCTTCAAGGAATCTGTAATTTCAAAAAGTTAAAGAACCTCTGCTTTGGAGCTTTTCTATAAATCCCTGGGTTTGCTCTGAAAAAACTTGCATGTTCATTCCTTTTGATTCATTTCCCTGAGCTCACCACGCAAAGGACTTTCAACCCACCAGAGTCTTTTCTTGGACACAAAATGGGCTCCAAATTGCCTGCTCTTGTTTCCTGTGGGCTGGATTCCAGGATTTCTCTTATTCAAGATGGTACTTTCCCAGCCTTGGCACTCCTCTCTTTCTTTCCTTTATCCTCTTCAGATAATCACACGGTGTTACTTGCGTGCTATTTGATTCCCCTTCCTTAGAAAATCTAACTGATACCCTGTTCCCAGGCTCTTTATCTCAAGCCTTCCCTACTGTGCCTGGCTGAGCAGGTAGTTTCCTGGTCCTGGGACCAAGCCAATCAGTTCTGGTGGTTTTTCTCTTTTTCTTTTCTTTTCTTTTTTTTTCTTTTCTTTTCTTTCCTATTATTTTTCTTTTCTTTACCTTTCTTTTCTATCATTCCTTTTTTCTTTTTTTCTTTCCTTTTTTTTAATCCCCAAAAAGAAAACTCAGACCAATTGGAAAATGTGATAAATGCGAACCGATTTTATTTCTGTCATCTATTTTCATCAATTCAGAGCTTCAAGTTAAAATATACACTTGATTTGGAGGGAAGAGAGTAGAATGTTCAAATCCACAGTAAAATTTCAGTGTTGTAAGTGATTTTAGAATTCACTCACTCACCTCAACAAATAAGACAACTACACACCCAAGAGTTTTGTTCAAGTCTTAAAACTAAGCAGTTGCAGAGTCAAGAGATGCCACTCACCCCTGTGCCGCCAAACCATTCTGCACCACCAACTTCAAGATACACACATGTTGTTTTCTTGCTTAAAGTATCATTTCTCTAAATCTATCTACCAAAGCTTCTTAGCCATAAAACCAGAAACATGTGAATACACTGCATTGGAGTGATTTTCCTGGCTATATGCCTAAACTGAAGAATACAGATTAGATACGCAGACTGTGGTCTCACACACTCTGAAAGATTTATGCTTCAGAAAGGAAGAAAGAAAGAGAAAGAGAGAGAAAGAAAGAATGAAAGGGAGGAGGGGAGGGAAGGAGAAAGAAGGAAAAGAAAGACAGAGAGAAGGAGGGAGGAAGGGAGGAAGGAAATAAAGACCAAAGTTGTGAACGCATCTCAACAATGCACAACTAAAGATTTGCAAACTGGTTTCACGGTTCAAGGTCAAGCAACTATTTGTGGGCTCAGCAGTATGACCCCAGCCCCTCACTAAAGTATTAAATCTGCAGACAGCAGTGAGGCAGGAGGCTGGCAGCAACTTCGGCTGGTTATGTGGTTTCAGCAGACCCCAAATGCAAGGCAGAGGCTCTTCATTCGGCAGCTCTTTACCCTCAGCTTTCTTCACTAGGAAATGATCCACGCCAGAAGTTCTACCAATTCTGCCAAACACCTCTCTCTCCCAAAGGCAGCTTCCCCAGGACAGATGAAAAGATGAAACCACCGGCTAGTTTCTCATTTTACTCTTTGGGTCCCACCATGGAGTCCACATTCAAGAAAATGCTGACATGGAGCACTCTTATCCTGAGGTGTTCAGGATTATATCTCCCTGGTGACGTATGGATCTGGGCAAGAGAAATAGAGGACAGAAAGCAGGTTCAGGGAGAAAGGCTCTGACACTGGAGTTGAAATTGAGTGGATAAAGCAGGGCAAAGTGGGGGATATTCTAGCAAGAAGGGTGAGGTCTTCAAAATCGCACTGGAGATAAAGGTAGGTATGTCAGGGATTGCTGGTTTGAGAATCAGACATGTGTTTGATACCTACTTACTTTCTCTTTGCTGTAGGTGAGATTATTTCTTTAAAAGTACAACTGAATTTTACCTCTCAGCTAACATAGTGATCAGCTCTTCCACACTATTCAGAGCTCTGGTTATCTTCCGTGAAATGTCTTTGTTTCTTAATACTTACATAGCACTTATGGACCTTATGGACCTGATCTTGTTTTAAGTGATTTTCAAATACTAACCAATAACATACAAAAGTTTTGTGCTAGGGGATTTCATATTTCTTTTTACTTACTCTACTTGTCTCTCAAAATTATATTTGGGAACTAATCATGCCAGAATCAGGGAATTCTTGCTAACAATGCTGGTGTCTCAACCAATGATTATTATAACCATGTGCTCATTAGTGCCTATTTTACAGATAAGGAAAATGAAACTCAGGGAAATTTGCATCTGGTCCAAGGTCACGTAGCAATGAAGTGCCAGGGCCAAGATCAAAACCTGCATCTGACTGATTCTAAAGCTCATGTTCCTTCAGCAACAACAAAGAACAGAACTAAACCCTTAGGATGAGCATTGATACTATCCTGCTGTAATTTCAGCAATAAATCCTGAGCATCTACTTTGTGCAAGACACTCCAGAGGGGCACTGTCTTATCTCAAACCTCATACCTTTGGATCAATAAATTGCTGTGGGACAAAGGTGCCTGGTAATCCAGGATGTAACAGCTCCTGTCCCAGGACCAGGATATGACATGTGACTTAAATCCCAATACAACTGTTAAAAAAAAAAAAAAAAAAGAAGGTTTATTGGGAAACTTCTACATACTCACCCTAAGAAAAAAGGGAAGTCTTTTTTGCCCAGGGTTTGAAGAAATTGGGACTCTTTTTGGTTAAGTCACTAAAACTCTGAATTGGGAAAAAATAGTCTTTTTCCAGCTCTATGACTAGAAGATTTACCTTTAATGAAATAGAATGATTTATTAGACCTTCTTCCTATAAACCAGCTGTCTTATCCTAGGCACATTCTGCTATGTTGACCTTGGGACAACACTGACCCACTAGGAAGCATCAGAACAGGTAATGGTGAGAGACACCGCCATTTACCAGGTACTTGGCAGGCTATCTCTTAGTAAGAAAAAGAGAAAGAAAGAAAGAAAGAAAGAAAGAAAGAAAGAAAGAAAGGAAGGAAGAAAGAAAGAAAGAGAGAGAAAGAAAGAGAGAAAGAAAGAAAGAAAAAAACACTTTTCAAAAGGTATTTTTATAAATGAACTTTTGGGACTTCATCAGAATAAAAATTTGCTGCACAGAAAAGGAAATAGTCAACAAAACAAAGAGACAACCCATGAAATGGGAGAAGATATTTGCAAATGACACTACAGATAAAGGGCTGGTAGCCAATATCTATAAAGAACTTCTCAAACTCAACACCCAAAAACCAAATAATCGAGTCCAAAAATGGGCAGAAGACATGAACAGACACTTCTCCAAAAAAGACATACAAATGGCTAACAGACACATGAAAAAATGTTCAACATCATTAGCCATCAGGGAAATTCAAATCAAAATCACATTGAGATACTACTTTACACCAGATAGAATTGCAAAATTTGACAAGACAAAAAACAACAAATGTTGAAGAGTTTGTGGAGAACAGGGAACTCTCTTGCACTGTTGGTGGGAATGCAAGTTGGTACAACCAATCTGGAAAACAGTGTGGAGGTTCCTCAAAAAGTTAAAAATAGAGCTACCCTATAACCCAACAATTGCACTACTGTCTATTTACCCCAAAGATACAGATGTAGTGAGAAGGGCCATATGCATCCCAATGTTCATAGCAACAATGTCTACAATAGCCAAACTGTGGAAGGAGCCAAGATGTCCTTCAACAGATGAATGAATAAAGAGGATGTAGTCCTTATATACAATGGAATATTACTCAGCCATCAGAAAAGATGAATACCTAACATTTGCACTGGCATGAATGGAACTGGAGGGGATTACATTAAGTGAAGTAAGTCAAACAGAGAAAGACAATTATCATATGGTTTAACTTATTTGTGGAACATAGGGAATAGCACGGAGGACATTAGGAGAAGAAAGGGAAAAAATGAAGGGGGGGTGGGGAATCAGAGGTGGAGATGAACCATGAGAGACTATGGACTGCAGGAACCAAACTGAGGGTTTTAAAGGGGAAGGAGGTGGGGGAATGGGTAAACTCAGTGATGGGTATTAAGGAGGGCACGTATTGCATGGAACACTGGGTGTTCTATGCAAACAATGAATCTTAGAACACTACATCAAAAACTAATGATGTACTGTATGATGACTAATATAACATAACATAACAAAAAATTATAAAAATAAAATAAAATAATAAAACTACAGACAATAAAAAATTTAAAAACTTTGACTCCTCAAAACTGTCAAGGTCAGGAGGAAAGACTGAGATCTGTGACAGACCAAAGGAAGACTGAGAGAGACAAACTAAATGTAGAATGTTCACCTCAAGGGGATCCCAGAACAGAACAGGGTAGTTAGTGGGAAACCAGTGAAATTCAGTGAAGTATGGAGTTTAAGTCATAAGAAAGTGCCAATGAGATGGTCTCAGTCTTACTACATGTGCCAGGGTTGTGGATGCTGGCTGCATGGGGACATCTGGGTGAAAGGTACACAGGAGTGCTCTGTACTATTTCTGCAACTTTTCTGTAGGTCTAAAATTACTCCAAAATGGAAGAGAAATTTTTAAAACAAAATTTTGATGCACAAACTTGAGTGCAGTCAAAGCAGACTGTTATTATTGTCTTAGCTTAATCTTGCATTTCTCCTGTTTTTTTTTTTTGGCGGGGGGGATAACTTTTACAAGACCTTACTCCTCTACAACCAGATACAAGAACCAGTTCTTCTGTGCATGGGTTCCAAAGGCCTCACCTATGCCTCTCTGCTGTTTTCTCTCTCATGACGGAAGATTTTCTTTCTTCTTTTCCTTGAAGTCTTCAGGGGAAGAAGAATCCAAAGAAAATCAAGTCACTCTGGGACAGGACAGGGAGATATGTTTCCCTGGATGGCTTCAAAGCACTTCTAGCTCTGTTACATGCTCCTCACATTCTCCATCTCAACGAGAATCAGATAATGCTGCAAACATCATATAATCCCATCTGCTTCTAACCAGAGTCTCTCTGAAGGTCAAACCACCCCTAGCAACCTAAAACTTGGAGCAGAAACCATGAATTTATACTGGTACACTCTTGTTGGGGTTGCTTGTTTGTTTGAAACAAATGGCCTGTGTGAAATGATACCAAGTAAAGAACAACAAGTGAGGATTAATCATGTGGATTGGGACTGCACATGTCAGCACGCAGGAAGGAAGAAAAAAGTGAACCAAAACGTGTAATGTCAACATTTTTTTTTTCATTACAAGAATAATCGTTACTGTTAGCATTGCTTTTCATGTCAGTTTTCGGGGAGTGTGAGAGATTTTTTTCCAGTTTCTATCAAGGGGGACAAAACACCACAACACCAAGGATAAATTTCAGCATCAATATTTCTTAGAAATCCGCATTGACAGTGTTCGCATGCTTTATCAAAGTACCAAAAAAGTTAAAAATAGAGAACCCTCCTAGAACTTGAGGTGGAATAGAAATGAAAGATTATTAATCAACAAGAAAGACAGAGGAGCAGTCCAATACCTTTCCCATGATCAATGGAAATTCTGATAGACAATACCAGAACTTTGATTTTTAAAATTGAGAAATGGAAAGCTGTAGACTCATCATTTCCTCTCTTATATTGTCTTTCTTTCTTTTTTTTTTTTTTTTTTTTTTTTTTTTTTTTTTAAATTTATTTATTTGACAGGCAGAGATCACAAGCAGGCAGAGAGGCAGGCAGAGAGAGAGGAAGGGAAGCAGGCTCCCCGCTGAGCAGAGAGCCCGATGCGGGGCTCGATCCCAGGACCCTGAGATCATGACCTGAGCCGAAGGCAGAGGCCCAACCCACTGAGCCACCCAGGCGCCCCTATTGTCTTTCTTTTTTAAACTGACTTACATAGATTTGAAGTCTTTCTAGGGTCAACTTAGATGTGGAAAAATCTACAACAAAAAGTGACCTACTTAGAGCTCACTGATATTTTCACAGAAACTTTAGAGGTCGTCTGGGACAACCACTCATGTTTCAGATGGGAAATGGAGGCCCGAATCAGTCGAGTGGCTTTTCCAGTGTGAGTTATCTAGTGAGTGGAGAACCAGGACTCCAATACAGATCTTCCAGTGTTATATTTGATGATCTAACATCAACCCCTTGGCCTCTTTTCTGCTTATTTCACTTTGGGTGAAAAAGGTAAAATGTCCATATATGGAGGAAAGGTAAAGTAATTCATTATTATGTTCAAAGAAAAGGCATTTATAACCCTAAGAAGGCCAAAGAAGAAATAGGAAATAATTATCTGTTACTGGAAAGCAACTGTTCTATTTTGTACTATTTGGTTTAGGAAAAAAGTGATGCTTTCAGAGCATTATATTCCTGTTTGAGGAACATTATATTCCTGTTTGAGCCCAAGATCCTCTCACCCTAGGCAATCTTCACCTTCCCCTCCATGAATATTAAAGAATAACTAAGTACGTAGAGAAAAAGGATGCCATGCCACTATCTTAATGCCTGCTGCCAGAAATACTCTCAGCAGGGAACCTGTTTTCACAAACAAAAATGTCATAAGTGGGTAGATTCATCTTATACAAAGACAAGGATACAAAAAAGCTAAAGTTGTTTGCATTAAAAATCAACAGAAATTTAAAAGCCCAGTCTATAAAACTCCCAGAAGATAACATAAGAGAAAATCTCCATGACCTTCAGTAAGGCAGTGATTTTTTTGATATAATACCAAAGTCATAAACCATAAAAGAAATAATAAGTTGGACTTCATTAAAATTAAAAACATATGCTCTGAAAAAGATAATATCAAGAGAATGAAAAGGTGGGCAACAGACTGGAAGAAAATATTTGCAAAAGAAACATGTGATAAAGGGTTGGTATCCAAAATATACCAAGAACCCTTAAACATTAAGAATGAAAATACAAACAATGGGATTTTTAAAAAGGACCAAAGACAACTCACTAAAGAAGATGTACAGATGGCAAACAAGCATATGAAAAGTGCCCCATAGCATATGTCATCAGGGAAATACAAATTAAAACAATATTGAGATATCACTCCATACCTATTAGAATGGCCAAAATCCAGAACACTGACAGCATCAAATGCTGGTGAGGATGTGGAACAACAGGAACTCTCATTCACTGCTGGTGGGAATGCAAAATGGCACAGCCACTTTGGAAGACAGTTGGGTGGTTTCTTATAAAAACTAAATACACTCTTAACATATGATCCAGCAACTGGGCTCTTTGGTATTTATCCAAAGGAGTTGAAAATCTATGTCCACACCAAAACTTATACATAGATATTTATAGCAGCTTTATTCATAATTGCCAAAACTTAGAAGCAACCAAAATGTCCTTCAGTAGGTAAGTGGGTAAATAATCAGTGGTACCTGAGGACAATGGAGGATTATTTGGTGCTGCAATGAAAGGAGCTATCGAGGCATGTGAAAAACATGGAGGAACCATAAATGTATGTCACTTAGTGAGAGAAGCCAATTTGAAAAGGCTCCATACTGGGGCACCTGGGTGGCTCAGTCAGTTAAGCATCTGACTCTTGATCTCAGCTCAGGTCTTGATCTCAGGGTCATGAGTCCAAGCCCCACACTGGGCTCCATGCTGGGCATAGAACCTACTTGAAAGAAAGGAAGACAGACAGGCAGGACTTCCTATAGCTTTCAAACCCTCCCTTGTTTGTTTTCTGGATTTGTTTGCTTTGCACTTTGAGAGCTTATTCATGTTACTCTGGGGAATCTCAAGGAGAAAGTACCTAGAAGAGGATCTCTATAATGACCCAGAAGCCCTCATAAGGCCTTTCAGAAATTAGTGGAGAAACTTGTCAGAGTCGACTTAACTTATAAGAACCCTAGTGTGGGAGAGGAGGAAGGGGACCCACAGATAATGTAGGAAAGTCCTTTTTCTTTCAAATGAGGAGCCAATGACCAAAAAAGGCAAACAACTGGCCCCAATTTTGTCATCTGATTAGAACCAGATCTTCTGACATTCAGATCAATGCTGAAAACACATGCATTTACTCCTTTTAAAACATGCTCCTACCTCCATTAAGCATTCAACCATGTTCTCTAGGATGTTCACCATTTCTAACATGACAAAATGAAACACTCCTCCAGCACCCATTCATCTCTTTCTTCAGCTGAAGCACATTCCCTGCACTGTGCTTGAGTTGGGAGCACACCTTGACACAGCTCAAAGCTCCATGACTCATGATCAGAGGGGAAAGGAGTTCCAGAAATTAGGAGACTCTAAGGAAAACACCTACCAGACAAAGATGGGGGAAGCTGGTGGAAGTCATCATGACAGTGACAACTGTAACAATAAATAAAATAAAAATATCAATTGTAATAAAAAGCTGTCATTAGAATAAAACGGCATTTCAGCAAACAAATGTCTTGTTTGCTAGCAAGTTGTATTCCTAAAGGATTCTAAAAGAAGCATTTGTCCAGATAGCACTTCCTAAAGCTAAAACATTTGCTTTTACAATAATCGTGTCAGCCTCCTATTTTGCAAATATTTTCAGATGTTATGAGGATTTCCCCCAGACTGAACATGATCCTCTGAGTCATCCAGTTTGACTAATGTTGAAGGAAAAGTGCTCTGGTCGGCTGAACACTGGCCCCCAAAGATCACGAGGTCCTCGCCCCGCAACCTGTGAATGTCACCTTAAAGGGCAGAAAGGACTCCACAGTTCTTTTCTCTTTTTTTTTTTAAGATTAATTTATTATTTTAGAAAGAGAAAGAAAGAGAACATGGGAAGGGGGAAGGGGCAGAGGGAGAGGGAAAAAGAATCCTCAAACAGACCCGCCTGAGCACAGAGCCCGACACAGAGCTCAATCTCACAGCCCTGAGATCGTGACCTGAGCCGAAATCGAGAGTCTCAACTGACTCCCAGGCAGCCCCGATTAAGGCTTTTGAGATCAGGAAATTATGCTGGATGATTAGATTGGGCCCTAAATATGATCACAAGTGTCTTCAGAAGAGGGAGTCAGAAGATTTGACTGCAGAACAGGCAAAAAGTGGAGCGACATGGAAGCAAGGGGGTCAGAGGGGTGTGGGAAATAGCCTGAGTTGAGACAGGCATGAGGCCTCCAGAGTCCAGAAGAGACCAAGACATCTTTCTCCCCTCAGAGTTTCCAGAGGGAACCAGCTCTGCCCATGCCTTGACTTTAGCCCCATGAGACTGGTTTCCAGCCTCCAGAACCGTAGGACAACAGACATGTGACATTGTGAGCCACCATGCTTGCGGGGCTTTGATAGAGTGGCAAGAGGAAACCAATAAGGGTGCTGAACGGGACTGACTTCCACGTGGTGACAAGGCACATGCCCACTTAAAGACAAAGAAGCAGAGACAAACTTACCAGGTGGAATCTCACAGAGTCAATATGGGGCCCCGGGGCGCCCTGCACTTCTGGTTTGGCCTTGAAGCCTCATTCAGCATCTGTTTGCACGCTAGCCCAGGACACGTTCTTCACGCTGCTTTTCTAGGTGCCTTAATCAGGAAGGCTTCGGGCCCTGGAGAATTTCCAAATTAATCCATGAGCCAAAACTACAATGTTATTGACAAACAGTAAACCATGTAGGAACCATTTCCAAGCCATTGCCTTTAGATACTGTTACCAATCATGAACCAGTTAAAAACATCAACCGTGCTCAGCAAGAGGGATCCTTCCCAGGAACTTTAGCAGAAAAGGAGTGTCACCAAGTTAGACTGTTCTGCATTCTATAATTCCAGATCTTTGTTTTGAAATCTGGTAGCAGAAAGACCATCACTGGGAGGGAGCCAATCCTGTCCTCTTGGTCAGAAGCCACTTGGACAGGAGATCTGATGTCTAACCGGGTGCTCACTTCCAAGCCTGATGTCTGGTCTCTCTGAGGGAGCCCAGGCCTCAACACCTCCCAGGAGAAAGAGCACTCCTTTCCAGAAGCTCCAGGAGGTGAAGCCACCTGAGCATCGGTCAATGCAGGATAGCTCATTTCGTCCCTTACCTACGTCTATCACCTCTGTTACCTCATAAATAGAAAGAGCTGAGACGCAAAACCGTGAAGACAGTTGACAATGGCTGAAGTCATCTGTCAGAGGAAGACCAACAGTGGAGCTGCGTCCCATTTCCCCATCTCACAGGAAACCACTTGCCACCCCGCCGCCCCAACACACACACACCCCATCCAAAGTCAACAGAAATTAGTATCGGGCAACCGGGGCAAGGAATGTGAGGAGGGGAAACCGTTCGACAGTTCTCGACACAGAAGAACGACAAGTAGCATCATTGACCCAGCAGCCTGCATTCTGTTCCTCTCACTCACCTCTTATCTTATTATGACAAAACATTTAAACATCAATTCCTACGCCACCCCCGCATAAGCAAATAGTGCAATTTTTCAAAACCAGTGGAGAAACTGAGTCAACTAGTATCCTCAAGCCACAAAACTTATTTCTAGCAAATGTGAGCTTAGCTATGCTTTACCCCACACTGTCTGCTTCGTCGTTCATTTCATAAATATTTTTGGCATTCAAGAAGGGTGTCCTGTCAGTAGAGGATCCCTATGTCTTCGTACATTGCCCATCTAGACTCTAAGCTGTGGTTTTCCCCAGTTAAAATTGGTACCCAAAACTTGAAAACTCTTTTGTTTTGTTTTCTCTTTTAAGATTATTTATTTAGGGACACCTGGGTGGCTCAGTGGGTTAAGCCTCTGCCTTCGCCTCAGGTCATGATCTCAGGGTTCTGAGATCAAGCCCCGCATCGGGCTCTCTGCTCAGCAGGGAGCCTGCTTCCCTCTCTCTCTCTCTGCCTGCCTCTCTGCCTATTTGTGATCTCTGTCTGTCAAATAAAAAAAAATTTAAAAAATCTAAAAAAAAAAAAGATTTATTTTTTTATTTTAGAGAGAGAGCAAAACTGAGCTGGGGAGTCAGGGGGCGGAGGGACAGAGGGAGAAGGAGAGAGAAACCCAAACAGACTCTGGGCTGAGTGTAGAGCAAACGCAGGGCTCCTTCCCAGGGCCCTGATATCACGATGTGTGCTGAAACCAAGAGTCAGACATTTAAGCCACTGCACTACCCAGACCCCCAGCAAACTCTTTTCTTAAATATTGGCTTTGCCTCAAGAAAAGAAAGCAAGGTATTAGAGTCCATGCAAACTTGCAGTGTATGAAGAGTCTCTGAATCACCATAAGGCAGATTTCCTTCTGCCCCCCGGAACCTCCTGCACACGCAGACAAGGAATGATTCTTAAGAAAATTGTTCTCAACAGTCAGCCCAGTGACGGCAGTTAGGGGGAGCAGGTTACTTTCTGTCAAGCAGCACGGCGTGATGTGTGCCCACCTGGCCGCTGTGGCCAATAGCTGCTGGTAGAGGGAGGGGCCCACAGGCATCCTGGCGAAGCTGCCCTCCCCTCTCGACTCACCCACCCCTCGTGGGTCTGCAGCCCTGTTCTTGGAACTGCACCTCCCGGCACCGATAGTGAAGAGGAGTTCGTGTTTTGTTGAGAATCAATCCCAAAGTCAAGTGTTGGAGGGCCAGCCTGTAAAGCTGCAACTCCCATGAGCCTCCTGATCCACTTCTCTGCTCACAAGAAGGCAGCCTTGGAGAAAGGAAAGGAGAAAAGCCTTGAACCTACCATCAGAACAAACTAATACCACCTGAAGGAGAACCTTACTCCCATTAGTGGCCAACTTTATCCAGTGGCTTCCTCAAAGATAAGGCTGTAATCTACCTGTTGGAGCCTTAGAATGCACCTCTTAGCGCATAGAGGCTGACAAAGCCCTCCTGTGGGGCAGGGAACCCTGAATGAACATCACCCTTTGTGGGATGCATTGGGAATCTGCCAGGAGCACAGGGCCTTGTTTTTGTAGGATGGGGTTATTCTGCTCTGGGTCCTGGAGCAGCATGGTGGGGACAGACCCCGCATGAAGGAGCCAGTCGGGGGCCCACTCTAGGGCTTGGACTCAGCAGCCACACAGGTGACACTGACCTCGGTGCATCCTGAGGCTGGCTCCACTGACATTTGGGATCGCATAATTCTTTGTTGTGGAGGTGTCCTGGGCACTGTAGGTTGTTCAGCAGTAACCAACAGTGTCCACCACCAATTAGGAGAATGAAATATGTCTTGGACATTGCCAAATATCTCCTAGGGTCAAAAACTTCCCTGATGGAGGGCTACTGCTATGGAGCTTCAGAAACAATGAACAACTGTACCCGTGTCTTTTTTCCTGGTGCCCCCAAACCTGACCCTCCTGCTTCCTCTCCACTGCAGATCATCATGACTGTGGACCCCACCATCACTCTTCACCCTCTGTCTCTTCCCCCGACTTCACATCCACTCGCAAGCTCTGACCACTTTGCCCCTGAAACCCTCCTTGACTGTGCCGTCCTCCCCGCCCTCCACTAGCGGCTCATGTTCTCCCTGGGGCTCTCTTTTGGCCTTCTAGCCTGATCTCAGCTCTCCCAACCCATTTACCTTCTTCCTTGCAGCAGCTGGACAATTTTTGTCAGATGGGAATCTCACCCCATTGCTCCCATGGTTTTCTCTCCCATCAGCTCAAGTTCAAAGTCCCAGTCCCTAGGAGGTACCCTATAACGTGCTCTCCATAACCTCTCCACTTCATCTCCTGACATGTCCCACTTATCTCTTGGTTCACCAGGATCGTCATGTTCCCCGCGCAGGGCGCCAAAACTGTCGCCTTCCAACCTTGGCACGTGTCTCTCCCTCTGTCTCAAATGCCTCTGTCTCCAGATGTCTTCCCAACTTCTGGTTCAAGTTCGCATCTTCCCCAGGCTTCACTGACCTCCCCACACGGGCCCAGACACGCCTCTATTGTTGCACTTTCCATCTTTAGCCACCAGGTGGCAGAACAGGGCTGTATTTAAAAGCTCAGTTCATGGTCCAAGCTGCCTAAATTCAAGAGTGAGATCTGCCTGTTAGTTAAATGACGGTGGGCAGGCCCCCAGAGGCTTCTGCGTGCCTCATTGTCTTTACAGGTAAGATAGAGGTAAAACAGAATTTAGATCATGGAAACGTTGCATGGATTTTATGAGCTAATACATGAGAAGGGCTCAGAAAGTCCCCTGGTAAACAGACAGTTAAGAGCTAACTGTTTTTATATCAAAATTTTCTGTTGAAATTTCTACCCCTCCGGGCACACCGCTTACTGTTTCCTGTTTAAACTTGAAGGGCAGAAAGTCCACTTCACCGGAGTCTCTTACTCTCTCGTAGGGGTATCACATTTTCTGAATTGTTTGCAGCCTTTCCAGTCATACACCCCCCTGCCCGGCGAATAGCCTGTTCAAACCCTTTGCTTTACCATTTCCTCATCAGAGAGGACTTTGGAGAGTTCAGATCTGATCTTGCCACTCCCTTGCTTCAAAGTCCTGTCTGGTTCGCGACTGAGTGGAAAATAATGCCTGCCTTTGCGCGGCTTACAAAGAGTCACGGGGTGGAGGTGAGGGGTGCTTGTTTCAGGATTAACTGTAGGTCATCTCCTCCACCTGCGTTCACACACTTCCCCACCCCACATGCCTTTCTCACACTCATCACTGTTTACAAGGCGGTTTCTGCCTACCCACACTTACTCTCTACATGGAACTTCTCCTCCTCATTATATCTCCCTTAGCACCCCAAAATGTCCTCTTCTCCGTTCCAGTGTAGGTTCCATACATTACTCTAGTCACAGGTATCACATAGTCTCATAATTACTGGTATTGGTATCTGACTTTCATGAATGGATTTTCACAGTTAGTACAAATTCACTCATTTTCCAATAAAGACAGCTTTTGCTTTTATGTAAATGCATTTTTTTCCCTATTAAAGTGATGAAACTGGGAGCCAATTATAAAAAGATTTGACCTTAAAAGCTCAGGAAATTATGCTGAGCCACAAAAGAAGGATCTAAGCATAGGCCAGTGTCATGGATTCAAAGGTGGGCATGAGTTCCTTTCCACTCTCCTTTCAAGACAGGGAGAAAATGACTCGTACATGCAAATGAGTGAAACTGGACCACTTTCTCCCATACACAAAAATAAACTCAAAATGGATGAAAGACCTAAATGTGAGACCCAAAGCCATGAAAATCCTAGAACACAGACAGTAAGTTCTTTGACATTGAGTGTAGCAACATTTTTCCAGATGTATCTCCAAAGGCAAGGGAAACAAAAGTGAAAATAAGCTATTAAGACTACATCAAATAAAAAGCTTCTGCACAGTGAAGGAAACAATCACCAAAACTAAAAGGCAACCTATGGAATGGGAAAGCTATTTGCAAATAACATATCTTATAAAGGGTTAGTGTCCAAATATGTAAAGAACTGATACAACTCAACATTCAAAAACCAAATAATCCAATAGGATTTTTTTTAATTAAAAAAAATTTTAATAGTGTTTTTGTTTTATTTAGGTAACTACTCCATAGTAAGATGACCAGATCATATGGTATTTCTATTTTTAATTTTTTCAGGAAACTCCATACTGTCTTCCAGAGTGGTTACATCAGCTTGCATTCTCACCAATAGTGCAAGAGGGTTCCCTTTTCTCTGGATCCCTACCAACACCTGTTGTTTCTTGCCTTCTTGATGATAGCCATTCTGACAGGTGTGATATCTCATTGAGGTTTTGATTTTCACTTCCTCAGTGATTAAGGCTATAAAGATGTAGAGCATCTTTTCGTGTACCTGTATGTCTTCTTTGGAAAAATATCTGTTTATGTCTCCTGCCCACTTTTCAGTTGGATTATTTGGGGTTTTTTGAGGTGTGTGAGTTCTTTATATACTTTGGATATCAGCCTCTTATCAGATATATAACTTACAAATATTTGGTCCCATTGAGTAAGTTGCTTTTTCATATTGCTGATAGTTTCTTGCTCTATGTAAAAGCTTTTAGTTTGGCGTAGTCCCACTTGTTTATTTTTACTTTTGTTTCTTTTGCTTTTGGTGTCTGATTCAAAAAATCACCACCAAGACCTAGGTTAAGGAGCTTACTCCCTATGTTTTCTTCTAAAAGTCTTATGGTTTCAGGTTTTATGTTCAAGTTTTTAATCCATTTTGAGTTTTGCATATGGTATAAGATAATGGTCTAGTTTTCTTCTTTTGCATATGGTATAAAATAGTTTTCTTCTTTTCCCAACACAACTTATTGAATAGACTATCCTTTCCCCATTGAATATTTTTGGTTCCTTTGTCTTAAATTAATTGACCATATATGCACAGATTTATTTCTGGAGTCCTTATTCTGTTCCATAGACCTACGTGTCTGATCTTTTTGCTAATATTATAATGCTTTAAATACTATAGCTTTGAAATTTATAACATAGTTTTAAATCAGACAGCATGATACCTCCAGCTTTGTCCTCCTTTCTCAAGATAGCTTTGACTATTTGGGGTTTTTCTGTGTGTGTGTGCTTTCATACAAATTTTAGGATTATTTGTTCTTTCTGTGAAAAAACGCTATTGATATTTTGATTTTACTGAATCTGTAGATTGTTTTCCATAGTATTGACATTTTAACAACATTGGTTCTTCCAGTCAAAGAGCACAGAATATCTTTCTATTTATCTGGGTCTTCATAGTCTTCTATTAATTATATAGTTTTCAACATACAGGTCTTTCACGTCTTTTGTTAAATTTATTCCTAGATATTTTGTTCTTTTTTTAATGCAGTTGTAAATAGGACTATTTTCTTTATTTCTCTTTCTGATAGTTCATTTTTAGTGTCTAGAAACACAACAGATTTTTGTATATTGACTCTGTATACTGCATTTTACTGAATTTATATATTAGTTCTAACCGTTTTTTGGTGGAGTCTTTAGGGTTTTCTATACATAATATTATGTCATCTGAAAATTGTGATCATTTTGCTTCCTTCTTTCCAATTTAGGTGCCTTTTATTTCTTCTTCTTTCTAGGCTATGTTGAAAAAAAAAAAAAGTAGTGGAAGTAGGCATCCTCATCTTGATCCTGATCTTAAAGAAAAGACTTTAAATTTTTCACTGTTGAGTATGATGTTAGCTGTGGAATTGTCATATATGGCCTTTATTATGGTGAGGTGCTTTCCCTCTATACCCACTTTGTTGAGAGTTTTTATCATAAATAGAAGCTAAATTTTGTAGAATGCTTTTCCTGCAACTATTGAGATGATTATATGATTATTCTTCATTTTGTTAATGTGGTGTATCACACTGATTGATTTGCAGATGTCAAACCATTCTTGCATCCCTGAAACAAATCCCATTTGATCATAGTGTACAATCTACTTTTATAACCCATTTTTTGAGCTGAAGTGTAGTTGACATAAAATCTTATATTAGTTTGAGGTGTAGTATAATATTTTCAATGTATTGTTGACTTTGGTTAGCTAACATTTTGTTGAGGATTTTTGCACCTATGTTCATCAGGGATATTGGCCGATAATTTTCATGTGGCATCCTTGTCTGGTTTTGGTATCAAACTAATGCTGGCATCATAAGATGAATTTGGAAGAGTTCCCTTCTATTCTATTTCTTGCAAGACTTTGAGAAGGATTAGCATTAATTCTTCTTTAAATATTAGATAGAGGGCGCCTGGGTGGCTCGGTGGGTTGGGCCACTGCCTTTGGCTCAGGTCATGGTCTCCGGGTCCTGGGATCGAGTCCCGCATCGGGCTCTCTGCTCAGCAGGGAGCCTGCTTCCCTCTCTCTCTCTCTCTCTGCCTGCCTCTCTGTCTACTGTGATCTCTCTCTGTCAAATAAATAAATAAAATCTTTAAATAAATAAATAAATAAATAAATAAATAAATATTAGATAGAATTTGACAATGAAGCCAAGTGGTCCTGGACTTTGGTTTGTAGGAAGGTTTTTGATTACTGATCCAATCTCTGTACTAGTAATCAGTCTGTTCAGATTTCCTTTTTCACCATGATTCAGCCTCTTAGGATCTATGTTTCTAGGAATTTATCCCTTGCTTCTAGGTTGTCCAATTTGCTGGTGTATAATTGTTCACAGTAGTCCCTAATTATCCTTTGTGTTCCTGTGGTATCAGCTGTAATGTCTCTTTCATTTCAAATTTAAGTTGTTATCAATTTAACATAGATTGTTTTAGATATAAATTACTATATGTAAACCTTGTGGTAACCACAAAGCAAAAGCCTATAGTAAATATACAAAAATTAAAGAGAAAGGAACATAAGCATACCTCTAAAGAAAACCATCAGGGGCACCTGGATGGCTCAGTCAGTTGGGCATCTGACTCTTGATTCAAGCTCAGGTCATGATCTTAGGGCCATGAAATCGATCCCCACAACAGCCTCCACACTGAGCATGGAACCTGCTTAGGCTTCTCTCTCTCTCCTTCTGCCCTTCCCTCCCCACCTCACATGCATGTGTACTCTCTCTCTCTCTCTCAAAGGAAAGGAAAGGAAAGGAAAGGAGAGGAGAGGAAAGGAAGGTATCATATCACAAAGGAAGAGAGCAAGAGAAGAAGAAAGGAATGGAAAACTATAAAAATAGTGAGAAAACAAATAACAGAATGTAAATACATACCTATCAATAGTTACTTTAAATCAATCAAAAGACATAAAATCGTTGAGTCAATTTAAAAAAAAAGACCTATCTATATGCTGCCTACAAGAGACTCATTTTAGATGTAAGACACACAGAGACTGGAAATGAAAGGATGGAAAAACATGTTTCATACAAATGGAAACCAAAAGAAAGCTGGAGTAGCTATACTCATATCAGGTAAAATAAACTTTGAAACAAAAACCAGTAATGAGACAAAGATGGGCACTGCATAATCATAAAGAGGTCAATCACTATGAGGGTATAACATTTGTAAGTATTTAAGCACCCAACATAGGGTGCATAAACGAAATAGATGACAAATAAATGAAATAGAGACAAAAAGACAACAGAAAAGATCAATAAAACTAAAAGCTGGGGGCACCTGGGTGGCTCAGTGGGTTAAGCCTCTGCCTTTGGCTCAGGTCAGGATCCCAGGGTCCTGGGATCAAGTCCTGCATCAGGCTCTCTGCTCAGCAGGGGGCCTGCTTCTCTCTCTCTCTCTCTCTCTCTCTTTCTCTCTGTATCTGCCTCTCTGTCTACTTGTGATCTCTCTCTGTCAAATAAATAAATTTTTAAAAATTTAAAAAAAAAAAACAACTAAGAGCTGGTTCTTTGGAAAGATAAACAAAATTTAGCCAGACTCATCAAGAAAAAGAGAGCGAGGACTCAAATAAGTAAAACCAGAAATTAAAGAGGAGATGTTACAGGGGCGCCTGGGTGGCTCAGTGGGTTAAGCCGCTGCCTTCGGCTCAGGTCATGATCTCGGGGTCCTGGGATCGAGTCCCACATCGGGCTCTCTGCTCAGCAGGGAGCCTGCTTCCCTCTCTCTCTCTCTGCCTGCCTCTCTGTCTACTGTGATCTCTCTCTGTCAAATAAATAAATAAAATCTTTAAAAAAAAAAAAAAAAAAAAAAAAAAAAGAGGAGATGTTACAGCTGATAACATTGAAATACAAAGGATTATAAGAATCTTTTACATTTTTTGAAGGGAAGTTTATGGTAGAATCTGTATGTCCATATGGTCAAGGATTCTCAATGCAGCACTATTGACAATATTAAAAAACTAGATACAACCTAAATACCCCATAATGGTGACAAAGTTTTTTTTTTTTTTTTAAGATTTTATTTATTTATTTGACAGAGAGAGATCACAAGTAGGCAGAGAGGCAGGCAGAGAGAGAGAGGAGGAAGCAGGCTCCCCGCCGAGCAGAGAGCCCAATGCGGGGCTCATGACCTGAGCTGAAGGCAGAGGCTTTTAACCCACTGAGCCACCCAGGCGCCCCTGGTAACAAAGTTTTAAAAACAATCGCAGTAAATCTATGAGATGGAAAACTTTGTAAGAATTTCTAAAAGATATGGAGAGTCCAGAGAGATGGCATGCAGTCCTAACAAGTGAAAAAGGGAAGTTGCACCAAAGTATATGGATAGAACTTAGTCTTGTTTTGCAAATATTAACTATATGTTAGTATATGCATAGACGAAAAAAAAAATCTGAGTGTAGCTACCGAATGTAAAGGTGATTATATTTACGTGACAAACTTCACAGTGGACTTTTGCTTTTTACTTTGTCCGTTGCTGGACATTTCTCCATTACCATGATTTATTTTCATGATATAAAATCAACACTGGTTTAGATAGAGTGATAGACATATAGATGCGTACCTTCTCTGTGAGGCTGCATTGCCCTGTTGTCTGTCTTAGCAGAGTCACGTTATCCAGGAAAAAATAAGATATGAATATTCACTGCAGTCTCTTAGCAGAGTTCAAAAGTGGGAAGCAAACTGTAGAAGTCAGGGAAAAACATCCCAAACATTTTTACCCTCCAATCTCTCAAGCGCCTCTGCCTCGCAGCGTGGCCCACCTCCTCGTCTCCTTACCTTCTGAAAATGACCCGTGAATTCCCAGAGAACTCAGCCTTGGCTTTCTTCTTGCAGGGACCTACCCATTTTCTTTCCTTATCTAATCCTTCTCTGTCCTCCAAACATAAATTCATTTTGTCTTTCTGGACTTCTCTCAGCGTTCCACTCTCAGAACTGGAAGACACACTTGAAACCTGAAAGGTGGAGGGAAGGGCGTGCATATTGACCTATGACTAGTGTGTATCTGTGTAACACATGCTCTCTCTCTTTAAAAAAAAAAAAAAAAATTTTTATTTAATTATTTGACAGAGAAAAAGATAGGAGCACACAAACAGGGACAGAGAGATACAGAGAAGCAGACTCTCCGCTGAGCAGGGAGCCCTATGGGGGGTGAGGAGGGGCTTGATCCCAGGACCCTGAGACCATGATCTCAACCGAAGGCAGCCACTTAACCCACTGAACCACCCAGGCACCCCCACATGCTACCTTTTTTATAAGGTAAGTTGCACACACCTAAATACATCATGATTCCACTTTAGTAATTTTCCCTATTAAAAAAAAAAAAAAAAGCTAAGAGCAAAAAAAAAAAAAGAAAAGAAAAGAAAAAGAAAACAAGAGATCTTCTATGGTGGTTATCACTGTTTGCTTTGAAGTGCCCACCCCTAACAAAACAGTTCATGCTCCTCTGAAGACGAAGAACAGTAGCTCTCAGTGTTAAACATTGAAGACATTTTCCCTGCTAGAAAAACAGAACCTGGAGAAATGGCCATAAAGGTGCATTACAGCCAATTAGTAAACTTTGTCCTTCTCTGAATCTGGGTGCACTCAACTTTCTTGTGCTCTGTGCCGAAGGGTCAGCACAGAAATGTTGGATGATTATCTAGTGCACGATTAACTCTTATTTTGCGTAATTATTATTTAAGTGGATTAACATTCTGTGTGCTATCTATGCAGACAGCTTTTCTCCCGAGACCAGAACTTGTGCAGAACATCACAAAAGTGCTTCAGCCCAAACTAGTAATCACAGTTGGCAGTCCTTCAAAGGCACACGGTTCCCAGTTAAAATATTAAATGAAATTTTGCGTGGGACTAGTCACCTTCAACCTTTAAGAAGTGACTTATGTTATCAAATATTTCCTGAGAGGAGGTTTTGAGAAAGAAAGGGAACACATGAGTCACTGAAGACAGTTCAGTGTCTTCTGAACACAAGCCCTCCCTATCGCCATCACTGACCTAAGACACAGCAGAGGAACAGGAATGAGGACTCCAACATCAACCTTGATCTTCCTCACCGATTGCTTCAAGCTAATCCTGCAAGACCTGCTCCTGGGCTTCTGACAACTGCCCCTCATAAATTAGCACCACCAGGGGCGCCTAGGTGGCTCAGTCATTAAGCATATGCCTTCAGCTCATGTCATGACCTTAGGGTACAGGGATCAAGCCCAGCATCGGGCTCTCTGCTCAGCAGAAGACTGCTTCTCCCTCTCCCACTCCTCCTGCTTGTGTTCCCTCTCTCACTGTGTCTCTAATAAATAAATAAAATCTATAAAAATTAATAAATAAGTAAATAAATAAATAAGCTGGCACCACCAGGAAACACAGCACCCCCTGCTCACATCTAAGCAGACGGAGGCACCGATATCTGACCCTGCAGAAAGCTTTTGGTTATGGGATATGCTAAGTGTCCTCCTTTGTAAAGTGTAGACTGAAAGATGGAATTAGTGCTCAGTGACTCCTAAACATGTCAAAGAAGGTTGTCGTGATCCGAGTCTTAACCAAAAAAACGTCCAACGAAAAGAGAGTTGTCCTTGAATGCAGAATATGCTGTGACAGTGTGATTGTGAAGATATACACATAACAAGCTATTTTTGAAAACTAATGAAGCTTTATATTTCATTATTTAAAAAGAAAGCTCCCAGGAAAGTTATTTGCATCGGGGACAAAATTAAAGAAAAAATACATATTTTTCTAAACACTGTATTCATTTATTAGTTATGTGCCACTTTATTTCGTATATATATATATACCTATATACATACACATATTTCATACATATACCTATATTTCATATATATACATATATTTCAAATATATACATGTATTTCATATATATGTATATACATATATATGATTTTTTTCAAGTGTAGAAATAAAAATGAAGGAAAGACAAGGAAAGAAAAGAAGGAGTGAAGTCAAGAGTGAGTTTCATTCAGAAAAAGGACATCATGACATCTTAATAAGAAATCTCAAATTCAGGGGCGCCTGGGTGGCTCAGTTGTTAACTGCTTTCGGCTCAGGTCATGATCTCAGTGTCCTGGGATCAAGCCCCACATCGGGCCCCCTGCTCAATGAGGAGCCTGCTTCTCTCTCTGCCTTTCTCCCTGCTTGTGCTCTCTCTCTCTCTCAAATAAACAAATAAAAACCTAAATAAGTAAATAAATAAATCTCAAATTTGGATTTGATATCTCCAAAAGCAGTCTCTGCAAAACAAGGATGAAAACACATTACGGAGTTGTAGTTTGGGTTTTTGAGACCAGTCACAGCATGAGACAACACAGAGACAGATGGCTACACCTCCAATCAGATCTTAGGACAAGAGATGGTGCTGTGTGCATGTCTTGAGGGCCTTTGGTCAAACCATTTTTCTCTTCCATTTGAATGGATGCTATTCAGAAGTCTTTGTTAGCAAATATGGCCTTGAGAGATGGCTAAGTGGGATGAGAGAAAAACAATTTTAAAAATATGAAAAAAGTTGTCTACTTTGAAGAAGAATTTACATAGATCATTAAAAACATGACATCTGAATTTCCACAAGATAAGACTACTAAAATCTACCTCTCTGAACAAGACAAAAGGTCATTTATCATGGTACAGGTAAAGTTCCTCTTTTCCAATCTTACCTGCCTCTCTTTGGCATTAAGCCCAACTTAATGTTTGGAGGAATTATTGGGTCCATTTTTCACTGTGCGTCAAAATAAGGTAGATGAAAGAAGAGGGGAAATGTACATAAAGAACGGTTTTTCATAACATATGCATTTTTCCTGGAGAAAGAAAACTGCTCAGTGTAGACCAATAGGAACCAATCCGAGAAGCTGAATTCTGGGAAGCTCCAGCAAGGGCAAGTAACTACCAACATTTTCCTTGGCTGAAGTGCTTGCTTATTTATACTCCACTTGATTTCACAAAGGACTTGAGATGGCTTATAAAAAAAACACACAGAAAGATAAAGAGTTAAAAACATGATGAAAGGGAGCATTGGAGCTATGTGAAACACACTAAGAAGAAAAACTAATATGGAAATACAGACATGACGCAGTCCTGCTCCTCACTGGAGTGTGCAGAAAAGTTGATGTAAGCATCTTCCCAACCAAAGCCGGGCAGAAAAAGCTATGAGACCCATTTAACATTTTACCCATAGTGTGTTAAGTGCACACACAAGAAGTGTGTTCAGAAGATAACTAGACTATGACCTCCTTTCAAAAGCTCGACCAACTGATGCCTTCTTGGGCCCAAAAAGGCAATCATAGGGATGCCTGGGTGGCTCATTTGGTTAAGTGTCTGACTCTTGGTTTCAGCTCAGGTCATGATCTTAGGGTTGTAGGATCCAGCCCTATGTGAACCCCACGCTCAGCAGGAAATCCACTTCACTCTCTCTCTCTCCCTCTTCCCCTCCCTCCACATGCACATGCACACTTATGTGTACTCTCAAATAAATAAATGTTTTAAAAAAAAAGAGAGAGAGAGAGAGAGGATCATAAAGTTGCTGTGCCTTTCATGAACAGACATTTCTCCAAAGAAGACATACAGATGGCCAACAGATACATGAAAAGATGTTCAACATCACTCCTTATCAGGGAAATGCAAATCAAAACCACAATGAGACCCCCTGGAACCTGTCAGAATGGCTAAAATCAACAACACAAGAACAACAAGTGTTGGCAAGGATGTGGAGAAAAAGGAATGTGCCACTGTTGGTGGGAAGGCAAACTGGTGCAGCCACTGTGGAAAACAGTATGGAGAGTCCTCAGAAAGTTCAACGTAGAACTATCCTACTCCAACAATTGCACTACTGGGTATTTATCCAAAGGATCCAAAAACACTAATTCGAAGGGATACATGCGCCCCTATGTTTGCTGCAGCATTAATTACAAGCCAAATTATGGAAACAGCTCATGTGTCCATCAGTAGATGAGTGGATAAAGAAGATATGGTATGCATGTACAATAGAATATTATTAAGTGTAAAACAGAATGAAATATTGCCATTTGCAACAACACTGATGAAGCTAGAGGGTATAATGCTGAGCAAAATAAGTTAGAGAGAGACAAATACCATATGATTTCACTCCTATGTGAAATTTAAGAAATAAAACAAATGAACAGGGGAAAAAGTGAAAGACAAACTAAAAAACAGACTTTTAACTATAGAGAGCAAACAGATGGTGACCAGAAGGGAGGCAGGGGTAGTGGAACTAGGTGAAGGAGACTGACAGTATACTTACCTTGATAAGCACGGGGTGATATATGGAACTGTTGAATCACTATATTGCACAACTGAAATTAATATAACACTGTATGTTAACTACGCTGGCACTGACTTTTTTTTTTTAAGTTGTGTCTTCCTCTTTTTAAAAATAATTTCTAAAGTAATTTCATTTTCTTGCTGTATCTACTCACTGTTGGTGAGCTCTATATCCCTCCGTTGTATCTAATTCATGTTTTGTTTCATCTTTCCCTCTGCTGGGAATCAATTTGTTTAACTTTTTTAATTAACCTTGCATTTTTTAAAATTATCAACAACTACACATACATTTTCAAGTACCCCTTTCTTAGTTAATCCTACCAAATTCTTTAAAATACTCAATTCCTTATTTATAAAATTGTTCTATGAAATATTTTTTAAAAAGAAAGCTGCCTGGCTCATTTTATAAGGCAAGTGTTAATATTGATTCTAAACTAGGTAGGGACCATAGCAAAAAAAAAAAAAAGTGTAGGGCCATTTCACTTATAAAATTCACAACTTTGATGGACTGAGGAGAAAAGTTAAGACTACTTCAACTTATACAGAAAAATACATCTCATAAAACTTGACAGCTTTTTGTGTTTTTTTTAAAGAGTACCCCTTAGCAACCTAGAAATGTCCCAGTAATCTACAACAATCATTATATTTAATGGAGAGGCTTTAGGTATACTGCCATTACTATCAGGAGCAAGACAAATATACCTAGAAATAGTAATGGAATCAACTAAGAAATCATTAGTGCTAGTGAGAGAGCTCTTCACAGTGACCACATACAGGACCAAATGAAAGAAATCAGTAGCAATTCTTTATATGCTACTCTTAAATGCAGGGTACTTAACCCCTTTGTTAGTTTCCTAGGGCTGCTGTAACAAGGAATCACAAATTGGGCGGCTTAAAACAGCAGAAATTTATTATCTCATAGTCTAGAAGCCAGAAGTCAGAAATCCAGAAGCCTGCTCCCTTTGAAATCCACAGAAGGACCCTTCCTTGCCTTTTTCTAGCTTCTGCTGGTTTTCTGGCAATCTGGCATCCTTCAGTTTACACCCGCACAACTCCAATCTCTGCAGCTATTACCGCATGACATTCCCCCTGTGTGTCTGTTCTCACTGAGCTGAGTTTCCCTAAGGATGCCAGTCCTCTGGTATTTGGAGATAAGGCCTTGTTAGGTCTTATCTTAAGGGTGGGGCTCTAATGCAAAATGACTGGTGTTAGCCTTACAAGAAGAAAGATGCACACCGAGAAAAGGTCAGGTGAGGACCCAGCCAGAAGATAACCATCTTCAAGCCAAGGAGAAAGTCCTCAGGAGAAGCCAAACCTCCCCAAACTCTGATCTTGGGCTGAGAAAAGAACTTGCTGTGATTTAAGCCATCCAGCCTCTGGTGGTTTGCTACCACAGTCCCAGAAAACTAACACAGTATGCCACTCTCGGCAGATGATGTCCTTTCAAGAAGTAAATTAAAGAGTCATTGAGTATGTTATATACTACATCTCTTAGTAAGTGACCCTTGAAATTTATCTCATATAAAAACTAAATTAAGTGTATTTTTCTTTTCATAAGAGGTTGAATTCAATGTCATCTGATTTTAATTTAATTAGTCTGACAAATGTAAAAGAGAAATAATTGCTCAAATCAATTGAAAATGTAGGAGATATTTAAGGCGCCATGCTACTACTTCAGGGTCTTGCCAAGGGGTAAAGACACTCTCTTGTTGAGAGAACCTCAATTGTAGATTAAACAAAAGTCAGTAAGGCTCTGTTTTAACTTCAGGCATCTTTATCAAACAGGCCATTTAACCTCTAACAGCAAAGAGAGCCAGAAGTCAAGTCCAAAGAAAAAATTGAGATAGGCCAAATCTTACCTTTCCAACATTGACAGGCAAGCCAAGTCAAACATCATTGTTCACCTGTTGGTCCTTCCCAGCACACTCCTGTCCTTCTCACTGATGCTCACCTTCCTCCTCCCCAGACAGCCAATAAACACAATTCCAGGACATTCTGTACATAAGTATAGACTGAATATTCCTATGCCTTGCTTTGGCTGCTTTGAAGTGACCAAAGGTCTTTTGGATGGTAACGCTCTAACCTTTGATAACTGGGATTATAGGATCCACAGAGGGTAAAGTAAACATGTGAGCAAAGTCCCAGGAGTCACGGTGGACCCAACAATCAAGAAAGAACAGACAGAAGGAAATGAGGCAAGCCTTCCCAGGAACAACTGTGTCTGAGAACATACCATCACAAATCACTAGATTTTACAAGTGAGTGAAGAAAAACTCATGTGTTAAGTCATCAAATTCATAATCTGAGTGCATATATGTGTATACACATGTGTATAAATATTGCATGTAACATACAACAAATACATAACCTGATACATATATACAAAAATAAGTGTATAACCTATGTAAGATAACATATATAACGTAAATAATGTTAAATATGAGTAAGTGTAAACATATAAAACATATAGGTTATATACATATAATTAGCATCCACTCATTCTAATAATATTATTAGCAAACTGTAATGTGTGCTAAGCCTTTTGATCCATACATATTTTTAGTCTACAGTCTGAATCCAAATAGTCTTCTTAGAAACTAATGTGAAAGATCAAGATTAGATAAGAAGACCAAAAAGACAATTTTTTCAAGTCTAGAGCTTCTCAGGTTAGCAAATCAAGGAAATGTGCCACTCCTCAAAACACCCAAGCTGAGGGAGGAAAAATAAATACACCGTGGGGTGCCTGGGTGGCTCTGTTGGTTGAGGGTCAAACTCTTAGTTTCAGCTCAAGGTCATGATCTCAGGGTCATGGGATCAGCCCCGCCATGGGCTCCATGCTGGGCGTGGGGCCTGCTTAGAATTTTCTCTCTCCATCTGCCCCCCCAAAATGAATAAATACATAAATACATACATAGTGAACAGGATCAGAGTGATTTGTGAAAGAATTTACTGTGTGACTTTTTGGATGGCTTTTTTCATTGTTATCAAGTCCCTTTACCCCTCACCTTACAGATTGAGACAAATGACCTTAAAGGAAATGGTCAGTTCCTCACCTATGTTGACCATATTTAATATGAATTTAAAAACAGGCTGCCTTGGACAGTACCTTAAAGCGCTCAGAAACAAGACTAGAAGTCACTATGTATCATTACATCATTGTATTTTCCAAGGCTGCCATAACCAAAGACCATAGACTCAATGACTTAAACAACAAAGATTTATTTCCTCAGAGTTCTGGAGGGTGGGAAGTCTGAAATCAGGGCGCCAGTGTAATTGACTCCCAGGAGAGCTCTATTTTGACTTGCAAATGGCCACCTTCTTGCTGTAATGCCCTCACAGGGCAGAGAGAGAGAGAGAGAGAGAGAGAGAACTCTGCCATCTCTTCCTCTTCTTTTGCAGGCACTAATCCCACCATGAGTTCACACCCTCAGGACTCTATCTAAACCTACTTACCTCCTGAAGACTTCATCTCCAAATACCATCACACTGGGCGTTAGGGCTTCTACCCATGAATGGTGTTGAGGGAGGACATTATTCAGTCCATAACAATCACCGTTGATATCTTGCCCATTTTGTGATTGCAGACATGGTCCTCCAGTGGTGAGTTTTGTATTATGGTTTTACCACTCACACATACACTTCGGGTTTCCATTTGCTGTTGTATTAGGTCCTCATTGTCTTTCCCAGGATTGCTGCGAAAGCTTCAGCTCTCTCCACGAACCAGTTAACTCTGTATGTCGTAGTTTAAAAACCCCTCTCAAAAACCACCAGCAACATCCACGTGCTTTAAGCAAATTACCTAACCTCTCTTTCTGTGCAGTGGGCATAGTAATATGGCTTCCATCAAAAAACTTAAGTTCTTAGAAGAATGCTGGCTTTTAAGGGCAATGTGGATGCTGGTCATTGCTCTCACTATAAATTGTATACCTAGTGTGGCCATTGCTTATTTCCAGCTATGCCCAGACTCTGTATTTCGGTTATACTCATGGCTTGCAATCTCCCACATATGTCTTGAACTTTCCCATCCCTTGCTTTTTGGCCTTCTCCTTGAAATATCTGCCCTCAATCATCTCTGCCTGTCAAAATTTCACTAATTCTTTAAAACACAACCCCAAATGTCATGTATTTCTTGAAACTATTCCAGTCCATTACCCTCATTCCCCACCCAACCATGTGGACTTGCTCCTGCCACAACACGCCACATCCCTGGCTTTAGACATGTTCATTCTCCTGCCTTGTGTTCGTGGTTATTTGTGTATGACTAGATTATAATAACACAAGGCATAATTATTTTGTGTATTGACAGCCCCAACCCACGGAGGAACATAATTAATGTTAGCTTAATGAAAATAACTCTAAGACTAAAACAGTAACAACTGTTCAGAGTTTATTTTTGTACTTTATTAAGATATTTTTAGGAGAGTATCTAGAAAGCTTCTGTGGCCACAGAAGAGACAGAACATTTATGGTAAATACAAAAAGACTTAATGTCTAGATAGGAAAAAACATAAAGAAGAGAACACAGTAGAAGTTGTGGTTGCTGAGCTCAGTAACCAAGAGGTTCTCTCTCTTGTTTCTTGGATGACATTGTATACAATGTCCACATGATGATTTTTTTAAATGGCAAAACTTACTTAAATTCTGAGTGAGAACCAGGGGGGAAGTGTCATAAAGCCAAGGGAGACAGCGGGGGCAGACTGATGGGAGGAAGTGAGCTTTAGGGATGGGAGCAAGCAGAGGCCCCAGCATCACCTGCACACCGTCCTCCTAGCAGCAGCATTGCTTCTTGCAACAGCACTTCTGCTGGCAACAGCACTTCTGCTGGCAACAGCCCTTCCCAGAGCCACAGCCACACGAGCCACAGCCACAGGAGCTGCAGCCACAGGAGCGGCGGCAGCAGCAGACCACGGGGACAGTGCAGCAGCACCCGCAGCAGCCGGTGCAGCAGGGACAGCAGTTAACCCGGTAGCATCTGCAGGTGGTACAGCTGCCACCACAGCCACCACCACAGCCACCGCAGCCACCGCAGCCGCCACCACAACCACCACAGCCACCACCGCAGCCACCACAGCCACTGCTACAGCCACCGCAGCCGCCACAACTTCCACAGCCACAGCACCCCATGGTGTCAGGAGAGTAAGGACTCAGGAGAGGTGAGGAGGGAGACTCGGGAGGTGAGGAAGGTCTGATGCCGCCTTCTGCTGGGGGAGCCCCTTATATACTGGCACCCCCCCCTTATTTTTCAGCCCAATTTCCGTGGAAGAATCTCACAAGACCTTTCCTTTACTTCCTTCTTGAACACCCTTGCCATAGGAAGGGTGTTATTTTTAGCTATTTAGCTATTTTTAGCACAGCAGCAGGCTTAGTAAACTCTGAGTTTTCTGTTATGAATGAAATCATTGTGTGTTGCGTCGTAATCATTGTGTGTTGCATCGTCCGCGGATGGAATGTAGAAAAATCATGGCTAAAGTGGAGGAAAAGAAGTAGTTCCAGGGGCCTGACAAAGACGCGTGGGACTCGGACAGGAGCCATCAGAGAACTCCCACGGGGTTCCCGTGCCCACGGCAGGGCTTTCCCACGATGCCGGGCAACCAACATGGAGAGCCAGAAGCATCCTGACGGCCTTCTGGCGGACCAGCGGTCGATCGTGGAGGGCATTCTAAGTCTTCCTTCTCTGGCTTTCAAAAGGTAAGTTTATAAAAGAGGTGTCCATTGTAAATCCAGGGACAGGAGCATTCTGCAGGGAGTGCAGACCAGCGAGAGACGGGTTGTGTCCCCTCCAGAGCTGCAGCATAAGCCTGGAGACAGCCTGGGGTGGGGGGGTGGAGTGGCTTCCTCTCCCTTACGTTGTCTGGAGTAGCAGGAGGAAGTGGGTTCTCATAACAGTCCAGCAAGAGCAGCCTTTCTGGAGTCCTGGTCCCAGCCACAGGCTCTCCAGGGCCGCAGAGGCAGCCGCGAGGAGAGCGATCACTTCATATAAACATTCTCCTGGCCTTGCTTGGTCTGAAACGGGGGCCTGGCCACCGGTCTTCAACCTGAGAGAGGCACGGAAGAAAGCTCAAAAGCGAGCGAGCCCTTTCTTATGTTTTGTTCCTTCAGTCATTTAACAAACAGCAGCAGAAACTTCACTCTTGGCCGATGACTTCGGAGCAGGCTGCCCACAATTACATCTTCAGCGTCTGAGATCATACAGCGTTTTAAGAAAATGTTAATGAGCAATCAGTTCTTGTGAATGAAGAGTCTCAGAGAGCCAGGAAACGCCTATCCGAGTTTTAAGGGGAGAAAGAATACATTTAGGGGTGCCTACTTTTTGTCTTTTCAATCCAGTTTTCACTTATCCTTTCAGAAAGTTTTTTGTAACAGAGAGGTGTGTGGTGAAACCCAGTAGAGAGAAAAACAGTGCTGGTTTGTTTTTTTCCTTCCTTAAACCCATGATGACTAAGAAGTATATATAGCAACATGGGATTTTACCTGGCTCTAGACTCAGAACCCCATGGCTATAAAAAGTAAGGATTGTTCTTAAATATTTCAGGCATTTACTTAACTCAGCAGCTGCCCGCTGACTACTTACACGGGCCCAGGCACTAGGGGAGGCCCTGGGGGAAAAATACATACACGTGTACATTCTCATGGGCGCATACCTCTTAGAAGTATGTTCTAATCCAAATATAGATTTAAGAGACCAGTTAAGGTTAAAATTAGCAAGGGTGAGGGACCGAGACTTCAACAAGGAAGGGAGCAAAGGCCCCGTGAGACCTTTCCTGGGAAGATGGATAAACAACCAGGCGCTGGCTCAGCCTGTAGACTTGGGACATGAAGGGCTCCCCCAGCAGAAGGCAGCATCAGACCGCTCTCACCTCCTAAGTTTTCCTCCTCTCTACTCCTTCCTGAGTCCTCTCTCCTGACACCATGGGGTGCTATGGCTGCAGAAGTTGTGGTAGCTGCGGTGGTTGCAGTGGTGGCTGTGGCGGTGGCTATGGTGGTGGTGGCAGTGGCTATGGTGGTGGTGGCAGTGGTTGTGGTGGTGGCGGCAGTGGCTGTGGTGGCGGCGGCAGTGGCTGTGGTGGCAGCTGCAGTAACCCTGCGGTCTGCTGCCGCCACTCCTGTAGTTGCAGCTCATGTGGCTGTGGCTCACGTGGCTCACGTGGCTCCTGTGGCTGCGGCTCCCGTGGCTGCAGTGGTGGGAAGGGCTGTTGCCAGCAGAAGAGCTGCTATAAGAAGCAATGCTGCTGCTAGGCAGGTGGTGTGCAGGTGTTGCTGGGGCGTCTACTTGCTCCCATCGCTAGGGATCTCCTCCATCCCATCTGTCTGCTCCCGCTGTCTCCCTGTCATGAGAATGTCCTGGAATTTTCTCTTCGCTTAAGTATCTCACACTCGGGAGTGTCGGTGAGTCTTCACTTTCTAGGAGCACTAGCAAAGAAGGTCTCGTACGAGGACAACCGGGGAGAAAGATGGAGAACATCTTGATCATTCATCTGTGGCGCTGGTGGCTGTTGCACTTGGCAGATGCTGGCAGTTCGGCTGATCCTGGGAGACACAGGTCTGGCACCTGCCCCAGACAGTAGTAATGGGGGGCAGACTCCCTCAGCCTGTCCCCGTCTGCTGCTCACCGTCTACCTGCCCCGCTGTGAGAGATTTACCGCTTGGGGCTCTGTGTTGGGACCTTGGTTGCACGTCTTCTCTTTTTGCTTTGAGTGACTCATGATTTCACACCTCAGAAGAATCTAAACCAAAAGGAATCATTAAACCAAAAGATGGGAGCCCTTCCCAACACCAGAAGAGCCTCCCACAGCAGCCCTGAGGTCAGACCAGTAGGATCATTTTACTCCGAGTTCATGGCTGTTCGTCAGGGTCTGCCTTTCTCATCTCTAAGTACAATGGATTCCTGATTTCTCAGCTGCTGCTTTGTATTTCTGGTTATAGTACTAATAATCTCTAATAAACTCTACTAGGTCATCCTTAAAACATTGACTCCCAAAAGCTTCTCATTTGGTGGTCACCTCCCAGGGAGGATGAACGGGTGGTGTTGAGCTGGGAAGAAAGGGCTCCACTGGGGTTGCCTGCATTTGTTGTGAATGCCAACTACTTCTGTAAATTTAACCAACATTATATTTTTCATTATTTTATCTGTTTCAAATCTATAGTATAACCTGAAATATTTTCATTTTTTTCAAGAAGGTCTTAAGTAAACTGACAGTAATAGTGAAGCATACACACAGAGCCTGATAAAATCTACCTCAGGCATCGGGATGTCTATCGTGGCCATCCATGCATATCTTTCCAAGGCAAAATAATTTCATGAAAATACAGATTTTGTATACAATTTAAATTTGACTTTGGAATGGCATCCTTTTGACAAGTGGATTTCCTCAGTTGAATTTAAAATTTGGGTTTAGCCACAAAAGATTAATTCCCACAAGGTTTTAGCCAACTCAGGTCTGCCTACAACCTAAATATTCCCTTACAAGAAATCATAATACTGCTTCTCAGTTAGAAATTTATTTTCACATTAAATGTATACAAATCAGCTTTTGGAGCTATGAAGCTTTGAGGAAAACTCTGCCATCCCATTTGCAAAAGGGGTTTCCCATAGAGGATTTCATACACACCACCACAATCAGCTTGCGTGAAATAAGTGTGGATAGGGATAATGAGGAAGTTTGGCCTTCAAAATCTCTTGAGGAGTTTTTTTTTTTTTTTTCTCCCAGTCCCCACTAGCTATCTTTGAAAAATGAATATCAATCTGTTGGCATGGGCATGGAAAAACTGTCCCTTTTCTACAATATTGGCGAAAATGCTAAATGGTAGTGCTTCTCAGGATGGCAATTTAGCAATCCGCACATTTTTTTTTTAAAGCACATGCCTTTCTTTCAACAAAGAAATACCACATCTTGGGCAAAGACATGTAATTGGCAAGGTTATTCACTGCAGTGTAGTTAAAGACCAGGAAAAAACCTAAATGTTTGCCATTGAGGTCACATTAAATGTTATATCTATACATCAGAATACTGTACAGCTGTTAAAAAGAGTGAGATTCTGGGGTAACTGGGTGGCTCAGTCAGTTAAGCATCTGCCTTTGGCTCAGGTCATAATCCCAGGGCGCTGGGATCCAGTCCCAGGTCAGACTCCGTGCTTGGTGGGGAGCCTGCTTCTCCGTCTTCTCCCTGCTTAAGCTCTCTCTCACTATCTCTGTCTCTCTCTCAAGTAAATAAATAAAATCTTAAAAAAAAGAGTGAGATCCCATGGTGTCTGGAGAGTTAAGCATCTGCCTTCAGCTCAGATCATGCTCTCCAGGTCCTGGGATCGAGACCCACATCATCAGTCTCCCTGCTCTCTCTCTTTCTTGGAAATGAATAAATAAAACTTAAACAAAAAAAAGAGGGGGTGAGATTCTTGTGAACTTAGAAGGGCTTAGAAGGGGTGATTTGAGAGCTCAATGAAATCATTTATGTGACTAGAAACTTACCCAAAATATTATAACATGCAGTCAAGGGAAAGGTGTTATCAGCAAGGTGTGGGGTGGCTATGGGGTGGGGGGGGCAAAATGGATTAGGGTGATTTTAGAAAGAAAAACCTAACTGATGGAAATCCCACAGGCTTTTGGATGGCATGAGCACCTCCAAGCATTATAGTGTTCCTGTGACATCACCTCCCCCAGAGAAGTATTAATGCTTCGGGGAATGTTCATACCCAAAGAGAGAGGTGCTCTGAATTCTTCTGCTTCGGGGGACTCACTGTGTCTCTTCAATTACACAAATGGTTCTGGACCTGAGGCTGACAGAGTCCCGGCAAAATTGTGGCTGTGACAGTGACAGTGCCTTCATTGCTGTGTGGGACACAGGTGTCTCTGACTTCCAACTGGCCAAAGTGTTCAATGTCTCAGACTTTGGGTTGAAAGTAAAGTAATTTGGGAAACAATCAGGAAAGTCTTATAATCAAGTTAGGTTAATCTATAGGTTTCATTAAATAATCCACCCTAAACTTGTTCTCTGCAGGTTTTCAAATTCCTATAGGTCCTTAAGATGTTCTTTAGTTGCAGAATTGGACCTGCACTGTCCCTCAGATTTCTAAGGAAACACACCCAGATGAGAGGAGCTAGTCCCCAAACACATTCATGACAGAGATTCCACTCTCCATTGGTAAGAATGCTTTACCAAACGTGGGGAGATGCCACCCAGAGACATGAAATGCTGCCCTCACTTCTTCCCTGTGTCCACCTACTGTGACTTCAGACTGGGGAAACTGACACGAAACATTCAGAGAGAAAAATGGAGGAAACAGAGTGGTAACTCCTTCCTTCTTTCAAAACATTTTTTTCTGAATTTAAAATAATGTAAATTCACTATAAACAACTTCAAAATACAGAAAATTCTTTTTTTAAAAGATTTTATTTATTTGTCAGAGAGAGAGAGAGAGAGAGAGAGATCAAGAGAGTGAGCACAAGCAGCGAGAACAGCAGGCAGAGGCAGAAGCAGGAACCCTGCTGAGCAAGGAGCCTGATGTGGGACTTGATCCCAGGACTCTGGGATCATGACCTGAGCCAAAGGCAGATGCTTAACCAACTGAGCCACCCAGGCGTCCCCAAATATCGAAAATTCTAAGGATGAAAGTTAACATTGCTTGTAATAACCACTTCCACCTGTCGTATTTCCTGCCACTGTTTTCCTAGGCTTTTTTTTCCCCCCAATATTTTTAACTTGGAGAATCACAAATCTATAGGAAAGTTGTGAGACTATCACAATAAGATACCACTCATTTAAGTTCGCCAACGAGGAACATTTTGCCAGAATTTTAGTTTTCTCTCTCCCTTTCATCTGAGAATAAGTTGCAAATATGAAACTTCACCCTTAACAAACTTGACCCCTAGCATGTATTTTCCAAAAGAGATCTTCCTTAAAACTACCACACAATTTTCACACTTAAGAAACTTAATAGTGATACATGCTACTATGTAATATAGACAATCTTCAGTTTCTCTATCCCAAAATACCTTGTAATTTGTATTGACAATTTTAATAATGTCAACCTGGCTCCAACCAAAGATGTATTTTAAGTTGGCTTTTATCTAGAATGGTCCTCCAACATTTTATTTTTGTCCTGGCAAGTTGTTCTTGCAAAATCACCCTCAGAATGAATTTGTTTGTTCCCTCATGATAAAATTCGGGTTAAACACATTTGCAGGAATACTACACATGTGATTTTTTTTTTCCCCTCAGAACATGCTATTGGAAAGTATGTGATGTCTGTTTATCCCTTAGTGGTGTTGTTAAATGCAATCAGCTAATTAATATGATGTCCACCAGATTTTGTCATTGTTAAGCTACTCTTTCCCTTTTAATAATCTTGGTGTTATTTTCTGTGTATTTATATAACAAAATGAAGAGTATTACAAATACATAGGTTTTATTCTGATTTTTGACTTACCATTTAATTGTATATAACTGCCTTTATATTGAATATTTGCTTTTTAGAAACTGTTTTTCATGACCACGTAATAGCCAATTTTGTGTGTAATTTCCTCATATTCACCACTAGGATACCTAAGCAATTAGACATTTAGCTAACCGTTTGGAAATATAAACTGGGATACCAACAACAACAACAAAAAATGATTTTTTTCCATTATTTTGAAAATCATGTAGATTTATAATTTTAAAAATATTATGGAGAGGTCCCATGTATTCTTTTTTAATTTTAATTTTAATTTTTTTAATTAACATATAATGTGTTATGTGTTTCAGGAGTAAAGGTCTGTGATTCATCAGTCTTACACAATTCAGAGCACTCACCATAGCACATACCTTCCCTAATGTCCATCATCCAGCTGGTCCCATGTATTCTTACTCTAGCTTCTGTCAATGGTACTATCATGCATAACTATAGCATAACAGTGATTTTTTTTTAAATAAAAACTTTACATCACACCAAATCTCCATAAATTCCAGATGGATCTTTTTATATTTTAATATTTACATAAAGATATTTCAACATTTATACTTTATATTGAAATATAAAAATTAAAACAATGATGTAGTTTAAAAACTATGGGAGAATAGTTTTATATTCCTAGAATGGGGAAGATCTTGCTTATTATGGCACCAAGACCAAAACTTATAAGAAAAATATTAATATGTACAATTTATATTTAAACATCTGCCAACAACTCAATATGAACTCAACATGTCTTCACTAATAAGAAAAATGTTAACATAACTCAACATGAAGTCTCAATTTTTTTTTAAACTGGGAAAACTATATATGCTCATCTGACAGACAAAAGATAAATATCTTCATATGTAAAGAGTTCTTACAAATCCATATGGGAAAAAATGTACAAAGGACAGAATCACACATTTAAAAAAAAATAATAAACCAGGGCTCCTTGAAAAATGGGTGATTCCTGGTTTGGTCATGAAATGCACAAGTTGAGCCCTGAACATCTTGTCACTCTGGAAAACAGGAATCTACAAAGTGTAAGGGAGTCACATTGAGGTGAAAATTTGAGCATCAAAAAAAATAATAACTGCAATGCACTGAACACATTAGATATTTTTAAATACATGAGTTCATAATAATACCAAAAAATAAAAAGTAAACCTCATAGTCATCTTTGGAAGATGCCAGAAAATTAACACATTATTTTGAAACTGGTTTTTAAAAATGGTGGGGTGGAGAATCAGGCATTTACTCTGCCTTTTGTAAGTAAAACATACCTCAGAGTAACCAAAGAGTTGAGAAGAGGATATTTGCCTCTGCAGACAGAGCCCAGGTAACGAAGAGGAAGGAAAAAGCAGTCCTAATGAGTTCATGGATGTCAGTAGTGACTAGCCAGGGATGACTTTATCACACAGAGTGAGACAATAGAATGATGTATCTCTTGATAGAAGAATTCAATACCACCAATGAAGCAAGCTTATCCAAAACTAGATATGGAATCCTAACAGGCCACGAGATCGGATTACTGGAATTCCAGAGTGTTAAATGATTCCACGGGGATGGAGTCTTCCAACTCCAGAATTCAGCCATGGAAAACTAACCCACTGTACAGCAAAGACAAATTGCAAGGACATAGAGAGGGCTGCAGGGGAAACTCAGGTTAGAATAGACAGGAAAGGCTTCAGCCAGTTCTAGGGACACATGAGTCTTCTTAGAACCCTAACTAGATAACTGATTTTATTTTTTATTTTTCTATTTTATTTTATTTTATTTTATTTTTTCAGTGTTCCAAGATTCATTGTTTATGCACCACACCTAGTGCTCCATGCAATCCGTGCCCTCCATAATACCCACCACCAGGATCACCCATCCCCCCACGCCCCTCCCCTCCAAAACCCTCAGTTTGTTTCTCAGAGTCCACAGTCTCTCATGGTTCATCTCCCTCTCTGATTTCCCCCAATTCACTTTTTCTTTCCTTCTCCTAATGCCTTCCATGTTATTCCTTATGCTCCACAAGTAAGTGAAACCATATGATAATTGACTTTCTCTTCTTGACTTATTTCACTCAGTATAATCTCCTCCAGACCCATCCATGTTCATACCAAAGTTTGGGTATTCATCCTTTCTGATGGAGGCGTAATATTCCATTGTGTAAATGAACCACATCTTCTTTATCCATTCGTCTGTTGAAGGGCATTTGGTCCTTTCCACAGTTTGGTGATTGTGGCCATTTCTGCTATGAAAATTGGGGTGCATATGGCCCTTCTTTTCATTGCATCTGTATCTTTGGGGTAAATACCCAGTAGGGCAATTGCAAGGTCATAGGGTAGCTCTATTTTTAATTTCGTAAGGAATCTCTACACTGTTTTCCAAAGTGGCTGCACCAGCTTGCATTCCCACCAACAGTGTAAGAGGGTTCCCCTTTCTCCACATCCTCTCCAACACTTGTTGTTTCTTGTCAGGTTAATTTTGGCCATTCTAACTGGTGTAAGGTAACTGTTTTAAAAATAAGGTATTTAGGGAAATTTGAACATAACTAATTACTAAGAGATATTAATCAAAAATTATTCTTAGGGGCCGCTTGCTGGTTCAGTCAGTTACGTGTCCAGCTCTTGATTTTGGCTCAGGTCATGATCTCAAAGTTGTGAGATGGAGACCCTGTATCAGGCTCCGAACTGAGCTTGGAGCCTGCTTGGGATTCTCTCTTTCCCTCTCCCTCTGCTCCTCCCCCACCTTGGCTTGTTTTCTCTCTCTCTCTCTCTCTCTCTCTTTAAAAAAGAAGCATTCTTAATTGTTAGGCATGACAATGGTGTTATGGTTATACTTTAATTCTTACAGATTTGTTTCAAAATAATTGGCTATGAATTAATCATTGTTAAAGCTAGGTCCATGGGAGTTCATGATACAAGTTTAAAGTTGGGTTTTTGTGAGGTTTTTTTACAGTGAACTTCACTAATAAGCAAAACATTAATTTTTTCATCTGCTATATTAACAAAACATTGTTTTAATCATATCTGGTGTTGGTTGCAGAGTATAAAGAAACCCTCAGGCACAGTGGCTGGGAATAACTGATAAACATTTTATAGAGAGCAAATTTATAACTTTTATCAGCAAAGCGTGGATAATCTTTGATCTAGTCAGTCCACCTTTAAGAGTTTGCTCCAAGGAAAGAGTCAGAAGTGAGAAAAGATGTAATGTATAGCTAACATTTATTGAAGTCTTATTTTGTGCCAGGCACTGACTCATTTAATCTGCATAATAACCATTTGGATTCCATATATTATTTTTTTAAGATTTATTTTATTTATTTGAGAGAGAGCTCATGCGTGCGTCCTTGAGCAGAGGGGCGAGGGGAGGGTGGGAGAGGGAGACATGCAGTGATCATGGCTGGCTCTGCCCCAGGCTTTGGCTGGAATTCAGTCCCTCAGGTGGTCACTGCTGCACTGCCCTGGGCACTCTCTTGCTCAGCGCGTCCTGAGAGATCCATTGGGTTCCAGATCCCACAGCCAGGCACAGCTGCCCCTATTCACCCCACTCCCACCCACATCGCCAGAGAGCTCCTCCGCTGCCACCAGCTGGCTCTCAGGGGTCCCTGCTCTGCTGGGCTGAGGGCAGAGCGCCCTGGGTGTCCACGGTTCTTACAACCACTGGGCCCACTCCCTACTCTCTTCATCCCGAGGGTGGAGCAGAGTCTTGCTTTAATTCCCCATGACCTTTCCCATCTCAGATTACAACTAATGGCAAGTCTCTGCAGGTTCAAAGATAAGAGGGCATGATTTAAAACCACAATCAAACACAAGCCAGGCTCTTCACGTGCAGGTGCCTCTTCCCACATCCTTCCACCTTACTGCCTACCCCTCCTCTTCCTTCAGGAGGCCCACCAGCATCTTTGCTCCCTTTGGAGTCACAAACCACAATTCAACTCCATTGAAAGAAGGATTCACCTGCCCCAGGCAGGGCCTCACCCCGCGTCCTATTCTGAAATCTGTCAGGGCTGGCTCAGATGGTGGAAGGTGGGAAAATCGTTCCCTTCAGGGTAAATCCCACTTTAGTCCCACCCTCCTGGATAAGGTCTGCCTCCTGCCTCCAGGGTCACAGCAGGACAATGACCTAAGAACTCAATTAACCAACAGCCCTACCTCCTGATGCTTGGAGTATTTAATTCAAGCAACACATGGGATGTGGCCTGGGAATATTACGCCTCCGTTGAAAAGTACGTAACTCTGTCGTATTCATTTTCACACTCTCTCCTTCACTGGGAGGCTAAAATTGAACTGGAACATCTCTTCTAGAGATTCAAGGCCAGTGCTCCAGACCATCTGTGATGATTGGCTTGAACAAGAGGACCCACACTGACTCCCCTCCCATCCCTACCCCCGCCCCAGGCAAGTAGGTGCCTGAAGAGAAACAGGTCTACCCAAACCGCTCCAAAGCAGCACAGCAAACGAATCGGCCAGGTCCTCGTGCCCTGAGGGACTTTCTCACTGCCCCCTCCACTCCCCCGCCCGCAAAAAGAGCTTCCTCAGGGTGGAGCGGCACCCGTCCTGCCCCTGCCATTGTCAATTCTCAAGGTACAGTTACAATAATCTTTCTGCAGAGAAAGTCAGGTGATCTTATCTCGAACTTGCCCTCCTCAGGGGGCCTATGACACCCATAGCCAGGCTGAAGTTTGCAATGACCTGGACTGACAGTTGAGATGAAATTCCTCACCCCCCACCCCCACCACCTTGCTGAACACCTGCTCCCAGCCCTCTCCTCTGCTTATAGCCCCACAGTTCACAGTGCTCTTGACCCTGACAACTGGACACCTCACTCCCTCCGCACTTCCTGTTCTGTGCTCAAATGTCTCCCACCTTCACCATGACCTCATGACATCACATTTTAATATACTTTATTTTTTTAAGGAACTCCATGGCACAGAAAATAATGGACTGTAACCTCTGGTTCTTAATATACTCCAAGCATAGTCTTCTTTATTTAGTTTGCCAATTATTTGGATAATGTAACAGGATAAAGCCTTGACATCAAGGTCTAAAAGGTTCCTCACCACCCCAACCCTTTCTTCTGCACACCTACACCCAGGTGAGTGCTTACCCTAAAACCTATGCTCACCCTTTCTTTGCTTTTCTTTGTACATGGATTTATTACATCTATATACATTCTTTCCCGTGAATACACTGAAATTCATTTGTTCATCTACTCTTTGGATGAGGGGAATTTCCGTTGCTTCTGGGTTTTGCTGTTTTTGATAGTGCTGCTATGAACATTTTTGTATCTATCTGCTAGAGCATGTGTGGGAGAATTCCTACACACCCTAAGTGTGGAGTTGTTAAGTCTCGTGGAAGTAAAGGAAGATTAACAAGAACAAAGGTTATTTATTCAGAGCTCACTACAGCAAAGGGATTCTGGCTTGCATTTTGGCAGAGGCTTTTAGGTGGAAAAGGAGAGGCTCGATGGGAGCCTGTGGCCGGAGGAAGGTGGAGGCGGGCTAACTAGCAGCAGCACATCGTATGTGACTGGTTGAAGGGGGGCATATCTGGCTCTCTCTAGTTGGTCCAAGTTGCAAACAGGGACAGAAATCTGGGAAGCTGCCAGTGACTGATCAGGTCCTGACCAGTTGGGGCCGATTATTACAGGATTTATTACTTGACTTCCTGGATTGTTTGCTGGAGATAATGATCAGGTTTGGAAATCTGACCTGCAGGTAGAAGATGGGCTGCCTGTGCAACTTGCTTAGATAAAGGCTGGTTTCCTGCCTAGTTGCTGCTGATTATAGGTGAGAGTTCTGTTTTTGTATATGGTTCGGTCATTGACCATTTGTATGTTCAGTCTTTGGTCTCTAACATACCATATGATATACTCATTTCCTTAGTGTTATTATCTCACTCCCACGACTAGGATGTTAAGTCTATGAGAATGAAACTTTTTATATGTGTTGTTCACTGATGTATTCTTAGTGCCTAGAACAGTGTCTAACACGTTGTAGTTACTCTATGCATTTGTAAAATCAGGAAATACGGTGTATCTATAAAAATGTCATGCTGCTGGTGCCCATGTCTTATTTCCCTGTTATTCTCAGAAGTAAACATGTATCACTCAGACCTAATCTCCTTCTGTTAGTGCAGGAATGCTCCCAGCCCTGGATTATTTTTCTGTGTCCCGCCATGCCCAGGAGTGTCTGTCTGAGTTGGTGATCCCCAGCGGTCCGATGAAGCAAATTCATCTATTTCATGTTATTTTCTCGTTCCTTTGATGTACACATTAGTGTGAAGGCTAGCAAGTGGTAACAAGTAATGCCCCTCCCAGAAGGCAGTATCACCCACCATCCTCTGGGTGTCTGTGAACACAGACTTGCACCAGGCAGGAAGTACCCATTTCTGCTTGAGTTCTGTGAACCCCGGCAGGGCCTCCGCAGAAGCACGCCCAACGCTGGAATTTGGTATGTGCTTTTCCCTTGCTCCCTGTGCTGGGGTCTCCTGCTGTTCTGTTCAGAGCAATGTTTTGAAGCAGTTGCTGTCTGTGAGTATTTCCCGGATGGACGAGGGAGAGAGAGGACCCGAGATCTTGTGGGCTGCCTGAAACGTTGAGCTGCACCCTTCTGCCCCTGTCTCCGTCCCTTGCATTCCAAAAGAAACAGATTAAGTAGAAAAGTCTAAAACATCATTCCTATGAAAGGGTACTGCATTCTGAATGTGGGTTCATCAATTACATACACTGTGTGTGGTTTCGCCTTCAAGGGACACTGAGACATGTGGTCTGAAGACAACCCATTGTGGTGTTTTAAAGATTTTTTTTATGTAGAGAAAAAGAAAGAATGAGTGGAAGGAGGGGCAAAGGGGGAGGAAGAGAGGGAGACAATCCTCAAGCAGACTCCCTGCTGAGCCGCACGTGGGGCTGGATCTCAGGAGGCTGAGATCCTGACCTGAGCAGAAATCAAGTCATATGCTTAACCCGCTGAGCCATCCAGGCATCCTCTCCCATTGTGACATTTTAATTTTTCAGTCCTTATAGTATATTTTGATATGACAGAATATAGTCTAAGTGAAGAAAGTGTTTGGATAACTCACAATATTTACTAATAGATTTATCCTCTTGTGATCACACTAGTATTTTGTGACCACAACCTGACAAAGACACAGTTAACTAGTACTGGTGATGGAATAAAAATTCTCATTAATATGCAGTCAGATTAGGTTGTTAATAGGACCAGACAGAAATAACTAAAACCTAAATAAGTACTCATTGCTTTAGGTATTAAATTTCCCCTGACTGTAGACACCGAGATCAAAATCTTTTAGAAAAGTGGAATCCGGAGGTGGAGAAAGAGTGTTGATACAGTGTTGCCAGAATCTTTTTGCTGGCTTGCACAGGAGGATAGTTGAAGCCACCAAATTACGACCATTGTATGAAAACCTATTAATGACAGATTACTCATTACTTACTCCAAACCTATCTCAAACATCAGGGGTCTTACTTTGATGGGTGTAATCACATCCTTGGGTGAGACATTGTCAAGTAAGGACAAGAGAGGAGACATTGGTGAGACTTTGAATGTCAGTTTTATGTGGTTTATTAGGAAAATCATTGTCTTAGGTTTACAGAAACAGAAACTAGCAGAGATTTGGGATATAGAAGTCACAAAAAGAGGAGGAAAGGAGTAGAAACACATATTTCAGCGGTCACATTTCAAGAAAGGATAGCATTAACAATCATCACTCTATTTTGTTGGGCTCACACTTTGGTGATAGATGGGGGGTTGTGTTGGTGTTTTCCATTTAGAGGCAGGATCTCAGGGACCGAGCGATCTGTATTAAACTCCTTAGCCTGATAACCAGTGTCATGTCACCCTTGGTGACATTCAAATCCGGGAGGACTGTCAAGAAGAAAGAAAATATTATTAATGGGATAGTTACCTGCAGCATCTTCCCAGAAGCCGGCCGGCCAACTAGCAGCAGCATTGCTTCTTGCAACAGCACTTCTGCTGGCAACAGCACTTCTGCTGGCAACAGCCCTTCCCACAGCCACAGCCACACGAGCCACAGCCACACGAGCCACAGCCACACGAGCCACAGGAGCGGCGGCAGCAGCAGACCACAGGGGTACTGCAGCAGCCCCCGCAGCAGCCGCAGCAGCAGGGGCAGCAGGCGGAGCAGCAGCCCACACGGTAGCATCTGCAGGTGGTGCAGCTGCCACAACCGCCACCACAGCCGCCGCAGCCGCCGCAGCCGCCACAGCCACCACAGCCCCCACCACAGCCACCACAGCCGCCACCGCAGCCACCACCGCAGCCACCACAGCCACTGCTGCAGCCACCGCAGCCACCACAACTTCCACAGCCACAGCACCCCATGGTGTCAGGAGAGTAAGGACTCAGGAGAGGTGAGGAGGGAGACTCAGGAGGTGAGGGAGGTCTGATGCCGCCTTCTGCTGGGGGAGCCCCTTATATACGCAATCTGGGGGTAGGGACAGTGAGACACATGACCACTTCTCTGTGCTATTTAGTTCAGTCATCATGGGACAAAATCTCATAATCTATTAATTACTTCCCTTTTTGTGATGTTGGCTGGATTTATTAGGTTATTTGTTTATTTTTCTAAGTCAAATAAATGCCCTAAAAATTCCAGCAAGGGCTCCTGGGAGCCATGGAAAAGGGGATGCTGTCAACAGCCACGGACATGCTAAGAAAGCCCACGCAGCACAACATCCTGGGGCTGAAACGATGGGCTGACGCGCAGCGACAATGAACATCGAGAAGGGGGCTTTTTCCGTGCCCAGCCCAGAAGTCCTGCTACTGCCCCTCGGAACAATGTGTTACTTAAACTATAGCCCCTGGAGGATTTTACTAGTTAACCAAGCACATTTAGATATGGCCTTAAGAAAAACATACACTGGCAACAGGTCTTTGGGGAGAAGGATGATATTCGACCGTGAAGCTGGGCAGCCGGGGACGCCTGGCTTGCTCAGGGCGGAACGCCGCCCCTTCACCGAAGCCGGGCAGCCGGGAACACCCGGCCCCCCCAGGGCAGAACGCCGCCTGCTTCAGGGAAGCCGAGCACCCGGGAATGCCCGGTCAGCTCAGGGTGGAACGAAATACCCCCTGCTTCCCTTTTCCGTTATTGCTCCTTTCTCTTCCCAGAAGTGCCCCTTGTTAGTTAGATGAGTCCTTTGAATGTGCTTGATTAACTATAAACTTTATCCTCTTTCTTGCCTGTCCACGAGACATGTGACTAATGTTTGACCTTCATCGTTCTTCTGTTGGCTATTGTTTCTATCTAATAAAAGTGGGACTCTGGAGTTGCTCTGGGCCGCTGTCTTTCCGACTGTTGTCCCCTGCTCCCAGTCTCTTGCAGCTGACTTGTTTGTGCCTAATTCTTCTCCCGTTCGCCAACCAGAAGCGGCAAAGTCCTCTTACCAAAGACTGGAGAAATAAAAGGAGCGTCAGGCTGAATGTCCTTGCCGACTGCAGAATCAGCCTTGCTACCCTCATCAGAGATGTTTTCCAAAGAATGCAAGTCTCACTCCCCGCTACAGAGCCATCCAGCCGGCCACCGTGTACTGCTGTGTAGTACCTTTCACCTTGGAAGGCTGCTTAGAAAGCACAAGTAAATATTTGCAACGGCTCCTCTTTTATGATTCCTACTGCATTTAAAATACAAAGGCTTTTCCTAATTACAACAAAACATGAATCTGAGTGCTTGGGGTATCAAATGCAGTCTAAGAAGAAACTACCTGAAAAATGGTATGCCCGCAACGGCAGGCAGATGAAGAGAAATACTTTAACTACGTGCATCTCTTTTTAAATTCATATTCAGGGTATATTTGAAAGCTACTGACATGACCCATTTTCCCTGTTTCCTGTGGTCTCCTATGGGTGACCATACACTCAGCCTTAGATCCTGTTCTAAAACATGCACCAAATAATGGCACAAAGTGGTCCATCACGGAACCTCCCAGCACAGAACATCATCTATGCCAGGGGCTGAATGCTTCTTTATTATTGAGAAGTATTTTTTTTTAGGTGAATCTCAGGTGACTATATTGCTTTGAAATAATAGTTGAGAAAATTCTTTGGAAAATATTTTGGGAAGATAAAGCAGTGGTAAGGGTTCTTAACCTTGGCGGCACCGACATTTTGAGCCCGACAGCTCCTTGTCGTGGGGAGTGTCCTATGTATTCTAGGATACTGAGCAGCATTCCTGGCCTCTGACTAATTATGGCAAACTCTCTCCCAGTGATGACAACCCAAATGTCTCCAGACATGGGCAAAATAGCCCCCCATTGAGATCCAGAGTGCTACCAAAATGTAAGGGAAATATCCCATATCCTAGCACTTGGGCAAAGGCGGCAAGTTCAGAACTAGCCCTTGAAGTCCACAAAAGGATTTTGTATGAAATTCTTCTCTCTTTTTAAATTTTTGGAGAGAACCCCCCGGGACATATGATTCAGAAGGGGTGAAATATGTGGGGTGGCTGGTGTGAGGCCAGGGAGGGGCTCACCCATGCTGACTGATCCCTGCCACAATACTGACAAGAGGCCAGAGCTCAAAAAATGTTTGTTGGATGGAGTCACTTGATTTGTGCTCTCATCACTTTCTTTTGTGTCAAATACCACAGGGATGCAGGCGGTCAGTAGTAAGAAAAATCACAGGAAATGCTAGTGATGCCAACAAAATGAAATCCTAGCCCCTTTTAAAAAATGAAGTAGAGCACAGCACAAAATCAAAACAAAACAAAAAGCCACATGAGTCTCTGCTATTTTGCCCGTCAGCACAAACCAGCATTCTTTTACCCCCACAGGAAGGGAAAAAAGGAATACAGAGAAATGCAGCCCATGCTTGGTGAGGGAAAGGGGTGGGCGCCTTTGCTGAAGCAGCAGGCTTGCTTTCTGACTCCTGGTTGCACAAGCATGGCTGAAAAGACAGGAAGCCAGGCAGAGGGGCCTGGCGACAAAAACTTTGTATACTATGCTGTACCCCAGGGAGCTCAAAATGGTTTCCAAGAGACCTTGGTTGTGGGGAATGGAAAGGTAGTGATCCAAGAAATCGGGAAGAGGCCATAAAAACAGAGCTGGGAGAATGCCGTGGACAAATCTGCCATCTTGGAACTTTGGCCTGGGGCTTATATCCCATGTCTCCTTCCCCCTCTGTTCCTGTTGCTAACAGGCTGGGTAAGAAGACCCCATCTTTTCCAAGATCTGCCACTGCGTCCTCCTCAGTGTCATTTTGGAAACCTTCAGTGTGATAAGATTTTGGGCCCAAATTCCTTTGCCTGACCACATCTGTCTTAGTTTGGGCTGCTTGAACACAATACCAAACACTGGGTGCCTTATAAACACTAACAGTTCTGGAGGCTGGAAATCCAAGATCAGAATGCCCCCATGGTGGGTTTTGGTGAGAGCCCGCTTCATGGTTGCTGACTTCTCAATGTATCTCCACATCGTGGAAAAGAGGAGGTGAGAGCTCTCTAGGGTCCCTGACTAAGGGCACTAATCCCATTCATGAAGACTCCACCCTCATGACCTGATCCCCTCCCAAAGGCTCCACCTCCTAATACCATCACAATGGGGGATAGGATTTCAGCCGAAGCATTTTGGACTCACCTCCCACCAGTCTGTCCCTTTCTCAATTCACTTCTGTGTCCCTGATACGGGAATGAAAATATAAATAAAATATGACCCAGACTTCAAGGAGCTCAGTCCGGTCAGGAACACAAAGTATATAATCTGGCAACATGACGGCAGAAAAAAGGAGTAGAAAAACTGGCAAGAAAGGAGTGTGCAATGCTTTGTGGGCAATGATGACACAGACACAACATGTTTCAGCTGAGCTTTGAAAAAGACCAGAAAGCTCTCAAGAGGCCACAGGTGAGGAAAATCAGGGTGGTGAGGTATCCTTCTTGAAATATAATTTTTTTTAATAACCGGTCATAGTATCTTTCTGAATATAAAAAACATCCAAGAAATTAAACTTAGTTGTGAAGGCCAAGGTCATGTGCCATTTCCTTAGGCTTTGCAACCTACAGTGACATTTGCAGAGGGGACTCAAGTGATCATGAGACCCGGGAGCTCCTTCAGAAGGAATGAGTGATTCATTGCAGGCATTTCTGCAGGGAAGCGTAGCCTCGGAGGACCACTACTGTACGTTAAATATGACAGGAACTAGTTGTAATCCCTGCGAGTGATGTTGAATCTCAAAGTTAGAGCCGAAAGGAAAAACAGAGCCTGGACATGTCAGCAGTAGGTTCTGAGAAAACAGAGCAGATCTTACAATTGAAGGGACATAGTTGTCCCTTTGTTATGCTCAGCCAAGGTGAAGCAGAGTTGAGTGGAATCCTGGCTCAGACCCCAGATGTGGCACTCAGCATGTACCTTGACCCCTCTGAACCAGTGCTAATGGCATTTGCCTCCTAGGACTGCACGGACACTAACCACAATAAGGTACATGTGATTAGAAGCTACAGTGACAAAGTAAGGTTGCTACATTTACTGTGAACTTCAATACGTAATAGTCAAGATTTTACTGTGATTATTTTAGGCCTGGTGACACAAAGCTAGGCAGGGCATAAACTGTATACAGGTGACCCTTGAACAATGCAGGATTGGGGCACCAAACCCCCACACAGTTTAAACTATAACCTTTGACTTCCCGAAAACTTAACTACTAATAGCCTACTGTTGACTAGAAGCCTTACCGATAACATAAAACATCGACTCACCCGTTTTATATGTTATATATATTATATACCATGTTCTTACTTTAAATAAGCTAGAGAAAAGAAAATGCTATTAAGAAAATCACAAGGCAGTGGCGTGCCTGGGTGTCTCAGTGGGTTAAAGCCTCTGCCTTCGGCTGGGGTCATGATCCCAGGGTCTTGGGATCAAGCCCCGCATCAGGCTCCCTGCATGGTGGGGAGCCTGCTTCCCCCTCTCTCTCTGCCTGCTGCTCTGCGTACTTGTGTGTTCTCTCTCTGTGTCAAATAAATAAAAACCTTTAAAAAAAAAAAAAAGGAAAAAGAAAATCACAAGGCAGAGAAAATACATTTACACAACTGTACTGTATTTATTAAAAAAAATGGGGGCGCCTGGGTGGCTCAGTGGGTTAAGCCTCTGCCTTCAGCTCAGGTCATGATCCCAGGGTCCTGGGATCGAGCCCCACATCAGGCTCTCTGCTCGGCGGGGAGCCTGCTTCCTCCTCTCTCTCTGCCTGCCTCTCTGCCTACTTGTGATCTCTGTCTGTCAAATAAATAAATAAAATCTTAAAAAAAAAAATGCACTTACGAGTGAAACTATGGAGTTCCAACCTAAGTTGTTCAAGTGTCCACTGAACATTTTTCAAATTAAATGTGAATTATTTCAATGAAAAGATATTCTGGAAAAGTTAAAACTGGAGGCAGAGATTTGTAGAGAAATAGGACAAATAGGCGGAACACGGCTCTGTGTGATACTATAATGGTGGCTACCTGTCATTATACATTTGCCAAAACTCAGGGAATTTGTAACACCAAAAGCAAGCCAGAAAGAAAACAGTGAACTTTGGGAGATAACGACACGTTGAGTTAGGTTTCTCCATTGTGACAACTGTCCCACTTGGGTGGGAGGCTGATGGTGGGGGGAGACTGAGTGTGGGGACAGGGAGTATATGGGAAATCTCAGAACCTTCAGATCAGTTTTGCTGTGAGCCTAAAACTGGTCTAAAATATATAGTCTACTTTACTCTGAAACTAATAATACATTATACGTTCATTAATTGATTTAAATTTTAAGAAAGATTCCGTGTGTGTGTGTGTGTGTGTGTGTGTGTTTATACACACACATATATAGTCTACTTTAAAAAAAAATAGACATGAGTTAACCTAAACAAAGGAAACTGAGGCACGGAGGGACGGTGGTTTTCCTGGGCCTTGGAGCCAACTTGGCTCCACCCACTACCCCTTGAGTGCAGAACACAGGGAGATGTGAGCTGGTGCCAGAGCTCTTTTTGAATTATATCATCACAAACCCTCCAGCCCCAGAGCAATCCCTTTCCAAGTGACTTTCCCATCTTTTGACCCATGAGTCAAGGACCAAGTGAATCTGAAAATCAATGAGAAAACTTCTGGATTTTGTAGCCTGAGAACTTTATGACACGTGAAAAGAAGCAAATGGGGGAGCTTTGCTTCCCTAAGGGGGATCCCACCTTCTCTGGAATTCAGCAAAGACTACCCGCAAGCAGAGAAGGGTTGTCTGTAACCCAGGGAAAGACGATCACTCGGCGAAGGGACCCCGATGCTCACAGAATGCATGAGCTTTCATCCCGGGAGATTCCTGTGCCAGTCATCCTTGCGCTTGAAGACTGCTCGATGCAAACTAGATTAAACATTTCAGAAACATGTTGTTTATTAAAAGCATAACTGGAGGAAGAAGTAAGTGCTAACACAATTCTATGAAGTCAGAGGTGCTCAATGAGGAAATACATTCAGGGTCTTGTGAAATTCGGCCAAGGAAGCTGGTGCAAACCACAACAAGGAAGTGGCCGCATGCCCGGGGTTGGGCCCAGAAGCAGGTATATAAGGGTCGGTGAAGCACAGGGCACCAGACCTCCCTCACCTCCTGAGTCTCCCTCCTCACCTCTCCTGAGTCCTTACTCTCCTGACACCATGGGGTGCTGTGGCTGTGGAAGTTGTGGCGGCTGCGGTGGCTGTAGCAGTGGCTGCGGCGGCTGTGGCAGCGGCTGCGGCGGCTGCGGCGGCTGCGGCGGCTGCGGCGGCTGCGGTGGCGGCTGTGGCAGCTGCACCACCTGCAGGTGCTACCGCGTGGGCTGCTGCTCCGCCTGCTGCCCCTGCTGCTGCGGCTGCTGCGGGGGCTGCTGCAGTACCCCTGTGGTCTGCTGCTGCCGCCGCTCCTGTGGCTCATGTGGCTGTGGCTCATGTGGCTGTGGCTCATGTGGCTGCGGCTGTGGGAAGGGTTGTTGCCAGCAGAAGTGCTGTTGCAAGAAGCAATGCTGTTGCTAGGTCAGCTCTGCCTCTAGCGTGAGAGATGTCTGGGGCTTTGCTCCCAGCGTTTGGTAAGACCTCCTCCATCCCTCCTGCCTGCTTGCTGCTGTCCTATTACTTTGATGTCTTAGAGCTGCTCATTCTGTCCTTGTGCTCTGAGTTTTAGGGCTGATTCTTCCCCTCCAGTGTGCTAGCATGGTGACACCAATTTCTTCTCCCTGTATTTTCCAGAATGTAACCTCCACCAGGTAACTATTCTCTGTCATCTTTGAAATCATGTCTCCATCTGGAAGAAAGATAAAGGAGCACTGTATATCGTCAGCCTTAGGGAATGGGAACACGGGCTCTCAGGTCAAACATCTACTTATATTATAAGCTTGATAAAATAAAATCATGATAGTTCGTATTTCATTTTCTTCAAAAAATTACTTATGATGAGCATTCCTATTGTACATTTGCTAACTTCTTTCCATTTCTATGTCTCTGTAAAAAAAAAAAGGTAATTCTTAATAAAAAAAAATTATTCTCATTATTCTAATGTGTCTCTCTGTTGTATAAGATGTGTACCCTCCCGGGGCACCTGGGTGGCTCAGTGGGTTAAAGCCTCTGCCTTCGGCTCAGGTCATGATCCCAGGATCCTGGGATTGAGCCCCGCATCGGGCTCTCTGCTCAGCGGGGATCCTGCTTCCCCCTCCCTCTCTGCCTACTTGTGACCTCTCTCTCTCTCTCTCTCTCTGTCAAATAAATAAAAAATATCTTTAAAAAAAAAAAAGATGTGTACCCTCTCATGACTGAGGTCAATGGAGCAGGAGACAAATGGTGATATTTAAAGACTTGGGGTAGGCTTCAGTTCATGGGTGATTGGTTCTATACTGTGCTATAATGGGTTTTACAGTAAAGATAGAAATCGGGGGTGGAGCAGGTAGACCCCAACTTTCTGTCGTTGTGTCATTGAGGGAAATTCCTGGCTCTCTTATACATGTCTTCCTGATATCTGTGTCTGCAGCTGAATTCTGGTTTTAAGTGTTGGACAACCCCACATAGCAGATCGCGTTTCACTCCATTGCTCTGTACATTTCACTCACTCATTCATTCACTCAGCATGTATGTAAGTGCTGTGTTAGGTATGAAGCCAAGCACCAGGGATCTAAAGAAGAACAAGCCTTTGAAGTTGATGTCTGAGAGGGAGAGGGAGAGTCAGTTACAAAATAGCATCCTATGTCAGGCTCCTTTGGTCACCCTTTCTCCACTCCTTGTCAATGATTCAAATAGATTTTCGTGTACATCACTGTACACAACTGAGTGTACAGCTGAGTACCACCATAACAGACACTCAATTCATTTGCTGAGTAAAATGACCAAGTGAGTGGTTGACATTTTCCATGGAGCTTTTTTCCCTGTCTCCCGTTGCATTTGACACAAATGAGCACCTGTCCTCCCTAATAAACTTTCATTCTCTTCCTAGTGACTCCCTCTCATCCTCTGTGTGTTTGCCCATCGTGGACACCCCAGTGCATCACGCTAGTCCTCTCCTCCATTTTCTACATCCTCATCTGATCTCTACTCTGTCTTCTTTTTTTTTTTCTTTTCCATAGCACCTAACACTTTCTAACATACCATAAAATTCAGCAATTTATCATGTTGACCCCATAGTATCCCCTCTGTCTCATCCCACGCACAAATGTACGTTCTGGAAAGCAAAGATTTCTCACTCTTTTGTTCACTGAAAGTATCTCAAGCACCTCAAACAGCATCAGGCACATAATATATACCCAATAAATTGCTGTTTGTTTTTTTTTTAAGATTGTATTTATTTATTTGAGAGAAGAGAGAGAGAGAGCATGATGGGGGGGAGGGAGAAGCAGAAGGAAAGGGACAAACAGACTCTCTGCTGAGCAGAGAGCCCAGCTTGGGGCTTGATCCTATGATCCCAAGATCTTGACCTCAGCCAAAGGCAGACACTTAATTGACTGAGCCACCCAGGTGCCCATAAATAGCTTCTTTTTTTGTTTTGTTTTGTTTTTTTTAATTTTATTTATTTATTTGACAGAGATCACAAGTAGGCAGAGGGAAAGGGGAAAGGCGGGGGCGGGGTGGGGGAGCAGGCTCCCTGTTGAGCAGAGAGCCCAATGCAGGGCTCGATCCCAGGACCCTGGGATCATGAGCTGAGCTGAAGGCAGAGGCTTAACCCATTGAGCCACCCAGATGCCCCCATAAATAGCTTCTTAATGAATAAATGATTTTGTAAACTTTTTTTTTATTATGAAACATGCCAAATATAAACGGAAGTGGAGAATATACTACAACACCTTCTTAGGAACCATCACCCAAGTCAACAATTATCAACATGACCAGTCTCTTATCATCTATGACCTCATCTATACCCCTCCCACCAGTGGATAATACATAATGAAATCCAGATCTCTTGTTACCTAATCAGCAAATACATTTACGTTCCTTCAAGTGAATGAATTCCTCATCATCTCTCTCTGATTTAGACTATGGCCAAGGGCTATCAGAGAAATACAGAAGGAAACTCAAGGTCCAAAATGAGGTCCTCTCTTCTCAGAAGGTTATGGAGGAAATTGTGACACCCTGGACCTTTAAGAAAATTCCGGTGTCCTCTGGGAAGGCCTGTCAGTCAACATACAAGAGCACTCTATTGCACAAAGAGCAGGATACTCCCACTCCCAGTGGGTAGCCTGGTAATTTATAAATCAATTTTCTGCAAATCATAGGAAGGTGAAAATAGAAAATCCAAGCCAAAAACAGGGCAGTGATCCAAAAACACATGGGAAACTTGTAATCAATTTCACTTCCAGTCAGAGTACTAGAAACCAAAAAGTATTTATCTTTGGGAAGGGTTTTCCATTTACCAACAGGTAATGAAAAGGGTTTTTGTTTTTGTTTTTCTCCCCATTTTAATCAATGAGAACTTCATAATGCTTTTTTTTAAAACCACCTCTGCCTAACAAAAACTTTTTAATAGTTGAACTATTTGTGTTGGAACATTTTCAAAGCATAAGAAAACTATGCCATCTCACAACCTTAAAAATAAAATAATAAAGTAAAATGAAACAAAATAAAATAAAATAAAATAAAAACACAGTGACTATAAACATTAACTCTGGAGCCAGGATGCCCCAATAAAAATCCAGACTTCTCCATTCACTAGCCCCACTGCTTTCTGCCTCACTTCAGTGCAGATGGGCATCTTAACTGTGCCTCTTACAAGTTTTGGGGGAAAGTAAATGGATTTATAGGCAAGGACATATTTATAAATAGATGCACACTGCATTCAGTTCATGCTGCTTTGTTACATTGATATGTCAGGCTATTACTGTAAGTTGCTCCTTTCGGGTTCCAGTACCTGGGGTACCAGGTAAGCTTTTGGCTGCATACCTCAGATTTCCTCCTCTGAGTTTAAAGGTTCGGGAGGCCTCTAGTTAGCATATGCAAAACGTCGGGGCGGGGCCTCGGAACTCGGTGTGTGGCAGGCTCCCGCCCCCGCCCCTACAGCCAGCGCCAAGCTTCACCCGGTGGGTCGGCCGAGGGGTCCTGTCCCGGGGGCTTGTTCTCCGGGGATGTGAGCGATCTGGCGACGAGACACCCCCTCCTCTAGGTAAGACTAGCTGCGGGAGGTGAATTTCTGGCAGAAACACCATCACCTCTGGGCCGCAGCACTCCTCTGTCTTCCAGTTTCCGCGGCGCGGGCGGGACGAGTACCTGCGCGGCAGTGGACAGGTTGGGACCGGCCTGGATTCCATCGCGCGCCTTGGGCGACGTCGCGCTGCGGCCCCTGTGCTCTCCTGCCTGCCCGGTGCTGAGGCTCCCCAACTAGGTCTGCGAGAATCTCACTTTCAGCCATCTGCCAAGGCGATTAAATGAGACCGCGACCCCGGTAAAGGGCCAGCATCCCCCATCGTTATACCCACGTGCACAGCTTCTAACTGAAAGGAAACTTGAGCGCAGAATTCTAGATTCCAACCCAAGAACGGAGAAAAAGGCCCCAGTGAGAGAAATGGGACTTGGAAATGAAGGGACATGGGACTCTATTTAGAGACTACGTTAATTGAGGTTAAAGGAAAACACAACCATATCTTACAATAATATTTCTGGGAAGGATACGTAATTATTTGTCAAGTCAGGATTGCCGCTATAAATGTGCAATAGATGTGAGGATTTAGATTGCTTAAAGTTTGAAAAGGGTGAAGAAAATGTTCTCTACAAATACTCATACAGAACTGTCTTTGCTGCTATCAAGACTGGAACACATTTGTATCTCCTAAAGCAAAGGTGTGTTTTCATTAAGGTACATATTTTTTTTTTAATTTTTTAAAGGTTTTATTTTATTTTATTTTTTTATTTGACAGACAGAGATCACAAGTAGGCAGAGGCAGGCAGAGAGAGAGGAAGGGAAGCAGGCTCCCTGCTGAGCAGAGAGCCCGATGCGGGGCTCGATCCCAGGACCCTGGGATCACGACCTGAGCCAAAGGCAGAGGCTTTAACCCACTGAGCCACCCAGGCGCCCCAAGGTACATATTTTAAATAGAACCAAACATAACAAACTTCTGAATATGTTTTTCTTCACACTGCCTTGGAAGTAGCTGAAATGAACAAAAATACTAGGTTTACTCAGTCATTACTGTTCAGAGACTATCGATGGTTTCTAAAAGTTGGGTAATTCAAGGATAAATACTTAAATGAATTTAGGTGAAGTTACTTACTGTGTCTGTTTTCTGAAGTTACACTCTCTGATCTGAGTGCCCAGCTGTGTTCATTCTGGTTGAATTTGCTACATGTGTTTACAGGAAACAGATGGGAAGGAAGCTTTATTGAGCAACTGCTATGTGCCTAGAACAAGACTGAGCAGTTCGTGAACAACCTCGTGAGGTGGGTGTGGTTGTCCACATTTGTTTCTTTTTTAATATTTGAGAGAGAGAGAGAGAAAGAGAGTGCACAAGTGGGCGGAGTGGCAGACCAAGGGAAAGGGAGAAGCAGGCTCCCCACTGAGCCGGGAGTCTGATGTGGGGCTCATCCCAGGACCCTGGGATCATGAGCCAAAGAGGCAAATGCTTAACCAACTGAGCCACCCAGGCGTCTGGTTATTCACATTTTAAGAACAGACTTGAGGAGGTTAAGTACTGGCCACAAACAGGGGTGAGGTGAGGAGGAATTGGAGCTTCGGACTCCAAAGTCATGTTTTTTCCACTGAACTGTGGCCACCACATACCCAAACCTGAAAAGAGAGTGGGAGATAAAGCCTAAAGCCGGGAAGGTCTTCAGTAAGATGTCAGGGTTTTAAATAGTCCATTCAGTTATTAACAACTATTAGCAAATCATTTAGAATAAAGGAATAAATTGGAAGTTATTTGGATAGGCTAGAGACATGATGAATGGTAACAAGTATGAAAAGATAATTTTGGGGGGTGCCTTGGTGGCTCAGACGGTTAAGCATCCAGCTCTTGATTTCAGCTCAGGTCATGACCTCAGGGACATGAGATCGGGCCCCGCATGACACTTTAAGGGGGGTGATCTTCAGGATTCTCTTTCTCTCCCTCTACCCCTCCCACCCCTCTCTCTTAAATAAATAATCTTTAAAAAAAAAAAAAAAAGATAATTTTTGGAAAAGGATGAGATGATGAAGGATGAAGCCTGGAAGGGGATGATGACTTCATCAGCAAATGTTTCACACAAGCCAAAAAGAATGATGCCATGGATGACAAAATGGAATCTGAAGCATGTGTTTAAAAGATCACTTGCCATTGGGGAGGGTATGGGCTACGGTGAGTGCTGTGAAATGTGTAAACCTGGCGATTCACAGACCTGTACCCCTGGGGATAAAAATACATTATATGTTTATTAAAATAAATAAATTAATTTGAAACAATAAAAATAAAAGATCACTTGCATCTGCTCTTGCAGTGGTCTTGACCAGAAGCAGAACTCTTCTGGCCTGCATGTTGAGTATGCAGTTCATACCTAATTCATGCTTTTTGAAGTTGCGTGGAGAGCTTCATTTGCGCAAATTTCCCTAGTGTTTGCTTTTGTCTTTTTTTTTTTTTTTTTTTTCCTTGGAGGCTGGATGGAGGGGGGATACAGAAAGCCTTATGAGTGGATGGTAGGTGATAGTTCTACTTCCTGGTTTCCTGAGATTCTAAGTCACTTAATAGAAAATTCGAGAAAAACTAGATTATTTTAGTTCTAACATTCAGGAAAAAGTGTTTTTGATATGTTTACCTCTCTGTCTGTGTTTCACAAAGATCTGTTTCTCTGTTTGTTTGGGTTTTTTCCTTCTAATGAGATTCCAAAAAGAGGGTGGCTGCAGAAGAGTTGGGTTCCTGTGTTGCAAGCCCTCAGAAGGGGGTGGGCTCTGGTGTATAAAGCCATTGCTCTTGACAACTCAGTTCGGAAGGACTCCAGACTCCCAGGAGAGGGAGGGGCTATGGGACAGGGACTCCCAGCAGGGAACATCAGGACGGAGCAGAAGTTGGATCTGAAGGCAGGAAACTGGACTCGGTTTTAGAAAGAAATAAGCTCAGGACACAAAAGAAACAGGTAACTCTGATTTCTCTTTGTATTATTTCGAAGGATATTCTGTGTGACCAGGCTTCCGAAGCTTGTGGGTCTGTTGTAGCTCTGATTTGTGGGCACAGTTTCTGTTCTAAATTTTCTAGGGAAGACCCAGTTAGAAAGATGCTGTTCTGTTTTCAGACTGTCCCATGTAGAATTTGAAAAACCTCAGTGCTTACAACAATAAGAAAAGTCTAAGGCTGCAGAGAGTCCCACAGAGTGAAATGTTTTTGAGGGGTAGGGGATGGGGAGAGGGAGTAGGATGTATTTTTTTTTTTTTTATTTAAGGCATAATTTACATACAATATAAAGTACGGATTTTAAGTTTGAGTGTTTGCAATTATATACACCCATGTATCCATATCTCATCAAGATATAGGATATTTCATCACTCCAGAAAGTTCCCTTGTGCTCTACTGCAGTCAGTTACTCCCCTGTCTCCCACCCTGGGCTACCTACTATTGATCCAGTTTCTACATTGTAGATTAGTTCTGCTGGTTTTAGGACTTTATATACATTAATGGAATCACAGTTTTGTGTCTGGATTCTTTGACAGAGCATAACTTTTTAAATATTCGTGCAAGTTGTGCAGTAGTTCAATGCTTCTTGTTGCTGATTAAAGCAGTATTTGTTGCTTATATACGTAATATTGTCCATTCACTTTTAATAGACATTTCAGCTTCTTTCTGTTCTTTCACTATTGTGAGTATATGAATTTTCTTGTACAGAGTGTCAAATGGTTTCCCAAAGAGTTGTTGGTATCATTTTACTTTCCCACAAGCAATGTGTATGAATTCTAAATCTTTGTTAACATTCGGTTTGCTAGTCTTTTTGTGCTTAGGTGTTCTAGTGGTTAGAAAATGGAAAACCTGTGGTTTTCCTTTCCATTTTCCTAATGGTATCTGTTGAGTAGCAGATACGGTTTTCTGATGAAAGGAAATCCAATTTATCGATTTATTTTAAGTCCAGTCTTTCTTACCATTTCGGTGACACATTTTGCAATCCCTGTGTCATAATCATCTGTTTTCCCTAGAGGTTACTCTGTGGTTCCTAGAATAGATGACGTCAAATTAGTTTTGGCGTGTGGAGTGAAGTAGAGATCAGTGAAACGCATTTTAAGTAAGATGAAGGCTAAGATACTGGAAATTGGTGAAAGCACCCTCCCATCCCTGATTTTGCAACAGAGGAATGGTAATTAAGCACCTCCCTGGGATCACTTCCCCATGCTGGTCTCCTGCTTTGGCTGGCTTGACTTAAGCAGACAGTCCCTCCCTTTATTTGGATATTTTCACTCAAAGTCCTATTCTCTTCTCCATTAATAGCAAGTAGATTGAAATGCATAATTAGTGTTATACTCTGCTGTCAGTGACAGGCATATATTTCAGTTCTCAGTAGTCAGATTTCGGGTTTGCTTCTGTCTGGTGAGGGGCTTGGCTCCAGCAGCGTTGAAAAACCTGAATGGTTGGAGCACTGGGTGTGGTGAAAAAACAACGAATACTGTTAGGCTGAAAAGAAAAAAAAAATTTAAAAAACAAAAAACAAAAAAAGTGAAAACTTAAAACAGCCTCTTGCTGTCTTCTGTGGACCTTTTGAAGGAAACAAACTTAGGTCATCATTTTGAATAAATATGAAATGAGACAAAAAAAAGAAAAGAAAAGAAAAGAAAAACCTGAATGGTGAGTTTTTGGAAAATGGGACCAATACTGGCCCTCACTCTGTTTTTAAAACAGCTTTGGAGCTTGGGGCGTGAAACCATTTGCAGATGTCATCTCTCTTGACCTGTCTCAAGTCCTTTGGCATTTAGAGGTGGTGAGATTCATGGTTATTTTAAATTGCCAACCTGAGGCTGTGTTAGTGGAAATTGATGTTTTGACTGCAGTAAAAGTTCTGGAGAATAGTGTGAAAATTAGGCGAGCCCATTCTCAGAGGCTGGTTGCCTTGTCAGGCACCCTTTCTGAGATGACTGAAATGTTCAGTAGGGAGAATCGGACAGGAATTGAGTGGAAACTGGGGATTCTAGATAGTTTTCTCCAAGCATATTAGCACCTCAGTTAATCTTGGCAGCATCTTCTAAGCAAACATAGAAGAGGATTTGAGGAAATGGTTCCTTTCTGCTGACCTAGTCTCTGATACATCAGGCCCTCGGTTGTGGGAAACCTTTGGAAAAACCACATTTGGGAAACATCTTTGCTTTGATAGGTCATCTTGTCCCCGGCATCAGGGAGGCCACAGCTCTGAAGTCTCTAGCAGTGGGAGGAGAATTCCATTTTCTCAGAGTGGGCTGAGGAATCTGATCACCCTAAAGTCCCCCTAACTTAGGAGGTCCACCCAGGCCTCACGGAGACAGGAGGCCCACCAGTGTATGCCAGTTTCTATAGTTCTTGATTTTTAATAGTTGCCTATTGTATGCAAATGGAAATACACTCCTAGGAATATTTGTGGCCACAAAGTTTTCATATATATACACAGTAGTACACATGTATAGCCTATTGTTTAGGAAATTGGACACTTTCCATGCTTGCCACTTAGATAAGGTCTACATTGGCACAGGCCCAATACAGTTCTCCAGGGCATAGATGAAAAACACATGAAGATTTTTAAATGGACAAATACAAAAAAGGTTTAGTTCACACAATGAGTCTGTAAGTTAGTTAAGGAAATACAGCCAAGTGACTCGCTGTAGACTTCAGCAACCAGGAAATGTGAGTTCTAGGTTTACCTTACAACTCAATCCAAATGGGGATCCTGGCAATGATAAACAAAAAGTTTTCCTTTCTCCATACCGTAGGATTATAATGACCAGTGAACTTCTTTTCTGGTCAGTATAAGTAAATTGGGAATTTCGAGGACACTATTATAAGTCAAATAATACTTATGATTATTATTATTAAAACTATGCACATTCATACAGAAAAGATATTGGCCTGAAGCCAGCTGGAAAGATTTAAAGACGTGGTTAAAAGAATAAAAAAAAAAAAGGAAAAAGTCAATAATATGGTAATAATTGGTATGAAAGCATAGATTAAAAACTTCAACTCTTGATAGCAAGAGACTGGAAACACACATAAGAGGATGAATAAAAAGAAATTGTTCTAAGGAAGATGAGAATAAAAATAATGAGAAACTACCCAGCACAACTTGATCATAGCTGAAACACAAGTAATCCTTACGTTTTTTTAGGATATGGGGAAAGGTCTATGAGCACCATAAAACAAAGTTGGTCTCGCTACACTCATCAGGAAACTGTGATTCTGAAGAAGGCTACAGCATCCCATGGACCCTGAAGAAAGGGAAGTGGCAGCAGAAGTAGGTGGCCTTCCAGACATAGACCCCAAGTAGAGACTGAGAGAAGAGACCAGACTCTTTCTGGAGGGTCCTTGGTGAATTTTAATGGAAAAATCATCATTATTTTCTTACCAGCAAAAAGAGTGAGGAACAGATCATTTCCAAGGTAATTTAGATGGGTCACTTCCCAGTACAAAGGTGTTTGAGGTCTCCCAAGCTCATGGAAGATCACATGTGCTGGCTGGTAACCCCAACAGTGCATGTGGCCCATTTAGCCCTGGGGCCCACGTGATGTGTTGCACGTGTGCGGATGGTGCAACTGGGTCAGAAGTAGGTGCTCTCTAGTCCACTGGGCAGGCAGAGCAAAGAGACTGTACCCCGCCCGGGGCTGCCAGAGGCTAATGCCCAGCGTTCACCTCCTCCATCTGCTGTTGCTAGACCTCTGAAGAGCTCTCCCACACGGCCCAGCTGCCCCAGGTAAGCTCTGGGGGAGATGTAGCTGCTGCTCCACATCTCCTCCAGAAGGAGCAGCTGATTCTCTCAGCCTTTTATGTTGTTTCTGGCATTTTCACTATAGATTTCAAATCAGGATAGTCCAATAAGCTGACTTTTGTTTAAAGAACATACTTTTACTGTATTTTCTTTTAACCAACTGCCCATATGATGTTCTTGTGCTTTTGGAAAAGTGGTAATGGAGCATGAGTCATGTATGAGAATTATTACTACAGGAGCAACTTTTAAGAGGATTATCTTATTTGGAAAACACAGTCAAGTGAGAAAATCAATCTGATTCCTGTCCTTGAATATGAATCAATGAAGTGAGGGAAGGTTTAGAGTATTCTCTAGGAGGAGGATAAAATTACAAGGTCAAAAATAATGATCAATGGAAAAGTAGCAAAAGGACAGTTTTTTCCAGGATGGTGCTTTGCCGTGAAGGCTGAGACCCTCCCAAAGAGAACAGGTATTCTATGATGACCTTAACAGGGATGCTTCTGAGAGACATGAATAAATACTTAGTCCTATATTTTCCTCTGCAACTTCTTTTTTTTTTTCCTTTTCTTTTTTTCTGAGAGAGAGAGCTTGGGTGAGCATGGGGGAGGAGCAGAGGGAAGAGGAGAGAAAGAGTCTTACGCAGGCTCCCCACCAGGTGCGGAGCTGGACACGGGGCTCAGTCTCATGACCCTGAGCTTGAGACCTGAGCCGAAATCAGGAGTCGGACACTTAACCAACTGAGCCACCCAGGTGCCCTTTTCCTCTGCAACTTCTAACCCCATGACTGTGTCCCACAGAAATATGTAATATACATTGTGATCATTCTTATATATTTCTATATTGATAACCCAAAAAAAAGCTCAGAAAAAATTAGCCTCACTATGTGGTGTACTTTGATACCTATTATATTTTATCTGCGAAGAGGACTTAAAAAAGAAAATCCTGTTTGCAACCCACTAGATTTTTTCACCACCCACGATCTGAACAACATTATTCTAAAATAAGTGGGAATTGGAAGCTCCAGGCTATGACCAGGTGTCTCAACAGGGAGGAAAGATTACTGAACTTGGAATTGGGAAAACCAAGCACAAGTCCAGGCTCTAATGTTGGTTAAAGGTGAAAACCTGCACACATATTACTGCCTCTGGCCCTCGATTTCCTCATCTATAAAATGAGGCCAATACCATCTTCTCTGTCTACCTCACAAACCTGTTGAGGAAAAAAATGAAATAATTTTCCAAAGTGTAGAAATTACAGACTGTGTAATTTGAGTATCATTGTCTGAGTCATGATGGCCCCAAAGAGTGGCATCTCCCCAGTAAGACAAAAATAAGAGACGGTGATCAATACTTTCAAGCTTAATGAGACCATTAGCCAGAGGTTTCTCCAGGAGAGAGGGAATGATTTGGGCAGAATTGTTCGGTTGGAAACCTAGAGGCCACATTGACAGTGCCTCTATGGATGGCTGGTGAGGAAACGAGAGGAAAATATCCAGGAGGCGGGAACCGAGGCACAGAAGTAGGAGGAAGATGTAAACTTGGTGCAACAGACCTGACCCTGAACTCAGCCAACCTTTCTTAGCTGAGTGGCCGTGAGGTTTGAGGAGGCTCCATTCCCATATCTGAGAAACTGGGGACACTTCAGATACTTATTGAAAATATGTATTTACAATTGATCCTTGTAATCATAGGGATGAGGAATGCCAACCCCCTACATGGCTGAAAATCCACTTACAACTTTTGACTCTCCCAAAACTGAACTATGAATAGCCTACTGTGGACCCGATACCTTCCTGATAACAAAAGTCGATTAACACATATTTTGTATGCTATATGTATTATATACTGTATTCTTTTGTTTTTAAGATTTTATTTATTTGTCAGAGAGAGAGAGAAAGAGAGCACAAGCAGGGGGAGGAGCAGGCAGAGGGAGAAGCAGGCTCCCTGCTGAGCAGGGAACCCGACACAGGGCTTGATCCCAGGACTCTGGGATCATGACCTGAGCTGAAGGCAGATGCTTAACCGACTGAGCCACCCAGGCGCCCCTTTATACTGTATTCTTACAATAAAGTAAGCTAGAGAAGAAAAGCATAAAGAAGAGGAAATAGAGTTACAGTACTGTACTATATTTGTCCAAAAAAGCCCACCTATAAGTGGACCCATGCAGTTCAAACCTGTTAAGGATCAACTACATATAATATTAAATATAATATGTATATATTATAGGAGTGCCTGGGTGGCTCACTCATTAAGTATCTGCCTTCTGCTCAGGTCATGATCCCAGGGTCCTGGGATGGAGCCCTGCATTGGGCTTCCTACTCAGCCGGAAGCCTGCTTCTCCTTCTCCCACTCCCCCTGCTTCTGTTCCTTCTCTCACTGTGTCTCTCTCTGTCAAAAAAATAAAATCTTAAAAAATAATATATATATATATATTCTATCTTATATCATATAATTAATTTATTTAATAAAACCAAATTTGATAATTATAATTATTTATATAATAAATATCTTATATAATTATTATATAAAACATATCATTATAGATCAGTATATATAATGTATGTAATTAGGATTGTTCTAAGGACTAGAGACAATAATTATGTATAGCAATGAATACAATATTTGGTGTAAAGCAGGAGCCAAGCAGACAATAGCTGATAGACTGCTGTCATTTTACCTGTGTGAATTGCAGGCTCTTACATAAGTAAGAGAAGAATCACTGCCTTCAGATGGTGGGTGAAAGGTCATGCTGGGCTGGAGAATTTCAGATACCTGTGTGCTGTATGGTATTTACTCAGAGTGAGACACAGACACTCCAGGACCCCTACTGAAAAAGGTTTTCAGCTGCCTGGGAAGGAATGGGTCAGAAACAGGGAGTGATTCGTGCACATGAAAGGGTTCGTGGGTTGGGGCAGACAGGGTGTGAGAGGCATGTCCAAAACATCAGAATCACCTGAGAATGTTTCCACCTGTCCTGGACTCTTCAGGGCCTGGAAAGCCAGAAAAGAATTTCAGGGTCACATGTCTATGGGTAGTTTTGCAAAAACTTCCTGGACAATTTCCATCCACTTCCCCCTCCACCTTGTTAAGCTCCAAGGCTGTGGCATGCAGCCAGTTTGCCCCAGGGCATGGGAAGGGGACAAGTGGTCCTTGGGCCTCCTGTGTTAGAATCATTCTGTATAAATGCAGATTCCCTGGCCTTCTGAGCCACACGTTAGGGATGGAGTCCAGGAGTCCCTATTTATCCAATTCCCAGGCGATCTGATGGGCGAGTCAAGTTCACAAGGTCTTTGTTAAGTGGCCAGAGTAGGAAAGGATTCTGGAATGAGGCCAATGCTAGACAAAGAGACCCTGGGCTGTGGGACGGGGAAGGAACAGCCAGATGCTCACCTCTGAGAAGTCTCCCAGCAGGCAGTGACCAGGCTGGAGCCCTGCAAGCTGAAGGCAAGACTTGGCCTCAGGAACGGTCTGGTCACTCCTGCTGCTCTGCCCAGTCCGCCCTGGGCTAAAGGATTCCTGCTAATGTTTGGTTAGATGGCTGATCCTATTTCCTTTGGCAGAAAATCTAGCTTTGGAGCCTGTGTTTTTTTCTGTGGGAAGGAGGCTGGAAAAGGAGCAAGGAAAGGAAGCCCAGCATCCTAGAATGCAGGTGTGAGCCCCCCAGATCTTTCTCAGTTTTCAACAACGGTCAGAGATCTTCCTTGTTTTTGCCTTGTTAAGCTAGAATCACTATGGATCCTCCAACATGAAGAGAGAAAAGGGAAGAGAGATGCCATGTGTTTGTCATTCTATGCCCAACATGGTGCCTCCAGATATCAGTCAAGGTGCTTGGTGCTCACAGGAAGCCCACATATGTAGTTAGCATCATTACCCCATTTTAGATGCACAACTGAACTTGAGACATTTGTAGAATTAAGGACCTCCTTGGCCTTCACCTGATGCAGCTAGCAGTACACTCTGGAAATGCAGACAAAGCTTTACTAGTTCTCAGTGGTGAGGTTTGACCTTCATCCTTCTCCTTCTGCTAGATGTACGATGTGTTGGACACTCTTATAGGCACTAAGCATAGAGCCGTGAACCAACCGAACAAAAAGTCCTGCCCTCCTGCTTACACTCTCATGGGACATAGACCATCTTTTTATGTGTGACCCAAATGCCATTAGGTAGGAGTATTAGGATAGTAAAGAGATGAAGGGATAGATAATCCAAGGGACTCCTAACACCCCAGGGAACCATAGGAGCACACCTAGTTCTCGGAGATGTATGGAGAAGATGATGACTTGAAGGTAGCAGACAATCCACAGTCAGCATAGATGGAAAGAATGTTCTAAATGTAGAGTCAGCAGATGTTACCCCATTAAGACCACGTTTTGAAAGATAGCCAAGCCTCAGTAGTTGCCTTCCCATGACAGACTTTTCTACAAGAACTGACTCACAAAGAAAGAAGGCCCCAGTAGTTTGCCAGTGTTTCTGGCAAGAACTCAGGAAGAGAGAAATCCCAGACATTGAAGGCTGAGGACAGTCAAACCCAGTATGCTTCTAGCAAAATTTTCACATTGTCAGCATTACTCACAGTTATAATCCCATCCAAATTCTGATTTCCGTTGTCTCTGCACTGTCTCCATCGAGGGTCTTGTTGACATAAACAGAGACAGCGTTCCCCTCATTTAACTTGAGAGGACTATGCCACTGACTGGGGTCAACTTGTGAAAAGATAGAGTGGTCCAGTAGGTCCTCCACACCTCCCTAGCCTCTAACAAATTCCTCTTCTTGGATACCTGGAATTGCATCCAGGGACTTGCTCTTCTCTCTCTCTTTTTTTTTTTTTTGTTAAGATTTTATTTATTTATTTGACAGAGAGAGATCACAAGCAGGCAGAGAGGCAGGCAGAGAGAGAGGAAGGGAAGCAGGCTCCCCGCTGAGCAGAGAGCCTGATGCGGGGCTCGATCCCAGGACCCTGAGATCATGACCTGAGCCGAAGGCAGATGCTTTAACCCACTGAGCCACCCAGGCACCCCCAGGGACTTGCTCTTCTGTAGTGAGCATCACTTTCTCTCTCTTGGGTCCACTTTCAAACTACAGTTGGTCCTGGAAGCTCAATGAGAAATCCTTTCCTTGCAGTGAGGAAAGAAAGTGTTTTCATGAACACACTCATCCTAAAGATTCCTCACTGCAAGGAAAGGTTGTCATTAGGTTGCTGCCAGCAGCCCAGGAAGAAGGGCCACCAGAACGAGATAGAGTGGAGCACAGGAGAGGACCCAGAGAGAATTCTGGATTTTCTGTCTGAAGTTTGAGTTTCAAGCAATTTTATTTGTGGCTTAGAAAAAAAAGCATGAACTATTAATTAGCTCCCTGCCCCACTGAGTGGTGTGAAACTGCAGACAGAGAGAAGAAATGGGCCCAGTGGTAATGAAAAGGAGAAGAGCAGTCTACAAAGTGATGCCTTGCCTTCCCAAAGTAGACTTAGCATCAGTCTGGAATGGGGAGAAATAGGGAAAAATGGCCAGTCAGATATTTATCTGGCTTAATTGTTCTAACTGAAGAATTATAGATTATAAGATTGAAGACACCTAACAAAAGTATCTTGGACATATGATATGTGTCAAGCACCATACAATGCAAGGGACAGTCTCATGGGGAAATAAATGTATAAATAAACACATGCCATTCAGTGTGTGGAAGATTTCAGGGTCACAGTGCAAAATAGAGTAAGCAGATTAGTAGTAACTTGAGCCACTAAATCTGCGGTAAATTGGATTTGACCTCCTAGAGGTACTTGACCTACCACGTGGACACCAATAACACACGAGCCAATGTTTTACTTACTTCAAGCATTAATTAACCCATGTTTATCATTTATTAGTAAGTACTCCTTACTATGTTCATGATGAAGAACACTAAGGAGGTGTAACTGTCCCAGCAATAATGAATAAGAAGCCCATTGACAGAGGATGGTTTGACTGGAGCCCTAAGGAATATTTGAGACACATTCATCACTCGCCTTTCCATTTCAGCTGCAGACAGATGAAACTTTATCCTTTCACAAAACATTTAGAGATCGGTTTTTTATATCCAGGATGCCAAAAGTAATTAAACATCAGCTAATTTTGACTTTGTTTCCATTTGATCAGCCATGGATTGTTTCAGAACTTCACCAAGTCATTCCTGGATTTATCCCACGGTGATCCTATGCTTATTTGGATTTTTCTCCATGATGAGACCCTCAGAACCCTTCCTTATACCGTATTTATCTGGACCAGATAAAAACCTGACCAGCTCAGAGGTAAGTTAATATACATACAGACATATCTTTTTTTTTTAATATTTTATTTATTTATTTGACAGAGAGAGATCACAAGTAGGCAGAGCAGCAGGCAGAGAGAGAAGGGGAAGCAGGCTCCCCACTGAGCAAAGAGCCCGATGGAGGGCTCGATCCCAGGACCCTGGGATCATGACCTGAGCCGAAGGCAGAGGCTTTAACCCACTGAGCCACCCAGACACCCACATACAGACATATCTTAACATGGTTTAATTTTACAGGATTTGAACAGGATGTGGGGTTAGGGTTTCATTCAACTTGAGACATTAACCCATTGACCTCAGTGATCCCATTTTCATGATATTTGCCATTTAATACAATGATTCTAACTACTTTTCCCTCCTCACACTTACAAAAATGGGAAACTGTAGCACATTGTATGTTTAATAAATATTTTAACTTTTATGGAGTTCTACCATTAGTCTTAACCCATGGTAACTTTCAGTGACGGCTTAGTTGATTCTGTTACACTAATCCTAGAGTAAAATCTCTGCCAGGCCTCCAGGCCTCACAAACTTTTGGGCTGCAGAGGTATAAGCAGGATCTGATAAAGAATCATATCAGTTCTTGAGGATAGTTACTCAGTTGTGAGAAACTATCAACCAGCCAGTGAGACATTAACAGCTTTATCTCAGTTTTATCTTCCCCAGAAGGCCAAATTCTCTCACTTCAAAGATTCACGTCCTTGTTTATAATAAGTGAAACAAGAAAACACACTCACTGAACTGGAGAATTACCCTGCGCTGGTTTTTATCCCCATCTCCAGCCAGAGCCACGAAAGTCCTGCAGAGTGTGGCTTCACCTGGAAGGCTCCTCCATACTCGTTAATTTGGTGATGAGGTGCTACAGACAGAAAAGCAAGCTTGTTGTGCGGTGATGTAAGATCAGTTTGCCACAGCTATGTTTCCAATGTTCTCCAGGTAAAAGCCTATCATGATGAAGACAAAACAAAGGACTAACAAATACAGGTCCCAAATCAAACAGTGAACCCAGTGGGGTCTGCTTCTGCAACCACTGTGGACCAGTTAATGTACCCAGGTTCCAAGGTGCCACTCAGTCCCACTAGCCTTTCCAATCACTGAACTTTCCCTCATCGTTGACCTTGGGGTCCACAGAGGTTGCTGTGGACAACAGAGGCACAAAACAAATACTGGTGTGGTGGAGCTGCCCCCACACCCATATCTTGCCCCAAAGATCAGCCCCTTCTGTCCTTCCTTTCTAGGACTGATCACTGAGGTCTGCAGCATTTCTGATGATAGCTGTGGAATACCCACATCAAGTTGAGGCCAGAATTGAGTAAGCAGAGATTAACCAGTAGAACTGGGAGGGAAAAGGCTTTGGGAACCCAGCAGATTTGGCCAGGAGGAAAATCCAATGCATTACTTGTTCCCACTTTGTAATTCTGCAAGGTTATTTACTCTTTGCTGTCTTCACATGTGTTCATTAGACTGTAGACATTTATGACACGGTGATGGATCACATAAACAAAAAGATTGTCACTTCTTCTAATTTTGTAGCCACTTTGTCTAATTTTAAAAATCTTTGAACAAGAAGGAATGGTATTTTCGAAGAGCCTGAAAAACTCCAAAGTGTCTGTTGAGCATTTTTTAATTAATTTAACTCAAATGTATATACTATTTAACTTTAAGAGAGTTCAGATTGCACATTAAGCAAATATATTCTTATGTTGGGAGGTGCATACATTTATAAATTGGTTTTGTTTTGGAGAAGGGAGAGGAACTCTCTCTTCCTGGAAAATCAGTTTTCTCTTGTGCTTTTCCATAATATGAAGAACATCCCATCCAACTGGATATGGAATTTGCTATTGGGCAAGCCACCTATACCTTAGTAATGTACTACCGGAAAGGTATTCCTTTCACCTCCCGGTGCCTCATGGTCACATGCTCCACTTTTCAACCTCACAGATCACAAATGAGATCTTCCCAATCTGGACATACTCTTACCTGGTGCTGCTGCTCCCCGTGTTCGTCCTGACCGATTACGTCCGCTACAAGCCAGTCATCATCCTGCAAGGAGTCAGCTTCATCATCACGTGGATGCTGCTCTTGTTTGGCCAGGGAGTGAAGGCCATGCAGGTGGTGGAGTTCTTCTATGGGATGGTCACCGCCACCGAGGTGGCCTACTATGCCTACATTTACAGTGTAGTCAGCCCCGAGCACTACCAGAAAGTGAGCGGCTACTGCAGGAGCATCACGCTGGTGGCCTACACAGCGGCCTCGGTGCTGGCCCAGCTCCTGGTGTCCCTGGCCAGCCTCTCGTACTTTTACCTCAACGTCATATCCTTGGTCTCCGTCTCTGTGGCCTTCGTTTTGTCCCTTTTCCTGCCAATGCCCAAGAAGAGCATGTTTTTCCATGCAAAATCCAGCAAAGAAATACGGAAGCAACCGAACACAAATGAGGCATCAGATGCTCCTTACAAAATTAACACACTGGGTGGTGAAGAGAAGCCCACTTCAGAAATACCCACCATTTCAGGGAACCTGGATGGTGGCCCTTTGAGCAGCCCAATGCCACAAAATGTAGCACTGAGTGTTTTTGTTCAGTGGTTCCAAGATCTGAAGGAGTGCTACTCCTCCAAGCGACTATTTTACTGGTCCCTGTGGTGGGCCTTCTCCACAGCAGGTTTTAACCAGGTTTTGAACTATGTTCAAATCCTGTGGGATTACAAGGCACCGTCCCAGAGTTCTTTCGTCTATAATGGGGCAGTAGAAGCTATTGCAACCTTTGGAGGTAAGCAGGCATTGATTTATCTTCCTTTAATGGCTACTCCTGTTAAGTTTATGTCTTCAATTGCTAAACTCCATGGTGGTAAACTAGTTCTGTTTGGAGGGCATATTAATGTTTTTTTTAAATAGAAGTCACTGGAAAAAAGAAAAAGAGGACCATGACACTTTTATTCAGTGTGGTAGAGTTATAGCCAAATAACTCAAGAGCTCAGGATTAAGCACCAGATGATTAAATTCTGGCCAAATTCATAAGATTCCAATTCACCATCAGGAAAGGGGTTAATAATGCCCCTTCTTCTTCCAGGTTGTTTTTATATCCAAAGGAAAATACTCACCTTGTATATAAGTAAGGAGATTTTATTATTTTAGTAAAATAGATTGGACTCTCAAGCCTTCCAAATTATAATGGGAAGAGTTTTGTTAATATAGGACTTAATTTAGCTAGTGCCCACCTTTAGCAATTCTAGGTTCCACACCAAAAATTTCCCAAAGTAGCTTTCTTAAGAGATTTAAGTGAGAAGTGGAATAAATGTGAGAGTCAAGATTCCAGTATCAGAAGGAAATCTGCCTTTGAAGTTTACTCTACAATAAATATTTATATCCTGGTGAGTGGAAACTTTAATTCAACTAAGACTTTAAAGATATTTTCTAGGAAGTAGGAGATTTCCACACCCTCATTTACCAAAAATTTCAGAAAACTCATGTATTGTCTCTCTTTTGGGAGGCTTCACCTTAACTCCTGCCCACCAGGACTGTGCTGGAATTGGTTCACTGAAATTCTTTCTCCTGTGTTCCAAATTGGGGGGGGTGGGGAGGGGAAAGAATTTTATTTCCTTTGCAGCACTGATTCTTTACTGGCTCACACATGGAAAAGTTAATCAAATATCAGTGATTTGAAACATAAATACCTTTCATTTTGATAAAAAGAACTATAAATACTAACTGTCATGACTGCCAATTATTCAGTCTCTTAAACTCCATAAGTCAGTATAGAGTTCACTGAGAGTAAATGAGACCAGATCTCAAAGACGTTGAAGTGGAGACCAGAAGGTTGGGGTTACTAATGAAGACTAAACTTTTCTACCCAGTGCAACACATCCTTAACCCACTGAAAAAATTTATAATAAACAATGAACAAGAAAGGCAAGTATGGACAGGCTAGGTATACTACCAGAGCAGCCCTTTCACTCTTGTCTGTCCCAACCCCTTGCATGTTGTAGCAAGTGACTGGGTTTGTGTATCATTCCTCCCCACATTGCTATGAACCTTTCTGACCCCTTTCTAAAGAACCTTTCTGGCCCGTCTCCAGGGTGCTCTGCAGGGCATACGGTAGTTGCCAATTAAAATTGTGGCAACTACCTGACGGAAAGAAGAGGAGGTAAAGAGAGAAGCTAAAAGAAAACACGGTTGAGAAAAGGGTAAATCCACATTTAGGTGGATCACACTGTTTCTGTGAAAGCCACATATTCGCCTTGTAGATTTGGCTAAGATGTGGCTTTGTAAAGAGAGCATGTTGACCCTATCCCACGTGCAGAGTCAATATGTTGGAGCTCCCTTAATGTTTCTTTTTCAGGGGCCGTGGCTGCCTTTGCAGTGGGCTATGTGAAAGTCAACTGGGATCTTCTGGGGGAGCTGGCTCTAGCCATCTTCTCCATCATTAGCGCAGGCTCTCTGTTTCTCATGCATTACACGACCGACATCTGGGCATGCTATGCTGGCTATCTGATATTCAAGTCCAGCTATATGCTTCTTATAACCATAGCAGTGTAAGTATTACCAACCATTTCTCTCCACTCCTGAAACCACACCATATTCCCTCTTCACTAGCATTTCTATAGTTCCTTGCAGAACTTTGGAAGGATTTTAATCAATTGTAGTATTTTAAATGTTGATTATATATTAAATGGGACACAGTTAAACCATGTTTTCACTTAACTATTTGCCCTGTGAATGTTACTAAGATTAGTCATCAAAGAAAAAAAGAGTTCTGTGGGTTCATAACCAAAAACAATGATTGTGATTTTTACTTCAGACTCTTTGCCCTACCAAGGTGTGGTGCAATCTGATTTTGAATGATTAAGTTTATTGTTAATTTCGTTTAGTTGTTTGTGTCATTCCAGGTATGTACTTTTGTGTGAAGCAAAATAGGCTCAGCAAGTTATAAAAAGTTGGATACTGAAAAAAGTAGATGCAACGATTATAAAAAACTGTATATCCCAGAAATCATATTTTTAACAATGAAAAATGTTTTGTTCCATATGGAAATCAGAGGCAGCTGACTATAGGAAATGGGCTTTGGTATTAACCAAAAGAGATAAGAAATATTTGAATTTCAAATCATTTGAAAGAAGTAGAGACAGAAACTTTGTTAAGTTTTGGGATTTAGGGATGCCTGGATGGCTCAGTTGGTTAAGCCGCTGCCTTCGGCTCCACTGCCTTCGGCTCAGGTCATGATCCCGGGGTCCTGGGATCGAGTCCCGCATGGGGTTCCTTGCTTGGCAGGGAGCCTGCTTCTCTCGCTGCCTCTGCCTGTCTCTCTGCCTGCTTGTATGTACTCTCTCTCTCTCTCTCTCTGGCAAATAAATTAAAAAAAAAAAGTTTTGGGATTTAATGTGTCAAAAATGTTTGATAAGGAATTGACGAAACACAGAAATATAAGTAGACTTCGGAAAGATCATGGAACAAAAGAAAGAGAATAAGCTTGTTGGCAAGTTGACTTTTTTAATGGAAATATGTCAGTTTAATGAATCAAACTCATGTCTCTTAAGTTTCTCTTTTCATGCAAGAGGACATTGTTAAGGTAGGATTATATCGCTTCTTTTCTTTTTAAGAATCTTCAGAACCAAAAGTCTTTTGCCTTTGTTCCATGGAAGAGCTCTAAATAACATACACTAGCCAGTCATTCGTGAGTTGTAAGATGTCAAAATCCATATAATTATTAAAAACAAACTAATTACAGATTCACTCAGTTGCACAGCCAGCCAAGATCTGGATCTTCCAAAGAATAAATACCTCACCTACCCAAATTTGAAACTGTTGATACAATTGACAGTAAAAAGAATAACTCTCCAAATGATTGCACAGATGGGGTAGTGCTGGCATTTTCATAAAAATTCGCTGTGAAACAGTATCTAAAACCAGATAGCATCACATATTCTCAGGTTATGAGAACTTAGAATATTTAGTTTTCACTTCTGGAAGAATTAAATTGGATTGGAGTAATTGTGATGTATTTCCTCATCAGGTATTTTAATTCAGCCTTCAGCTGTATTTTTAAAATTAATTCCCTTTCTTTGCTCTCCCTGTTTGTCTAAACTGGAGGAGATTTAGACAGAGTATTGGGAACAAGACATCGCTTTTATCTTCAGTTTCTGTTTTTTAAAGATAAGAGTCCCTTGTGTATTTTGTTTAAAAAGAAACGTAATTCAACATTCAATGACAGATTTCAGATCGCAGTTAATCTGAGTGTGGAACGCTACGCCCTGGTGTTTGGAATGAACACCTTCATGGCACTGGTAATTCAGACCGTTATGACAGTGATCGTTGTAGATCAGAAAGGACTCAACCTGCCAATCAGCATTCAGGTAAGCTGCAATATTGCTGTTTTCCTAGTCAGGTAATTGGGGGAATGTAGAATACCTAGGTAATCTGAAAGGATTTTCCACTACATCCAATATTTAATTTCTTGAATTGCTTAGTTGGGCAAATTTTAAAATAAGCAATTCCTTAATTATCATATTGTAACACAGGTTTTCAGCAATAAGCACAGTCGATTAGCTTTTGCCTTTGGCTTCTAACACCTCATCAGGTGCTAACTCCGGTCATTGTGTCCCCTGTATGTCTGCTCTCCCTCCCATCATACCCTTCCAAGGGTTCGGAGATTTGACTAGAAATGGTACATGGCTGCAGAGCTCAGTTCCTTTTCCCTGCTCTACTGCGGGACTTGAAATTAGCCCAATTTCACATTTTACATTTGGATCTGGGAAAGGGAGGGAAGAGCATGTAAGAAGTAGCCTCATTATATAAAATTTACTTATAGCATTGCACTACCCTGCAGACATAAACACATAGATTAGTGGGATTTAGTGTTTTTTTCACTTTGGTGGTGTTAACTGGGGTTTGAACCCAAGTAAACTTGGCTCCAGAGCCCACATTCTTAGTTACTGCATTTCTTACACTTTTATAGCTGATTCTTCTAAGATAGAAGAAAATATTGTGCAAATCTAAATGACGCATGTTAAAGTCCTAGGTCTTAGTTATCCCACAATCCAAGCAAATCAGTGCCATGACTGTGTCATATTTTATGTGTGTCTAATTAATTCCATTTGTTTTTCTCTAGTTTTTAGTTTATGGGAGTTATTTTGCAGTTATTGCTGCCATTTTTCTAACGAGAAGCACGTACATCATCTACTCAACCAAATGCCAAAAGCAAGCACAGAGCTCTCCAGCAAGTCAGAATCCAGATGAGCCCTACCCAGAGGGACCAAGGAATATCATCACAGGAACAAAGCTCTGACCTTACGGCAGCCACTGCATCCACTGAACAAGGACCTTCTTGGTCACAAAGTCACCGAGCGCCATAAATTGACACACTTCCAAAGTCTGGATTTCAATGAACCTTTTCAAAACCACAACAAAATCTTAGTTTTAGACCAGATACTACGTGCCCAGCTGGATGCAGTTGACAAGACCCGTCATCTCAGTCAAATAGCCGACGTTGGGTACTCCAATGAGTAGCAAGGATTGGGAAGTTCTGGTTTTGGTTACTCCCTAGGACCTATCAATGGCATGGAAACAAACCACGAGAAAACTCCAGTCAACCTGCAGTTGATGTTCCCCATTCGTAAGCAGAAATACTAACTGGACTGACCCCTTTGCTTGTTTTAGATATTTTATCTTACCAAAACAGGCAAGATATGGACATTTTTTTTTAATCACATAGCCATTTGCCTCCTTCTTTCATTAAGTGTATTTCTATATTACTTGCAGTTCTCTGCGAGAATTTCAAGGTCTGGTCCCATTTCTAAGGACCTTTCTTCAATCCTGACGACATGGTATTATTCACAAGCGATTATTTGATTATATCACCAATTTAATTCTGTCATGATTACTTTTTACTTTGTGTTCTGCTTAGCTTTGTTGTTGAAACTTGACCTCAGGAATAGCCCCAAACATTCCTCTGTGACCACAGAATGACATTCAAGTCAATTGCTGGGGGCCCTAGGGGAGGCAGTGAGTTTTCTCCCTACTATGACCCTAGATGGGTGTTTCAATGCTGTGTCGGTGTGATCTCTAAAATAGAAAAACTTAAGTAGAAATTTTCAGAGTTTCTAAAAGTATTCGTAAGTAAGAAAACACTGATGAGGGGGAACACCTACTTTTTAAATGGCAGAGATTGTGCTACATAAAATAAGGTGAGCAAAAATATTAAAGAGCCTTTCTAAATTTTTGATGAATTGTGCTGAGAATCGTCTGTGCTTGTGTCCTTTGAAACTTCAAAAGAGGACACATGGAGCGGTCTGCCATGGAAATAAAGAATGCTAATTCAAGATTTATGTTTCAGATATACTTCTCTCCAGATTCTAAAATTTGATTACTGGACTGAAAATAAAATTTACCCCCAAAGCCAACACTTACTTAGTAGAGAAAACTAATGACATTCCTACTTATATCAAAACCAAGGAGAGGGTGATCACTATTATTCTCCTTATTTAATTTATTGTACTAGAAGTATAAGCCAACACAATTACACAAGGGAAAAAAAAATGAGAAGAACTGTAAAAGAGAAAGTAAAACTCTCACTATTCTGAAAGCAAGTATACACCCAGGAGACTCAGCAAAAAGCTGAGATCGCAGTATATAGAAAGTATATAGAAATCAACTGCCTTCATGATACAATGACCATTTAGAAGATGCATGGGAGTAAAAGACCCAATTTATGGTAGGACAAAAATAATACAAAATAATTACATGCAATCTATTTAATAAATATATGAGGCATATATGAATATGCCTACAGATACTTCTGTAGATTACAAGGTAACACTTAAACACATGGAAAAGCGTATATTGTTCTTGGTTAGGAAGAAAAAATACACAAAGATATCGTGCTTTCCTTTTTTTTTTTTGTTAATATATAATGTGTTATTTGTTTCAGAGGTTCAGGTCTATGATTCATCAGTTTTATATAATATCCAGAGCTCATTATATTTTCATCACCCAGTTGTCCCATTCCCTCACCCCCCTCCCCTCCAGCAACCCTCAGTTTGTTTCCGATAATTAAGAGTCTGTTATGGTTTGCGCCTCTCTCTGGTTTTGTCATTTTACTTTTCCCTCTTTTCCCCTATGACCATGCTTTCTAAATGAATTTATAAGTTAAATCCTATCCTAGAGGAAAAAATACATTTTTTTTCCAGAACTAGTGATTCTAAATTATATTTGGAACATTAACAAGAACCAAGAAAATAGTTTGTCAAGGGGGAAAATGAAGTTAAATTATTTGCAGAGAATAAAATTCTATTTAAACTCTCATCTGCAGTAACATAGCAACATGAAGAGACAGTCCACTGGAAGAGAGTACAAAGTTCTGAACCAATCCTTAGTTCTTAATGGGTTAGACTATGATTAAGATAGCCTCTCATACAAAAAGAAGAAAAAGATGGAATATTTAATAAATTGGAACAATTTTCTTCAAGGAAAACAAAGTTGCACCCAAGAATGATAGAATAATAGAGTAACTCCGTCCATATGTAATATATATGTATTAAAGCACAGATTAAAAAAAAAAAAAAAGGAAGGTCATCTGGGTGGCTCAGTCGTTAAGCATCTGCCTTCAGCTCAGGTCATGACTCCAGAGTTCTAGGATCAAGTTCCACATGGGGCTCCCTACTCAGTGGGAAGCCAGCTTCTCCCTCTCCCACTTCCCCTGCTTATGTTCCCTCTCTCGCTGTCTCTCTCTCTGTCAAATAAATTAAAAAAAAAAAATTTTTTTTAAGAAACAAAGAAGAATGAAATGTTAAAAAAAAAAAAAAACAACAAAAATACTAGGGAAAAAATATAAACATTTTATAACCTCAAATCTTTCTAAAGTAGTATAAAAGTCATGTAATAAAGTGAAGTCATGTAATAAAGTGAATTGACAGCATAAGACTAAACTTAACATATGGAAGAAAAGTCACTGCAAACAAACCCAAAAGAAAGACGATAATCTGGAGTAAATATTGCAATGCTTCAAAGCTGCTTTCCTTAATTTAGAAAGAATGAATACCAACTGATAAAAAAAAGATCAGTTACCTGATAGAAAAAATGGGCAAAGCATTTGAACAGGGAATTCAGAGAAGGCAAAATACAAATGGCCCGGACATGTAGATGATATTTAAATTAACTCATGAGGGAAACGTTTATTAAAGTACAATGGGATACCATTGTACTAGAAAATAATCCAAAAGTGTAACAATCACTTGGTTCTCTGGGAATGAGTCAACAGTCAGTCTCAAAGATGGGTGGTGGGGGTATAAATTTGCTTCATTGCTGTGAAGGAAAACTCTGCACTCTCCCAATTACGAATTCCACCTATAGATTTCTCTGGTAGAAATACACACTACTGATGAATTGCCTGCCTGGGAAATGACTCGCACAGGTGTCTTTCATTACAGTAGTGTTTCCGAGAACAAAGGATTAGAAGCTATTTAAATGTCATTATATCGAGACAGGGAAAATGTATTATGGTGCATTAATATATTCACTTGTAATAATATTAACTGGATAAAAAATTGAGGAAGAGACTTACATAGTGATAAAACTATCTAAAATAAATTATTAAGTGGGAAAAGTCAAGTGCCAAAATAATGAGTACGGTAATTCACTATTTGTGCAAAAGTAAGGTGAAAAATACCTGTATCAGCTTATATACACACATACAACTTTTCTGGAAGTACAAACAAAACTGCTAACAGTTACCTGCTCTGGAGTAATGAGGAATGGGGGAGGGGAGAAAAAGGCATCTTTCCATGCCTTTTGAAGCTTATACCACGTAAATTACCCATAACCAAAATTGAAACGCTAACTCTTAAAAAGTGTTTAGCTTCTTGGGATATAAATCAGCATCGAAGAATAAGGAGCTGGAGATTTTTATTTTTTACATGTAACCATTCTGATTTTTTTTCATTTTTTTGTAATATGCATGAGTAACCTAAATGTACATGTATAATCAAAAGGAACAAATGCAGAAGACAAAAGAGTATTTTGAAAAGAGGTTTTTTTCATTCGATATCTCATTAAAGAGAAAGGTTTTTTAATATTAAAACATAGATTTGCTTTGTAAGGTGTGGGGTTTCTTGACTGGTTGTAACACTTTATGGAGAAAAACGTAAAATGCTTTGTTTTGTACGTCGTGGAAACGACAAACAGACTTCATAAACAACAGAAGTAAGGGGCTCGAAATGACAAGAGAGTAAACATTTCTGAGAAGAAAAAGGTTATGGTTCCAGCTTGTCTACACTTGCCCTTTGTCTATACGAGGCCCTTGATTTCGGTGAAATATTTAGATCCGGTTTAAGGAAAGTGTCACGTGAAGGGGCACTGGGGGCGCATTTGACAAATAAGCAGGGTCGCCGGGTCTTTCAGGAAGGAGCACGCACGGCAGCGGGTGTTGAAAGGTCTGAGGGAAGTGCCTGCCAACGTCATGGAAAAATGACAGGTGTCTGCGAGCGGTGCCCAGCGACCTGGCCGGGCCTCCCAGCAGCTCTGAGTTTGCGTGGCTGCGGCGCACGCGCACCATTTCCCTCGGCCAAGGGGACAGGTGCACCCACTTGCCATAGCAGAACACAGGCAGAATCGCTTCAGGTTGTTTTCCGCATTTTTCTGCACTTTGCACTTACTTAATTTCTTCTAATTTTTTGACCTCCTTCACCTGTTTCTCCCCCCACCATCGCCACCCCCGACAAATAGCTTCTACCTTATTACTTATTCCAACATCCAGAAAAGAATCTAGAGTTCCTTCTCATTTATATGCTTACTGGAAACATTGAGAGTTTTTGCCACTTGGAAGGAGGCTGGTCCCTCTACTGGACAGAATTCACTTGCATGCCTGTCCCTAAGAATTATTTCATGTTGCTTTTAGATATCTGCAATGTCCAGATATGGAAACTAGCTCCCTGGTAACGAAAAGCTAGAATCAGGTAACTGGCAACATGTGCTTTAGAGTCTAGACAGCGTCCGTCTCGTTCTTTCCTGATGCATAGATTCTGTCCTATGTATCAAAACACCTCACATTCAGTTGAAAAGTAAAAAAGCAAGACGAAAGCACAATATTCTGACCCGATCATGGATTGGATGTTCCTTTACTCTTGCAGAGGCAGAAAAACATCACCTGTGGGAGGCCAGGGCGGGGGGTGGTGGAAGTGTTCTGGTTGTGTCTACACTGAGTGGGAGGGAGGCTGCCCTGGGGGTCTGCTCTGTGTCTGTGGTTCTAGGACTTTGAGCCACTGAGCACAAAATTCTGAAGAAATTCTGAATTAAGTTCCTTCGATCTTGGCAGTCTGGGGAAGATGTTGGCTTGCATTTTTTTTTTCCCCAGCCACCCATATTCTCAAAAAGATCTAGATCCAAACATTAAGTCTCTGTTGGACTTTACAGGGGAATTTGGCTTCAGGGGGTGTATCCCTGGATGTCTGGACTATGCCCTGACAGTTTGGCAGGGAGGGAAGTGGCTCAGAGGACTGGGAGCCGGGCAAACTCCAGCACTGGCAGTGGGAGAGGCAGAGAGCAGAACTCGTCCGGAAAGGAATAAAAACTAGCAGAACTGAGAAAAGATAGCTTGTTGGATTTGCCAACCTCCTGTCTCCCTGACAATGAAAGAAGGAATGGGAAGGTCTGATGTGGTATTTGATGGAGCTTCTGGGGGATTTTGGTTCATGCCATCAACATGCCCCACTGAAAATATTCCTGCGTGCTGCATGACTCGGGGGAGTTTACTTCACGGTTTTTGCACCCCAGTGTTCTCATCTATAAAATGGGGGACAAGAGCAGTCTTACTTCATGGGATTTTTGTGAGGACTAAATGAGCAAAGACGTGTATATCAAGTACCCAAGAGCACCCAGCACACAGTAAAGGCTTGGTAAGTCTTGGCTGATATTACTAGTAATAATTACCTTTCTAAATGTGAGCTGTCCAGGCATACATATTTTCTTGAGCTGCCTGAGTTTTGATTGAGAGACCACATTAGTGGCATTTTCCTAGGACAGTTGCAATTCAAATATCTCATGGTACTGCCTAATTATAGTGCAGAGCATACGTTTTGAGTTTTGGAAACAATGGCCATTGCTCTAATGGCAAAAGGAGACTAAACTTGTCTGTGTGAGGCTGAAAACCTTGAACTGCCCTAGTGGAGATTCTAAGTAGTAGAACATTTTTATTAATTATTAATTCAGTGCTTGGTCTGAACCAGACATTGTTCTAGTTCCTGCAGTTAGCTTATTTTTAATCAGAAAGCTTCAAAAACCCAGGCTTCTTCATTTTCTATTTGCAGCAAAGAAACAGAAATTAACTCTCCTTATTTCCTCTAGCATCAGCTTCTGCTCCAGCAGATACTGGCCCAGATTAAAACAACATATGCTGGCTTTAATCTAAATTTACCATGGCTTCCCTGCTTGAACACTAGAGAGTAAATTAAAATGTTATTTTATGTGAAGGTATGGGCAACTTAACTAAATGTTTATATTTCCATTGTCAGGTATCCAGTTTTGGTAGACCACTTCCCCAGTGTCAGTCCGTAACTTTCTAGTTAGAGTTTATTCTAGGGACACTGTAGGAATTGGTGGGTTATAAGGAAGGGTGTAAAACATAGTTGCCAAATAATGTCAGCTTTTTAGGCAACGGGAAGCAAGTCATTTTACAAATTTATTTTCACCAGTTTAGCTCTTCCAGACCTTCGGAATTTAAAAAAAAAAAAAAAAAAAAAAAGCGTGGGATGGGGGCGGTGCAAAACAGTATTAGAGAACTTAGCTGTGTCCACTCCATAGACCATGTTACTAGAGGTATCACACTGGAGTTTCTCTTCGGCAGGCAAGGTGACTCAGGAAACTAGCGGATTTTTTTTTTTAAAGATTTTATTCATTCATCTGAGAGAGAGAGCATGAGCAGGGAGAGGGGCAGAGGGAGAGGGAGAAGCAGGCTCCCTACTGAGCATCGAGCCTGACATGGGGCTTGATCCTAGGACCCCGGGATCATGACCTGAGCCAAAGGCAGATGCTTAACCATCTGAGCCACCCAGGCGCCCCTATAGGAAACAAACTGAGGGCTGCTGGAGCAGAGGTGGGTGGGGGCATGGGGTAATTGGGCGACAGACTTTAAGGAGGGCACATGATGTGATGAACACTGGGTGCTTTATGCAACTGATGAATTATTGAACACGACATCTGAACCTAATGATGTACTAGATGCTGGCTAAATTGAATTTAAATTTGAAAAAAAGAAAGCTAAGGGATGGTTCTTGGGGGATCAGGGGAGGCTGCAGTAGTCATAGCAAATTCACAGAGTATTTGGGGAGGAGGCACATCCCACACTCTGTTCCCTTCCACTAAACACAAAATGAGAACCCTATCCTTTTTTTGTTTGTTTCTTTCCTTTTCTGTCTTTTGAAATGATTATAAGGACAACTGACCTAAGAATGCATGTGAGCCTTGAGGTTATTATATAAAATCCACAGTGCTGACTGGTGGATGAACGCCAGCCCTGTGAGCTACAGCCACATAGAGGGAGAAACATGCTGGCCAGGAGCCAGCTGCCAACGTCTGGAAGTGACTCAAAAACAGGTCGTAAGTGATAGGGCAGGAGAAATGGGACAGGACGTTAGCAGCAGCCAGAGAGGGAGGTGGATACCTGAATCTCCCCGCTGAGAGACCAAATTGCTTTGGAGATCCTAGAAAGGGAGTCTTTCTTGAAGGAAATGGAAGGGGGCAAAATGCATCTAGCTTTGGAAATAGGAATTAAAGTCAAATGTCACGGAAGAGAAAGGCAAGTGTGCGCACTCAAAAATTCAACTGGATGAGAGGTTCCAGGAAGCAAAAAGGACTTTGGATGAGGCTGGGGAGTGGGGGAAGTGAGATTATCATAGGAAGCTAGCGAAGTAATAGCAGGAATGTGTCTGACTGGTCTTCTGGCCACTTAACAAAATTTGGTGCTGAGAAAATCCGAAAACGTAATGTCTCTAAGCGGTTGTTGATATGATAGCAGGGATTTGTGTTTAATACCAGGAGAGATCAATTCCCTGCTGATGCAGAAGTGGAGGTCTCCTTACTCTGGAATAAGGATCACTGGTCCTTCCTTCCTGTCTGCCGAGGATAGCATGCCATGGCGTGCCACGGCGTGCTTCATTGCTCAATCAAGGTGTTCTGCAGGTGTTACAGGTCTGCCCTACAGACCGGAACTTTGAGATCGTGGCTGATTGGAGGCTGGCTTTGTGTCCCAGTGGAGCAGAGGACAGACCGCCACGCTCATCTTGTGAATTTTGGTTTTTGCTGACTAATGATCTCCTTTTGTATAAAGCCTCCTCTCCTCTCGATTTTAAGACCACAAAGGTAAGCCCGACCAAGTTTTAACTTGTCTGCTGGAGGAAGCAGCTGATGAAAGACACCTTTCTAGTTTTTGCTATAGACACTGGTTCCACCAAATACAGGACCACTTTTGCTTCGTCTTCATACGATAAAACAAAGTGTGGTAAAGTATTCATTCCGGGGCAGGGTGGGGGGTGTATCAGAACAGAGAGGGCAATAGCAAAATAATGATTTGTATAGAATTCTGATTTCTACTCCTTGTCATGGAGAAGGTACATGAGTCAAATAATAGTTTAAATGTCATTGCTTTTTAGATTTTGTCCAGGGTTGGACAGGGCTGCAACATTTACTCAAAACTGTACACTATTAGGTGTAACAATAAAGGCAAAGCATCCTCGAAACAACTTCTGTAAATGTCCATTGAACTGATTTCAAGGATGCCTGCTGCCCTCCTCAGCCATAAAAAGAATGAAATCTTGCCTTTTGTAACAACATAGATGGACCTGCGGGGGTACTATGCTGAGGGAAATAAGTCAAACACAGGAAAACAAATACTGTATGATTTCACTTACTTATATGTGGAATCCAGATAACAAAATAAATAAATAAAACAAAACAGAAACAGAAACAGACCACAGATACATAAAATAGAGGAGGAGGGGCTGGAGTTGGACAAAACAGGTGAAATGACGAAGAGGTACAAACTTCCAGTTTCAAAATAAATAAGCCATGGAAATATATTATACAGCATAGGGAATATAATAATATTATTACAATAAATTTGTATGGTGACAAATAGTAACTACACTTATTGTGATGATCATTTTATAATGTCTAAAATATTAAATCATTATGATGTACATATGAAACTAACAGGATATTGGATGTCAATTACACTTCAATAAGAAAAAGAGAAGGCACGCTACGTTTATTATCAGTTGGGGTAATATGTGACATTTAATGATGCTCATCATTTTACTTTGTTAAGATTTATCTATTTATTAGAGAGAGAGTGTGCTCGCAAACATAGGCGGAGGGGCAGAGGGAGGAGGAGAGAATCTCAAGCAGACTCCCCGCCAAGTGGGGAGCTGTACATGGGGGGCTCTTGATCTTACGACCTTGAGACCACGACCTGAGCCAAAATCAAGAGTCAGATGCTCAACGAACTGCACCATCCATGTACCCCAATGTTCATCATTTTACATGGCAAACCTAAGTTGTATACGACGCAGTTCTAATTTGGGGAATAGCCAGCAAGGACAGAGGAGAAAGTAAACAAGACCATGAAACAACTTGAAAGGAATGCAAGAAGGAAACAAGACCAGCCTGCCCCATCCAGCAGGTAGAAGAAGAGTTCAAGCCTTGCATCCTTATAGAACTGGATTCTAAACTGCATGACCCTGAGCCAGTCACATTATCTCTCCTGGAACGGTTGCTTTCTCAACTGCCACGTGGAGGTGATATCTACTTTGTGAAATTTTCAGAGGATTAAAAACAACACATAGAAAGTATGTTGTATAAATGTCTACCCAAGCAGGTATTAGGGTCAATGGCACCTCCCAGCAGTATTATTTTTACATGCTTATTGATAATATGGGTTAGGAAGAATTAATTTGGTTTTGGTAGAGAATCGCATACTTGGAGCACAGGCTGAGCACTTGAAATCTCAGGAAATGCGGACAGATAGGCACAGCCAGATTGAAGTAGGTCCCTAGAAGTGATATTTACAGGTGGTTATTCAAACTAAAGGGATATCAGAAGAAGACAGGTTGTATTTGACCACCCAGGGTCTTCCAGGGGGTATGGAGGGGATGAGAGTCTTTTGTGGGCTGAAGAATTTCAGATATTCGTGTGCATATGTCTTTTGATCCGTGTAACCCTGCTACAACCCCCTTTTGCATCACTAACCCAGGCAGCATGCAGACCCGACACTCAGGTGGTCCCTTTTTGGGAAGGCAGTCTGGGTGGAGGTATCAGAGTGGTTGTCAGATTAGGGGTGGGATGTATCAAAAATCCAGAGGATCTCTGAGTAGCTGCTGAAAATTGCATACAGGAGATTCCTGTACCCTCTCTTAGAAGGGCACCCTAGGATCTCCATGGAACATGGGGAAAGCCCTAATGCAGAACTTAGTTTTGAATCTAAAAGACAAGATCAGGAATGTAAAATCACCAACTAAGAAATGTACCCTGAAAAAACCTGAAGATGAGGTTTTTTTTCCACACAGATGTGAGCAAAACATGGACAGGCAATGGAATTTAGGGCACTGGTATGATTATTGTAGAAATTACAAGGGAAAGAAGGAAAGGAGAAGGCTGAGACATTGGAAGCAAAACAGAGACATCCCAGTGGAGCTAAGGAATGATATGACCAAGGTCGTTGATGACTTAATCAAGAAGAGGTAATTGTAGATAGAGCCCGTTGACGAGGTCCCTTATTAGAGGGAGAATAGGGTGTGGCCATGAGAATGGGGAGCAGAGACAGTGTGGAAAAGGAGTCCCTGCAGATGAGAAGATTGAGGAATTGGGAAGATGAGATGCATTTCAGGTGAATATTGAAGAACTATAAAATAATAGCAGGACTTGGGTTGAAGAATTGATGCCAAGGATTTGGAAGATGGAGGAAGAGAGATGGGGAAGTCAGTGAATATCAGCAAGTAGACCACGATGAAATGGCCGAGTTAAGTGAGTTCTGGAGAAATGAACATTGTCTGGAGACAGCCTGGAGGGTCAAAGACAGTATCAGCCACCACATGTGAACAACCGAAATCACAGCTAGAAAATGATGGAGCTGATATTTGAACTCAAGATCCTGGAAAACACTACCAGAATTATCGCTCTCCTTAGCTGCAGGGAATAACATACCTCCTTCTCTCTCATTATCACCTCCTCCAATTCTATATTCTTGCTCAATCCTGGCATTTTGCCTATTCTTCTCCTCTTCTCTCCACAAAGTCTGAGGATTTCCCCCATCCCCATCACGTGGGCGATTGTGTTTCTTCTATTAGGTTGATCTCTGGTTTTCTCAAACCAAAATTCAGAGGGCAGGGGAATTTCAACATCCCCAGGATAGTAGAAATAGCTATAGTAGCTATAGGTCCATGAAAGTCATGGAAAAGAAAAGACCAGAAGTTCAGCTCCACATTCAGTTATGGAGTTGGGCAAACCACCCACAGTCAGGCTAGACAGAAACATAATGAATTAAAGAAGAGCATGGGCTTCTAGGAGCACAGAGAACAGGTGACTCTCGGTAAGGCTCATCCGTGGCTCCACAGATAATCATTTCATCGATTACACAAGAAAGACCTAGAAAACCCCAAAAGCATTCCATATGGGAGAGCAAATCCCTACTTTCTGTGGAGTAGAAGTAAATGGAAAGCAGTTATCTCAATTTAACCTCTGGCAAATATTTTTCGTTGTCATTCTGACGTAGTTCAGTTTCTGGTTTTTATTGCCTCCTACTCTGCTTAAGGAAGAGCTTTATTAATATAAACTGGATCAGTATTTACTTTACCTCAAGGAAGAGGACAATCAATCTAATAGATCGTCAAATAAATCAACCTTCATGTGGGCCCCCCTTGTGAAGGGATAGAGTGGGTGGTAGATTACATGACGTCACCTGGAAGGTCGTCCCTCCCAAAGCCAAGATTCCACTCAACGCTATTCTCTCTTTTCCAGAGAACATCTTCTTCCATGGTGAGCATTATCTCTAACCTTCTTTCAAAGTGAAATTACCAGAGGGCTCGTGGATTGTTACTGGCAAGTAAGTGTGAGCGCCCTTGTGGAAGCTTGCACCTCTCACTGTAGACAGCACTGCTCAGGCTAAGAATACCAGAAGCCAGGTACCTAACATACGAGTCCTTTAACGCATCACATCTCTTTTCAGGTTTCTTTTATATCTAATACTGCAGGCATTCATGAATGCACACACCCCCACTCCCTGCTCGCTTACCTCAATGGTCTGCGAAGCAGAAGGGATCTTGGGATTCAAGGAGAGAAGATAAGCTCTGGGAGGCTGAGCAGGGGAGGTCTCCTCAGAGGGTAGGTTTTATCTTGTTAGTTAACCGCACCAATATCTGTGCTTCTCTGGCTGTTGGTAACTCAATGTCATCCCCACGGACCACCGGCACCTTCCAGGGCTTCCTCCCTCCTGCCTGGGACATCTGCTGACTTTAATTCCCTGTATGGTTTCGGGTCAGGCTGCTCATGAAAAGCACTCCTGCGAGATTCAGAAGATGGAAAATAAAGAAGTTGCTAGTATTTTCCAAGGCAGTTACCTTAATTGCAGTAAAACCCAGATAGAATCCCTTCTCAGAGAGGCCTTTGGATAAATGTAAATACCTATCACCTTAATAACACTTAAATCCAAACTTCCTGAAGCCTGTAAGAATATTCTGTAACATACCAGGATGTATACAAATAAAATACCATTAAATTTAAACTATTACTAGATAGTGTCAGATATTGTACTTTTAAGCCCAGAAATGCAAATGGAAATTTGTCTGTAAATTCATATAGCACTTAGGTTATCTGGGTCCTATTAGAACCATTTCATAAAACACATTAGCTTTTGCCATTTTAACCCATAACACATATAACTCCTACTAATTCTATTTCTCTGGAGAACCCTGACTGATACAATAATCAATCTCAGGTTATATACTTTGCTAACACTAGATAATTTGTCCAAAAAATGTTAATTGAGCACCTACTAAATATGAATATAGTAGACACCAAGATGATTCTGGCTTTTCTATTTTAAAAGGCAGAAATGGACAAAAACCATTAAGCCTATTAATATATAGCAAGTGGTGACAAAGCATTACCAACAGGAGAAAAAAAATTTTTGGACAGGGTGTCCTGAGAAGGACTCTGTCTAGGAAGGGGCCTTGGAGCCCCATCTGTTGGAAAGTATGGGGCGCAGCCTGCAAGCACCTGGAGGAGGAGCATTCCAACAGGTGGAGTAGGAAGACTCGTGGCCCCAAACAGGAAGCACATTTAACCCACGTGGATGTTGTCATTGCACGCAGGCCTGTAGGTGTATTCTGTGGGAAGTACATTGAGCTGCACTCAGGAGACAGGCCGTATCACTACCCAGCGGCCATGTTATCTTCCGGTCTCTACTTCTAGAAAAATGAAGAATTAGGACCAGACTGGTGATTCTTTCCAAAATACTCGTAGTGGTCCTGCATTCTGCATCCTCCTCTCAAGGATTTCCAGTGTACAAATAAAGACTCTGAGGAACATTCCTGCAAGGGAACTCATATAACTTTATTTAACCCAATGCTTCTGAACTTATTTGGTCTCAAAACTCTATTTCCGTTATGAATAGAACTTGAGTGCATTGCAAACACTATCAGAAATACCAATAATATTTCTAAGAAGTCAGTTTATCTTTAGTACTAAAGCTGTCTGAATAATGAGACATAAAATCACACACCCCCGTCACCCCTGCTTGTCTAGCTAGCAGGCCCTAGGACTTCAAAAAAAGGTACTGGAGAGAGACCAACTTTTAAATTTATTTTTGGCAGTAGAACCTTTCTGAAATATAAATTCCTATGTGAAAAAAAATAATAAAAATAAATAAATTCCTATGTTAACTGTCAACAAAGCAGATAAAAATCAGAGATGCCTGGGCTGAAACAGAGGTCCGGATTTGCTGTGACATCATCGGCTGTCTGTCCCCATGTGCTGGGATCACACTGCCCTCTAGTGCCTAATCCTCAAAGACAGTAAAGCTAAAACTACTACAGAAATCTCTTTCAAATTTCCAGCCCCAGAGTGGCCCCCCAAACTGCTGTTTGTTAATCTGTGATTCTCAAAGTGAGGTCCCCAGTGGTCAGCACCACCTGGCTACTTGTTAGAAATGAAAATTCTCAGTCTCAACCCCTCCCTGCCAAGACATGCTGAATCAGTAAGTGGGGAAGAGACCCGACAGTTGGTGTTTAAACACCTTCTCCAAATGAGAAGCAAAATCATAGCTCAGCTCATCACCCATAGGTGGGAGTACCATGTCACTTTCAATTAAGAAAAAAAAAAAAAATGAACTTGGAACAGCTCGGTTGACAACCAAAAATTCACAGAGGAGTTTCTCTACTTAGGACTCCTTCAACAATTTTCACTTTACGCCATTCTTTCAGACTCAGTATGAGTTACATCCACTCCAACAATACCACTGGACCCAATTTATCTGTAGCATTGCCATAAATGACAAAAGAAGGTTCTAGAATGAACCTGTTCCGCTTTTCTTTAAAGAAAATTTCTGTAATGGCAATGCCCATCGTAAAACATAGGGTTTGCATTGTGAAGTAGTGGTGAAAACCCTGTAACTCTAACTTGTGTTTAATACATACACAAGATAGTCTTTCCATCATAAGTCTTTTTCCTGGCCCACCATGCTGAATCTATGCTCTGTTCAGACCAGGCAGACCAAATACGGGTGAATGAAGGAGTTAGAATAATTTTACTACAACTAAAACAGAGCTGGCTTTCTTCCTTCCTTCCTTCCTTTTTCTTCCCTCCCCAAAGGCTTCCTGACCACTTGGGGTGACTGAAGTTTCTGTTGGCTGAAAGCACAAACCCAACCAAAGGTGCCCTGAGAACACCAGCCTCCTGTACAAAAGACACCTTCATTACCATTGTGGCACACTCGTTTCTAAAACTTGATAATTTGATAAAAAAGACAGACCCGGTAAAAAGGAGTGCTGTCATTATTGACATCAGTATCTCAGAGGGAAAGTCAATATAAAATAAACTTATGAGTAATGACTAAGCTCTAAGGAAATTTATAAATTTTTATTTAAAAATTACAGTCTGCTTAGGCAGGTGACCTAAAAGGGTGAGGCACTCTTTTATCATTTCTGCAACTCGTACAATGAGAACACTTCAGTTTTTTTGAACCACTGACTTATGGGGTATAACCAATGTTTATTACCTAGGTGAAGAAATTTATAGGTAGCTATAAAAACGAACTGGGAAATTTCACTCAATATGTAAATAAAGATTCGTTTGTCCTATTTATAGTTAACAATAATCAAAGTATGAATACAAGGAAATCCAGGATAGAATATATTCAATGAAAAATTTTAAAGTGTAATATATCATACATTTTGTACAAATTATCAAAAATTCAAATTACAAGGAGAAGGGAGGGAAAAATAAAATAAGATGAAAATAGAGAAAGAGACAAACCACAAGAGACTCTTAACTCTAGGGAACAGACTGAGGGTTGCTAGAGGAGAGGAGGGAGGGGGTAGGGTAACTGGATGATAGGGATTAAGGAGGGCACGTGATGTGATAAGCACTGGGTGTTATATCCAACTGATGAGTCACTGACCTCTACCTCTGAAACTAATAATACACTATATGTTAATTAATTGGATTTAAATTTTAAAAATTTCAAATTAGGTATATTATAATCAATATCAGCTTCCTAAAGTGGTTGCTTTAGGTTCCTAAAGCTGGCTGGTTTAAAACATCAGGAATTGATTGCTTCTCTCATAGTTCTGGAGATTAGAAGCTTAGAACTAATGTGTCAGTAGGTCCCTTCTCCCTCTGAAGGCTATAGGGAAGAACCTGCCTTGCCTCTGCCAACTTAAGGTGTTTCCTGGCAATACTTACTGTTCCTTGGTTTGTAGATGTATCATTCCAATATTTTCCTTTGTTGGCATATGGCCACCTTCTCCCTGTGGGTCTCTGTATGTGTCTCTCCTTATGAGCATCTCAGTCATATCAGAATAAAGGCCCACCCTCCTCTAGGATGACCTCATCTTAACTAATTATATCTGCAACAACCCTGTTTCTAAGTAAGTTCCATTTTAACGTACTGGGAATTAGGACTTCCAACATATTTTTTGGGTGGGGACACAATTCAACCCTTAACAGTCCACCTTCTGGCCTCCCAAAATTCACATCCCCCCCCACGTACAAAATTACATTCACCCCATTCCCAACATTCCCAAATGTCTTAACTATCCTGGTATCCACTCTAAATCCAGGCTGTCATCTAAATATCATCAATTCAGAGTCCCAAATTTCATCATTTAAATCATATAAATCACTATGGGTGAGACCCGGGGTATGATTCATCCTTTGGTAAAATTCCCTTCCATCTATGAACCAGAAAACAATGTATCTGCTTATAAAATACAATTATCATGGCATAGGGTAGATAGACATTCTCATTCCAAATAGGAGAAATTGGAAGGGGAAAAGGCAGGTAATGGGTCCCAAGGAAGACTTAAAATCCAGCAGCACAAGTTCCATTAGATTTCGAGACCTGAGAATAATTCCTTGTGGCTCAATGCTCTGTCCTCTGGGTCTGACAGGACAGCAGCCTCACCCTATAGACCTGAGGGGGTCTCATCAGCCCAAACTTCTGCATCTGTGCCTCTGCTCTCAGACTCATTCACTTTTTTGTTTCATGCTGTTTCTGCCCCTATTAAGCCAAGCTGGTAGTGATTCTACTGGTATAACATTCTCAATTTTATACCAGTAGAATGCAATTCACAGAGGTCCAAGCCATCAGACCAGAGGGTCCTCCATGGAGCTTTCCAGGATAACCGCATCTCCATTCCTGGCTTCTACCAAGATGGTTGATGGGATCCATCGGCCAAACACCTGAGCTCTTTAGCCAGTGATGGTCCAGCCACACTGTTGGCGCTGTTTATAAAGTATGCTATGTATATTGGCTGAGAATCTTCCAAGTCACTGAGTGCTGATTCCTTTTTGCTTCTTCCCCTGATTTCTTTCCTTTCTCTCACATTTTATTATAAGTAGAAAGGAGAAGCCAGGCTGTACCTTCAACACGGCTTGGAACTCTCCAAGCAAAGTTATCTCCAAGCGAAATTCATTGCTTACAAGTTCTACTCTCTTTCCAACAACGAAACATAATTAAACTGTGTTCTTTGCCATTTTAGAACCTTTCTTTAGAACCAAGTCACCTTTCTTCCAGTGTCCAATAACATGTTTCTCCTTCCCATCTAGGACATAACCAGAAACACCTTTACCGTTCATATTTCTGGCAACATTCTGTTCCTGGTGAGATATGTCTTCTCTAAAACAATAGACGCTTTCTCTGTAGCACTCCTCCTCTCTTCTTTCTGAGCCCTCAGCAGAGGTGCATATAATGGCAATATTTCTACCAACAATCTCTTCAAGGCATTCTAAATTTTTTTCTATCAAGTACCTCACAATTCTTCCAGCCTCTACCCATTTTCCAATTCAAAGTCACTTCCACGTTTCTATGTTTGTTATGGCACCACATCACTTCCCAGTACCAAAACTGTTCTCAACAATTCATTAATCCTTGTGATTTCCTGGGTGCAAGGGAACCATGCCATTGAAATGAGTCCCTAATCTTACCTGATAGCATCCAAATAGCAAGATTAGTGATATGAACACTGAAAGTCAACTAGAAAGAAATCTGTCTAATCACCATTAAAAATGATGATTTTGGTCAGTGTGTATTAACCAACACAGCTGGTTAGAAAGGGCAGAGCAAGGTTCAGATGGAAAATGTTGACATGGAAAGCTGACTTAAGTCATCTATATTAAAAAGAAAAACAAATTTTAATACTCAGTCATGGTGAGCTGGAATATAGAGATCATTTTCTCCTAATTCTTTAAAAAGTATGTCCAGTAAATGTTCACTAATTTAGACAAGAATCTAAATGAATTTAGTAAAACATTTAAATGGAGAAGTATAAGTATGGACAACATGTGTTTTGAGAAAAACCTAACTAAATTGATTACGTTCCCTTTATGGCAGACCGTAAAGGTCTGATTAAAAGACAAGTAAGAATGACTTATGATCACTCATATGTAAGTTAGTATTCATACAGGGCTTTCAGACAATTTAATTCCTTAAAGAAATAGTTTTCCTTGCAATCTCAAATTGTAAACTTACTCTTTCAGTGTCTTCTTATTCTCTTAAATTAATTTTGAAATTATTCCTACATTGTGTACTGATGATCAATAATTCAGCTTACATGGGTCTAACATTATGAGCTGTTACTTTATCAGGGATTCATTGGTGGTGTGATTTCCTGGGTCACTGGGACTAGACCAGACTCTCAAAGAAAGGCCAGGGAAAGACACTGGTATTTACTGTGTTAGGCAGTGCCCTGAGTTGTCTTCTGTTGACCTCATGTACTCTTCGCAAATAATAAAGTATATCACTGTTACCTTCTTTTAATCAGTGGGGCTCAGAGAGGCAAAGGAATTTGACTAAGTTCAGCCAGTTATGTTAAGTACAGCAGAAAACACATCTATCAGAAGGTCCGCATCGCAGTAATAGCTGGGATACATATTAAATGCCCACCCACTCATGGCAGTGCACCTGCTCCTCAAACAGCAAGGGCCCCGAAGCTGCAGAACTCCCCACCTGAAACACCTGGGATGGACCTGGGTCCTGAAACAGAAGCCCACTGTGTTCAGTGCACCCCACGCCCTCCTCCAGAAGACTAGAAATTTACATTTTGACATAACTAAGCAAATCGGGGCCTTTGTTTGGTAACATTTTAACTAATTTCTAATGACCTTTGAAGCAACAGGTTAAAAATCAACTAAGAATTATCACCTGCTTGAACTATTAAAAATCACACCACTAGAGTAACCCGAGATTGTAAATTCAGTATTTGTCTCTCTTTTAAAGCTGTAACCCCACCGTTAATTTTTAAAAGGGGAAATTGCCTTGGAATTAGAAAAGGAGGTCTAAGGAAGGAATGTTTGTATCTATCATGTTTGTATCATGGGTTCTTCGCTCCCGTCAATCTCAGGGGAGACCACATATCAAGGAATAGCGCACGCCTCGTGGTTTCAAGGTTCTTCGCAGGGAGCCATTGGTTTTCCACCCGCCATAAGGAAAGCCCTTCAATTCAGAGGGGTTATACAGGCAGAGCACCACAGAGAAAATCAAAACACAGGGTCCTTTTGCAGTAAGTGAGGATACCAGCAGGGGGCCAACTTGGAGCCCGTCCTGAGAGCAGCCCTCCCAATTTCACATTCGAGAGAATTTGTTCTGGCTGTTTCTCCACATGATCACTTGTCATGTGAATCTTCCCAATGTGGTGGTAACGGATTCCGTATTCTAGTCAGACCAACCAATCCACCCATCTTGAGTTCAACAGTCTTTGACAAACTGGCTGCCAATATCTGAGGTGGAATGGAAGTTACCCACCTGCCCAGATGAGGACAACTGGGGCCATGGCCCCTTAAGAAACTGTGTTCAGGGGTCATACAGCTCAAAAGGTGTAGTCCAGATTTGAATTTCTCAACTGCAAAAGCCGTGTTCTTCTCACCAGGAATTCCTCGTTTCGTTGATCCAAAACTATTTTCATGGTAACCTCCAGGGGCTCTGAGGGCTCAGTTGGTTAAATGACTGACACTTGGTTTCAGCTCAGGTCATGGTCTCAGGGTCCTGGGATTGAGCCCCACGTCGGGCTCCATGCTCAGCGGGGTGGTGGTGGGGGTTCTGCCTGGGATTCTCTCCCTGCTCCCCTCAAATAAATAAATAAATCTTTAGGGAAAAAAAGAGTAACCTCTATGTTCTTTTTCTTTTTTTTTTAAGATTTTATTTATTTATTTGACAGAGGGAGAGATGATAAGTAAGCAGAGAGGCAGGCAAAGAGAGAGAGGGAAGCAGGCTCCCTGCTGAGCTGAGAGCCCGATGCGGGGCTCAATCCCAGGAGCCTGAGATCATGACCTGAGCTGAAGGCAGAGGCTTAACCCAGTGAGTCACCCAGGCGCCCCAAACTTCCATATTCTTGAGAAGCAAACAGTGGCTTGTATTTCCTACTCCAGAGAACAACTTCAAGTAATTAGAAAACTTGGGAAATATCTCCTTATTATTATTTGAATTGTTCTGGTCAGTTAGAAACCATACATGGCCCAATGGCTGTACTTTGAACAAACATTTCCAGGAGACTTTTGATGTGTGAGATTGTGTGTTAGACTCAGTGACAAAAATGAATCCCTGCCTCCTGCCCCCCTAACTGCCAGGCTAACAAACAGATGTGCACATCGAGGCACCTCAGTGTCTTCCAAAGCCATGCCTTCCACAGAACGCATAGTGTGTGCTTACTGACGGGCATCGTTCTAGTGTGTAGTAATGCGTGTAATCTTTACAACACGAGGTAGGTATCATCATCCCCACTTTACAGATGAGAAATCTGAGGTACTGAAGAGGTCGGTAACTTGCCATAGTTTATAAGCTTGTAATTAGCAGGAAGAATTTGGACCTTACTGACTCCAGAGCCCTGCCCTTGACCATCAGGGCACCCTGCTTTGTCAGGGCTGTGACTGAGAGGAAGCATAGATGAAGGAGGGAGAGAAGCTGGAGAGGGTCTGGAAGCTTCAGGGAGGAAACGGTCAATGACTGAGTGAGTGATGTTCTCTCAGAGCAGTCAACTGCCTCCCTCAGGGCTGCACGTATCTTCCCTCAGCAGACTTTAAGGCTTATCCTCCAGAACTTAAGTTATCACGTTTCAGTATTAACAATGTAAGCAGCAAAAAACAGGAACAGAGCAAGTGCTAAGTATCACCTCACAGAAATACTTCTAAATCCTGTTGAATTTCATCCATGATGCCATATTGTCTAGATGTCATGGAGTTCTTCTGAAGAGAGATATTAAAAACAAATCAAATCACCTGGGTGGATGACAATGCAAATCTGTGGAGGTTTCTTATGCTAAACCAAGTTTCACCTTGAGTTTGATTCTTAGAAAAAGCAAGGGGTTTATCTGCTTTATAAATCTTCACTCCCCAAAGGCTATTTTAGTCACCATTTTAAAGCACTCATTAAAATGAATTTCCAGTTCATCAGCTGCTATAGGGTAATAGGCTCATGATAGGGGGTCATGAAACAGATGTTTGCTTAGCAACTATGTTTATCAAAATTCCACCAATCTTATCTTATGCCCAAGATTTCTGCCTGAGGAGAAATTCCCCGACTCCTTTCTACTGAAAAAGATTACAGGAGAAACCCACTGGCTTGCAGTTACCGGGGAGTAATTTTTCCTCAGTGACCCCACCACTCCAGCTGAGATGAAACTTAACCCCTTTACTGCAGTATTTTCAGGTAACCATTAGTTTTCTCTTTAAACCAAAAAATCCAAAGACAAGACTCAAGTCCCTGTATTTTGACCGGTGATATGTGTATTTACTGTCACACGATTTTCTTTTTGTCATTTTTAAGACCATAGGACAAATGGAGCATGGGGAAGAGAACACAAGTTTTATGAAAAGAAAGCATCAATCTTCGGACTTCCTTTTTTCTTTTTTCTCCAACGGTTTAACCATCCATGAATTGTTGCCAGTCATCACCAAGCCATTCCTGGGTTTTCCCCACAGTAAACCTCTGCTGCTTTGGATTCTTCTCAGTGATGAAACCACCAGAACCATTTGTCGTACCTTATTTAGCAGGACCAGATAAAAATATAAGCCTCAGCAAGGTAAGTTTACTAACATGCTTCTCTTAGATTTATGTCTTGTTAGAACCAATGTCTAAAGCCTTGGGTAGGAGCAAAATATCAATACTTCTTACAATCTCAAAGACGAACAAATGGGCCTTCATGATTTCTGTGTATTTGTCACTTAAAATATAAAACTCTTTGCTACCACACAAATGGGGTGAGTTCAAAACAACCTTTGAGCTGTATAAAAACAATACTCCTGGATGTCGTTGCTTATTATTATGAATCTAAAATAAAGCAGCCATACCTAGATACAAGCACAAACCTTAGAGGATAGTATAAGATTTCCAGGGGAAAAATTAGGAAAAAGCAAATGAAAAAATCCTCTGAAGATTTTTTTTCCTCTTTATGTATAAATATGAAGGCTATTGTTGACTTTTAGTCAGGTCATAGGATCTAATCCTAAGGAGCCTATGAGTCAGTGTTTCTCAAAGCGTGGTCCGTCGACCCATGCAAAAAATTTTTTCTAAATTTAAAAAAGTTTTACTTAATCGTTTAAATTAAAAAAAAAAACACTAAAATAATCCTACATATAGTTACAAAGGATGGTATGACTTGAAAAAGTCTCTTGTAATTTTGAAAAGATGAACATGATGTATCCATGATGTTTTAAGAATATGAAATTTTAAAAATGAGAGACTTCTAATCCTTGGTAAAACCAGAAGAATTAAAAGATCTCAATATGTGCATATTCATTTTAGTCAACCACTTTTATGGAATGGATGCTTGTGAGAGACTGGGTGTGAGTTGACCTGGTTCCGAGGGATCTAGAAGCTGAGGTACTACTTTCAGGATGAATTGTCCGGGGATATTTTGCTGCAGCAACTTGAGGAATGGTTTGCACTGTGACTGGATGATGTTTTTCCACAACAACTGAGCTCATGGGAGGAGAAACTCCCATTATAGCTAAGCTGCTACTAACTCTGTTTTTTGAGGCAAAATCACATCTCCCTGTGATCCGGGCTGTAATTGTTCTTCCAGCTTTCTGTCGTGCAGATGTCACAACTCTGGGCACATACATTTCTTCTGGTGCAGCAGCAGCTGTAGACCCGGAGCCAAGAGTTGCCAAAACCGGAAGTGAGCAGAGGAAGCAGAAGTGGCCCCAGCCAAAGTGACGGAAGCAGCGGAGGTACAAGCAGAGGTGCTGGCCGCTCCCACGGCTGCTGCTGGCGGGGATGGTGGCAGCGCAACCACTGAGGTAACTTGTTAGAAATGTTCATTTTCAGGCCCCACCCCGGATCTACTGAGTCTAAGGGTCTGGTTTTTAATAAACCTTCCAGGTAAATTGGCTACACGTTAAAATTTAAGAACCTTCCCTTTAATCACTGAACAATAACAAGATCAGACAAAGCACTGTATAGATTCAATTTCCTTAGGAAAAAAAAGTCACACCCATTTTTACGGGTTGGTTATTCAGCAGATGGGTCATTACAATTATATCTCCCTTGGCCTCCCTCTCCTGAAAAACATCCTCATGTCCCTACCGGACACCAAAGAAAGTCTTCCCTCTAAACCCATCCACCGTTTTCCTTCCCAATTAAAAAGGTACATGCCAATCTTGAATGCCTGTAGGTGCAGACAGGTTTGTCTGGGAGATACCCCTGGACTGGATTTAGAGTCCAGAGATGGTCCCTAAAAACAGATCTGGAATGTAGCTTTTCCCAGGTTAGTGACTACATCTCATGTCGGGAAGAGCCAGAATGAAGTTCTACCAAACTCTAAGAACACAGGTAGAAGGTGACCTAAGAACTCAAGGAGTCAGGGCACAGTTTACGTCAAAACACACTCTCGGGCTCAGTAAGTTGGCAGGTTTACATCAGTGATCTGAGACCCTGGAATCTGAGAAGGACTTAAGGGGTTCTACCTCAGCCTTCTTTTCATCATCTCCCACCCACTACAGATTCAGCTTATAGAAGCTAAGATAATTATGTTCCATTGATGGGCTCAGATGATTTGCCGATACCACCGACTCCTCCCTGGAAAACTGTGGCCAAAGCTGACTTAAACAAGAGAGATACTAACTGGTTTCTCGTGGCTCCTCCAAAGCAGCCCAAGAGAGTAAGGCCAAGAGAAGAGCAGAAGACAGACTAGCATTCCTTCTTCTGATATTCTGTCTTGAACTGGTCATTTGTCCTATGTGTTCCTGATGACCCAGATGATCTCTTGATGGTCTGCACATTTTACATACTGATGTGGATCAAAGGCAAATATGGTTAGGTTCTGCCAGTACCAAAACATTCTTTTTGACCTTATTGAAGAAGAGTCAACTATTTTAAAAGGACAGGCAACAGCACGTGAGCAGTCCTACAGTGCCCTAGAGAAAGCTGGTAAGCCTAACATATGCATTATGGCCTCTTTCTCAGCCTCAGTGGCTTATGCAGATGATATTCCATTTTAAAATGTAAGAACAATAACTGCTCTTTCTTTACACTGGAGGGGGGAACCCACATGTTAGGAATATCCATGATTTGAGCCATTTGTTTTCCTTGAATTTCCATTTCCCATGACTTTCCACTGTATTGTCAGAAACTCATGTGAAGTATCAAATTGACGTGGGCCAAGCAATGTGTCCTAGGATGGATACATGTCCTTTGGATAATATATTATGTCAGAGATCTATGGTGTGTTGCACTTCCAGTACTTTGGTCCTTATGCCCCTCCCCCATTTAATCTTACAGATCACAAATAAGATCTTCCCAATCTGGACATACTCATACCTGGTGCTGCTGTCCCCCGTGTTCGTCCTGACCGATTATGTCCATTACAAGCCAGTCATCATCCTGCAAGGAGTCAGCTTCATCATCCCCTGGCTGTTTCTTGTATTTGGCCAAGGATTAAGAGCCATGCAGGTGGTGGAGTTCTTCTATGGGATGGTCACCGCCACCGAGGTGGCCTACTATGCCTACATTTACAGCGTGGTCAGCCCCGAGCACTACCAGAAAGTGAGCGGCTACTGCAGGAGCATCACGCTAGTGGCCTACACAGCGGCCTCAGTGCTGGCCCAGCTCCTGGTGTCCCTGGCCAGCCTCTCGTACTTTCACCTCAACGTCATATGCTTGGTCTCCGTCTCTGTGGCCTTTCTTTTCTCACTTCTCCTACCAATGCCTAAGAAGAGCATGTTTTTTCATGCAAAACCCAGCACAGGGGCTTCTCCAAAACCAAGAGGAAGAGATGCTTTCTTAGAGGAACCTCAAAAGGGTCACAAACCAGTCTGCCAAGAAATATTCACCTTTTCAAGGAATCTGGATGATGGTTTGTTAAGCACTCCAAAGCCGGAAAACATAACTTAGAGGGTTTTTGTGCAGTGGTTCCAAGATCTGAAGGAGTGCTACTCCTCAGAGCAACTTTTTTACTGGTCCCTGTGGTGGGCCTTCTCCACAGCAGGTTTTAATCAGGTTTTGAACTATGTTCAAATCCTGTGGGATTACAAGGCACCGTCCCAGAGTTCTACAATCTATAATGGAGCAGTAGAAGCCTTTGCAACCTTTGGAGGTCAGTATACTAGACTTTATCTTTTCAGAGTAGTTATTGTTCTTAGTGCAAGAAATAGAGTCTTCCAAATCATAGTCTTAGATTCATTGTACTGACTTCAATTCTAAATACCAAATACTCTGGGGAAAAAAAAGAGTTTTAACACAAAATTTAAAAGAGGCAATGAATATAAGGGAAGATTGACAAAGTTATCCATGAGAAATAAAGTTTTACCTACCCCCTAGAAACAGGAACTGCAGATTTCTGTCCCATTGGCCAAACCTGGTTTGGCCATAAAGAGTTGAATGGTTTAAGGTTAAGCTACCAAATCACGTTCCTCACTAACTGTTCTCTAATTCTAATTATTAAACTGTGGTTTGCAAACTATTAATAGAGGTGGGCAAACGATGGCTCAAGACCCATGAGAGCTAATAATTTTTACATTTTTAATGGGTTGTAAGGGAAAAAATAATATGCCAAGGTTTGTAAAAATAATAAATCAACCAAATAAAAACAAAGAAGCCTATGTAGTCTGCAAGCCTAAAATATTTGCTCTCTGGCCCTTTATAGAATACAGATTTTGAAATCAATGTAGTGGATTTCTGACCAGCATTTTTTTTTTTTTCTGAGTGTTCAACTTTATTGAGGGCGTGGGAGTCGGCAGGGGGACCCGGGGGCCTGAGGATAAGGCCTGCCGTCAGCCTGGAGGGGCAGTGGCCCGGTGGGCAGCCGGGGACAGTGTTCCCGTGACCTGGGTTTACTTGAAAGTGTGACTCTCAGCTCCACCCCGCCCAAAACCTTTAGGCCTGAACATGGAGGCGTAGCACGGGTGGTTGCAGTAAGGCTTGCCTTCATGCTCAGCGTGGCCCCCTGACGTCAGCGTCTTCCCGCATTTCTCACACTTCAAGCAAGGCCGACACCAATCCTTCCCCAGAGAGGTCACCCGCTCAGCAAAGTACACCTCCTTGTCGCACTTGGGGCACTTAGGCATGGCGGCTGGGGTTCCGGCGCAGACCACTGAGCGGGAGCAGACAGGAGACCGGGACTCCTGACCAGCATTTTTAAATCAAAGAACAGAATAGAAAATTTAGAATAGAATAGAATACAGAGTACAGCAGCTTATAGGGATAAGGTCTGTTTTGTGAAAACTGTTTACATACAAATATGTATGTACTGGTGGACATACAAAACATATTTCTTTTTTTCAGGCTATGGTCAAAGAAGTTTGAAAGCTACTGTTCTGTGAGCTACTTTATCATTCAAGGGTTCCTTTTGAGACAACTTAAATAATTTATTTATATCTTTCCTTAACTCTACATGCAGAGATTTGCCAAAACTTGTTGCCTTCTGATTAAGATTATTTTACCTACTCAGCTTCTCCTATTCCCTATTATATCCAGATTTTTTCTGGAATAATTGTGAATCAAAACAGGATTCTTATAATCTTTCATCCCATTTCTTCTCCACCTTGTATAATGTTCTCTCTGGTCTTTCCTACACAATATACTTTCGTTCATTTGACATTAGCAAGAAACAGTAAGAATTGTGTCTCTCCACAGTAGCTCTTAACAAATAGCAATCTTTGAGTGTGGAGAAAATGGCCGCCGGAGACAAAGAGTGCTAGGAAAGGAGAAAGACAGGGTGTGCCATGTTGGGAGAGGCTGGTCCACCAAGAGGATGTATGTGTTCCTGAGTATTTATTCCTTCTCCTAGAGCTGACTGGTTAAGTGTTTGCCTCAACCTTATTTACCTATTGATGGATTTCTGATACTGCATTTTGTGCAGCAGGAAAGAGGCAGCGAGACTGAGTGACCTTGAGAAGATCTCTGGGAGAATGAGGGTTTCCAGCTTCTGCTACAGGATTCCCCCTCAAACCCATCCTGGGCTTTCTACTCTCAAAAACTTCCCTCCTGGCTGAGAAGCTACAGTGGTTTGGGGGTTCCTAGATTCTTGTCTGCGGACTCTTCCTTTTTCCCAGAACATATTTTGTGAAGTTTAAAATCCTTTTCCAAAGAGAATGAGGTGAAGAGGAGGGAAGGTGGGTTGACACAGGGTTAATCATCTAGAGTTTGAAGGGTAGAGCCCAGAGCTGTCTTTGAAGTGAGCCCAACAATGCACATGGTTTTTCCTGATATGACAAAGCTTTCACATCAAATAAGACTTTGAAGATAATATTTTTGAAGTTGGGGTGTTCCACACCCATATATTTATTGAACATTCCAGGGTCCATTGTTGAGATAATATTCTTCTCACTTCCCTTTCTAAAAATTCCGGTTTGACTCCTAGAAACCCGTTCTAGGATTTGTTTACCTTAAACCCTTTTCCTCTCTAAGGACTTGCTCCTTGGGAGAAGGGAGAAAACAATCTTCTTCTCTTTAGATAATGTGCCCTTACTGAAGGCATGTGTAGGAAAGGTAAAATGTGCATAAAATTCATTCTTTAAAAGCTCCCCAAACAGGGGCACCTGGGTGGCTCAGTGGGTTAAACCCTCTGTCTTCAGCTCAGGTCATGATCCCAGGATCATGGGATCGAGCCCCATATTGGGCTCTCTGCTCAGCCGGGAGCCTGCTTCCCTTCCTCTCCCTCTGCCTGACTCTCTGCCTACTTGTGATCTCTGTCTGTCAAATAAATAAATAAATAAAATCTTTAAAAAAAAAAAAAAGGCTCCCCAAACACAATTTTTCTTTAGTCTCTTTGTGATTGCGATGACCCTAATTAGTGTCAAATTTTTAGGCAGAACCAGGTGAAGTAGACTGGTTTGCTGACCTAACGCCTCATGTAAATTAAGCCATGTCTTTAAGAAAGAAAGCTAAGGGTAACAAGAAACCTGACAACTGATTACTTCATTCACAGCACGATGTAGGAACATATTATACGTACATCCATATAATACATATCATCACATGAATATGTCCTGGGGGTATGTCTTGTGACTACATGTAGGGCTTGGGTCAGAGTTTCTCATCCTCAGCAATACGGACATTTTGGGCAGGGAAATTCTTCGTCGTGGGGGGCTGTCCTGTGCTTTGTAAGATGTTCCACAGCATCATCGGTCCCAACCCACTAGATCCCCTTAACATACCACCACCAGCACCACCCCACACCCCTGACAAGTCATGACAACCAAAATTGTCTTCAAATATTGCCATCTCTCCCCTGAAGGACAAAAACACCTTTGTGAGAACCACTAGGTTATGATTCGTTTAAATTTGACTTAAGGTCAGCATTTCTACAATTCTGTCACACACTATTAAAATGAAAAATTGATATATTTCATTTCTCCAGTAGGCTATGTTATTTTCAAGAGCAAGGATCCAAAGTTTACCCCCATATTTTCTCACAGAGGAGCTCCAAAACATTTGAAGAGTGAGTAAATGAATGAGTCAACAAAGAGGGGAATGATTAAACCAACAAATGGGGGAAGTGTATAGAGAGAATTCTTAAAAAGAAGACTGGTATGTTTTAGGGATTTGAGGAAATTTTTAAATCGATGTCATAGAGAAGATAGAGAAAACAGGGATAAGGACAGAGAGAGAGAGAATCTCTTCTTGCTAGAACATCTGTTATGCGGCACAGAGAAGGACATGATAGCAAGGGCTGGCATTCAGTGTGAAGAAGCTGGTGCCTCACTTGGTCACGAAGGATTCACAACTGACTGTTCCTTCCGCGGCGCTTTGTCTTGACTGAACTTGAGTCAGGCTCCTCTCCTTATTACAGACCCCTTACATTCTGCTTGCCCCAACTCTGAGTAAACACAACACGAGATGGGATGTGCCCCAGCCCCCATCATCTTCTGAAAATGGACCGCAGCAGGACACTTTCCTGTCAGTCTCCACGGATCATTTCCCCTTCCTTGTCCAGCTTCCTCTCCAAAGATCCCATTTATGGCTGCTTGTCCTACCATGAAGGATTACACTATAAAAGAAAACCCTTTTTCTGTTTGATTTTAAGATGCTTGCAGGGTGTCCTTCCTATTGCAATTCTTTTTTCTAAATAAAGCGTCCCCCTATCAAAGTCTCGATTTGTTTTTGTTTGACACCAGGTTTCTAAACCCAAGTTTTATCTTCTGCAAAGGGAAGAAGAAAGAAAAAAATGGCCTCTCTGGGGCCATTCCAGTCTGTGATTTATGGAGACCCAAATTCAGTTGGTCTATTTCAAACTTTAAAAGAAAAAGACATGCGCACTTCCCAGAGCTGGATCAAGTGATTGTCATTCAATCAAAGTTCATGATTGGTCAACATTTTTTACCATAGCCTGGAAATGCTTCGGTGCCATCCAGTGTGAATTTTAACAAAACAGCATCCTATTCTGTATGTGTGGAATGACAAGATGTAATACATATTGATTCCTTCCTTTCCAGGGGCTCTGGCAGCCTTCACAGCAGGCTGTGTGAAAGTCAACTGGGATCCCCTGGGAGAGATGGCCCTGGCAATGTTCTCAGCAGTGGATGCAGGTTCTCTACTTCTCATGCATTACACAAATAATATTTGGGTGTGCTACGATGGTTTCGTGATATTCAAGTCAAGTTACATGCTTCTCATAACGATAGCAGCATAAGTATTTATCATTTCTTTATCTAAATCTCAAGCAACAGAACAGGTTTCTTTATTTATTCTTCTAGTTCTTCTGAATAGCATTTGCAATGTTATGTTTAATGCTTAATATATGAGACAACAACTATATTTCTATTTTAACAGACTTTCTCCTGGAACTTGATTAAGGTTATTAATCAAGCAAAAAAATTCAAAGTTCTCATAATTAATAAATAGCAATATGCTCTGAGGTTTTGATTTTTTATATTTTTATTGCATTTATTTAACAGAATAATTTTATCGATTTTTTTCATTTATAGTCCTCTTTATTTTAATTTGGTAAAAACATGTAAGATGAGATTGATCTCTCTTACCAGACTTTTAAGTGTACACTGCAGGATTGCTATCTGTAGGTACAATACTATACATCAGACTGCTAGAACCTATTTATGATGCATAACTGAAAGATAACGTATTTATACACATTAAGTAGCAACTTAATTTTCCTCTTCACACAGCCCCTAGAAACTACCATTCTATTCTTTCTTCTATGAATTTGATTATTTTAGACACCTCATATCAATGGAATCATGCAACATATGTCCTTCTATGACTGAAACAATTCATGTAGCATAGTGTTCTCAAGATGCACCCATGTTGTCCCATATTGCAGGATTTCCTTTTTTTTAAAAGACTAGATTATATTCAGTTGTACATATATACCACATTTTCTTTATTCATTAATCCATCTACAGACATTTAGGTTGTTTTCACATCTTGGTTATTATGAATAGCAGTATAATGAACATGGGAGTGCTCTCATTTCTTCTAGGTCCTGATTTCAATTATTTTGAATAAATACTCAGAAGTGGGAATTTCTGAATTGTATGGTAGTTTTATTTTTAATTTGTTGAGGGACCTCCATACTGTTTTCCATAATGGCTGTACCATTTTGTATTCCTACCAACAGTGTACCATAGTTCGAATTTCTCCAATTTGATTTCATTTTATTTAGCAACAAATTGAGATGTGATTGTATCCAATTTTGACTTAGTTTACTTTTCACCCCCTACCTGCTTGAATAATCATAGCACATCTGTTTCTTTTTGAAACAAATTATCAAGTAGTCTCAGAGCAGCTGTAGAACTGAAGCTGTTCTATAAAACTACATATAAAAATAAGAAACGTTAAATCATACAGTAGTTTAAACATAGGGAATATTTGATCTCGATTAATTAGAATAGAAAGAAAATGAGCTAAGAAAGTGATGAATGTTGCCTAGAGAATACCTAAAAAAGGACTAGGTAGGTATTGCTCATCATTTCCTGTGTGGCAGTATGTTTAATTTTAATTAGGAAGTTGATCAAAGACAAAGCAAACATCTAAAAATATTTTCCTTGACCCAACAGCAGCTGTATAATCTTGGACATGCTCTTTGGCCTTAAATTTTTCTTGGAGACCTATGGAACACAAAAAACTATATCAATATATGCATTATGAAGTCCCAGAAGAAGTGAACATAAAGGAGAAAAAAAGTGTTGTGATAATGGTGAGAAAGTTCCCAGATTTGATCAAAACTATTAATTATATACTCAAAAAATGCATAAAAATTCATTTAAAACATTAATTTGTACAAGAGACTCACCCGTGAACTCCATGTAACTTACAATTGAGTTTATATCTACCAGTTTGTTATTTGCTTACTCTTTGTCCCACCTATTCATTTGCCTCTATTCCTCTTTTTTTTTATAAAGATTTTATTTATTTATGCGACAGACAGAGATCACAAGCGGACAGAGAAACAGGCAGAGAGAGAGAGGAGGAAGCAGGCTCTCTGCTCAGCAGAGAGCCCGATGCGGGGCTCGATCCCGAGACCTTGGGACCATGACCTGAGCCGAAGGCAGAGGCTTTAACCCACTGAGCCACCCAGGTGCCCCGCCTTTATTCCTCTTTTGAAGTTAATTGAGCTTTCTTTTTTAATTCCATTTTTCTTGTTTTTCTTGGTAAGTCTTTATGTTTTTAGTGGGATTAGATTTTTAACTCATCAGTTTTTGTTAAATTAATATACCCACTTTGTGTCTAAATACTTTACAGCAATATAATTCCATTTACTCCCTGTGCCTTGTACTGTTTTAGAGATTTTACTTCCATTTCTGTTATAAACCCTACAATACGTGATTATTCTATTTACTTTAAACAACAACAAAAAAATTTTTTAATTAGGACCAAAAAAAAATCTTTTATATTAACTTATAGATTTACAATTCTCAATTCTTCTCATTTCCTTCTGTAGATCCATGTTTCCATCTGCTATTGATTCCCCGAGCCTGAAAACTTTTTTTTTTAAGATTTTATTTATTTATTTATTTATTTATTTGAGAGAGAGAAAGAGAATGAGAGAGAGGGAGCATGAGAGGGGAGAGGTCAGAGGGAGAAACAGACTCCCCGCTGAGCAGGGAGCCTGATGTGGAACTTGATCCTGGGACTCCAGGATCATGACCTGAGCTGAAGGCAGTTGCTTAACCAACCGAGCCACCCAGGTACTCTGAAAACTTGTTTTGACATTTCTTTTAGTACAAGCCACCTGGTGACAATTTCGCTCAAATTTTATTTATTTAAAAATACATTTTATGTCATTTTAAAGTATATTTTTGCTGATTAGAATTCTAAGTTGATAGTGTTTTTCCCCCCTTTCAACACTTTAAGGATTTATTATTATTCCATTGCCTTCCAGCTTGCCTTAAGGAGTTTGTTGTCATTCTCATTGTTGTTCTTCCTCTAAATGTGATGATAATTTTGCTTTGGCTATTTCTAAGATTCTCTATTTTTATTTTATTTTCAGCAGCTTTACTACACTTATGTTTTCTTTATGGAATAGTGTGATTTTTGGTTTGCCCTGTTATTTTCTTATTGTTATTTTAGTCTTTTCTGACCATCAACATCCTAACAAGGAGATCTCTATCTTCCCCCACTTTTATTTTAGAAATTATTTGAAAGGTTTCATTTTCTCTCAGCAGTCTAACTAACTCTTGATTAGGAAAAGGAACTTAAGTCAAACCTAAATTAGTTTGATTTAATGCTCAATGGCTACATTTAGGAAGATGGAGACCTTGCAAATTAGTAAAAATATTTTTTTCAGCGTTATTTTTACTGTTGTTGACCACAGCTTTGGCATAGTGAAAAAGTAAAAAATATATTATTCTTGAATATTTCAGAACAGATTGGTTCACAGCCATCTGCATATTTATTGCATACTGTGAAGCGAGTCAATTTGCTCTACTAAAGAAACAAATAGGAAAATTTGAAAAAAATTGTAAGATTAACTGTCAGAATATGAGATGGTTTAGGAAAAAACAAACAACCCAAATGTTTTGGTGTTTTGAGAAATTCTCAGAATGATATATTATAGACATGAGGAAGCAAGGGTTAAACTATAGGAATAGTAAGAATGCTGAGATTCTGAGAGGCCATGAAGATGGAACTCATATTTTGATTGTCAGGGTTTTCCCAGACAGTATGTTCAGAGCATTCTACATAAAGCTCAATGATCATCTTTCATCTAATTTGTTAATTCAGTCAGGTGACTGATAAGCTTAGTGAAAAGGAGTATTATTTTAGATGTAATTAACTTTGGTTACATTAATTAAATTATCTAATTACTGGGCAGGACTCAACAAATAGTATCTTAGTGTTAGGATACACACTCACAGGGCGGTGGGGAAGAGAACTTGACCTCAAATATCCACGAAATTTGGTGCTAAATGAAATTATCACTTCCATGTCCAACTTCAGAATACTAATAGAATATCATTTTCTCTGTAGGTGAATCCAGTCTCTGTAACCTCACATCTTTTTACTACTCTAACTCCTAAGAAAACTTTAAAATAAATTTAGCATGTGTAGGATAAGTGTATTTCTAATGCAAAGGGTTAGAGTTCAGATTTGGAAGAAATTCTAAGGTGATTGACCATCCATGGTTTCAACAATCATGTGATACAAGAAGTTCATATAAAAAAATCTGATTATTCTACAAAAGAAGATATTTACTTCATATTTCTGTTTCATGACAAAAATGATAAATTTAATAAATATTAGTCAAAGCCGTTATCTGGGTCCAGTTAAGTATTCCCTGTTGGAGTGAAAGTAGATTCGTGCTCATGCATTGGTATGCCCTTGAAGTCCCTGCTTCATTATGAACATTTGGTTAGCGTTTCTGGAAAACAACAACAACAATGACAATAAGCAAGGGGTACCTGGGTGGCTCAGTCTGTTAGACATCGGCTTTCAGCTCAGGTCATGATTCTGGGGTCCTGGAATCAAGTCCTATGTCAGGCTCCCTGCTCATCGGAGAGTCCACTTCTCTCTCCCTCTCCCTCTGCCCCTTTTCCAGCTCATGTTCTCTCTCTCTCAAATAAATAAAATCTTAAAAAAAAAAAAACTACGAACAAATACAATAATATAACATTAAAAAAAAACTTTAGGCTATTGAATTTTTTTATGGGCAAAAAGCAATGTTTTTCTTTGCTTTATAAATTGTTCCTATGACTTTCCTTTAACATATAGGGTAAATGGGTAAATTCAATCCCATAATGCCATAATATATGGAACATAAATGATCAAATAAAATTTCAAAGTGGTTCTATCTTTAAATTACAGACTATCTTACAGGCTTATCTGTATTTAGTGTTAATTGCCCAACAAAACATGAATACAATTCAGTTCCCAATTTATTAGCCCTGAGCAGTGTACTCAGCATGGTAGATTTATGCCTATGTAGAAATGACCCAGTAGGAGCTTTGAAAAAGGTTTTAGATAGTATGATTCCTTGTCATTTCAGTTACCTAGGACAATAATTTTTGAATTTAGTCTGAAAAAGATTAGCATTCAATGCCACGCTGAGCCTGATGTCATCATTATGCCACTATCTGAATCTACCACATATAAAGGTCTTATCCAAAACAAAGTAATCACTGATACTTTGTTTAAGCATCTGTACAGACTAAATCAAAATTCCAACCTGGAATAATTTGTATACTAAAAGGGAATCTGCCATTTGATTTAATCTAGGTTTCAAGAGCATCTATCTAGTATAGCATTTTCCCCCCAAAGGAAAATTTGTTAGCTGAGCCAAAAACTCCTGAAATTATAAGGCTCACCTGGACCACATGTTATATTCGCTTTGTGGGATCTAGGATAATTTATGGGTTTTGTTATATTGGTAATGTTTTGCACTGAAATAATACATTTTCATTGAATCACATAATTTTAAAATGCTTATTTTTTTAATGTGAGGATTTGGGGAGAGGATGTAAAAATTATTTAAAATTTTCCATTTGTTTTCATATTTTTAAATAAATTCAGGTTATAAATATTTTAGCTAAATTAGATGGAAGAATTTGAATGCATATGTCAGTCTTGCCCGACTAAATTCAAAAACCCAATCATTAATTTAAAATGAACTAACAGCCAGACTGAACCAACTGTGAGAGCAAATAATTTGTGAGTTTTCCAGAGAAAAATTCATCTATTAGACTCTGAAACTGCTAATGTAGACAGTCAATGATCCAGAAGAGAATCCAAATAAGTAAAAACTCATCAAATTGACTTGTGATTTACTCATTGATATGTCAAGGTTAAAGAGTGACTGTTAAACTATATCCATGTCCAATAATGTTCAGTGTTCCTTAGTTGCAGAACATTTGGAATGTTTGGCTTAATTTTAGAGAAGGTTAATTAGTTTTAAATTCTTATAATATATCACATCACATGGAATGTTAAAAATATAACACCTCACAATTCCATTTACCCTTCTTTCCTTTTTCTCTGCTAGAAGAACTTTTCAGCAAGAACTTCAACAGAAGCCTGGGCTGCCTGAGGGGAGATAAATCTTGGAAACAACACAACTCCCTGCTCTGTATTCAAAAGCCTACATATGTGGGCACCTGGGTGGCTCAGTGGGTTAAGCATCTGCCTTCAGCTCAGGTCATGATCCCAGGGTCCTGGAATAGAGCCCCATATCAAGCCCTGAATAGGGCTCCCTAGTCAGCAAGGAGTCTGCTTCTACTTCTTGCTCTGCCTCTCCCCACTGTCGCTTGTGTGCTCTCTCTGCTTTCTCTCTCTCCCAAATGAATAATAATTTAAAAAAATCTTTAAAAAAACAAAATAAAAGTCCACATATGTGTATTTTCAAAACTCTTTCCATTTGTACACTTTTAGATTTCAGGTTGCTGTTAATCTCAGCGTGGAATGCTATGCCCTGGTGTTCGGAATCAACACCTTCATTGCCCTGGTGATCCAGACTGTCATGACTGTAGCTGTGGTTGACAACCAGGGACTGGGGCTTCCGGTCAGCATCCAGGTAAGGGCATGCCTCTGTACCCTCACTGACATAGAGATATACTTTGAAAACTATACACACACATATATATGTTTACATTATTACACATAGTAATTAGACTTACTGAGATATAGTTTTCATAAAATAAATTGACATATAAAATATTTATTTACAGTTCTGTTAATTCGGGCAAACACACAGCTGTGTAGCCACCACCACATGAAAATAAAGAACTGCCCCTTCAGCCAGACAATGCCCACCCCCCTTTGCTGTCAACTGCCTGTCTCCAGCTACCTCCCCAACCCATTGATGGGTTTTAAATCCCTATCACTTTGTCATTTTAGGAAGTCATATAAATGGAATCATAGAGACATAGCCTTTTATTTCTGGTTTGTTTTCATTTAGCATGGTGTCTTCAGTGGAATATTTTTATATTGAGATATAAATATGATGTAGTTAAGATACATGCTATTTCTTAGGAAACTTTTTCATTGAACAGGTGACCTTTTCATTAAGCAGGTGAAAGAATGAAAGCATTACCTAAAATAGACCCATAAAGTCATTCCAGCTTAAGTGGTTCTCATTACCCACAGCTAAAGGTTTTTCTTGCCCTGGTTAAAATTCAATCTTATGAATGCTTAGTTCACAGATTTCATAAGCCTACTCAGTCTCATGGACAAAACGGTAGATCTTACATGTCTCTACACATCCCTAATGCAAATGTTTAGAATATTGAGTCATCTTCTTTAAAAACAAAAAGAGAAAAAGAAATCATTTCAGGATACACAATTGAATGAGTAATATTTGAGAAATCCATTTTAATCTCAAACAAGTTTAACAGAAGGAAAGATACCTTCATTGAATAAATATTAAAACTAAGATTACTGTAGACTCGGGTCTTTGTGAGGACATAAAGAGATCAGTTGTTACTTTCTTTTTTTTTTTTTTAAGATTTTATTCACCCATTTGACAGAAGGAGATCACAGAGAGGCAGGCAGAGAGAGAGGAGGAAGCAGGCTCCCTGCTGAGCAGAGAGCCCGATGCGGGGCTCCATGCGGGGCTCGATCCCAGGACCCTGGGATCATGACCCGAGCTGAAGGCAGATGCTTTAACCTACTGAGCCACCCAGGCACCCCTTTTTTTTTCTTTTATTTTTTTTTAGTTGTTACTTTCTAAAATAAAATTTAAATTCCTAGTTTATCATCCAGCTTTCCAGCTTTTTAGAAATCATTGGATATGTGATGTGATCAAGAGAGCGCAAGCCTGAAATCAACAAAGTATAGATATAAATCTTGATGTTTATGAGTGATTTCTCAAGAACTTTTAATTCTATTATAAAACTAGAAAGAATAGTGTCATGATATCCCAGGCATCCATCACTCAAATTTATGGCCAATCTTATTTCATCTGTACCTGCCACACACTTCCTCATTCTTCCCCTAGAGATGTAATTTTTTTTAAAAGATTTTATTTATTACCTGAGAGAGCATGAGAGAGCACAGAGGGAGAGGGAAAAGCAGACTCCCCACTGGGCAAAGAGCCTGGTAGGGGATTCGAACCCAGGACCCTGGGACCATGACCTGAGCTGAAGGCAGACACGTAACCAAAAGAGCCACCCGGGTGCCCTTGTAATTTCTTTTTTTAATGTCTGTTTTCCCTTCAGTAGAATGGAAAATATAATACCTACTTCATGAGTTCTCTACACAGATTAGATGTCTGCCTGTAAAATATACCATTCCCAGGCTATAGTGTACTCAATACATAGATGTGTCTCTCTCTTTTCTTAATAGAAAGAAACAAGAGTTACTCACATGAGTCAATACTGTTAGGAGGCACTTACCTTTTCTGAGGACTTCTGCAGGAATATCCTCCAGATATCTCCTTTATTTTTCCACAAATCCATTGAGTCTTAATCTGAAATTAATGAGTTCCTAGAACTGAAGGAGGCAACCCAGAACTTAAGAAGAAAATTGCCCATCAGTCTGTCTGTCCTCCTCCTTGCACTATTTTGTGTAACCTGATTTAAATGACAGCTTTGTGGGGAAATCAATAAATGTTGACCTTTGGGGGGAGTTCACGTGGACATCCAAAGCTGGGGGTGAAAATTAAGTTTGGCAGAAAACGTCAAGCTTCATTTTTGTTTCCCCTGATAAGCCAAGATTTCCAAATCCTTTTATCTTCTCAACCAAGGGAAATCTAGATTCAGGGAACTCCTCTAAAATCTTTCTTGGTATTTCTATCTTGTCTTATCATCTCTGCCACTATCCTCAATGCTACAACAACTTCCTTTGAGATTCTTTCATGTAAGTTAGGTAGAGTAAAACTCAAATCCTAAATAAAGTACTCGTTTCCCCAGGTGCCAGAGCAGGGTAAGTGCCAAATATACAGTCCAAAGGCACAAGGGAAGACAACACCTATTTCTATCAAATACCCCCCAGACAAAAAAGTGTTACTGCAGATTTCTGGGTTTGAAAAGCAGGCTTCTTAAAATTGATTTTGAGTAGGAATCTAATGAAATACGCTTGGATTAAACTTCAGAAAACCAAGAATATAGAGTTATATTGATTAATAACTCCCAAGTCTCAATCATAAATGTACATTTATCATTGGTTATGCACTTAATGATATCCCATGAGCTTCTTAATATAATTTCAAGTGCCATTTTAAAAGATTGGAATCTAAAAAATAGAGACTACAACCTAAGTCAGCATTTTCATAGGACCTAGAGATTCAGTGGAAAGAAATCTGCATTGAGGCATCCTGAACTAATTCCTCCATTTCCTCATTATTTCTCAGTCTGTTATCCCAACATAGGCTTTTATAGATTTCTCAATTTAAAAGGACCATAGAGATCTTAAAAAGAGGTTCCATGTATATTTTTGAATATTACTGAAAGGCTAAGGGAAAAATGCCCATGAGAGCAACTAAAAGAATCTTTTTACCTCATCTAGAAAAAGCTAAGGAGTAAATTAGCTAGTTATGTAAGAAGCAGTAACTTTAAAATATAGCTTTACTGAAGGCATAAGAACATACTGTGGTACACTGATGATATAAAATAATTTTCTGGGGGAATTTTGTTTTTTAAAAAATAGGTGAAATTTGTAGGTGTAAATGTGAGGGACTTTTAGAGGGAGTGGGTGAATAATCACGCAAATCCAAAAAGGTTAACTTTTTAAAAAATAATCCTTTTGAGGGGCACCTGAGTGGCTCAGTCAGTTAAGTGTCTAACTCTTGGTTTCTGCTCAGGTCATGATCTCATGGTCTTGAGATGGAGCCTGGCATCAGGCTCTACACTCAACGGGGAGTCTTCTAGAAATTATACCCTTCACCCTCTCCCTCTGCTCCTCCCCTGTATGCTTGCTCTCCTCCCCCACCCCCAAATAAGTAAACAAATAAAATCTTTTTTTTTTTAAGATTTTATTTATTTATTTGACAGGCAGAGATCACAAGTAGGCAGAGAGGCAGGCAGAGGAAGAGGAAGGGAAGCAGGCTCCCGGCTGAGCAGAGAGCCCGATGCGGGGCTTGATCCCAGGACTCCGGGATCATGACCTGAGCGGAAAGCAGAGGCTTTAACCCACTGAGCCACCCAGGCGCCCCACAAATAAAATCTTTAAAAAATAATCCCTTTGTTAGGTTTCACATGAAAACACCCAATTACTCACAGGTTGCTTACCTGTTACTATATCCCTCCATTCCTCTCACTCTCCACCCGGTTCCACCCTTCAATTTGCAGAGATGCCCTTTGGAATGGAGAATACACTGGTAACCATCAATTTTTTATTGATTGAGGGAGTTGACATTCATTCAACTCCCATTCATGAATCTCATTACTTTCCCCAGCCTCCTCCCTGGATGATCTTGAAGCTTAACATGAAAAGCAACTCTTGATCCTGTCAGGGAGGAAAAATATTGTTTCCTCTCACCCAATTTGGTTCTCAGCTGCGTCTCTGTAACAAAAACAAATTAGCAAAAGCATACAAATGCATTTGATTTAAATTTTGTGTAACATAGGAACCTTCATAAGGAAGTGAAGACCCCAAGTAATAGTTGAGCCTGAATGTTTTTATGCTAGATTTGATAAAGGGTGGAAAGTTATGAAAAAAAAATATGATAGGACAAAAAGGATATGAACTAAGAATAGTAAATTGGGGGAACTTCACACTGCCTGTTCATTCAGATTCCTCTCTGTGTCCCTTTATCTTTGGAGATAAGGATGTTCCTTTCCTCCAGGTATCGACACTCGGTTCTTACAACCTGCTCCAAGGGAAGGTCAGAAAGTCCGGCACCTGCCGTGTCTCAGATTCCTTCAGTTAAAAAACATTCACTATGGCAAAGTGTCATATTTGGGAGTAGCTTGTCCTGAACCCCATCATCAGCAAGTTGGGGAAGCACACAAGAAAAAGAAAAGGGGAAGGCCACTGGTAAAAGTGACCCCTTGATGTCATGGAAACCACAGCTGCTGCTCTGCTCTATCTTCCATGTCCTCATGGAGAAATGAGAAAGGATCCTCCCCAGCTCTCTTGGCAGGAAGCCACTGCACTCAGCCCCTCGGGGACCAGATGGACCCCTGATTACACACTCCATTAGATTATCTAGCTAGGATAACTGGTACTTTTGGCTGCCTTAAATTAAATAAAAATTAGAATCATGAAAATGGAGTTTTAGTTTTAACCCCAAAGGGCTTAATAAGGGAAGGGGCACTCTAAACAGAAAGATTATCTCACAAAAAGTAGAACAGTGATGCTATTATTTTGAGTGCATGGAATGGGGATTCCTTTAGATTCTGGGCAGCCTCCCATATCAATTCTGAGATTTTTCGATGTATTTAAAGCATGGACTATTTGCCAGTCCAGATAGCTCAGATGAATGTTTTCAGGCTGCATTCATTAACTCAAAACATGTGAGATGTGTGGTCTGTCGGATTTGGGTTTCACTATTTCATAAACCATTTTGGAATCTTAAAGAGTAACTGAAGGTGAGCCCAGACTTTCATTATCAAACAAAATAACTGCCTACATAGATTTTCAATGAGTTTGAGTCCTGATCTTCCGACATTGTCTTGTTTTCTTACTTTTCTATTCTAGTGGAAATGGTCTGAAGGCGAATACCTTGAGAGGAGTGGGGTTGAGGGACTGTGTTTGAAGAAGGAGAAGAAGGGTGGTGTCCACGTTGTTTGAAGTTTAAAGTGAACAAGTGTTTTTTTTTTTAATATTAAATTAAGAAAGACTTACTTCCATTAAGAGCTATAGAATTTAAGAAATGCTAAAATAAGAAAGGCTTATTTCCATTAAAGCAACAATAAACTGGATATCAGAAAAAGTCCTTTACACTACAAAACACTTAAAACTCCTGGATATAAATTTAAGATTTTTTTTTTTAAATAAACGGCTGAATTGGTAAGAAATAAGAACACTCTGCAGAGGTCAAAGCAGGAACAGGAAACCAGATAGATAAGGAAGCACTGAATTTCGAGCATCTGCTGATTCTCCCAGCGACCTGGAATTTTGGTTTTAGTGGCAACCCCGAAAGCTAGATCCTCCGTGAGTGGTGAAGCAGAAACGAAACATGAAATTATGGGGGAAATGCCAACGAAGAAGATGAATCTGGGTGGTATCAGAGGAATTTACCCTGGAAATTTGCTTTCATAAGCCAGCACTCACATAATTCTAGGGCCCAGTTTCTACAGACTAAACATTTTTTTTTCTTTTCCTAAAGCTGAGAATTTAGTTTAAAATGGTCCTGGTTGATAATGGCCCCCAGGTACCTGTATGTATCAAAACAAATGTTCTTTGGAAAGACTGTCCCTCAATACAGAAATCAAAAAAAAAAAATTGCCACAGATAAAATGCCATCAAATATGAGATTATTTTTTAAAAAGTCCAAAATCGTGCCTGGATATAAAGTAGCATGAACAAGCCAAGTGAAATAATAAAAAGCAGAATCAGGCTGACAAAGATTTGAGACCAAAGAATTGCCAGCATTAGAATATAAAGATGTTTGACAGGCTTGTACACAAAGGAAAATAATAACATGAGAATGGAATGAGGTACTTCATGAATGCTTGTGAATATTTGGGAAAAATAGAAGTCATGAGATTAGAAACTTAAATATGTTAAGAGTAAGTTAGACACATAATAGGAAAAATTACTGAATGGGGAAAAAAATCACCAAGAATGCAGCAAAGAAAGAGGGAAGTAGAAAAATTAACACACGTGGAGATGAAACTGAGAAAGTTTAACAAATATCTATCTGGAATTTCCTTGAGGAGATAATAAAAGCAGTAAAGAGATGCCAAAAAAGAAATATTCACTGAGAATTTTCCAGAGTATTCTCAGAATTAAGAAAGAAGCCCCAAAAATCTCAAAAAGAGTAAGTAAAAAGAAATTCATATCTAAGCACACTATGGTTAAGTGCAGAAAACCAAAGAAAAAGAAATCTTAAAATTAGAGAAACAGAAATCAGCTATAGGTGGTCAAGAGTGGACCTGTCAGTAGCTTACAGTAGAAGCCAGCAAAGCAATGGCTTCAAGTGTTACAGAGAATAATGGCCAGCCCAGAATCATAGACAAAGAGAAACTATGTTATAAAAATAAGAGTAAAACAAGGACATTTTCAAACGTAAATAGAATCAGTGTGTTATCACCAACAAAACTTTACAAAAACAATTTCTAAAGTATGCATTTGAGGAAGAAGGAAAATTATCCCAAAAGGAAGGTATTCCCAAAAGAAGGAATGTGAAAAAGAACTAAGCATGTGAGTAAATCTAAACACACACTAATCATTAATACTTAGGGGCATCTGGGTGGCTCAGTCATTTAAGCATCCAACTCTTGCTTTTAGCTCAAGTCATGATCTCAGGGTCCTGGGATGGCGCCCCCTGTCGGACTCTGCAGTCAGCTTGGAGTCTGCTTGAGATTCTCTCTCCCTCCCTTTCCCTCTGCCCCTCCCCATCCTCTCTAAAATAAATAAATAAATAACATCTTTAAAAGTAAAAAAATAAAACAATAATACTTATATTTTATATCTTGAGGAGTTTTTTTTTTTAAAGATGCCCAAAGTACTGGACAACAATAGTATCTATCAGTAGAGGATGTTCAAAACTCAGGATTTTTGTGCTCTTTTGGAGGAGGGGAGGAATTATTGATTAGAAACTGCTAGGGCGACACACTAAGCAGAGAACGGGTTGGGAGTCCATCTGGTAGGGAGGCGGATTTCATCACCAGCATTGTTTAAATTGCTGCAGCATGACGATAATGAGATGCAACAGACTTTTAATCAGTTTTATTATAGTTTTAAAATTCTCTGCACAGAGTTCTCCCCACTTACTGCCCATACCCAAGGCAGACAATTCCCACCACCATCACCTTTATACATTACTGATTTGTTTATTTAAGAGTCAATATTTCAAGTGTAACCATGAAGAAAAATTAGAAGTAGATTATGCAATTTTTATACAGAAGAGAGGAATTAAATAGTATATGGAAAAAGAGTCACATGAAAGAGCTCAAGAAAGGAGGGGAAAATTAAGGAGCATGAAAAATCAGAAAAATATGGTGGCAAAAAACACAAATATGCTAGTTGTCACTAAAATAACAAATTAACTCATAGGTTGGACAGCCAATTTACAGGAAATAGGGGAAGCAAAAGAACTCATTACATGACACCCAGAATTATCACCAAAAAACCCCAACATCTGGGAAATTAGTTTTTCAACAAATAAAATTTTAAAAAAAGATCAATAGTGTCTTGAGAAATTCAGTAATCAATCACAATGTGTGTATCTTATTTGAATACTGATTCATACCCAGAAACTAAAAATATTATGAAACAAGCAGGGAAACTTGAATACTGACTAGAAGACATTAAACAATTGCTAATATTTTAGGTATATTAATGATTCATGGTGACGCTTTTGTGTGTCCCTCTTTTTAAAGATACAAGCTGAAATATTTATTACATTATATGAAACTGGATTCAAATTAATCTGCGAGGGGAAAGGGGAAGTGATTGGGGAATTGTAGAAACAAGAGTGACTATGAGCTGGTGATTGATGAAAACAGGTCATTGATTCATGGGCATTTGGATACTGTACTGTCCACTTTTGTGAATGTTTATAATTTTCTAAAAATAAAAATCAAGCAATTCAAAGCTGAACAACCCAGGAAAAAAAATAAAAATGTATTTTCAGGTTAGATTCTTAAAGGGTTACAACTATAGTCTATTTACAGAAGACACATTTAAAATTACAAAGACATGTGAAGTTTGGAGGGGGGGAGGAAGGAAAACTCATACCACGCAAACAAAAATTTTAAAACCAAATACAGTCAAATGTGACTCTTGATCTGTATATCTAAGAAGAATCATTAAAAATGATTAAACATTTCATCAATTCATTAGAAACATATACAAGTTCTAAACTTCTGTACATCTATTAGTATCATTTCAATATTTTGAAGAGATATGCTGTCTTTCTTTTTATTTTTTTTATTTTTTGGATAGAATACTGTCAAGCATGTTATATTCTAAGAAAAAAATAAACTCCCAATTTCATACACTAAATGTGAATACGAAAAAAGAAGGCAAGCAAGAAGGAAGACTATACTCTATATAGATGGAGAGTTTCAGAAGCCCAGACAGTTAACACTGATTGAATTCTACTACATGGGTATTGTTCTATATATCTTATATGTAATAACTCATTTAATCCTCACAACAAATGTGTGAATATTGTTATTATTCTAATTTTACAGTTGAGGAAATGGAGGCAGAGAGAGAATCCATGACCTATTTAAGATCTCCCAGCTAGTAATAAAGCATCACTATTTACCTTCAGTGTTGAATACCCATGTAAATGTCACTAATTAATTTATTTTTATTTTGTAGTTTTTAATTTATGGGAGTTATTTTTCTATTATTGCTGAAATTTTCCTGATGAGAAGCATTTACATAATCTGTTCAGCCAAATGCGGAAAGGAAAAATGTAGGTCTACTGCTACTGGTCAGAATCCAAGTGAACCGGAGAACTCAATGTCTGGTATGAACACAGTAACACAGTTTTAGCCTGGTGCCTCCTACCATGGACTCAAAGGGTGGGCAACTCTGAAAATATATGGTGCTACACTAAGTGACATTTTAATTTTTTGTCCTAGATTAAGATACCATAAAAGACAGGATTATCATCAACCTTACCAATACCACATCAAAATCTCTGCTATGGGCTGGTGAACTGGATACAACCAAAAACTGTAGTCAACTAAGTTGAAACCAGCCATCTTTATGGCCTTGGTGAGCAACTGGGACCCTAAATACGGTTTTAATACTTTCAAGTCCACCCCAAAAGAACATGGAAATCAGACAAATGGAACCATCCAAGAACAGAAACATGAAATATCACAGAGTGAATGATACATACTGGCTTTTCGTGCCCAGCTTCATAAAAGTGTGATTTGTTTTGGTTTGAATAGTAGATAAAAAAGTTTCTCATGCAGGCCTGATGCATAGTAAATGATCAACATGTGATAACCATTATGATTATACTCATATTATATACTATGAAAAAAGTTAGAATGGGGGAAATCATTTAATTCCTATAAAATTAGGCCCAAAAAATAAGGAAAAAATTCTTTATTAAACTTTACAATGACCTTACATGAAAAGATTGAATATTGTAACAATTTCAATTCTTTTCAAACTAATGGATAAGTTTGTTGTAATTTGTGACAGTCAGTCTTATGTGTCATCCTGACTAGGTTCTCAAGTTCCTTATTTATTCAAACAAGTGCTAATCGAAGTGTTGCTGTGATATATTTTGTAGATGTGATCAAAGTTCATAATCAGTTGACTTTAAGTAAGGGAGATTACCCTAGATAACCTGGATGGGTCCGATTCCATCTGTTGAAAGGCCTTAAGAGCAGAACTGAGCCTTCCCAGAGGAAGGACAAGTTCCATCTGAGGACATGCCTGAGAATTCTAGCCTACCTGTCCTGATGACCTGCCCTGTGAATTTTGGACTTGGCCTCCCCAGCTCCCCCAATCAAGTAAGCCATCTCCTTTAAATAAATTTTTCAATATATATCTCCACTGGTTTTTTCTCAGGCTGAATTCTGATTGATACAGATTTTGGTGCCAGGAGTGGTTGTCGAGGACAGATTTTTTTTAATTAATTAATTTATTTTAATAAACATGTAATGTATTTTTATCCCCAGGGGTACAGGTCTGTGAATCGCCAGGTTTACACATTTCACAGCATTCATCATAGCACATACCCTCCCCAATGTCCATGTCCCCACCACCCTCTCCCGTCCCCCCTCCCCCCAGCAACCATCTGTCTGTTTTTTGAGATTGAGTCTTTTTTGGTTTGTCTCCCTCCCAAACCCATCTTCTTTCATTTTTTCTTTTCCTACCTCCCCCCAACCCGACCACGTTTCAGCTCTACTTCCTCATATCAAAGAGATCATATGATAGTTGTCTTTCTCCAATTGACTTATTTCACTAAGCATGATACCCTCTAGTTCCATCCACATCGTCGCACATGGCAAGATTTCATTTCTTTTGATGGCTGCATAGTATTCCATTGTGTATATATACCACATCTTCTTTATCCATTCATCTGTTGATGGACATTTATGTTCTTTCCATAGTTTGGCTATTGTGGACATTGATGCTATAAACATTCGGGTGCACGTGCCCCTTTGGAGCACCACGTTTGTAAATTTAGGATATATACCCAGAGGACAGATTTTTAAGAAAGACTTTTCTGTACAGCTTCTGGGTTTTCTGGAACTTGTTTTCTGATTCGGTTATATTTAAAGCCACTATGAATCTGTTTCCGGTAATAAAGAATGCACTAGTAGTCATGGCATGATGTGGTTTTAGACAGATAAGTGTCACCATTGGATACTCCTAATCAAATACTATATTAGTTTCCTAATGTTCTTATAACAAATGACCACAAATTGAGTCACTTTAAACAACAGAAACTTCTCACAGTTCTGAAGGCTAGAAGTCTGAAATCAAGGTGTTGGTGGGCCCATACTTTCTCTCTGAAAATATCTAGGAAAGGATCCTTCCTTGACTCTTCCTAGCTTTGGGCAGTTGCTGGCAATTCTTAACATTCCTTGGCTTGTAGACACATCACTCCAATCTGTTCCTCTGTTATCACATGATGTTTTCCCTATATGTCCTTGTCTCTATATCCAAAGTCTCCTCTTAGTGTAGGGAGGCCAACCACATTGGATTTAGGTCAACTCTAATTAAGTCACATTTATAGGTTCCAGATGAACATAAATTTGGGGGTTGGGAGGTCAACATTCAGCAGTACCTATAGAAGGTGAGGTTCTAAATTGTCATATTTTTGTCAACTTGGACTATTTTAGTTAAACTAAATGGAAAAATGGAATTGGGTGGTTACTCCTGGCAGCACTGAAGAAAATAGGGAGGAAAAAAGGATAGGCTCAGGGCTTCAAATTCCCAGCTCGAGTGCTTGCATTAATGACCTGAAAGCTCTAATATATTCCCTGAAATAAACTGTTATCTCCTGCAGCCACAGAGCGGAGATTTCTGATAATCAAACCAAGAGTCTCATTCTGCAATTGGCTGCTTTACAGTGCAAATTGAATTCCTGACCTTGCAGGGTGTCTTCTGATAAAGTGAGGACATTCACTGGGAATGAATGGAATCCTGAAAACTGGAATGGGGACACATGGTCAGATCTCAATAAAGCTGGGGATATCTCAGCCCTAGATCAGCCAAGTCTTTGCCATTGGAAGCTGTCCTTCCACCCCTGCCTAATCAGGTAGTCCTGTAATGGCATCCACCGAGGTAGTAAGACATTGTTGAGTCTCCTCAGACCCACCCCCCCAGCACCCCTCTTTGTCTCTAAACCCATAAATAGACTCAAGTTTTGGCAGGCCCCAAAAGGGAAAGTACAATTTTGTACTTTATGTATGGAGATGCATTATGTTCCAAAAGAGCTACATGATTCTCCCAGTTTTTATAAACAGAAATCTAGATAATATGTGTGGGAATGGATCTTAAGGAGGTGGGATCATGGTAGAAGGAACATAAAGTTGGATCAAGCAGAATTTGTTGATATGGGCTGCCAGTTTGGTTGGTTAGCTGAAACATAAAGTCACAGGTGGAACACACTAAATCATTTTTTTTTTAATTGCTGGAGGTTACCGAAGGTTTATTTGGAATGACACAGCACTGAAAACATAACTGTTACAGATGACCTGTGGATAGAGCATACATCACCTATCTTATTTTAGGACAATCTGCGAAGATGAGTTGCATAAATATAGAGTTGGAAATATATAGGAGCTTTTTTTTTTTTTAAGAGTGTTCTTTGGGGGTGGACATTGATGCCCCAGAAATGCCAGAACTGCCTTGGTATGCTCTAGAAGAAGGTGTTCGAAAGCTTAGGGAAATGATGATGTTAGAGTGAATTTATCATGTGGATTTGTTCACCCAACTTGGGCGGATCCAGAAGACACACCTTCTACTGTAACTGTGTGAATACATTCAGGAGAACAGCCCAGCATGCTATAAGAACTCTGTGGTTGCTTTGCTCTACAGATCAACAATTTAAGTGGGAACTGTTACCAATGAACTGGGATACTTATATACAATGGAGATCAAAGGATCCTAGGGAGAAAGGGGCTACGTGGAGACACTTAGTTGCTAAAGACAAGATGAGTGTAGTTACCATAATGGACAATGGAGCCAAAGCAGTGGTCAGAATAGTCTAACTCACAGAGAATTGTGGTGTTGGCTAGTTGGTAATCCATAGAAAAGAAAAAGATGAACTGTTTACTGAATTCTTACTTGATCTGTATGAGCCAAAGTGTTTAATTAATTTTAAGAAATTCAATATTCAGTAGCAGTCATAATGGAAAATGCTACCATTGCTTCATGATAATTTGGATCCCAATATTTTTAGTAGAGTTAAAGTTGCCTGAAATTTAATCTCTACAAATGTATCTGGAATATAAGTCCAACATGAATAAGTTTGATGGTAGTAGAAAGATATCTTTGGGCATAAGAGGCAGCCCTATTGGGAAAGTCTTCAAAACCTTTTTCCCAGATTAGATTTCATGTCAAGACAGACTACTTCAGTTTCTGTTCTGGGACTCTGTTTCTTTCTGTTGCGTGCTAAGCGAACACCTGATATCCATTTTGAAATTCACAAATTCTCTCTTTGATAGTGTCTTATTTTGTCTCTTGAGTTTTTATTTCAACTCACATATATTTTTTTTTCTTGTTCCCAGGATTTTGATAGCAACCCATTCTTATTTTGTTTTTACCTGTATTTTCACAAGAAATCCTTCATTTTTAAATGGAAGTAATTCTCTTATTTATTGTTTTAAGGATCCAAAAAATATTATTTAAAAGACATTGTTAGTTCTGTAAAGTCAGTTTCATCTGAAATGAATTCATGTTCCAAGTTTATTTTGTTGCCCTTTCTTAATATTAGATGTTTTCAAATGTGTTAGTTATTTAGTATTGTATAACAAATTACCCCAACACTTGTGGCTTAAAACACCATACATTTATTATCTCATAGTTTCTGGGTCAGAAATCTGGGTACACATTAGCTGAGTCTTTTACTTCAAGGTCTTCCATAAGCTAAGTGTTGACTGGACTGTGGTCATCTCAAGGAGGCAGGGCATTGACTGGGGCACGATGCTTTTCAAAGTTCATGTAATTGTTGGCAGGATTCCATTCCTCGTGGCCACTGAGCAGAAGGCTTCAATTCCTTGCTAGTTGTTGACTGGAGACTGTGCTCAGTTCCTGGCCATGTGGGCCTCTCCAACATGTCAGCTTGCTTCATCAAAGTGTGCAAGCCAAGAGATCAAGGACCAACTTAAAGAGGGAAGTCACAGATTTTTGTAACCTAATCAAGAATGTGGCATCCTGTCACTTTTGTGGTATTCTCTTCATTAGTCCCTAGATCCAGCGTGTACTCCAGGGACGATGATTGATTTCACAAGGGTATGAACACCAGGAGGCAGGGATCACTGGGAACCATGTTAGAGCTTCCTACTACAAAGAGTTTTTGAAACTTTGCCAACTTCCCTTAAGTGAGAAGTGCTTTGTTTCTACTTTCATTTCTCTCACTCTCTCTTCTTACCTCAACCCTCACCTTGGCTTTTTACCTGTCTAGAAGTTTTGCTGTTATATTCTCCTGCCCTACATCCAAGCCTCATCCCATAGTGTAATGGGATATCATAGATTATTCTCAAGCCTCTGGATGACTTAAGTCAATTTGGGATCTTGGGACTATATCCATATGTCTCTGGTGGTCACCAGTTTATAGGCCAGAACCCTAGGCAGCAGAGAGTCATAGGATTTTTTCAAGACAGAAGTGGCCCCACCCTCACACTAAATCTCAAGTGAGCCTAGCTATATCATCCCCTCTCTGTGTGGAATGCCTGATCTCTGTGATCATATTTCCACCCTCCACATGTCTGTAGGCCACTTCCAGACCCAGATCCCAGCAAGGACATGGCTGCAGCCTTGCATTCTGCATTTCTGTTCTGTGTTTGGTCCACAGAGATACAGATCTTGTTTTTGAGCCCAGGGATGTGGTTAATTTATTTCATTTGAACATGTTATCCAGCAGAGCTTCTTCCCTTTTTGGACAAATGCATCAATGTGTGAAAATACTGAACCATCGTGATCCAAAATCTCCTAGGCCTACGGTTTCTACTGCTAATAAAATAGCAGAATCTCAACAGTTGAAAAAAAAAAAGCTGTAGAAAATAATTAGAGGAAAGAAAAGGACAAGGAAGGGGGAGGAGAGGAAAGAAAGGAACTGGAAAAGAAGGAGAAGGGAAGGAAAAAGAAAAGAGGTTATCCTCTTGTGGACAAAATTGAAGCAGTGGAAAAAAAGACGCCCCCCCTGCCCCACCTTGAAAAAGCATTAGAAACCCCTTTTCCCCAGGGCTTCTTTTCATGTATTACTTTTGCTGAAGGTAGTTGAGAAGACAGAGGCACTGGCAGAATTTATGACAACTGAATGCATTTTAAAAATTTAGAAATGTTTCAGATGTCTGTTATCATCAAATGTTTACTACCTACAGTAACGATTGAAAGAAGAAAACTGCATACACCAAAAAACAGAAAGAGGAGAAGGAAAAGATTGACTGTGTCCACAAAAGAGACCCCACGGAAAGCCCAAATGGTCTCAGTCCCGTTATTAAATTCTGTATTTGGGTCCTGATGGGGATGCCCATGTAGGGTTTAATGCCTGCTGAAGGGCCATGCCCTTATATCAGTACACGGGGACTGTGTCTCCCGGGGAGTCGGCGCACCGGGCTGTAAGGGAGGGAGGAGGCTGGAAGGAAAGTGAAGTTTCACTGAGGGGAGAGGGTGGTCACCAAGGACCTGGTTGGGGCTTTGAACCTGCTACAGCTGCAAGGGTTTTAAAAACTTTGTGCAAAGGTAAATTCTCAAGTTTCAGAACAAACCAGGATTCCATGCACTCAAACACAACAAAGACAAAAAGAACACTTTTTATGGACTTCTAGTGTTTATTTTATTAGGGAAATTTAGAGAGTATTATGTAATGACTAGGAAGGAGAAAAGGCAGGGTGGGGGAGGACTATGCATGATGACAGGGAAAAGTGGTCAAAGACAAACCTGCAAGGCACTGGATATTTCCATCAAACCAAGTATTCGGAATCATGATTTCATTAATAATTTGCGCAATTACTCTGGTGCTCCGCTGCATTCGTATTTCTTCCATTAGATGATTTCTCTGAGTTCGGGGACTTTTCTGATGGAAGGACTTAAGGCACCAAAGACAGGAAAAGGGTTTTTTCAGGACCATCAGGTGGCAGAAGAGCAATGGGAAGGCAGAAGTCTTACCAAGTGAATGGGTGCTGGTGGCACCTGTGCACCAGCCAACTAGCAGCAGCATTGCTTCTTGCAACAGCCCTTCTGCTGGCAACAGCACTTCTGCTGGCAACAGCCCTTCCCACAGCCAGAGCCACAAGAGCCGCAGCCACACGAGCCACAGCCACAGGAGCTGCAGCCACAGGAGCGGCGACAGCAGCAGACCACGGGGACAGTGCAGCAGCACCCGCAGCAGCCGGTGCAGCAGGGACAGCAGTTGACCCGGTAGCATCTGCAGGTGGTACAGCTGCCACCACAGCCGCCACCGCAGCCACCGCAGCCGCCGCAGCCGCCACCGCAGCCGCCGCAGCCGCCACCGCAGCCGCCGCAGCCGCTGCTACAGCCACCGCAGCCGCCACAACTTCCACAGCCACAGCACCCCATGGTATCAGGAGAGTAAGGACTCAGGAGAGGTGAGGAGGGAGACTCGGGAGGTGAGGAAGGTCTGATGCCGCCTTCTGCTGGGGGAGCCCCTTATGTACCATCCACCTGAGGAGGAAGGTGATGGAGTGAGTGACCCAGGACACATGACCCAGCACTTCCTCATTGCTGCCAATGCAGTTTCCACAAGAAGCTCATCCAGGGCTATTCCTTGTTTACGTTCCTATGGGTGATATTTGACCCAGTACATTTTCTAATTTTAGCTTTTCTTCTTAAAGTCATTTTAGAGGCAAAGAGATGCTAACCTTCTGGAGTTGTCTTCATTTCCAGAGAAACACAGATGAACCGTTGAGATTTTTTAAAATTTTTTTTAAAGATTTTATTTATTTGAGAGAGTGAGAGAAAGCATGAGAGGGGAAAAGGTCAGGGGGAGAAGTAGACACCCCATGGAGCTGGGAGCCCGATGCCGGACTTGATCCCAGGACTCTGGGATCACGACCTGAACTGAAGGCAGTTGTTTAACCAACTGAGCCACCCAGGCACCCGAACCTTTGAGATTTAGAACAAAGAAAGCACTTAATTATTGCTCACTCCTTTTCGGCCTCTCCTCAACGGCTTTCTCTCCATATCACGAGCTGAAACCACCCTACTCTAACAGAAACTTCAGAGAGGTAGAGTTCATATGAATAACCAAATTGAACAAGCCATTTCTTTCCAATGGTTTTCACATCTAACACTCTCATGAACCTTACACCTCGTTAAATGGGCCATATTAGTTCTTGTGACGTTACATGTTCACAGCTGCATTTCCAAAGAGATGTGGACTGTTTTTAAACTAAATGACCTTCTTTTCTTCCTCAACCTTGTAAACTGTCTATCGAAAATCTTGACCTGATGTTCCTGTCTCTCCTGCTACACTCTCTCCCTTCGTGCTCACATCCACACCCAGGGCTTTAGTTCCCATGTGCATTTCCCAGATTCCTTCCTCCAACTTAGAGTCCCCTCCATGCTCCAGATCCACCTGCCATGTCCCAGGCCCCAAGCTCAAGGCATAATCTCCCCAACCCAATCACCAACCCCACCAAAAAAGCTACATTCCTCTACTGTGTCTTCTCCATCCAGCTAACAATCCATTAAAAAGCTCTGAATCCCTTGTTTCTCTTAGCCCCATATCTGGTCTTCCGCTGAATTCTGTGATTGTGCCTCCTTAAAAGCTCTCAAACCTACTCCTATATCTCCTGTGCCCCACAGTCTCCCTCCACCCTAGCCCATTTCAGCTGGGTGGTTGAAACACATGCCTTGGTCTACAAACCTCAAAAATAGTTTGAGATCATGAATAACAACGCCAACATGCCTCTGGGACCTTACAACATTTCCTCTCACTCAGATTCCTGAAGCACAATCTCACCAGATTGGGAAAAGGGGCTCTGGGCAGCAAGCCAGTTATAAATCATAGTTTGGGGAATCTGTTGGCCACCAACGATCTCCATGAAGGTCTGCAGAACTCCCTGAGAGGCCAGAGGGCTCCTCCAACAGCGCATGTGATGAGGAGCCCACTGGTGCTCTTGTTTTTCTTGTCTATGTTTCTATCACCTCCTTGTTAGTCGCTAGCCCTCCAATCTCAACCAGGACATCAGCTGCACACTTCACCATATTTCACACTCTTTTTCTCACCACATTGGGCCCCTCCTTGCATCTCTGGCCTCTGTACCTGCACCCCTCAAGGTTCCCACCCTTCTTTCAAAATCTCCAAGGTCAGACTCCTTAGCGAAGACATCAACTGATCTTATCTACTCAAAAACAAAAATTAAAAATTAATTCTTTGTCCATTTACAACATTAAAATGACTCTTAAGAGGATTTATTTCTGTTTTAAAATAGTCATTAGAACCTGGGTGTGAGAAAGAACACCGGTATGCTTCACATGAAGAGGAAAGGAGTCGAAGTTTCCAGCTCCAGAAATTTTCACTGGTCGACAAATGCAATGATGGTATCTGGCCTTTCACATGCCCAGCTCCCAGGATTACTTGCTATTACAAGCTCTTTGAGGTCAGGGACCATGCCAGCCCCTGGGAGCTCACAGATCACCTGGCCCAGGGTGTGGTCTGCAAGCCCCACAGACACAGGTATGGTGGGAAGATGAGATTCGGCCCATTCCTGTTGATAGCTTCACCACACTCCGGGGTCCCAGAATGCCTTCCTAGAACTTTCTGGTTTTTTTCAAAGCTACACTGGAATAAAGGTTTTATTTAAACAATCAACTAAGCATGTGATGAAGACAAAGATATCTAAAAGGGAAGCAAATAAGAGATGATGTGATTCTTCCCTGTAAATAGAACCAAATAGCGACAAGGAAGTGTCACGTGCCTTCCTGCTTTCCCCCCAGTGCTGGTATATAAGGGCTCCACCAGCAGAAGGTGGCACCAGACCTCTCTCACCTCCTGAGTTTTGCTCCTCTCTACTCCCTCCTGAGTCCTCTCTCCTGACACCATGGGGTGCTGTGGCTGTGGAAGTTGTGGCGGCTGCGGCGGCTGCGGTGGCTGCAGCAGTGGCTGCAGCAGTGGCTGCGGCGGCTGCGGTGGCGGCTGCGGCGGCTGCGGTGGCGGCTGCGGTGGCGGCTGTGGCAGCTGCACCACCTGCAGGTGCTACCGCGTGGGCTGCTGCTCCGCCTGCTGCCCCTGCTGCTGCGGCTGCTGCGGGGGCTGCTGCAGTACCCCCGTGGTCTGCTGCTGCCGCCGCTCCTGTGGCTCGTGTGGCTGCAGCTCGTGTGGCTGTGGCTCGTGTGGCTGTGGTGGTGGAAAGGGCTGTTGCCAGCAGAAGTGCTGTTGCCAGCAGAAGTGCTGTTGCAAGAAGCAATGCTGCTGCTAGGCGGCCGGCCGGCCTCTGGGGAAGTGCTGGAGGTAACCATGCTGTAGGTAAGACTTCCCCCTCCCTTTCTGTCAGCTCCTTTCTGACTTTTAAGTCACAAGCGTGACCTGAGCCTGGTCACCAACCCATAGGAATCCCATATTCTGTGGTTTCTATCATCCTGTTTGCATTTAATAAACACCAGCCAAAGTAATAAATGGGCAGCCTCCTCTGTCCATTAACTTTCAAATATTGCCCTTAACAAAAATGAATCAAGATAGCTAATGTTTTGTGTTCTTGGAATGCCTTTAACTTTGTGTTTATTTATGTCCTGTTTTTACCATTGCATTGCCATCTCTGTAAATGCAAAACAACTCTTTTCTTAATAAATTATACTAAATCAGCCTCAAAGACCTTTTTTGTTGTTGTTGTTTGTTTGTTTTTTTGCCAGTCTCTAAACTATCTATCCCTTGGGAACAATGCATTTCAATCTCAACATGAGGCAGGTAGTGTATAGGTGAACGACAACGAATTAAAAGCAAGTGAAGTTGTTTGCGATGGATATAGATGGGTTAGTAAATGGTTAATCCACTGTGGGTTTATCAAGAAGCAAAGAACTCAGGGGGTGCATACTTTATCTTGGCAGCTGCAGGTCATAAACTAAACTCTTCCCAAATCTCTCTTCTGATAGAGTCTTAGCAACAGCAGTCTGAGTGCGTGAATATTCATACAGATCCTGCGTAGTCATTTGATCACTTAAGAGCGTTGTCACTTTTGAGGCTTATCGTTTATGATGCTCACTTTTTTCTACTCCTAGGGTCTTTTTCTACTGCATGTTGATCCTGATTGTCATGGCCTCATAGCTGAGAATTACTCCAACAGGCAACATAAATGGAAGCCCTGAGTCTGTCACATCTCTTTGCCCATTAGCTCTGTAGTCCATGAGTGCTTTTCACTCAGCCACCACCTCACTAAGCATCCATACCCTCCCCAGCAGCTCTCCCAGAAGTTCTTCTGGAGCCATGGTAGAGGCCGTGGAAGTCTGTCTGTCAGCCACTACCAACTACAAAATAGGCTTTCGGATGTAGTGTCAGAAGATGAGCATTAAATTTGAAATAATCAAACTGGGAAACTTTCATACCACCCCCTCAGCATTGTCTGAAGGAGTCCACACCATACACACAATAAAATGTGTTCCTGAACACCCTTTCTGTTGATTTCCCATAGTGGTCCCTGGATCTTTTCTACGTAGTTTCCAGATTCTTGATCCATCATGGTTTAGCAGTCAGCCGAGAGAGAGAAGAAGCAGGGGTCTCCCAGCTGGGTCTGGTGGTGAAGCTAGGATTGAGGGAAGACAAGTCCCTGTGGTTTGTCTCCAGAAGGACATTTTTACTCCAACACCACAAGTCCACATGGAATATTTCCTTGTCATTCAGAGCAGAGCCTGACAAACATAGCTGCTTACATAGGCTAAAGTGACCAAATGCAATGAAATCACCAAAGAATGTATGAATTGAGTAGCCATGTCAAGTAAAATCCCCAAAGGGAGCCCCTGAAAAGATAGTCTTCCTTTCCCCCTTGAAATTCAGAAGATAAAGATTGAGGAGAGGGTCGGAGATGAGCTTCCTCAAATTCTAAATTGACACACAGAAAGAAAGAAATGTGCTGCTGTTGTATCCACAATGTGGCCCATGTACACAGGGTGGTTCCTGGTTTTCCTTGACCCACTTAGCTCTCTCTTCTTCCTCCTGAGCGTGGTCCACACTAATTCCCACTACATGAAGCTATCACAGAATCCACAAGGAAATCACACAGGATCCATGTATGGGGGCTCTGGTGACAGGGGCTAGAAAGCATGGGAAGGGCACTGGGAAGGCACACATCCTGCATTTCACCTCAGTTCTTGAATGTTCCTCTCTGTAATCTAATTGCAAAATATGGGTCTTCATTTAGGTTATCTGAATCATTGGGAAATGTATAGGCAGGGCCTATAAGGATTTGAAAACAAAGGCAGAAACATATCAGATTGAAAAATGAAAATATTTGCTGAACTCAGTTGAACTACGGAAATATTTTCCTTAAATTGTGATCCATCTTTCTGTTGCCAGTACTGGGTCCACCTGAGAAATGTGTGCCTTGTGGCAAAAGATGAGGAAAATTAATGCAGAGACAACAATTGCTGACCTTCACATTGCAGGGACAATGACCTCTACCACTTTCTGGCTCTGGTCCAAAATAGACCAAAAGTGGCAGAGAGAACATACACTGTAGAGTTCACAAGAAAGCCATGAGATTCGGTGCTATGAAGCCACTCTGAGTGTTTTCGAGAACTATCTCTCCACCTCTGATGGAAACAGCTGCAGCAAGCATCACACTTGACCTTGGATTACAATTCCTTGTACACAACCCACCCCACCCAAAGACACTCTAAGGCAGGATCTACTCTATCTTTGAACTGGCTTCAACACCTGAGACCCACCTTTATATCTAGGAGTTTCTCTGAAAGAAAGAAGTAGATTCTTCTGAAATATTTAAATCCTTTTAAGTACTACTCATGATCTGAATCATAAAATGTCATTTGTATTTCAGTTTGTATCTTCCAAGTGAATGATGGCTATAGGGGATTTACTCAACTTTAGTTTGCTCTAGGGGTAAAGGAAACAGATCTTGCTCATAAAACTGTTTTCCTATCAGGAATAGACTACCACCGTCTGGCAAAAGGACACACATTCAATGACCAGTCAGATCCCCTCTAAGCTCATGAGACTATAAAAAATGGAAATACAATTTAAAAACACACATCACTGGGTGCATGGGTGGCTCAGTAGGTTAAGCAACTGCCTTCACCTCTGGTCATGATCCTGGAGTCCAGGGATCGAGTCCCGCATCCAGCTCCCAGCTCCATGGGGAGTATGCTTCTCCCTCTGACCTTCTCCCCTCTCATACTCTCTCTCACTGTCTCTCTCTCAAATACATAAATAAAATCTTTTAAAAAATTTTATTAAAAACACACATCACAGTTTGAGTTATTAAGTAAGATCTGAGGGACGCCTGGGTGGCTCAGTCGGTTAAACACCTGACTGTTGATTTTGGCTCAGGTCATGATCTCAGGGTCATGAGATCAAGCCCTGTGCCTTGCTCAGTATGGAGTCTGCTTGAGATTCTCTTGCTTCCTCTGCCTCTGTCCCTCCCCACTCAAAAAAAAAAAAAGGAAAAAAATAGATTTGAAGTAAAGTCAAAAGAAAGCTTGAGCCTCAGCAAGACCCCAACTGAGGTTAAATTAATATATACAGAAGAGAATGAAGATAAGTCTCATGTCCACCAATGCTGACCCACTTAGCACAATCTGGTGGCATTGCCTTTTGTAGTTAGGGAGATAGAAAGCTAAACTAATAATACCAAAAGTCTAAATGGGCACTGCTGGCTGAGTTTATAGAGGAAAAAATGAAAGGGCCTGCTCAGCAGGGTTGGAACTCTGCCTTTGACACAAAGAGTAAATGTCCACAATAGATGGGAATCTAAAGCAAATGAAGCCATCCATATTTTGGTAGCAGATATATTTCTGAAAATGGGTTTGAATTCTGAATGGGTTCTTTGTGAATAAAACAGGATTTTTTTAAATGAATTAGGGACACTTATTTCTTAATGAATTAGGGACACTTCTTTCTTTCTTTCTTTCTTTCTTTCTTTCTTTCTTTTGGGGGGGGGACACTTGTTTCTCTGTAACTGTCATTTCAAAATAGAATTCAGAATATAGATACATCATTCTTTCAAGTGTCCCATTGGTGTTCATAGCTGGAATGCATGGACAGTAGTGGCAAGAAAACTATTCTCATCTTCTAAGGGATTACTCATCTTCTAAGGGATGTTTAAGTGAGATTAAGATGTTCTAGGGGGTGGGATAAGGTAAAATCAAAATAAAGGCAAAGAGAAACATTTAGTGATTAAAGTTTTTATTTTACCAGAAAATTTTTATAAGTGTTATTGACAAATAGAAATACAAGATAAAAAAGGAGTAGACATAAAAGCACATACATGGGAAGGAAATAATCACATACATCTAAGAATAATAACGTGATCCTATCTGATGGAACTCCATGATGTCGGCTCTTCTTTTGGAGTTGTCATGCCCTTGTTTTTGCTATGTCCTATTTAATTGGAAACTTTTCAGTGAGGAAAACTGGAAACACCCAAAGCAGGAAAAAGAGGAACCTAAATCCAGGAGCAAAGTCAGCCCAAAAGGGTAAGTCTCAGACTACCAGAGGACAACAGGTAGGACAGATGAATGAAGTGGAAGATATTCCCATTATCTCTTGTGCAGGGACAGAGGCCAGATGGCCCCCCTAGCAGCAGCATTGCTTCTTACAACAGCACTTCTGCTGGCAACAGCACTTCTGCTGGCAACAGCCCTTCCCACAGCCACAGCCACACGAGCCACAGCCACACGAGCCACAGCCACACGAGCCACAGGAGCGGCGGCAGCAGCAGACCACGGGGGTACTGCAGCAGCCCCCGCAGCAGCCGCAGCAGCAGGGGCAGCAGGCGGAGCAGCAGCCCACGCGGTAGCACCTGCAGGTGGTGCAGCTGCCACAGCCGCCACCACAGCCACCACAGCCCCCACCACAGCCACCACAGCCGCCACCGCAGCCACCACCGCAGCCACCACAGCCACTGCTGCAGCCACCGCAGCCACCACAACTTCCACAGCCACAGCACCCCATGGTGTCAGGAGAGTAAGGACTCAGGAGAGGTGAGGAGGGAGACTTGGGAGGTGAGGAAGGTCTGATGCCGCCTTCTACTGGGGGAGCCCCTTATATACCAACACTGCGCGGAGAATATTGACCCAGGACTCAAGGCCACTTCCCTGTTGTTGTTGATGCAAATATCCATGGCTGAATCTCACATGGCCTTTTATGCACTTCCTTAATGGGTCCTTCTGACTTGTAAACTTTGCTAAATTTATCTTTTACTTGTCTTTTTAAGGTCATTTTAAAAATAGGACAGGAAGTAACTATGAAATCCAGTTTTTGGTTTGTTTTCTTTTGGGGGGGGGGGTCGGAGGGCTTTTGGTAGACATTTGAATGTGTCAGAATTTCCCTTGGGTACTTTTACATTTCTTGGTCATTATTAGCCCAGGACAAGATACTTTCATTCCTATACCATTTATAACCATTTACTAAATGGTAAAGCATCCCTTTAGGCAGAAGAAAACATTTTGAGAATCAAAGGAAGGTGATCCCAGGTCATGTTGTTTCATCATCCCAAGGCAGAGTTCCTTGGGTGTTTCTTCATCCTGTAACATCAGTTAGAAGGAGACTCTGATTCAGAGGAGAAGGGATCCAGTGTTATCAGCGGTTATGACAGAGTGCCCTTAGCATTCTGCCAGAAGACAGAAGCACATCCTGAGCACAACATTCCCAAGCCATGTGCCAAACTCAAGGAGCCTTCTGCTATCATCAGCCTGTTTAAAAAGAAAGACAAACCTAGGGCACCTGGTGGCTCAGTTAAGCATCTGCCTTCAACTCAGGTCACGATCATGGGATTGTGGGACTGAGCCCCACATCAGGCTCCCTGCTCAGCAGGGAGTCTACTTCTTCTTCTCCCTCTGCCCCTTCCCCCCACCCCTGTTTGTGCTCTCACTCTCTCTTGCTCTCAAATAAATAAAATCTTTAAAAAAGAAAAAGAAAGACAAACCTAAAGGTATATTTCCAACAGTTGCTCAATCCCTAGTGATCATGAACCAGTCCACCATGGAATGCTTACTTCAAATGGTTGATTCTAATTAGCCATTCCTATTCAGATCACTTTTTCCTATTAAAGGTAAATAGTGAAGGCAGTCACTGCAGTCTGCAGGTCAGGCTCTATCGACTGTTGTAGAATATGAAAGTGGTCTTAACAGCCATCCTAGGACAGTCCAAGTGGCACACAGATGAGGCAAGCCCAGGTGTCCTGTCAGCCCCCTGCATGACCCTGAGTTGAAGGAGTTTGGAGTAATGTTATAGTCCAGGTCTTTAACACAGGGCTCTCTTCTGGGTACTTTTTAAAGATTTTTAAAATTTATTTATTTATTCATGAGAGAGACAGACAGACAGACAGAGAGAAGGGGGCAGAGACAGAGGGAGAAGCAGTCTCCCTGCACAGCCCAATGTGGGACATGATCTCAGGACCCCAGAATCATGACCCAAGCTGAAGGCAGATGCTTAACCAACTGAGCCACCCAGACACCTTTCTGGTTACTTTTTAGTTACTGTTAAGTCTTAAAATTTAACCAAGGAAGTAAAGCCCTGTACTATGAAAACTATAAAACTTTGGTGAAAGAAATTGAAGATGATGCAAGCAAAGGGAAAGATAGTCCATGTTCATGAATTGGAAGAGCCAACATTGTTAAAATGTCCATACTACCCAAAGCAATCAACAGATTCAATGCAATCCCTATCAAAATACCAACAGCATTTTTCACAGAACTAAAATAATCCTAAAATTTCTACAGAACCACAAAAGAGTCTGAATAGCCAAAGCCATCTTGGGGAAAAAAAAAAAAAAAAAGAGCAAAACTTGATGTATCACAATTCCAGATTTCAAGGTATACTACAGAGCTATAATAATCAAAACAGTATGGTACTAGCCCAAAAACAAACACAAGGATCAATAAAACAGAATAAAGAATCCAGAAATAAACCCATGCTTTTATGGCCAGTTAGTCTATAATAAAAGAGGCAAGAATATACAATTGGGAAAAGACATTATCTTTAACAAACAGTGTTTGGAAAACTGGACAGTAACATGCTAAGAAATGAAATTGGACCACTTTCTATACCATACACCAAAGTAAACTCAAAATGAATTAAAGACCTAAATGTCAGACCTGAAACCATAAAAGTCCTAGAAAAAAACATAGGCACTAATCTCTTTGATATCAGCCTAAGAAATATTTTTCCAGAGACTTCTCTTTTAGCAAAGGAAACAAAAGGAAAATTAAACTATTAGGACTCTAGTAAAATAAGATCTTTCAGACAGCAAAAGAAACCATCAACAAAACAAAAAGACAACCTACACAGGGGGTGGGAGGTTGGGGGAACCAGGTGGTGGGTATTAGGGAGGGCACAGATTGCATGGAGCACTGGGTGTGGTGAAAAAACAATGAATACTGTTACGCTGAAAATAAATAAAAATTAAAAAAAAAAAAGACAACCTACTGAATAGGAAAAGGTATTTCCAAATGATGTATCCAATAAGGGGTTAATATCCAAAATATATAAAGAACTTATACAACTCAACACCTAAAAAAGCAAATAATCTGGTTAGAAAATGGGCAGAGAACAAGAAGAGACAATTTTCCAAAGAAGAGATACAGATGGCCAATAGACACATGCAAAGATGCTCAACATCACTCATCATCAGATAAATGCAAATAAAACTACAATGAGATACCACTTCATACCTGGAAGAATGGCTAAAATAAAAAACACAAGAAACAATAAGTGTTGACAAGGATATGGAGAAAAAGGAATCCTCATGCACTGTTGATGGGAACACCAAGCTGACCCAGCCACTGTGGAAAACAGTATGGACACTCCTTAAAAAATTAAGAATTGCCATATGATTCAGTAAGTCCACTACAGGGTATTTACCCAAGTAGTTACAAAAACACTCATTTAAAAAGATACGTGTACTCCTATGTTTACTGCAGTGTTATTTATGATAGCCCAGATATGGAAGCAGCCCAAGTGCCCATCAATAGAATGGATAGAGAAGATGTGGTATATACATGTGATAGAATATTACTCAGTCATAAAAGAGAATGAAATCTTGCCATTTGCAACAACATGGCTGGATCTAGAGGGGATAATGCTAAGTGAAATAAGTCAATCAAAGAAAGACAAATACCACATGATTTCCCTCATATGTGGAATTGAAGGAACAAAGCAAACAAAAAAAAGAGACAAACCAAAAAAAACAAGACTGTTATAGAAACTATAAAAAACAAACTGATGGTTACTAGAGGGGAGGGGAGTGGGGGATGGGGGAAATAGATGATGGGGGTTAAGAGTACAGTCATCGTCATGAGTACTGAGTAATATATGGTATTGTTGAATCACTGTACTGTACACATGAACCTAATATAACATTGTATGTTAATTATAGTTGGATAAAAAAAAAAGTTTTAAAGATGACTTCTTTGTGAAGGCAACTGTCCTACTTTTCAGAGCAGAAAGATAATGGAGGGGCACCTGGGTGGATCAGTCAGTTAGGCACCTGCTGTTAGCTTAGGTCATGACCCCAGAGTCCCAGGATCAAGTCCCACATCGGGATCCCTCCTCAGTGGGGTGTCTGCTTCTCCCTCTGCTTCTGTTCCTCCCCCCACTCATGCTCTCTCTCTCTTTCTCATTCATTCTCTCTCATATAAATAAAATCTTTAAAAAGAGAGCCAGAAAAAGAAAGATAATGGAGTGGTTTGGTGCTGTACAGACCTTTAAATCATCCCCACATCTACCTGAATTCAGCCGCCAAGGTACTCTCTCTGCCTGCCTCTCCACCTACTTGTGATCTCTTTCTCTGTCAAATAAATAAACAAAAATCCTTAAATAATAAAAATAAATTTAAAAATTTTAAAAATAACTACCCTGGGAAATACACAATGAGGAAGCACTGCTTCCCTGCCTACAGCTCCTACATGTTTCTCCCCAATTCTCTAACCTTCAAGATGCCTCTGTTCTCATTTAAAAGGGCTTGTGAGCATCTACCTTAAAGCACATTAATATTTTCCATCTTATCAACTTGGGGGGGAGCAGCATATGCAATTAACTAAGTAGTTGTTGAATTATCATTGTCTTGGTGGGGGTAACTCTGAGGACACTGTGAGGGCACCATGAGATGAATCCAGACTCTCAGTCTGGTGAGAAATACATGCATGCAAGAAGAAAAAAAAAAAAAAAAAGGAACTCCAAAACATGGCACCAGAACCAGAATAACCCAATCAATGGACTTTCTTAGAGGTATGAGAAAGAAGTTGTTGATTCTGGGTTTATGTGGGAGAAGGGGAATTGGGCAAATTCTGTCCCTCTGACAGGGACCATCTATGGCAGGAAAGGCTTCTTTTCCATAGAAGGGCTTCAGTAAGGATTAGAGATGGGAACAGGTGAGGAGTGATCCAGGCAGCACCCCCATGGGCCTGCAGCTGGTATTTATGGGATGGGACCCAGGGGGAGGCCTGGGAACACAGGTAGAGTTAAGGGTAGAAATCCCTGGGCACAGGTATCCCCGCTTTTTGAAAGTTCATGTTAGGCTACTTTGCTTTTACAAAGACCTATGTTAGCACATGTTTTTGCTGATGGAAAGAAATCAGAAGAGGCTTTTCACTTTTATGACTAAAGCCAAAATTATAGAGTTGTTCCAGAGGCAGGGAGAGCAGCCCCACCCAGCTCCTTCCTGGGGAAGCACCCTCAGCATCCCACCATCAAGCCCCCAGAGCTTTGAACTGTGTCTGTGAGCATTTGTGCTTTATCCCCATTGATTGAGTACATCTGTTGGCAATACGTGTCCTAAGGTTGCAGGAAAGCCTAAGAGAGGTGCTTTGGGAGTCTGGGAATCCTCAAAAAATTTTCCAGATAAATTAATGGTAATTGCTTCTTCTTTAGCTTTATGCTTCTTTGGTTTATGAAAGTGTTCATAGGAACAGTCTACTTCTGGCCAGAGAGCAAGGGGAAGCTCGTCCAGAAGCACTGGGGGGGTGGGGCCCATGGGACCCAAGATTCATGTTTCTGGAAGATGACCGACCACAGAACCAGGACTTGGGAAGGTGAGACCCCAAAAGCTGGGACCAGCTAAAAGGTTTTTGCAACAATGTTGGCCAGATAACCTCAGTGGTCTAGAGACGGGGACAGAGAGAGAAGGAACAAGTGGTAAGTGGGGCACAGAACATTCCCCAGGGAACTCCATCAGAGTAAAGAAGACAGTATCACATTAACAGTAACAAACAGTGTTTTACTAGATCGGTTACTTAGTCCCTTAGTAAGTGGTCAGTAATTATTGTTGAATGTGTCGATCAATTAACTGATTAACTGAATTTTGCTCAACATTGGGTGCCATGTAGGTCCATCCTCTCACCCTCTTCAGAGACCTCCTGCCCCAACAACCATGATCTTGGGGGTTCCTCAAGAGGTGTCAGTGTGCTCAGGAATGTAGCACACTCAGTGGTCCTGTGGAGCATCCCTTTCTCCCCTGGCCAGTCCCCCAGGGCTGGCGGTGATACAATTCCGAGCCCTTGCAAGCAGGAAAAGCCACCACGGTACATGGTGGCTGCCACCAGCTGCAGGCACTGCCTAAGGTTTGCAGATCCTAAGCCAAAGCCACACCATGATGGAGCCCACACTGTCACCAGACACTGCCCTGTGCTGTGGCTGCTACCAGTGACAACCTTTCCAGCCACATCTGCGCTAGTGTCATCCTGCCCTGATGTCGCTCTGCTGCCATGGAGAGAATGTCCTCCCCCACGTGATACCACGCCCCAGACTCTCCATGTCTGTCTGGGAACATTTCTCCTTGACTTTTTCCCACATGCCTCAGGCCCAAGTCCATAGTGAGATCCAATTGCTCCTGGTCCCCGACATGAACAACTCAAAAGACCTCTAGTAACTGGGTCATCGTAATAGAACTGAACACCGTTGCCTGACTCTTTTCCCTTCAAATGACCCTACTTGCTTTTGTTTTCATTAAGATGCCCCTCAGTCTTCATCTCAAGTAACCCTTGACAGTCTCACTTCACCATTTCTGGAGATCTAACCAGACATGTCAGAATCCCCAGACCAGTCGAGTTGAAGTTCATACGGAACAGTCACTACCTAAGTGTACGAGGCATCATGGAAACAGAATTGATAGATATTTGTGATTATCTATATGCTTTTCCAACTACTTTTTCTACCTGAATAAGCAAGACAACTTTACCCCTTCCCCCTACATACTTGCTACTGCCCCCTGTTTTTGCACCAATGCTCCCAACAATTAGGCTAAAATGTAAATTTCTGCATATAGTACCTGTGTTCAAAGTGTATTTGTGGAATGCCAAGGTAAGAAAGTATAGAGAAATTCTTCACTGGTGCCCCTTGGTCTCCAAGCTATCCTTCAAACCAGACATTCAAATAAGGAATAAGACAGTAACTGAATCATGGTAGAGTTGAAATCATTATTCAGAGGCTCTGCTCCTAATTGAACTGATAGGGAATGGATTAACAGCAGGTAAAGTAACTTATTATCTGTAAAGGAAATTGAATTATTTGTTTTTATCTTGAATATTTAACTGTGTTTCCCTTACTTTTTGTTAGTGAAAGGATGGGAGAACCCTTTCTTTTCTTTTTCTTTTTCTTTTCTCTCCTCTCCTCTCCTCTCCCCTCCTCTCCTCGCCTCACCTCTCCTTTTCTTTTCTTTTCTTTCCTTAGAGGGGGCTTTTGGGAGGAGGGGCAGAGGGAGAGAGAGAGAGAGAATCCTAAGCAGGCTCCACACCCAGTGCAGAGGCTGACATAGGGCTCAATCTCACGACCCTGAGATCATGACCTGAGCCAAAAATCAAGAGTCAGATGCTGAACCGACTGAACCACTCAAGCACCCCAAGAACCCTTACATTTAAAAAAGAAATAGTTTGTTTCTCTTTCCTTCTTAAAGTACAGAAAGGTTCTGCACGCTACCCTAAACGAAAGAACAGATGTCAGTGGATGTGGCAAAAGAATGTCTTTTAGGGATACATCACAGAACCAAAGAGATGATGGAAATGATTGGTTAAACTGGAAAAAGAGAGTTAGAGGCTAAAGAAATAAGAACTCAGAGCACATCGGGTGAACCATGAGAGACTATGGACTCTGAAAAACAACCTGAGGGTTTTGAAGGGGCGGGGGGTGGGAGGTTGGGGGAACCAGGTGGTGGGTATTAGGGAGGGCACGGATTGCATGGAGCACTGGGTGTGGTGAAAAAACAATGAATACTGTTATGCTGAAAAGAAATAAAAAATTAAAAAAAAATTGTGATACTGTCGTAAAAGTATGCATACACCCTGAAACAAGTAATACATTATAAGTTAATTAATTGAATTTAAATTTACAAAAAAATTTTAAATAAATAAAATATATTTTTTAATATGCATACATATGAGTGGGATTTAACTGAGAGCCCAGAAATAAACCCCTTCATCTATGGTACACTGAATTTTGACAAGGGTGGACAACATTACACTGGGGGGACATAATGGTCTTTTCAACAAAGGGTGCTAGGAAATCAGCTATCCATAAAAAAAAAAAAAAATCACCTGTAGCCCTTAAACCATAATATTAATCTTAACAATGATGCCTTCCATGTAAAGGAGTGTGGGAATCCCAAAGGCTAAACTAGACTCCTACAGATACCATCTGATGGGTTCTTTGCTTCACTTGAACTTTTACCAAGATTTTTTAAAAATCACATTGGACAATGATCAGATCTCATTCAAAGGGTGATTCAGATTAACTGAATGCCTATGGGATGTTCAGCTCATCTTCATCCCATTAGGATAGAAAACAATTCCAACTCCAACCTGCACAACCAGGTCATTGGAAGCCTTGTAGCATTTAAATGTGTGACCCATTAGTCTGTAACACAAATTCCTACCTAAAGCATCGTTCAAATGGATAAGCATGCCAGTTAAAAATAACCAGGTGCGGCTGTTCTAAATAGAGGATACTATGCAGCACATCTATCAATTAACTTCCTACTTATAGTTCTACTTGGAATGATAAACACTTTAGCAAAGCAAACCACATTAACAAATATTTGTTGAACCCATTTCACATGCCAGGTCACATGGGCAATGGAAAGAAATGAACTTCTAAGTAACTCCAACTGATCAGAGATATGAGAAAATATAATTAGGTAAATTCAGGGGAAAAAAGATTTAAAATAATAGTCCAACAAAATAAGAGTTGACTCCAAGTGTGGCATGTTTAAGTTCCAAGTGAATATTAAGACTTGCAAGAGTTCAAGGAGGGGCTAATTAACTCCAATTATGTAGCAAAGATAGGAAAGATTATGAAGCAGGTAGAACTCAAGCTGGGTCTTGAATAGGAAACTAGATGGGAACAGGTAGACAGGAGGAAGGGGGGTAGAGGTGGAGCATGCAGTCTGGGATCATCCTGCTTCCTCCTTTCACCTCCAGGGGTATGACCGGGTCCTTCTTTATCTCAGTTTCCTGATGAAAAGAATAATACCTCTAGCAGAGGGTTATTGTGGAATGTAAATGTAATAATATCTATAAACCCTTAAGACAGAGCTTGGGACCTACTCAATAAAAGCTATTGTTAGTATTAGGATGGCTTTCCTATTTATTTACAAGTCCTTGGGATCACTGATACCTAGTCACAGTCTGAGAATAACAATTTGAATAGGAATATTATTCCATGTAGAAAATCTATGTTTATATCGACATAGAAATAACAGCGGTGGGAAATATTTGGCTCCACATAATGCTTCTTCCCAGGGCCAGACCTCATATAGGGTGAATGAAGCACTTACCTGGGGTGAAAATTTAAGGTGACACCAAAAACCTCAAGTCATCAAGATGTTTTTAATATGATATTTTTAAAAATTAAAATTGGTGCAAAAGTCCATGATGATAACAGTATCAAAATTTTACTGAAAGACAGGGTTGGATGCTGTACTTGCCTGACTGAGCTTCCCCTAGTCCTAACCCTCCTTCTTAGTTTATAAGCGTTTGACAGCTTAGTGATGCCTAGGTATTTAAATGGTCTGCAAGTCCACAAACACAAACATGGCTCTACCTCCTGCCTGTTAAAGACTGTGGCAGGGGGGAAGATACATGTGGTTAGCATGAATGCAGAATCCCTAAGGTCCCATTTCCCAGGAAGCAGATTTTCAATTACAGTCATGGCAAGAGGGAGGCCTCCACTGTGAATCATGTGCCAGGTTCTGGAAGGCCACAAAGATAAGCAAACCTCGCTCTCACCTTCACTCCTTCTCTACGGCACTGTCTGGGAGCGGAGAAAGTCAGCAGGGTGTCCAGCAGACTGGATTTGATCTGGGTTCCACTATGCAGAATCTGAGAGATGTCCTCTAACAACCTCAATTTCCCAAACAGTGGGGATGATTCTCATACCTTCCTTCTAAACTATTGTGAGGACCAATCAGGAGGAGATTTGCTGGCAGCATCAGCTGCCACCATCAATATCGCTGACTTGGTGGGTGATCCCATGATCCATTTCCTGAGCTCCCCCACCCTGTCCCAGGTAGCTTGCCCACCATCTATCATCTACCTGCTTCTCCAAGTTGGACCCCCTCACTCTTGAATTCTCCTGAAGTCCATTTGCTCTTCCATTTGACATTTAAAATTTCTCAAATGTCCCCATAGCATTCAGTTCAAGCCCTCTTCATCAGCACCCAGACTACAACCACAGCTTCTTGTCTGTTTTTCTGCCTCTGGACTTGTCTCCCTGCACCCATCCTCCTTATGCTGCCAGACTGGTACTTTCCCTGAAGTACGTCACTTCCCGACTAAAATCCTTCAAGGAATCTTCCACAGTATGGAACACAATGTCCACAAACTTGCATGAGGTCTTCCCTGGCCTGGACTTTGCTCACTTCTTGGCCCCATCTCCTCATGTGACACCCACACCCTCAAGTCCACAGCTACACCCAACTCAGGCTCTCCATACCATACTGCCTCTCATCTCTGACCTTTGCACACATTGTTGCCTCACCTGAAATAGATCCCATCCTTGCCTTGCCCCCTGACACACCCTCTTCACAGCAGTTGCCTTAACTCTTCTTGACTTGGTCTTAAGTGTCACTTCCTCCATGAGTCTTCTATGACCCTGGCAACACCACCACCTCCCCCACCAAAAAAAAAACCCTGGATTTGATCTTTGTGCATTTCCATAATACCTCAGGCTGCTCTCAGCCACAGCACTTACCATATTACAGAATATTTCTCATTTACTTGTTTGTCTCCCTCCCCAGAGTGTAAGCACCCCAGGGCCAGGAGCCATTGCTTAGCGTAGTCTAGCCCCAGCATCTGGCACAGTGAGAGGCACAGTGCCTGAGCATCACTCTGGAGCCTGAATACACAGATACATCAGTGGGACAGAACAGGAAAAAATTATATCTATAGATAGATTTATTAAAAATTACATGTATAATTATAAAAATTGTGTGTATAATTTTATGAAGAAGAAAATCCCTGTCTATCTATCTATCTAGCATCATCTCTTATTTATAAGTAACCATAATAAGATACAGAATACGTTATCTGATACTAAAGAAACAAAGAAGCATTATGGGAGCTCAGAGAGAAATACGGTCCTGCCTAGAGGTGGGGAGGTTTAGTGGGGGAAATGGGGCCTAAACTGAACCCATGCCACCTCTAAATGACCTTGGGGCGGGGGGGGGGGTGTTCAAAAAGCGCAAGAAATAGGACTAAAAAAAAAAAAAAAAAGAGCTAAAGTCCTCCAGCCCCGGCCCCATATCTCCTAGGTAAGCATGGTAAATGGATAACTCCCACACCATTTGTCAAGAAACCCAGAACAAATACACCAACTTCAAGACCATTTCTGGAGACTAAAAGACCCCTCTTCCTTCCAGCATTAAGCATTGGTAGACAGTTATATCCTACCAGTAACAAGTTAAATAGCTGTCACCTGGATAAGCAGAGAATGTGCCCTTGTGTGGCCTAGAAATTCCTCTGATGACTGAGAAGGAATTTGCTGGAACATAGCTCTTACCTAGGAAGCAGTGTTCAAGGACCACCTGGCAGTATAAAGAATAGACAGATACCATCACCTGTATGCATAAGCATGGGAAGACCAAAAAGGGGGGAAATAAATGAATGAGGAAACCGGTTGAAACTCGGAGAATCGTTTTGGTATAGGAAAAGGATTGTCATGTTTGGTGTCAGAAAAATCTGATTCAATCGGGATTGATTAGCTGCATTTCTTTCAGTGAATTTCTTAACTGCCTCAACCTCAGTCACTTCAGCAATGAAATGGGTCTAATACAACTCACCTTGAAGACTTGTAGTGAGCTATAGGTGGGGGGGTGGGGCAGTGTCCGGGAGAACTCAACACCCATTCTTTCTTTTCTGCACGGACACCAGAGCAGCATGCAAGCCGAAAGAGAGAACACCTTGGCTGCCCTGCTGCTGGAGCTGGTCTGGCCACAAGGGTTGGCCCTGATGTCATAACGTGTGGCTCCCCTTCCCCTCCCGTAGCTGAGCAGAATCATCCCACGCACTCAGCAGCTGGGCAACAGTACATCTTCCCTCCCCAAGGGCCTGCCCTGAGAGTTTGCTGTACAAAATCAGCAGAAGCAGAGAGAAAAGACACAGTTGTTGGAGGCACGGCCAAGGACGCTAGCAGGAAAAAAACCTTCTAGAACCCTCCATGGAGCTCGAGCTCCCCTCCGGGACCAATGCCTCTCAGTCTCCTGAGAAACCACCCAGCACTGCAGGATAAGGGTTACCTGCCTTCTTCCTTCCTTTGGGGCTTTTTTTTTTTTTCTTAAATAAGTTTGAAGAAACAGAGTCACACCACCACCAATGCCCACCACCTTTACCCCACCCTGGAACATTCTCCTTTGAGTGTGAGCACAGAGGCCCCTCAGGGCAGCAGTGAATGGAGCTGTGTGCATGTCTGCTAAGTGGCTATGGATGCAGGGTCCAGCCCCAAGGCCGGCTGGGGGGGGCGATGGGGCTGCGGGAGCACCAGAGCTGGATTCACTGTGCGGGCTTGAACAGCCCACGGTGAAATTCATAGAACATGGACTAATGGAGAGATGTCATTGTGCATCAAGTCAGTTTATTCGGAAATTTAAAACAGCAGATGTGGACAGAGCAACAGAAAAGACAGCGCACAGGCAGAAAACTCCCAAACGGCCAAAAGCCAGGCCTGAATATTTATAAAAGAAAGGCCATTACAAAGAAATAAACTCCTAGGGTTCCCAGTAAACTTTGGCTTTGCCCAGCTATCTTCTCATGGGCTCTTTGGATGCATCTGTTTCATGCTGTGCAATTGGGGCAAATGTGTGCCAGATGTGGGCAGAGGGAGATCTCAGAAGGACAAAGCATCAGGCCCAGGAAGCAGGAGGGGGAAGCCGGTGGCAGAGAGGCTGAGGGAAAGGAGTAGGTGGATGAGGCGAGGCCGGCTTACCCGTAGGGCGGAGGGGCCTCCAGCTCCTGGGAGGGGTGGAGCCGCCGGCCGCCTAGCAGCAGCATTGCTTCTTGCAACAGCACTTCTGCTGGCAACAGCCCTTCTGCTGGCAACAGCCCTTCCCACCGCCGCAGCCACACGAGCCACAGCCACAGGAACTGCAGCCACAGGAGCGGCGGCAGCAGCAGACCACGGGGGTACTGCAGCAGCCCCCGCAGCAGCCGCAGCAGCAGGGGCAGCAGGCGGAGCAGCAGCCCACGCGGTAGCACCTGCAGGTGGTGCAGCTGCCGCAGCCGCCACCGCAGCCGCCACCGCAGCCGCCGCAGCCGCCACCGCAGCCGCCGCAGCCACTGCTGCAGCCACTGCTGCAGCCACCGCAGCCGCCACAACTTCCACAGCCACAGCACCCCATGGTGTCAGGAGAGTAAGGACTCAGGAGAGGTGAGGAGGGAGACTCGGGAGGTGAGGAAGGTCTGATGCCGCCTTCTGCTGAGGGAGCCCCTTATATACCAACCGTCGGGGTGAGAGGGAAGACACGTGAGCACTTCCCTGTGGTTGATTTGAGCTCCTCTAGGAAAACTTAAGGCTCTTCCTGTTTATTTCCTGACACCTTTAGTCTCATTAAGTCACCTGCTTTTGGTTTAGCTAAATTTATCTCTGTTTTACCCAAAAGGAATATTTAGCAAAGAACCTATCCCCGTTTTCAAATATAGCTGGTCTTGGAATCCATGAGCTGGGGAGACGCATCTGCCCACCGCATCTGCCCACGGACATTTTGCTTGCTCACCAGTATTTGCCCCCCGGGGAATTATTATTTCCCTTGACACCTCTCTAAAGAAAATTCTGAGGGGTCCTTTCAATAGGGGAAAGAATACAGAGAACCTTAAATAAAGGAGGTAACTTGCAACATCCACCACGTTTTCTACCAGTGGTCAGCATGGCACAAAGAGGCCACATCCTTCTAGACAGCAGACATGTGTACTTCTTCCCGGGACACACGCTCTGGCTACAAATGGTGAACTCACTCAGCAAAGGCTAAAACCATCCTCCCTGGAGAAGCCCAGTCTCCAGATCCGGCTTCAGGACGTTCGCACTCTCGAGTGTCTGCCTCGTCATTAGTTCTGCTTGCTTGAGTCACATGTGTAGCTTTGGTCTTAGTCACAGAGCAGGTGACAAGGTGGCCACGCGGTGAGTTTCACGGTCCCTGGGAAGGTCCTCTGTCCACAGAGACTCCCTCATCCGCTGGCTGCCTTCTGAGCATTAGCATGAATTTTAAAATAACACCATAAGCCCATTACTTGCTCACATAAATAGCACTTTTTTGGGAAAAAATAACTACATTTTCCCAAAAATTTAGTGAACACAGTGACATTGTTTTATACTTTCGTAAATTGCTTTAATGTCTGACTTAGTCAAAGATGACCGGCTTCTCACTATCTACCTTCCACGTTAACTATTGGATTGTTGTTGTTTTGGTTGAAGTGCATAAAGCAAACCCAGCCTCACACTGATACCCAGTTGGAAAAGGATGATCTTACCAGCCTCGGGGCCCCCATGGGTCTTGGAACCACACACTGAAGCTACCAGAAGAGAGATTTGGAAAATGGGGGTCCCTGAGGAAAGAAACTGCTTAAAAATGTACCCAACTATTAACTTTCACCTCATCAGGTATAATAAATCTCTACACATGGTTAGTATATGGTATAATGATGGCTCAATACCATTTAATGAAATGGTATTATACATATAAGCACTAAAATATATATTAAAGTTATTATAAATTATATATATATATATATTTAAATATATATAAACCCTACCTTATGCTGCTATATTTTCCAGGGGCATATATTTTGTTCCTACTCCATAATCCTCGGCTGACTGCCTTTGTCTTTAAACTGAAGTCCAGACTCACCAGTAACAATCTGGCTTCAACAAGCTTTGCAGCCTCATCTGTCTGGGGCTCTAGGATAACCCAAGGCTGCACGAGAAGGGAAACTCTGGCAATTAATAGCACTATGACTAGCAGTTAATCTTTATGGTACAGGTACTGTGTGCTGCACAGTGTAAGGAGCATTTAAAAATAAGACCAAAGACCTTAACGATGAAACAGGCAAGATTTAGCAAAGAACACGCAGCACAAGAAGGAGGAAGAAGGTCAACGAGCAAAATTCTCTGGGATGACGGTGACGACACAGGACACGCCCTAGATTTCTCCTGTGACCCAGACCTTTCGCTGCTCTCCACAGCAGCCATATAATCATCATCTGAACTTTTATATCCTCCCTTACCTCCCTCATGACAGTGCCTTTAGCGGAAAATGCCCTCTTCCACCTCTGAAATTCTCGTTTTTTATTTTTTATTTATTTTAAGATTTTATTTATTTACTTGACAGAGATCACAAGCAGGCAGAGAGGCAGGCAGAGAGAGAGGAGGAAGCAGGCTCCCCACTGAGAAGAGAGCCCGATGCGGGGCTCGATCCCAGGATGCTGGGATCATGACCTGAGCCAAAGGCAGTGGCTTTAACCCACTGAGCCACCCAGGCGCCCCTGAAATTCTCGTTTTTTAAAAACACAGTTCAAATGTGAGCTTTTCCCAATCATTTCAATTGAAATTAATCTTTCTTTTTTCTATCCTACGGTTCTGGCTGGATTTTCATTACATGATAATAAAGGAAGGAGGGAAGATGGGCAGGGAAAACAGGCACAAATGGTGTTGAGTAGGAGGACAACGGTAGGCGAGAAGGGGCTGAGAGCTGGGAGCACCACCGTCAACGGTGTCCAGTGAACTAGCTGGGCCCTCCCCCGTGTCCTCCTCGGCGCTCACCACTCTGCTCTCATCAGCTGGGCTCCCCTTCCTCTGCCAATGCTACTTCCAATCTCATCCCCTTTCTTCAGATGCCAGATGCCTCCTCCAGCCCCTTCACTCAAAAAGGGCCTTTCTATCGCAGACTCTATAAACCCGCCCGTATCTGTGCCCTCTCTCTCCTTCTTGCCTTGAGTTACAACCAAGTTGGTACACACCCGACTCCTCCCACCACAGGCCAGCCCCTCCATCTGTGCCCCGAAGACCACCCCTCTGGCCTTTTAAATCTCCTTTCTCGTGCACCTTTTACCTCCACAGGTTTTTGCTGAGCACCTACTAAGTAAGTGTCCATCCCATGAAAGGCACTGCAGACACAGCAATGAATTCCCTCTGCTTTCTGGACCATTCTCAGCAGCACTGAAACCTTCAGGATGGCCTCTCTCTCTCACCCTCAAACAAGAAAGCACCTCCAGAAGGCCCAGTCTGCCTCCTGCTACTTCCTCTTGTCTCCCCTGCCCTTGACAGGCACACTTACAGAAAGCGTTGCCCCCAAACTAGCTCCTTGTAGATGACAGGCATGAGAACAGTGACATGAGAAAACAAGAATTGACGTTTCACACCATATACCTAGATCAAATCATCATGTGGTAAACTTAAATATCTTACAATTTTATTTGTCAATTTTACCTCAGTAAACTGGGGAAAAAAATCAAATGAAATAGAGATTCAGTGGGGATGAAGAATGTGGGAAAGGACAGTCAGCAAAATATGCATAAGATTATATACAACAAAATGCACCGGCAATCTTTTACCATATAGTAAAATATGTAGAAACAAAATATTACCCATAATTTCACTATTTGAACATAATTATTGATAACTTAATAACACACCTATGCATACTTACTACAATTTTTGCTTTTTCTGATCATGAAAGCTATATATGTTCATCATAAAAAATTTGAAAAATGCACAGAAATACCAAGAAAATAAGAATATCACCACAATCACACGTTACTAAAATAAATACTGTTCACTATAATTTTCTGCCAGAGTTCTGGAAGTATACACACATGCATTATTCAAAAGCATACTGTATGGGGATGATAGTGTGTATCTTGGGTGTTATTTGTATTTTTTGTTTACTATAATAAATAAAAACCTTCGCCAAAAATCTAGAAGTTCTCCACTCCTCCCTCGACAAGCACTTCCCTGGAACTACTCTAGTTCAAGTCCCAGATGGCCTCCATGTGCTTCACTCCAAAGTGTGCTCGTCAGGCAATCTACAAGATAATTTCTCAGCACTGAGCTGTTGGCAAATCTCTCTTTCTTGACACACTCTTATCTCTTGGCTTTGATGAGACAAGATCCTGTTTCTCTCCTACTGATCTTGCCATCTCCCCTCAGTCTACTTTGCAAAAAATGGCTATTTGGGAGGCTCAAGACTTGGTGTACAGTCTTGCCTTGTGCTGTCTCTTAAAGAACAATTCACTTCCTTTTTAGCTTCTTGACTCCTTTGTGGAATACTGTAGATTTTATGACACAGATCGACCTTCTTTCAAGATCTGATTTTTCTGAAGAGGACTTTCAGTCTGAAATGTTCTCAATAATATTTTCCCCAATGTGGGATCTTTTTGTCATTTTCCTGGGAAGGTGGGGGCATATCACCAGGTCTTCTGAGAATGATCTGGATAATTAGGGAGCTATAACTCTTCATCCACTGGAGTCTAGACCAACACTGACTGATAGAACTTTTGGCAATGGAGGAAATATTCTATTCTAAGCTGGCCAATATGGTAGCCACTTACCGCATGGGGCTACTGAGTGTTTAAAATATGAATAATGAGGCTCAAGAACAAAAACTCTACTTATTATTGATTAACCTAAATTTCAGTAGCCATACATGGTGAGCTCAAACTATATTGAAGAGCAGAGCTCTGGATTGACAACATCTCAAAAGAAGACCACACCTCCTCCTTCTTTGAATCGGTTCACCAAGAGTTCGATAACTGTCTCTGAGATTCCAGACACTGTGTAGCAGTAAGTAAAGTAAAGTAGGAAGTAAAGTGAATGAGAGATGAAACTGGCCCTCAAAGAACATACACAGTCCATCAAAAAGAGACAGACATAAAACATAATAATGAAATATGAAAAGTTCTATCACAGAAGGCCAAGTGGAAAACATACAGAAGATCAGTTCATTAAATTCCCAACACCTAGCATAATTCCTGATATATAATACAGCCAGTTATGCGATAACACTTGTTTTAAAAATGCAAATTTGTTCCAAGGAGGACATTATGCTAAGTGAAAGAAGCCAGACATAGAAAGACAAATACTGCATGTTCTCACTTATGGATGGAATCTAAAAAAGCCAAACTCACAGAAGTAGGGAATGGAAAGTCTGCAGGGGCTGAGGGGAGGAGACATGGCGAGGATGTCGGTCAAAGGGCACCAATTTTTCAGTGAGATGAGTAAGGTGTGGGGATCTCATGTACAACATGGTGACTATCGTTCATAATACTGTACGTGTCCTTGAAATTTGCTTCAAAGGGTTAGTCTTAAATTTCTCACCACAAAAAGGATAAAACAATGATACCTCAGGAAGGTGATGGATATGTTAATTAACTTGATTATGGTAATTATTTTACAATGTATACATATATCAAATCATCACACTGTACACCTTAAATATACACAATTTTTATGTGTCAATTATACCTTCATAGGGCTAGAAAAAATGTTACTCCAAGGAGATTGCTGTATTAGGGAACAATTAGAGCAGAATGCTAATTCTGTGTTTCTTATGCGGGACTTTGTCGATAAGAAACACCAAATAGATGGAGAGAACTATAGCCCTATGGTTTTTACTGCTTAATTTTGTACAGTGCTATGATTTGCTGGAACACATACATTGTGTTACAGCAGAACCAACTATAAATAGAGAAAAAACTCTTTGCAATGAACATAGTTGCCACCCTGATTCTAGACATCTTTCTCCAATAAAAGGAACCAGACTCTTTGGAAGAAAGGTTGATTCCAGGTCTGGGGCTGGGGAAGGATGAAATGGGCCATGAACCCCTCGTGTCAGAATATAAGTTGGTACTCAAAAAATGATAAAGATATTTTTAAAAGGTACAGGAACTAGCTTGAAGGTGTGGCAGCTGGGAAAATGTAGGACAACTTGAGTGTCAAAACAACGACAGTAATAGATGGTAACTCAGTGAGTAGGATTGTTCTTTCCATTAGTGCACACTGATGTAAGTGAGTAAACGGGATAATGCACATCTGTGTCTTGACCAGAAGTGGCTGAATCGCTCTGCAAACTGGTCATACTGATATACATTCCCATCCAACACCGTATGAACCTTCCAACATTCTCACCAATATTTGGTATTATCAGACTTGAACTTTTTTTTTTAAGCTTTTATTTATTTATTTGACAGAGAGACACAGCAAGAGAGGGAACACAGCAGGGGAGCAGCAGAGGGAGAGGGAGAAGCAGGCTTCCTGATGAGCAGGGAACTGGATGCAGGGCTCAATCCCAGGACCCCGGGATCGCAATCCGAGTCGAAGACAGATGCTTAACGACTGAGGCGCCCCCAGACTTGAACATTTTGATAAGCAGGTGGATATAAAACATACCACAGTGTGGTCTTCATTTCTACCTTTCTGGTAATTAGTGGCATTGAGCTTCTTCTTGTACGTAGAGCTTTGTCTTCTGTGACCCCTCAGTAAATATCCTTCACACATTTTCTATGAAGTTGTTTCCCTTTCTAAAATTGATTTTCTCCTTAGCCTGTGGCTGGTTTTAACTTTTGTTTTCAGCATCATGGTGTAAAATGTTTTCTTCCCTTTCACGTATTTTGTCTTTCATTAATGTATTCCTTTTATATTTGAAGAAATACTTTACGAATTTGAAGTCATAGAGCTAATTTTCCACATCTCCCTAAAATGTCAAATTCTGCTTGTCACTTTTTAAAAAATTTATTTATTTATTTATTTGACACAGAGAGAGAGATCACAAGTAGGCAGAGAGGCAGGCAGAGAGAGAGGGGAAAGCAGGCTCCCCGCTGAGCAGAGAGCCCCACACAGGGCTCGATCCCAGGACCCTGAGATCATGGCCTGAGCCGAAGGCAGAGGCTTAACCCACTGAGCCACCCAGGTGCCCCTGCTTGTCACTTTTTGATCTTAACATCATTCAGAACTTAATGTTCCAAAGGACTCTCATATTATTTGTTTCAAGAGAGGCAGCCGGTTATTTCAGTACAAATACTGAATGGCCACGATCTGCTCCTGATATTTGTAGTGTTTCTGCCATACACTAAATTCCACAATTTGTGTGTTGTTTTTATCTCTGTGCTTTCAGTTCCCATCCATTAGTCTCTGTCTCTCTCAGCAACAGACTGTCACACTGTTTTAATGATTGTAGCTTTAGAATTAGTTCTAATATATGATGGGTGAACTTTTCTCCTCAGTCTGCTTGAGGATTCTCTCCTGCCATCTCCCTCTCCCCTCCCCTGGCTCACATGTGTGTTTTTTCTCTCTCTCTCTCTCTCTCTCTCTCTTTCTCAAATAAATACATAAATAAATCTTTTTTTATGATTTTTTAAAAGATTTTATTTATTTATTTGACAGAGAGAGATCACAAGTAGGCAGAGAGGCAGGCAGAGAGGGGTGGGGGAAGCAGGATCTCTGCTGAGCAGAGAGCCCAATGCGGGGCTTGATCCCAGGACCCTGGGATCAGGACCTGAGCCGAAAGCAGAGGCTTAGCCCACTGAGCCACCCAGGCGCACCAAATAAATCTTTTTAAAAAATATCTTACATTCTTGTTTTGTCAAACATATTTTTGGGGAAGCTGTCAGGTTTTTATAAAAAACAGTGAACCCATGAAAAGAGATCAATATTTTAAAACTCTCTTAGGGTTTTTCATAGAATAGCAATGAATTTATTAATTGCTTTGGGAAGGACTGACATCCGCATTAACCAGTGTTCTCCAGAGACACAGAATCCATAGGATATAGAGATACAGATACAGACATATAGATTTCCCACAGGAATTGGCTCACATGATATGGAGGCTGAGAGTGTTATGACCTGCCATCTGCAAGCTTGAGAATCACGAGAGCCAGTGATGTAATTCCGCCCGCATCTGAAGACCTGAGCAGCAGAAACTCTGAGGTCTGCAGGCAGAAGATAGCTGTCCCAGCTCAAGCAAAAACAGCAAATTGGCACTTCCTCCATCTTTTCATTCTGTTCAGATCCATCAGTGCCCACGCACACTGATGAGCACCGTACTTTTCATTCAATCTACTGATTCAAATGCTAATTTCTCCTGGAAACATTTTCAGAGACACAGAAAAAGATGTCTTACCAGATATCTGGGCCAGCCTTAGCCCAGCCAAGGGGACACATGAAACACAACCAGAACATCGTTTCAATATTGAGAATTCCCATCTATAAACCTGGTACATGTCTCCATTTATTTCCTCTCTTATGTCCTTCCATACAATTTAGTAATTTTCTTTCTAAAGATCTTGCAAGTCACTAGGTTTACACACTGGTATAATTTTGTTGTTATTTTCAATTTTTTTAATTAATGTTTGATGCATAAGAAATTTCTTTATTGCGGAAAATTGATTTTTTTCCCATTTCCCCCCTCCTGGACTTCATATTATCTCTGCTCTGTTAATGTCAATTCCCCAAATGGAAATACAACTATACAGCCTTTCCTGGATTTATTTGACCATAAAATCCATTTGGATAGAGACTCTACACACCAAAAATCATTGCCTTTTTAAGAGTGATTAGGTAAGATAATGTACATAAAGTGCATATAATTAGAGTAAGATAAAAGATAAGATAAAAACACCAGTCTGGATCTCTCCTCTGGGAGGCAAAGATCCATGAAGAAGAGGGAAAGCTCTATCTCCACAGTCTTTATCATCTAATATTAATCAGAACTGCACTCTCGGGAAAACATATTGGGGGAAAAGCAGCGTGTTATTAATTCTTTCCGTCAGTTCTGATTCCACTTTTGAAATAAAAGTGAATTCATCTGAAATCGAAAGAAAATTAAGTCATGTGCACTCATGAGGGAGTTAAGAGGAAATAAACATCCATCTCAGAAATGGGTCAAAACAACCAGAGATTGAATACATAACATGTGCGAAACCCCCACATCCAGTATTTAAGGAACCCTGGCAGAGGCAAATACCAGACCTCCCCCATCCCCTGAGTCTCCCTCCTCACCTCTCCTTAGTCCTCTCTCCTGATACGATGGGGTACTGTGGCTGCAAAAGTCGTGGCGGCTGCGGTGGCTGCGGTGGTGGCTGTGGTGGCGGCTACAGTACCCTCGTGATCTGCTGCCGCCACCACTCCCGTGGCTGCGGATCCCGTGGCTGTGGCTCCCGTGGCTGCGGTGGTGGGAAGGGCTACTGCAAGAAGCAGTGCCCTGCTAGGGGGGTGGCCAGCCTCTGGCAGAGTGTGCCCAGATGGCGCCAGCCTGTTGGTGTGACTTTCCTCCAATGCTCTCCATTTCTCTTCCCATCACCTGGCAGTTCGTCCCGGGCCCTCGAGAGGTGGAAGTTGACACCCTCCTCTCTGTCACATCACAAATCGATCATTTCAGAAAAACCCTGGGATTGATAAGAACTCTGAAAACAAGAGACATCCCATCTCCTGGAGTCAATTTACATGCTGAACAAACTAAAAACGAAATCAAAGCTACTAACTTATTTTTTGTTTTTCTGAAACTCTTTCCCACTACTTTGGTGCCTGTATTTCCATGGTGCCTACACATTCCAGGTCATTTCTACTCTGTTCTTATGCCCGGCAGGTCTGTGCTGCTGAAAACCAAATGCACGAGTGGAATAATGTGCCAAACACGGATGGCTGAGACCTCTTTTTTTTATTTTTATTGGTCGTCTTGCTATGAAAGGACATTTGTGTTTCATAAATTCATGCAAGCTAAATAAAGAAACCCTTGTTGGGGAGAATGTCCCCTATTGTGGGAGTCTTGTCCTTTATGATCACAGTTGCCCTGGGAGGCTTTACCGACCGTGACCCGTGTGCAAGCTCTGGAGGGCTGAAGAAGCAGGGCCATGGGGAAAGGATGCTAACCCTAAGTTTTGCCTGAAGACCCATTTTCAAAAGAAAGGAATTGATATGTTTTCTTCTGTCATGTTTTCTGCCAATTCACACGGACAGACAGACCCTAAAAAGAATTGGATTTCCACATCAGTCTCCAACTCCAGGCAAGCAGCCCAGCCCCTGGGCATTGATGAACCCCTTTCATGGCTGAAATTTCAATGTTCATCTTTAATTCCCGCCACGAACTGTGTAGACATCTTTTTTTTTTTCTTTAAGATTTTATTTATTTGATAGAGAGAGATCACAAGTAGGCAGAGAGGCAGGCAGAGAGAGGGGGTTAGGCAGTCTCCCTGCTGAGCAGAGAGCCCAATGTGGGGCTCGATCCCAGGACCCTGGGATCATGACCTGAGCTGAAGGCAGAGGCTTTACCCCACTGAGCCACCCAGGCGCCCCTGTAGACATCTTTCTATTAATCTTTTGTTTGAATACTCTCCTGCCTTGTTCACGGCACTCGAGATGGTGACTGACTCCATTTCCAGTCCTTGAAAGTTGGCTTTGCACTATACCATATGAGGCACGTGATTCAGATGACACGTGATCCGGGGGCAGGGGGCAGGGCTCTGGCCTGAAAGCCTATGAGAAGAGGCACTTCTCACCGCGTCCTGGTTAGCCCAGTGCCTGTTAAAGCGGGCTCTTTCCTCTGCCTCGAGAGTTGGAGGTGGAGGGGTGGACCACAGCTATGCTCAGGGTTGTGCAGTAAAGATTTCACCTCTCTCTGCTCAGGTCCCTTGGAATGCTCATTCCATCAGGAAGCTCAGAACGGATATATGCCTTATCAGAAAAGGTCTTCCATTTTGCTTTGAGGTTTGGTGTCCTCCACATGACCATAAAGCCAGACCATTATGTCAAGATGCGATGAAGTGTTAGAAAGCAAACATGATGTCTCTATTGTGCAACCTCCTTTCTCGAGGATGTACCTGTCTATATCAAAGTAATTCTGGGGGGAAAAATCCCTATGGAGTATTCCTGAACATAAACTTTTTCTCTTTTTTCTTTATTAAAAAGGAAAAATCCATGTCACCATTCCCTTTTCCAGGAAGCATCTTTCTCTCCCTGTTCACAGTCACAGATAGGTCTAGACCAGCCGTATTTACACAACTTCAATTCGAGTCTCACTGTCTGGAACACTCAGTTCTTTGAAATCAATGGGATTGCTATTATTCTTCCCCAAAAGGCCCACATGTCTCCTTGGGTTGAAGGAACATGAACCTAGTTTGTGCTGTCGTCGCTCCAGTAGAACAGCAGGTTTTCCCCCAAATCACCTAACTGCCCCCCCCAAAAGGACATTCCTTTTTTTTTAATTTTTAAATTTTTTAATAAACATATAATGTATTTTTATCCCCAGGGGTACAGGTCTGTGAATCGCCAGGTTTACACATTTCACAGCACTCATCATAGCACATACCCTCCCCAATGTCCATATCCCCACCAACCTCTCCCGTCCCCCCTCCCCCCAGCAACCCTCAGTCTGTTTTTTGAGATTGAGTCTTTTATGGTTTGTCTCCCTCCTGATCCCATCTTCTTTCATTTTTTCTTTCCCTACCCCCTCAAACCCCCACATTGCATCTCCACTTCCTCATATCAAAGAGATCATATGATAGTTGTCTTTCTCTGATTGACTTATTTTGCTAAGCCTAATACCCTCTAGTTCCATCTATGTCATCGCAAATGGCAAGATTTCATTTCTTTTGATGGCTGCATAGTATTCCATTGTGTGTGTATATATATATATATATATATATATATATATATATATATCACTTCTTCTTTATCCATTTATCTGTTGATGGACATCTAGGTTCTTTCCATAGTTTGGCTATTGTGGACATTGCTGCTATAAACATTCGGGTGCACGCACCCCTTTGGAGCACCACGTTTGTATCTTTAGGATATATACCCAGTAGTGCAATTGCTGGATCATAGTGTAGCTCTATTTTCAGTTTTTTGAGGAGCCTCCACACTGTTTTCCAGAGTGGTTGCACCAGCTTGCATTCCCACCAACAGTGGGGAGGGTTCCCCTCTCTCTGCATCCTCGCCAGCATCTGTCATTTCTTGACTTGTTAATTTTAGCCATTCTGACTGGTGTGAGGTGGTATCTCATTGTGGTTTTGATTTGTATTTCCCTGATGCCAAGTGATGTGGAGCATTTTTTCATGTGTCTGTTGGCCATCTGGATGTCTTCTTTGCAGAAATGTCTGTTCATGTCCTCTGCCCATTTCTTGATTGGATTATTTGTTCTTTGGGTATTGAGTTTGTTAAGCTCTTTATAGATTTTGGATACTAGCCCTTTATCTGATATGTCTTTTGCAAATATCTTCTCCCATTCTGTCAGTTGTCTTTTGGTTTTGTTAACTGTTTCCTTTGCTGTGCAAAAGCTTTTGATCTTGATGAAATCCCAATAGTTCATTTTTGCCCTTGCTTCTGTTGCCTTTAGCGATGTTCCTAGGAAGAAGTTGCTGCGGTTGAGGTCAAAGAGGTTGCTGCCTGTGTTCTCCTCAAGGATTTTGATTGATTCCTTTCTCACATTGAGATCCTTCATCCATTTTGAGTCTATTTTCATGTGTGGTGTAAGGAAATAGTCCAATTTCATTTTTCTGCATGTGGCTGTCCAACTTTCCCAGCACCATTTGTTGAAGAGGCTGTCTTTTTTCCATTGGACATTCCTTCCTGCCTTGTCGAAGATTAGTTGACCATAGAGTTGAGGTCTATTTCTGGGCTCTCTATTCTGTTCCATTGATCTATGTGTCTGTTTTTGTGCCAGTACCATACTGTCTTGATGATGACAGCTTTGTAATAGAGCTTGAAGTCTGGAATTGTGATGCCACCAACTTTGGCTTTCTTTTTCAATATTCCTTTGGCTATTCGAGGTCTTTTCTGGTTCCATATAAATTTTAGGATTATTTGTTCTATTTCTTTGAAAAAAATGGATGGGATTTTGATAGGGATTGCATTAAATGTGTAGATTGCTTTAGGTAGAATAGACATTTTCACAATATTTATTATTTCAATCCAGGAGCATGGAACATTTTTTCCATTTCTTTGTGTCTTCCTCAATTTCTTTCATGAGTACTTTACAGTTTTCTGAGTATAGATTCTTTGCCTCTTTGGTTAGGTTTATTCCTAGGTATCTTATGGTTTGGAGTGCAATTGTAAATGGGATTGACTCCTTAATTTCTCTTTCTTCTGTCTTGTTGTTAGTGTAAAGAAATGCAACTGATTTCTGTGCATTGACTTTATATCCTGACACTTTACTGAATTCCTGTACAAGTTCTAGCAGTTTTGGAGTGATGACTTTTGGGTTTTCCACATATAGTATCATATCATCTGCAAAGAGTGATAGTTTGACTTCTTCTTTGCCAATTTGGATGCCTTTAATTTCTCTTTGTTGTCTGATTGCTGAGGCTAGGACTTCTAGTACTATGTTGAAAACAGTGGTGATAACGGACATCCCTGCCATGTTCCTGACCCTAGCGGAAAAGCTTTCAGTTTTTCTCCATTGAGAATGATATTTGCAGTGGGTTTTTCATAGATTGCTTTGATAATATTGGGGTATGTGCCCTACAGTTTGAAAAGTTTTAATCAGGAAGGGATGCTGCACTTTGTCAAATGCTTTTTCAGCATCTATTGAGATTATCAAATGGTTATTGTTCTTTCTTTTATTAATGTATTATATCACATTGATGGATTTGAAGATGTTGAACCAACCTTGCAGCCCTGGAATAAATCCCACTTGGTCGTGGTGAATAATCCTTTTAATGTACTGTTGGATCCTATTGGCCAGTATTTTGGTGAGAATTTTCGCATCTGTGTTCATCAAGAATATTGGTCTGTAATTCTCTTTTTTGATGAGATCCTTGTCTGGTTTTGGGATCAAGGTGATGCTGGCCTCATAAAATGAGTTTGGAAGTTTTCCTTCCATTTCTATTTTTTGGAACAGTTTCAGGAGAATAGGAATTAATTCTTCTTTAAATGTTTGGTAGAATTCCCCTGGGAAGCCGTCTGGCCCTGGGCTCTTGTTTGTTGGGAGATTTTTGATGACTGCTTCAATCTCCTTACTGGTTATGAGTCTGTTCAGGTTTTCTATTTCTTCCTGGTTCAGTTGTGGTAGTTTATATGTCTCTAGAAATGTATCCATTTCTTCCAGATTGTCGAATTTGTTGGCATAGAGTTGCTCATAGTATGTTCTTATAATTGTTTGTATTTCTTTGGTGTTGGTTGTGATCTCTCCTCTTTCATTCACGATTTTATTTATTTGGGTCCTTTCTCTTTTCTTTTTGATAAGTCTTGCCAGGGGTTTGTCAATCTTATTAATTCTTTCAAAGAACCAGCTCCTAGTTTCGTTGATTTGTTCTATTGTTTTGTTTTGTTTTGTTTCTATTTCATTGATTTCTGCTCTGATCTTTATGATTTCTCTTCTCCTGCTGGGTTTAGGCTTTCTTTTTTGTTCTTTCTCCAGCTCCTTTAGGTGTAGGGTTAGGTTGTGTATTTGAGACCTTTCTTATTTCTTGAGAAAGGCTTGTATTGCTATATATTTTCCTCTCAGGACTGCCTTTGTTGTGTCCCACAGATTTTGAACCATTGTGTTTTCATTATCATTTGTTTCCATGAATTTTTTTCAATTCTTCTTTAATTTCCTGGTTGACCCATTCATTTTTTAGAAGGATGCTCTTTAGTATCCATGTATTTGGGTTCTTTCCAAATTTCCTCTTGTGATTAAGTTCTAGCTTCAGAGCATTGTGGTCTGAAAATATGCAGGGAATGATCCCAATCTTTTGATACTGGTTGAGATCTGATTTATGACTCAGGATGTGGTCTATTCTGGAGAGTGTTCCATGCGCACTAGAGAAGAATGTGTATTCTGTTATTTTGGGATGGAATGTTCTCAATATATCTGTGATGTCCATCTGGTCCAGTGTGTCATTTAAGGCCTTTATTTTCTTGTTGACCTTTTGCTTAGATGATCTGTCCATTTCAGTGAGGGGAGTGTTAAAGTCACCTACTATTATTGTATTATTGTCGATGTTTTTCTTTGATTTTGTTATTAATTGGTTTATATAGTTGGCTGTTCCCATGTTAGGGGCATAGATATTTAAAATTGTTAGGTCTTCTTGTTGGACAGACCCTTTGAGTATGATATAGTGTCCTTCCTCGTCTCTTATTATAGTCTTTGGCTTAAAATCTAATTGATCTGATATAAGGATTGCCACCCCAGCTTTCTTCTGATGTCCATTAGCATGGTACATTGTTTTCCACCCCCTCACTTTAAATCTGGAGGTGTCTTCGGGTCTAAAATGAGTTTCTTGTAGGCAGCATATTGATTGGTTTTGTTTTTTTTTATCCATTCTGATACCCTGTGTCTTTTGATTGGGGCATTTAGCCCATTAACATTCAGGGTAACTATCGAGAGATATGAATTTAGTGCCATTGTATTGCCTGTAAGGTGACTGTTACAGTATATTGTCTCTGTTTCTTTCTGATCTACTCCTTTTAGGGTCTCTCATTGCTTAGAGGATGGCTTTCAATATTTCCTGTAGAGCTGGTTTGGTGTTTGCAAATTCTTTCGGCTTTTGTTTGTCCTGGAAGCTTTTTATCTCTCCTTCTATTTTCAATGATAGCCTAGCTGGATATAGTATTCTTGGCTGCATGTTTTTCTCGTTTAGTGCTCTGAATATATCATGCCAGTTCTTTCTGGCCTGCCAGGTCTCTGTGGAAAAGTCCACTGCCAATCTAATGTTTTTACCCTTGTATGTTACAGACTTCTTTTCCCGGGCTGCTTTCAGGGTTTTCTCTTTGTCGCTAAGACTTGTAAATTTTACTATCAGGTGACGGGGTGTGGACCTATTTTTATTGATTTTGAGGGGCGTTCTTTGCATCTCCTGGATTTTGATGTTTGTTCCCTTTGCCATATTAGGGAAATTCTCTACAATAATTCTCTCCAATATACCTTCTGCTCCCCTCTCTCTTTCTTCTTCTTCTGGAATCCCAATTATTCTAATGTTGTGTCGTCTTATGGTGTCACTTATCACTCAAATTCTCTCCTCGTGGTCCAGTATTTGTTTGTCCCTCTTTTGCTCAGCTTCTTTATTCTCTGTCATTTGGTCTTCTATGTCACTAATTCTTTCTTCTGCCTCATTTATCCTAGAAGTAAGAGCTTCCATTTTTGATTGCACCTCATTAATAGCTTTTTTGATTTCAACTTGGTTAGATTTTAGTTCTTTTATTTCTCCAGAAAGGGCTTTTATGTCTCCAGAGAGGGTTTCTCTAATATCTTCCATACCTTTTTTGAGCCTGGCTAGAACTTTGAGAATTGTCATTCTGAACTCTAGATCTGTCATATTACCAATGTCCGTACTGATTAGGTCCCCAGCCTTCGGTACTGCCTCTTGTTCTTTTTTTTTGTGGTGAGTTTTTCTGCCTTGTCATTTTGTCCAGATAAGATTTGCTTTCTCCTCCTCTGGAATTCTGCTGTTCTCCTTGGTGAGCAAAGTTGGTCTTGGCTGGGTTTCTTGTTGATCTTCTGGGGGAGGGGCCTGTTGTAGTGATACTCAAGTGTCTTTGCTGGAGGCGGAATTGCACCGCCCTTACCAGGGGCCAGGCTAAGTAATCTGCTTGGGTTTGCTTTCGGGAGCTTTTGTTCCCTGAACGCTTTCCATAGGGTTCTGGGGGATGGGAATGATAATGGTGGCTTCCCAATCTCTGGCCCGGAGGAGCCGAGAGCTTGGGGTCCGGCTCCTCAGTGCGCCCTCAGAGAAAAGCGCTCAATCACTCCCGTCTCCCTGGCCTCTGATCGCGCTTGGAGAAAAGCACTCAATCGCTCACGCTTGGAGAAAAGAGCTCGATCGCTTCTGCCTCCCTGGCCTCTAGTTGTGCTTGGAGAAAAGCACCCAATCGTTCGCCAAAGTTGATCTGTTTCAATGGCAAAGGTGGGATGGCATCATACCTTAGTTGTAAAGTGAATCAGGTAGACTTCAGTAGTGCTGGTAGCTCTACATGAATCACTGGATGCAGAGTGGCATGAAGCAGCAGAATGTGGCCTAGCTCAACCAGCCTGACACCCGTTGCACCTGTTTCTTAAATTAATCCACTCCAAAAAGGACATTCTTAAGACAAATGTAATACGTCTACCAATCTGCCTTAAATCTTTGCATTTCAAATATCAGTGGGAAGAATGTGGCCTTTGACACAAAACGCTTATCACAGAGAGTGATTTTGGGAAGAGGTCATGACCAGGTCAGGCAAGCAGGCATTTAACTCTTATACAGAAATGGCTCTGTGCTGGGTTGGGTCAAGATGCACTGACAGCAGGATTCTATACAGGTGGTATCAAAGTTCACCTCATCCACTTAGGCCTACCCATGGATTTCAGTCCTAGTCTCCTCGTTTTTACTCTGAAATCTTTCTTTCTTTTTTTATACTTTATTTATTTATTTGAGAGAGAGAGAGCACACACGAGCAGGGGAGGGGGAGGGGGAAAGGGAGAGGGAGAAATAGATCCCCCCACAGAGCAGGGAGCCTGATATGGGGCTCTATCCCAGGACCCTGGAATCATGACCTGAACCAAAAGCAGACACTTAACCAACTGAGCCACTCCGGCGTCCCACTCTGGCATCTTTCTTAGACATGGTGAAAATATTTTACTTTTGCATTTGCCAGTTTCTGAGGGAGATTCTTTGCCTCATTTTCCTGAGGACAAACAGACTAAATGTGCAAAGCAGATCTAAGATGTTGACCAAGGACTCCCCACCCCCAAACTATTTCTGTACATTCATGAGCAAGAGGATGAAGACTTTTGAAATCTCTGTGTGACATGGGGATAAGGACCACAATGACTCTTGGCCAAACGAAACCACCCACAAATATACATACCTACCATGAGTGCCTGATTCTTAAGTCCCAGAAAGAGTCTCCTCATGTGTAACTAAGGGAACACAAGCCAACCATAGAAAGAAAACATCTATACAACTGAAGAATTTAATTGAGAAATTGGGAAGACTTAATCTATACCACCTTTGTGGCATGTCCTATATTTTTAGAAACTTAGTCATTTACCTATAGATAGGAGAACTTCCAAACAATTCAGGACAAAAAATGGCCTGTGGCCTATTTTCTTTAGAAGGATTCCAGGTATAGAAAACTCATGTTCTCTTTGGTTGATTGTCCCGATGCACTATCATATCACCCTGGAACTTAATGTCTTCTCTATCTACCACGGAAATCTACTCTATTTTAGTGTTTTCCCTTGCCCACTGGAGACCCAAGGGTAACATCTAGAAATCTGCTCATTCATAGTCTTTATTGACCTGAGGACAGCCTTCAGTCCTTTCCTTGTCAAATCTAACAACCCCAATATTTTAGCCTTTGGTAGAGTTAAGAATGAACTATATTCAATCTAAGAGGTGGGTCCTGACCATAGCAGCATCAGCATCAGAAGGAAACTTGTTAGAAATGCACATTTCAGAGAGTCTGGGGCTGGGCCCTGGAATATGTGTTCTAACAAGTCCATCAGGTGATTCTGAGCCATGTTCAAATTTGAGACCTTTTTGACTGTGTCAATTTCGAGAAAGAGGCTTGTTTCCATTTGGAGTTGGAGTGGCCTCCTGTCATAATAGGCACCTTATTTACTATTTCCATCCCACTTTTCCACTGAAGATATTTTAAAAATAGAGAAGATTTTAAAAATTGTTTTAATTTAAAAATTAAAATAGAGATGATGACTTTTTACTAATTTTCATTATTTGGTCTTTTGTATGCTTACTTTGCCTTCAGGATTTTTCTTTCCATAATTTTTCTTAGACCCATGAGTTGATGAAGTCTACTATTTTGAAAGCAGTATCTTTTCTTGCTAAGATTGTATCACCTGCTAAATTTGCACAAATATAACCCAAAACGCAGGGTTCCCTAATAATTACCTGGTGCTTCTAGGCTCACATCTCAATATATACATTTCAAAACACATATAATTTTCCTATCAATAGATAATAACTTAGAACGCATTTACTCAACTCTAATGCTCAGTTTGGGGTTGGGAAATGTGATCTCCCTAACAACACCAAGTGCTGAACATTTTTTTCATGATGTCTGTCAAATATACAATAAGAAATAGAATAACTGTTCTTGACTTCACAATTGCTAGTCAGAATAATCTGGGAGCATTTGCCCTTTCCTCAGTGACCAGAGCTGCCAACCTTCAAATTACTTGTTTTGATACTGGTTCTTAGACTAATAGGTGAAGAAAATAGAAGCATGTCATTACAGCAGGTACACTGGGTACAAAATATAAAAATCAAAGAGAGTAAAATAAATATAGCTTGTATGAACATTCTTTCGGGCCACCTGCCTAATTCTAAATAGATCCAAAGAGCCAAAAACAGCTAATGCAAAGAGAAGTGTGATCGTCTGAACAACAAAATCCCTTTCCCTGGAAACAATGCTCCCCTCTTCATTGACACACACAGACTCACAGTGACTCCCAACCAAACACAGAGGTAGAGGTGGTCTAATTCTTACCCGGATGATGATTCCAGAAAACCAGGTTTGAAACCGTGTTTGGAAATTGCAATTCCAGGATTCGTGATTCTCTTGGTGATTTATATTTGCTACGAGGTACAATCTTTTACCTGAGAATGGGTGGGGGAAAAAAGTAGAGCAAAAATAAAGTACAGACTAACAACCACGAGAAAACTCCATGTGGGAACGATTTAAAACAATACCATTTAAAATCGCTCCAAAGAGAATGATACTTAGGTATAAATCTAACAAAACATGCACAGAACCTATATTCTTGTAAGTCATGAAATGCAGATGGAAGAAATTAAAGTCCTAAATAAATAGAGAGATATATCATGTTTGTGGGATTTGAAGATTCAACGTAGTGAAGATGCCGATCTCCCCCCACCTCCAAATTGATCTGCAGGTTTGATAGAATTCCCAAGTCCCAGCCAGGTGTTTTGTAGAAACAGACAAGCTTATTCAAAAGTGTGTATGAAAAGGTGCAGGACCTATAATAGCTAAAGCAGTTTTGATAAAGAAAAGTAAAGTGAAAGGAATCGCTCTTATGTCCAGGATTACTATACAGATACAGTAATCAAGACAGTGTGGAATGGGAAGAGGCACCCACTTACAGATCCAGGCATCAAGACTCAGGGATCCAGGGGTGCCTCAGTGGCTCAGTGGGTTAAAGCCTCTGCCTTCGGCTCAGGTCATGATCCCAGGGTCCTGGGATCGAGCCCCACATCAGGCTCTCTGCTCTGCGGGGAGCCTGCTTCCTCCTCTCTCTCTGCCTGCCTCTCTGCCTGCTTGTGATCTCTGTCTGTCAAATAAATAAATAAAATCTTAAAAAAAAAAAAAAAAGACTCAGGGATCCAGGAGAGGACTGACACTGACATGCCCAGTTGACTTTTGAGGAAGGAGCAAAAGCAATTCAGAATAGTCTTTCAACAGAAGCTGCTGGAGCAACTGGACATCCATAGCTAAAAAAAAAAGAAAGAAAAAAAAAAATCTCAACCTGAACTTCATGCCCTATACAAAAATTAACTCAAAGTCATTCATAGGTTTAAAGGTAAAACATAAAACTATGACATTTAAAAAAAGAAGTAGGACAAACATTCTTAGGATCTAGAGCAAGATGAAGAGGGGTTTTTTTGTTTGTTTTTTGTTTTTTGTTTTTAAAGATTTTATTTATTTATTTGACAGACAGAGATCACAAGCAGGCAGAGAGGCCGCGGGGAGCGGGGGCGGGAAGCAGGCTCACCGCGGAGCAGAGAGCTCAATGTGGGGCTCCATCCCAGGACCCTGGGATCATGACCTGAGCTGAAGGCAGAGGTTTTAACCCACTGAGCCACCCAGGCAACCCCAAGACGAAGAGTTCTTAGACGTGACACAAACCATAAAAGGAAAAGTTGATTAGTCAAACCTCATCACTATTACAATATTTGCTCTATGAAAGGCCTGCTTGACGGAACAAGGAGACAAGCCACAGGCTGAGACAAAACACGTGCAAGCCACATATTCAGCAAAGGACTCATTTCAGAACATGTAAAGAGGGGCACCTGGGTCAGTTAAGCATCTGCCTTTGGCTCAGGTCATGATCTCAGGGTCCTGGGATTGAGCCCCATATTGAGCTCTTTGCTCAGCATGGACCCTACTTCTCCTTCTCCCTCTGCCTCCTCCACTGCTTGTGCTCTTTTTTTTTTTTTTTTTTTTTAGGATTTCATTTATTTATTTGACAGAGAGAGAGAGAGAGAGAGAGAGATCACAAGTAGGCAGAGAGAGAGGGGGAAGCAGGCTCCCCGCTGAGCAGAGAGCCCGATTCGGGGCTCGATCCCAGGACCCTGGGATCATGACCTGAGCTGAAGGCAGAGGCTTAACTCACTGAGCCACCCAGGTGCCCCTTGTGCTCTCTTTCTGTCAAATAAATAACATCTTACAAAAAAAAAAAAAAAAAAGAATGCATAAAGAACTCTCAATACTTGATGGTAAAAGAAAACAACCAATTAGAAAACGAGCAAGAGACATGAGCTTACTTTTCCCTGAAGAGGATATACAGATGGCAAGTCAGCACATGGAAAGGTGTTCATCATCCTCAGCCATGAGGGAAATGAAAACTAAAACTGCAAGTAGCTACCGCTACACACCTACCAAAATGGCTAAAATACAAAATAGTGACAACACCCAAAGCCGGTGAGGATACACAGAAACTGGATCACTCATTCTTTGTTAGCACCAACGCAAAATAGTGTAGCCATTCTGGAGATGTTCCAGCAGTTTCTTACAAAGCTAAGTTGTCAAAGAAGTCAGCACTTCTTTGGGACATTTATCCCAGAGAAATGTAAACTTGTGTTCAAAAACCTATATACAAATGTTCGTAGCATCTTTATTCATAATAGCCCCCCACTGGAAAAATTTCAGCCGCCACTCCATAGTTGAGCAGTGAAACTTGGGCACGTGCCTTTCCCTGGAATACCACACAGCCCCGAAAAGGAACCTGCAAAACGTAGAGGATCTCAACAGAATTATGCTAAGGGAAAAAGCCGATCGCAAAAAGGTATATATCGGATAATTCCATTTACATAACATAAGAAGAGTAGGGAAACGGAGAACAGATGAGTGGTTACTAGGGGTTGAACCGAAGGAAGTGGCTGGGTGTGATGCCAGGGGTCCTTGTGATTGACTGTTCTGCGTCTTCACTGTGGGAGTGGTCGCACACGTCTACACATGTGATAGAACTGCCTGGAAGCGAATACACAAAAACGAATGCCTGGAAAACACGGGAAAGCCGAACACAACTCCCAGTACTGTTTCTCAGCTGCGATATTGTACTGTAGTTTGGCAAGATGTTACTCCTGGTTTAAAAAACCTGCAAGAAACACGTCAAAAGGCAACAGGGCACCAAGCCCTCTCTCCAGCCACTCCCTCTGCTCACTCTCCGCCCTGAGGACGGTTGATATTGACTCTCCCAGACCCGAGGCTGTCTCTCCTGGTTCCTCCCTTCACCGAGAACACTTGCATCCCTTTTCTCTTTCACAAACATGCACCTCCTGCTCCAGTACCATCAGCCCCTGGTACCCGCCACCAGCCTTTTCCTGAACTCTTCGTGCAAGCTCGCCACTGTTGCTCATGCTTCACTCTCGCCCCCAATAAATGCTATCTTCTGCCCAGCACAGGACATGCACGGGGACAACCTCCCCTGCCCCACTCCCACCGGCTTCCCCTTTCTGCTCTGGGTTGGTTGTCACCCCTTAGCTCCGCCCAGCAGGTGCCCTGTGGTCTGCCCCTGTCCCCTTCCTCAGCCTCACCGCCCGCCCCACAGCCACTCCTGCTTTCTTTCCACTTCTCAAACACAGAAAGCTTGTTTCTACTGTAATTCCTCTGCCTGAGCTCTCTCCTGTGCCTGGATTTTTTCTTCAAATCTTTGTGCGACAGACTCCTGCCTAACCTCCAGTTCTGAATTTAAATCCCATGCCCTCACAGTGATCTTCCTTGGTCATTGGATCTGAAGCAGCTCTTAGGTTATCTGTTGGTAAACACCCAATTTTTGCTTATTGTTGGCCCTTACTTATTTTTCTCTCTGCCTCCCCGTGACAGTTGAACTCTGTCAGCTTATCTGCGCTCTCGGGACTGCGTTCCTACTGCTCCTGCCAGTGCCAGGCACGTAAATCAGTAATGCCCACTGAGTAAATAGAAGGGAGCTCTGACCGTCTCTCTCCTCCCCAGTTCAGAGTCGGTTACTTCGTCCCCTGTGCGGGCACCTGCCTTTTCCACGATCTTACTGGTTCTGCAGTCACACACAAGTCTGTTTACAAGACCTTGGGGCAGGAACTGTACGTTCAGTGCTGCATTCCCAAGCCCTTTCACTGTAGAAGGCATGGGTTAATATTTGATGAATGAATGACTTCACCCTCTTTGCAGGGGTTGACACCAGGTGGTCACATCACCAACAATCCACTTAAGCCATTTACAAGGCCAGTGGTGATGGATATTGAACGTGTCTTATGTAGGGCATATGGGTCAGGCACAGAAGACCTGACACTTCCCTTCTCATTAAAGTACGCAATTCGGCAGGGTCAGGAAGCTTCTGGCCAAATACCTGTTTCACAAAAAACACACCAAAAAAGGAGCAAAGCTGCACACCCAAAGCACAGTTGTATCATCTAGAAATATTTTGAATTGAAACACTCTTCCAAAAGGCGTATCATCTAAAGCAGCAGAGAAAGGAAAGCCCCATAAAAACAATATGACAAATTTCATTCAAATTAAAATCAATGGTTTACATAAGGGATGTTCCTGTGGACTCTGGGGTCTATCAAGTCTCTGGGAGGGAACCAAAGTGGATGAGGGAAACTCACAGAATAAAGTCATCTTAAAAGCAGACATGGCTTTTTAAAATCTGTGCTGTTACAGGATCATGTTAATACTCTTAAAAATGCTTTAAAACGATCCCCCAATTCATCTCGAGTTTATTGTTATTGTGGCTTTTCTTGCGTTACAAAAATGTGTAATTAGATACAAGCAAAACTGAGCTACCAAAAAAAAAAAAAAAGACAAGCCAAATAGGCAATAAAAAGAAAACCTCTGGAATGAGGTACCTAAAATGTCTAATCTTTGTGGCTATTGCATAACGTCCTCAATCCACGTGTCTTAACTAGTTTTCAATGGGCTGGAAACTTAACCTCCAGAAAGAAGACTTTCTCTTTGCTGCTTCCCACCCAGTCCACACCTGCTGGCCATGCTGCACCCAGCCACACCAGCCCCAGGGGCCAGTGCCGTTGTTCAATTCATTCACCAGCCTCTTGATCCTGGGATACAAAGTTTTGCCAGCAGGACCACGACAAGAACAAAGTGATACACCTAATTCCCTGGGACCCAAAGTCTTCAAAATGGCTTTTAACTATTTTTCAAGGAGAATGTTAGTGGATTTTCTTTTCCCTTTGAGTTATTCTGACAAAGAACAGAATAAAGAATTAGAAACTAAGATCCATTGAAGGGAACATAAAACAGGTGTCTGGGCAACAACGCTAACCCACCAGGAGCCAGCAGGTAAGACCAAAATCCCATCAAACGCTTCTGCATGAGAGCCATAGGATATGGGGCTGAGTATTTTTACCCAGAAATAAGCAGCTCTATAACTGTTCAGAAGACTGTAGAAATACAGTGTGCGAGGCAATGCTTACCACTGGCAGCTCTCTGAAACCTTGTGAACTGGAGGTCAGGAGACAGCCTGGGTGTTATAAGGCTAATGAACTAGAATGGGTTGGGCAGGGGGCGTGAAAGATGGAAGATGTACACTGGGGAGCTCAAACAGGGAACTGCAGAGACAACAGAAAGAGAAAACCCTAAGGGCAAGTGACCACTATCACTCTTTGTCTTTTCCTGAACATGGGGACTGGTGCCTGGAAACAAGCATTGAGTGGGAATCTGGTTTTGTCCGTATCACTGGTCAGCTGTCTGCCTATCAGTGAGTCTCCAATCCTCTCTAAACAGCCATTTCTTCCCTTAGAAACATTGGCTTTAAACTCTCCCGTTGATCCTGTAAGCTCTTAAATTCTTCAGTGAGTTGAGTTCAGATAATTCAGAATTGTCAGTTTTAACTAGACAGTCTTTCCCAGATACATACTTGTTTAGTGAATTACTCATTTGTCTAGAGAGTATAAAAGGAGTTATTTTTATTGGATCTGAACTGAAGATTTCGTTATTAATTTGATGTATACAATTAATGTGTGAATTCATTTCAATTAAATTTCTTTTCCTGATGAGAGGTTAAGGAGGTGATGCTAGAATTTTAATTTAAATGAATAGAAGCATATAGACCGAAATTTTATTCTTAAAAATTAAAAATTTTTTTTTCTAAAAAAAGTTTAGACTCTGAACAAGTAAAAACTTGAAACTAGAGCCATGATGATGATAATGAAGATATAGTTAACACCTATAGAGCACACATATAATAGAATTTAATTCTGATGACAATCCTAAAAGATCAACAACACGATCAACATTTTTCAAATGAAGAAACTTTCAAGGAAATGAAATAAGCTACCAAAGGGGCAGGGCTTTCTGAGGAGTGGAGCTGGAAATACAATCCAGATTTGAGGGATTCTACAGCCCACACTCTTAGTGGGCTTGCTGCAAACACTAGCAGAGTCACGGGAACGGTGGGTTGCTGGACAAACAAGGGTAAATGGCAGTTGAGATGAGCAGATGTCTTTGTATATTTTAGCAGTAAGATTGTCCATTCTTTCTGGATAAGGAGAATCAATTTATCGAGATCTATCTGAAGGACAACTAAACCTTTTCTGGACTTGAGCAATGTCAGTGCTCTACCCCTTTAAAAGTAGCAGAGAAAAGTAAATACCAGGCTCTTTCTAAACTGGGGATAGGACCATGTCTCATCTGCACCTGGGCTGGTCCACCCTTTTCTCACTTGTACCTTCTCTTTCTCCTCCCACAGCATCTCAACTCACACCCAACATGGTGACGGTTGCTTTCACTGCGGAAACCTCCCATCTCGTTTCTTCATCCATGTGATCCTGGTGTCCTGTATGAGATCTTGGAATGATCATCAACAGAGTGGTGGAACACAACCCCGCAGGACTAGATTGCTCATACCACATCGCTTGAGCAACTGGATAATATTTGGTGAGTGGCTGATGGCTAAAGCGGCTCTGGGAGGGAAGCAGCCACATCATTACCGGGAAATGAGTCATAGGGACCCAATTTTATCACCCCTGGGAAATGAGTCAAAGGAATTCAATTTAGGATAACGTATGTATTTAGTTCACTTGTTTAATTGCTCAAAGGTGGGGGGGAACAGTGCCTCTAGGCACTGATTTGCTGCTATGGATTCAGAGGAAGTCCTTATTTGCACAACTTACCCATATATAGGGGTTTTGTTTTTTCAATTTTTTATTGGGATATAAGTCACCTACCATAAAATAAACCTTTTGAAAAGTCAGTGGTTTTTAGTATATTCATAAAATTCATTATTTTATGTCAGAACATTTTTATCACACCAAAAAGAAACTCCACCCATTAGTGGTCATTTCCTATTCCCATTCCTCCCTTCTCCCAACCCTGCTAACCCTAGTCTACTCTCCATCTCTTCGGATTTGCCTGTTCCGAACACTTCATCTAAATGAAACATAGGGGTGCCTGGGTGGCTCCGTGGGCTAAAGCCTCTGCCTTCAGCTTGGGTCATGATCCCGGGGTCCTGGGATTGAGCCCCGCATCGGGCTCTCTGCTCAGCAGGGAGCCTACCTCCCTTCCCCTCTCTCTCTGTGTCAAATAAATAAATAAAATCTTTATAAATAAATAAATAAATGAATGAATCATAAATAGGTGGCCTTTTGTGTCTGCCTTATTTCATGTAGCATGATGTTTCCAAAGATCCATCCATGTTACAGCACAGATCAGTACTTCGTTCCTTCCTATGGCTGAAAAATATTCCACTGTCTGGTTATTCCTCGTTTTTTTAATCCGTTTCTCAGTTGATGGATATTTGGGCAGGGCCTACTTTTTGGCTTCTATGAATAATGCTGCTAACGAACATTCGTGCACACGTTTTTGTGTAGACATGTTTGTTTCCGGTTCTCTTGGGTATATACCGAGCAGTGGAATTGCTGGGTCATGTGGTAACCGCGCCGAACTTTTCTGAGGAACTGTTAAACTGTGTCCCAAAGCTACCGTACCATTTTAAATTCCCGCCAGCATTGTGTTAGGGCTCTGCTTTCTCCACCTCCTCGCTAACGCTGCTGTTCATCTTTTATTATCAGAGCCAGCCCAGTAAATGTGAAGTGGTGTCTCACTGTGGGTTTGATTTGTATATCCCTGATGACTGATGACGTTGAACATTTTTTCCAAGAGCTTATTGGCCATTTGTATATATTCACTGGAGAAATGTCGGCTCAGATCTTTTGCCCATTTTTTAGCTGGGTTGTTTTTTGTTTTTTTTTTTTTAGATTTTATTTATTTATTTGACAAAGAGATCACAAGTAGGCAGAGAGGCAGGCAGAGAAGGGAGAAGCAGACTCCCCGCTGAGCAGAGAGCTCGACGTGGGGCTCAATCCCAGGACCCTGAGATCATGACCTGAGCCGAAGGCAGAGGATTTAACCCACTGAGCCACCCACGTGTCCCTGGGTTGTCTTTCTTATTGTTGAGTTTTAAGAGTTGCTCCAAACAGTTTAAAGTACAAAAAGGAATGTGGCACACGTTATGTTATACCAAGCTGGAAATACAAGTTTAGAATTCATATATAAGCTTATTTTTGTTCTTTCAGGTTCAATAATTTTTTTTATAAATTGATACTTAGGGAATTCAGTTCTGGCCATAGTTATAAAAAGAAAGGCTCTACAAACTCTTCAATAGATACTAACAAAAGAAGTGCCAAATATACTTGAATTTTATTACAGGAAACTAAGTAATTTCTCAATGGGCATGATATCCAGTCACCTGTTCAGCTCTTCACATATAAACTGGCCACATATCTTTTTCCAATGATAAGTAATTGAAAAAATTCAGTTATATCAACCTGAACAAAGCAGGTTATATACATATATTAAACCACGTCATTAAATATTGGGAAAACAAGATTTTAAACACCTAAATTGTATTCCAAAAGAGATATGCAATAATTTATTAAACATTCCAGTTTGCATTAGTAAAAATATTTTAATAAATATCCTTATACATAAATCTGTGTGTACATATAGTGTTACCTTTAGAAAGAGTTCCAGGAATAGGCTTTCTGGGATTGATCCATACACGAGTCTTACTTATTACCAAACGGCCTCCCAAGACATTTTCCTAAGTTTACACTCTGACATCAGGTTGTGAATGTTCATTTTGCTTGATCTTTACTGATGGGGAGTTTTTAAGTAGTCTTTAGTATTATTATAAGCAGAAGTTGGTATCTCATTGTCTAAATTGTATTTAAACTGCTAGCTAGAGAAGCTATTTTCTCAAGTCTTTTTGCTGGTTCTAGTTCCTTTTGTGGGGGGGATTTGCCTATTCACATCCTTAGTATGTTTCTTAAATGTTTAGTAAAGAAACATTTTTCCTATTTGGAATATATTCATCCTCCAATATCCATTCTAGAGATTAACTTACGGAATTGCAGTCGAGCAAAGATTCTGAAAGTTGGTTCCTAATTAGAGAACACGAACAGCCCCCAGGTTCACTGGGGCAGTGGGCGGTGTAGCCTACTGGCCCTGCTTTGTAAGTCCCGTGTCACTCGCACACAGTGCAGCTGGCCCATTTCCGTAGCGCTGCTTTTGTTCTGCTGAGGCAGTGCCCAGTGGTTGGGACAGAGACCACACTGCCTGCAAAGTCTAAATATGTATTATCTGGTCATTTTAAGGGTGCAGACCCCTAACCTACAGAACTAGTAAAGAAATTTATGGCCTGACTAAAAAATTATCTCCGTCATTAAAAATCACTTTATATACTGCTAATGACGGAAGAGTACTTTTCAATTATTAAAATGTAAAAGCAGACAGAATATTTCCATAATTGTATGCCCAAAAAACCCCAATTATAATTGGGAAACTCGACATCAACATGTTGATATTGGTGATCTCAGGGTGATGAGGTTATTCTTTGGAGGGGGAGGGGCTCTTTTAAAGTTTTCTTCAATGAACAGATTTTACTTTTGTAAAAATGCAAATAACAGATCTATGAAGTAACTGCTTTTACCTGTTCAAAGGTAAATGGTTGGGGTACAAGAAAAAAAAATGTGAAATCATTTCTTTGAAAGCCCCTCCGCAGCCAGTGTCCAGCGTCCCGGGCAGCCCCTAGGCCAACAGGGGAGGGACCCTCCTCCTTTCCGTCACTGTTCTTCTGTGCCAACTGCTCCAGTGTGCATTGCCACAGTTCAGCGGTCACTACCAAGAAACACCTCCGGCGTCCTTAGCTGCTTCAGTTCTGTCATCTGCAGAGCCTCCTTTGCTTGCCAGTGACTGGCTTCAGTGAGCTGTGACCTTGAAGCCCGTTTCCTTTGAACTCCCCTCTTCCACAAACCCCTCTGAAGAGAAAGGCTTATCTCTTTCAGGCACACCCTCCTTTTACAGCCTCACCTAATGCCTTTATGTGTTATGAGGTCAGCCCTGGCATATGTCTTTACTAATTCTTTTTTCAACAAATAAAATACCCTCTGCACTGACTCCTGATTCCTAGAAACATTTAAAACTGAGTAAAAGGGAACTGAATTCAAATGTGCTTTTACATAATTTCTTTTCGTTTTTCTTAATCTACCTTAAGATTCTCTAAGGCAATCTTAGCAAAAAAAAATTTCTAAGATTTAAAAAGCTAGATGCAAAACTTATTTCTCTAACACAGGACCAAAAGTGGTGCATCTCGATCTCTTCAATGTGTACAAATCACCTGAGATTTGTTAAAATGCAGACACTGACTTATTACTGGGGGATGAGATTCTGCATGGTTAACACGCTCCCAGGCAACATCCAGGCTACAGAGCCCCAGACCACACTCTCGAGTAGCAAATAACCATGATCGTCTTTAATGCAACAGCTGCAATACAGATGTTGTAGAGAAATCCAAATTATTACTACTTTGCAAAGGAAAGTATTTGCAACAAGTATTTCTACACACACACACAAACACATTATCCTTTCACCTAATGCTCTAATTCCCTGGGGAAAAATTGGCCCAAGTGTTTCTAACAGCTGCTTTTCTGTAATTATGGAGTACCCACAACACAAACTCCTCTTCATCCTGCTTCCCTCTACTTCTGCTGTCTTAAATCTTATTCTTAGATTATTCTTCCCTCTACTTCTGCTGTCTTAAATCTTATTCGAGGCTACCACTGCTTTGTCAAGTCTACATCAGGCAGGGTTGAGATGTTTCCCACTCTCCAGAGCTCCCTTTCCCTGCCCTTGATCTGCACCAATGCATCCATCAGTCTTCCCCCAGCCCCCAGGTCTAGGGGGTCCTTTCCTTCAGGTGACAGTAAAGTGGTTCTGAGCACCTGCTTCGAGTGACAGCTGCATTGAGAGGTCAGTGCTAGCACCCACTTTGCCTGAGCAATTAAATCACCATCTCTAAGCCTGTCTTGCCCGATAAAATATAAGTCATTCCTACATATAAGGTTGTGAGGATTATTGGAAATAATATTTAAAAATTATTTAGCAAAGTAGCACCAAAATGACACTAAATGGGAGCTACTATTATGAAAAGGACATAAAGCATTTAATTTCTTTTACATGGGTAGTTCTCAAACATCACTTAAAAAGTCAAAATTGTTATGCATTTTAAAATGTTAGGCATTTTAAAGGTATTATTCTTAATATTAATTAATAACATTTTAATTAAATATCTTAATTAACACTTAAGATATTATTTCTAAATAGGAGAAACTCAAAATATTGGAAGTATCTCAATGGCCTGGGACTTGCAATTTTCTCTATTCTGAAATTCCCAGTTTACTTAGGATGTTGGATATCTTTATCTGGAAGACGTGGCAATTCCTCACTTCTCTCTTTGAGAGAGCCACCCAAATATGTATAGTAACTGAAAATAAGGCTTGAGGGGAACCGCACTGTTCCAAAATCATAACTAATGTAGTCTATAAATAAACACTATCCTTCTGTGGTAATTTCATGGAAATGTAGTCTGAAATGTTTTTTATAACCATAAAAATTTTAATATTTAAAATTCCTCTAGGATTACAGAAAATTTTCTTTCAAAATCTTGAACATTACTGTAGAAGCGCAAACGGCAGAGATGACACTTAAAGACACAAAGATCAAGAAACTTGTAGAACTGGTAAAAACTCAAGGACCATCAAATTCCATGCACAAAATAAATAATAAACAAAATAAACACCTACATCCAAATCCCATGGTGAAACTGATATATCCTGCAAAAGAGCCACTTTACTAGTTCTTTACTAGACTTTACTAGTTCTGTAGATCTGCACTCTTTTCTTAAAATGACCAGATAGTACGTCCTGCAAAATAGCCATTTCTGCATGTAGCAAATTCAGAGAAGGGAGAAAAGATGAGTTCATGGGCCTGCATAATGGCCAGCTCAACTAGGGGATCTGAAAAAGCAATCTTTTTTTTTTTTTTAAGAGATTTTATTTATTTGAGACAGAGTGCATGAGCAGGCAGGAGGGGGAGAGAGAAGTAGGCTCCCCGCTGAGCAGGGAGCCAGATACAGGCTGGATCCCAAAGTCCTGGGATCACGACCTGAGCCAAAGGCAGATGCTTAACCACATGAGCCACGCAAGCACCCCAGAAATAATCCGTTCTGGATTAAAAAAGAAAAAAAATTATGAAACTAGAAGGAATCTCAGCAGTTTTCTAGATTTGAAATCCCATTACAGATGAGGTTATTTATCCTAAATGACATCATTAGCATTAGAAAGGTTCTCCTTTGTATGTGTAATCCCCAAATACAGAATGTGATAAATAAAGATATACATTTAGGTGACCTAATTAATATTTTTACATTAACTTAAAAACAATCCACAAATGAGAAAAAACAACTAGGAAATCATGGGAAAAATCAACTTCAGTAATCAAAGAAAGGAAAATAAGATGAGGCATTATTTCATATCCCTTAAATTAGCAATCATTAAAAAGAATTCCCTCTGGCAACTGGATATAAGGTAAAAATGGGCCACATGCCTTTTAGGTATTTTTAAAAATTAAATCAATCCCTTTAAATAGCAATTCAGTTGAGAGGATAAAATGTTAATCCTTATACACCATTTGCGTGATTTTATAAGAATTTATTCCAAGACCTAACACAAATGAAAGGTTATACACAGCAAAATACTCAATTAACATTAAATTACGAATAATAAGTAACAAAGAGATACACTGCTCACTCAATAATTCTAAGAAAATCTGATGACAAACCCTAAGTGTATAAAGGGGGAGGTAAAAATTCTGATGCTGAAAAATTAGAAGCAATCTCAATGTTCACCATAGAGAGGCAAACACCACATAATGAAACATCCTTGACAGAGAATGTAGATCTACGTTTGAAACTGAAAGAAACCCATGGTATATTGAGGAAAAGGTTACAATATAGTGAGCACAGCATGATTCCACTCTGGAAGAGGTCTTTATATTTACTTATACATGGAACAGAATCCAGAAGTACTTACAATATATCTACACAAGAGTATAGTTTTTTTTTTTTAAAGGAAGTAATTTTCTCGATTTTCAGATTCTTTACAATAAGCATATTATTTTTACAAGCAGGAATGACAGTAAATACATTTCCAGTTTGGAAGAACATAGTCATGTGGGGAAAGTATCTTAAAAATTAACTGGCTATGATCACAATGCAAGATCTGCTACGGGCAAGGAGCAAATACGAAGGGGAAAAACAGCCAGAACTAGATCACTTAGGATAAGAAGGCTTTTTTTTTTTACTTCCATTAAGATTTGTGAAATAGGTTGTTTTTTCAAAAACAAAACCCCACTCTTACTAGAACTACTGGAACTAGAAGTTTCAAAGTATGAATATAGAAGAGGATGAATTATAAAGTCAGACAGAATTCTACTCCTGCCACTTACTAAATAACTATAATCTTGGCCAAATACCTAAATGTCAACTTTTCTGTCACAAATACTGCCTGGAAAAAGTTGTTGTGACTATTAAATAATAGCAATTCCATGTGATACAGGTCACAAAATTGGTAATTAACAAATACTAAATTCTAAACTGTATGAATTAGAATTCCCAAGGCTAATCACTATCTAATTTAAACACATATTCTAATGGCTGAGGGGAATCCTACTTCACCATTTGGAAGAGGTGTCATTTTGAACTTGAGGAACTGAAAGGATCTCAATTACAGGCCTGAAGGCCAGTTAACAGCAGAACTTAAGATTTGAACGCAGGAAATTTGACTCTGGTTTCTTTTTCCAGAGTCCCAATCAAGTTCAGTAAAAATTGTTAGCATACCCTTTAACGTGGGGAAAGAAAAGGAAAAAAAGAATTTTAATCTTTTCTCATTAAATGAGACTAAAATAATTTTCCCATAAAATGAGACTAAAATAGTTTTCCCCCAGGAGAAGGGAGGTGATACTGGTGATCATGGTGGAAATAAGGATTCTAAAGAAAGCACATTTTCTTCTGGGTTCTGGTGATGGTTATTAATGGAAATAAACAGAAATGTACAGAATAATCAGGATGGATAAAAATAATAGTAACGGCTACCACAAAGACTGGGGAGTAAAGAACCAGGCAGGTAGTTCACGATTTACCTGTTAAATTTCTGTAGGTAATAGTGTGTGTAAAACCCAATTACAATAAACCTATCTTAAAAAACAAACCAGATCAACATGTATCTCAAGGGAAAAAAGTCATCTTTTAGGGGCAAAAAATAAAAAAAAAATCAGTACTGGAAACAGTAAAAATACATGCTTTTAAAAAACGTTTTGTAATGTAAAAAGACAAAAGTAAGAAACGTTACTAATGTATAATTAATAGAATAGAAGAGATTAAGCTGTTAGTAGATGCATGAGCTGCTTTACAAAAAAATGTTATGTGACAATTAAAGAGGCTATTCTCAAATGGTACACAAATTGAGGAGTCTTTATTTTGAAAAAATTCTTCCAACAATATTTTACAATGAACAAAAACTCAACCAAATTTATCTACTATACTAAAAGGTTTTAAGAGATAAATACTGAAATCAGCCAGCAGGTTTTCGTCCCAATACCTAAAACCACCTCCTGCATTAAGATTGGTCTTCATAAATGTTGGCATGTTAAACACATCTTCCAAGACCTGTCTTGCTAGCTAAAAAGCTCTCCTCCTTTCTTTCAGACTTCTCAGTAAGTCCTCTCTCTCCCTATACTTAGCCTGAAGGTGCTACAGTACTTTCGCTATCAGCTAGTAGCGCTGACATCGGTCCTCCTAAAGAAACCTCCAGGAAGCACATCCTGTTCTGACTAATGCTAAATGCACATTAAGAAATTCTCTAGTCTTTTGAGGAGTAAGATCAGAACTTTAAGTTATTATCCAAGTCTTTTCTAAGGCAAAGGGAACTAATTTTGAAGAATAAAATACATGGTTGTGCCAGTATAGTTTACTGTAGTAAATCTATACCTTTTCTTTTTAAATATGAGGCATATTCTAAATGTTGATAAGGAAAGGTGCAACACCAACAAGCAGTAATAGAAAATCACCCCAAAGAGCACTTTTAGAAACTTCCAGAGTCATGGGTAGAGACAATGGAAAAATTGAAGTGCAAAATGGGTATGAACTTGCACAACCTTTCAATGACTGACTGAAAACCTTCAAAGTTTAATTAAAAAGCACAGAATTTTTCAAATATCTTCAGATAGTCAATTGGAAGGGTTCCCCTGCCTCCTTAACTAGAAGAATTTCCTAAATGCAAGTGTAAGAAAATAAACAGCTGGTGAGCCTCAAAATTGAATGAGGTCTGTCTGATTGAGTTTCCAGTCAGGCAGGGTCAAGACTTATCTTCATATATACGTAAGGATATAATTTTAATAATATAATTTTAATAATGGTTTTAGTAGAAAAATCTATACAAATACTCTTCAAAAGGGACATCCATATAATGAAATCCTGTAGCCAATAAATAATGAGTTAGAGCTGGATGTGCTAATATGTAAAGATAACCAATTAAATAAAAAGAACCAAGTTATAAAACTGTACATTTAAAATAAGGGACGACAGCAAGAGGAGTATATATATATACAAAGACATACGAAATAAATGATAACATTTCTGAAAGACTATACAAGAATACAAAAAACTATATTCCCCTGGAGTGTAGGAATGAAGTCACAGGAAGGAGACAAGATTTAATTTTTCACTTTATACCCTTTATATATCACATAATTTTAAAAAATCATAAGCATGTATTATTTTATAACATATAAAAAAGTTAGAGTCTTTAAAAAACCTGATTGTACCTACAGCATTCTAGGAAACATTGACTGTATAACCTCAGTTTACAATCCTTTGCTGCCTTTTATTTAATGGTCATTTAGTCAAAATTAGAAGGCTACTTGGGTGCATGCTTCCTCTCTCTCTCCACTCAAGATTAAGGGAAAATATTGAGAATTTAGAGTTTAAATCTTAACTCGCAATGATTAAACTGTGGCGTGGATGACACCTAGTCAAGATTCCAGAGAACCAATGACAAAATTAACTTAAATGAGAATTTTAATCACTAATTAAAATATTTTATCCGAGATCACTTTTCCTTTTTACAAGAGCCTGAGTCACAACATTTCTCTTTTCATTAAACTCCACAGCCCTCTGAGTTGGACAAGCACAGATTTCAAAAATACATTTAAATACATGTTGAATTATTATGCAGGACCACAACGTAAGCAGAATACATAGATGTCTTAAGTTTGAAAAGAAACACACTCTTAGCATAAGTCTTCACTGGAAAATAATATCATAAATTCAAATCCTACAGGACTCCAAAATCAGAACAAGAAGGTTGCATAAGAACTCCCTTACCTAGACATGGGATTTGCCAACTCAAGGGTCTTAAAATACATTTGAATGTTTGAGGCTAAGAAAATTAGGAGTAGGAGGCCAGTGGCCGTCTTAAGCACGCTTGCTTTAAAACTATGCAAAATCTGAGTTTGTGAAACACTGTGCTGGTCAAACAAAAAACTGTGGGCAGAGTGTATGTCATGACTGTACAAGCCTTACGATTAGCACAATAACTGGACTTTTTAACACCAGGGTTCACAATACTTGAGTCTTTCCAGATTAAGTATCTCCATATTCCATCTACTTATAAAAGCGAATTAGTGTCCAAATGCTTGCTGAATTAACAATATAAAACAAAAGGCTCTTCAAATATTGGATACCATCACCAATAAATTTAATGAACGAGGTGTGGAACTGGGAGTGTTGCGCTGCAGTTGGCCTGCAAAGGCTTGGGAGCCTGGTGCACATCTCTTTCTAATTCCAAGTTTAACGACATCAGATAGATAGGTGACATCAGCCATTGTGAGAGTATATACACCACAAATATCAGTAAACAGTACAAAACAGGGCACTTTTTCATGACAGAAAAAGTCTCATCAGCACAACACTAAGAACTACATCTTGGTCATTATACTCACTTGTTCAAATATACAATGCAAGCTTTTAATTAATGACATTACAATGTTCTAAAATATACAAGGAAAAATTTAGCTAATGAGGATGAATTTCATATAACAGGCTAACTTAACACAAATTTTAACAACAGCATCCTTTAGAAAGTAAATTTTAAAATCACCTAGAACACAAACATATCAATAAAAGATGGAATGTTTCTCAAAAATAGGAATCATTGTAATACTTCAGATATTTCTTTAGTAAAATAAGCTCCACTAATTACCCCATTAACTAAGTTGAAAAGTTTAAATAAAAATCTACTGAATAAACTGTACTGATTTCATCAATTATGAATGGAACTCAAATAACTAAGTTTTATTAGGTACACAGGATACAGAAATTGGAATTTTCAAAGACTTTTTAAAGGGCTACTTACACATAAATGTGACAGCCCTTTATCCAACAATGAAATACTTGCTCCCTAGAGCAAAAGCTCTGTCACTAGCTTAACCTCTCTATGCCTTGCCTTTTTTTTTTAAATTTTTTTATTTTAATAAACATATAATGTATTTTTATCCCCAGGGGTACAGGTCTGTGAATCGTCAGGTTTACACATTGCCTTGCCTTCTTTCATCCTTAAAGTATGCATCCACTTTAAGGATTGTATAATACATGAAAAGCACTTAGCAAGTTTCTCATATATTTAAAGGGCTTAATAAACCACACCCCATAATACCACCACATTACTTTGAAGTCATTACTTTTTTTTAAAAAACATATCTTCACAATGGTCTCCTAGAGATTTTCTGAGGGAAGTCTGACACTGTCGGTGGAGACCAAAGATGAGGTGAGTCATTCTGAACACAAGCTCAGTGAAGGAGCACAAACACATGGACGAAGAAGGCCCAAGAAGCAAAGCACAAGGATGGGCTGGGGATGGAAACGGAGTATTAGCTCAGAAAAGCCTATTTACAATATGCCAACAACAGCAGCAACAAAGCCAGAGTCTGTGGTGACTTATTATTGTGAACTATCTTTTAAAGTCACTTCAAAATAATTTTGAAACATTTTGTTTAAATGAGAAGCAACAGCAACTGCTCTCTTTATAGATGAACAAGGTATAAAAAGCCACTGGTAGAAAAACATAGCAAACCTCTTTCTAAAGAAGCAAACACATTCCTTTAATTGTAATAGCAGACTTCCTGGAGGGTAATGATTTCTGTTACAGGAATCCACTTTTCATTAAAAAAATTCTTTAACTATAGCTAAAATTATTAACTGTAAACATGAGAAATAAACTATTCACTTTGGACTTTTCAAAAAATGCAAAGCATTTTTTCATTTTTAAAATAGCTATTTGATAGCTATTAAACAATGACACAATTTCAAAGTGGTCGGAATAGTAGTAATTCCAAAATAAACATCAATAACCATGAATCAGAAATTGTAATATCCTTCAAGGACATATTCACCAATGTCATCATCATTAAAACAATTTTAAATAAAAATAGGAGAAAATCTAGAAAATAATATTAAAAATATTTGCAGTTTCAACTCAACTTTCCACTTTTCCCAAGCAAAGAAAACCACTGTCAAGTTCAATGAGCAGTATGTTTACCCTACAACCACACACTGTTATTCTGGAAAATAGAAAGTTAAAGTGTATCACAGTGGTTTTCAAAGTGTGTTCTGAGGACCTCTGAAAGTCCTCAAAAGCCAAGCGTCACAACTATTTGCATAGTACTACTAAGATGTTACAGATCTGTCTCATGAGTTCACAGGTGCACGGTGGAGTTTCCCAGGGCCCACATGCACGTGACGGAAAAATCACTGCGACGCCAAGGGAGCATGAGAAACTCGCTGCTTCTCAAGCCAGGTGCTAGAGATGTGCAAAACATAAAATAATGTTCTTCTCATTAATTAACTGCTTTTGGAAGACAACTATAGTTTTTATTTAAAAATGGCATTTATGGGGGCGCTTGGGTGGCTCAGTGTTTAACCCACTGCCTTAAAATTAAAATTTAAAATTTAAAATTTAAAATTTAAAGCCTCTGCCTTTAGCTCAGGTCATGGTCCCAGGGTCCTGGGATGGAGCCCTGTGTCAGGCTCTCTGCTCAGCAGGGAGCCTGCTTCTGTTCCTCTCTCTCTGCCTGCCTCTCTGCCTACTTGTGATCTCTGTCTAATAAATAAAAATTTTTAAAAAATGTTTAAAAATGGCACTTATGTTACATGCAATGGGTTTATTATTGTTATGTTTAAATGAATGAACACTGTTTTTTAAGTATCTCAGTTATTAATTTCTAATAGAGTAATTTCTGATAGATACAAACTACATAAACAAAAGCTCTTTGGGCATCTTCAGTAATCTCAAAGAGACTGAGTGCTGCCACACAAAAGCAACCAGTTAGTCTTCTCTTCATTTTCCCAACTTTCAGGAACTGTTCCAAACACGGTGTGTGCTGGGGGCTAGGGCAATGCACAGGTAAAGTACGGACAGGCGTCTTCAAATTTACAAAAGGAATTACTTTAAGGAAGAAAGTGATTGCCTAATCTCTACTGTCACAAAAAATATGCTTTTCAATATATCAACAACGTTTGCCACCCTAAAAGAAAATTTTTCTTCCAGAGCAAAGACAGGAGAGAAGATCTGATATTCTATTATTAAGCCAGGAAAATTTGAAGGTTTTCAGCCTTGTCCTCCTCTTTCTTCAATACTCAACACAAATCTGAATATGAAAGTCTAAAAGAATTGACTTAAATCCACATTAAAGCTGGATCACTTTTTAAACTAAGGATTTCTATCTTATAAGCACTCATTTAAAGTCAATAAGAGTTCTCATTTACTTAAAAACGTCAAGATGGTACCAGAAAAAAAAGTCTTTAAAATCAATTTAATAATATTTAATAACAACTGCTTAATTCACTTATTTCTTAGATGGAAAGCCTGGCAGGTTATTTTGGGTAATGGCCTACAATCATATAGCATAACTTTGTACATATGAATTAATTGGGATCCAATACAATCTAAAACATGGAAATTCAAAGACATTTCTTAAGTAGTTCCTCCATGAAAAAAGGGCTGGAGAGAGACCCCCAAACTGTACGTATTTTAAGTTATACCCACACACACACAGCTAGACCTCTGCAGCATTTTCAATATTAAGAGAAGAGGCATAACATTCAAAAAGGGGCAGAGAGTTCCATCTTCTTGCTCATCAAAATAGTTCAGACAAACTACACGCTGAGCTAGAGATGCAATGGACAGCAATGCTTTACCAAGTCTGAAACACTACACAGACTTCAAGATTGTGTAACAACTCATGTAGTCACCACTGGAAAAGGTATTCAACACAAATAAAATGTTTGAAGAAACTGATGTTCACTTCTTTTAATACCAAAGCTTTTAAAAAAAATGTTTAATCATGGCAAGATAAAACTTTCCAAACACGTATTACATATTTGTATATGTAACTTTACCTTTTCTTGATGACACAGAATCAAAGTACCAGACTATTATCAGAATATGATGTCATACAGTGATGTCCTCTAGGCTGGCCTGGCTGTCCTTAAACTAAATGGTCGACAGGTTTTCATGGTTTGTCTATCTCCTTCCAAACTGTCACTTCTGAACTGCTAATAATACACTAGGGCTGGGAAATCAAATAATCAAAATTTCACATAAAAACAAACATATAGAGACTTTGTGACTTGTGTGTGTTGCTCAAAAGCATTTAAAAAGAATTATTCCAAGTTTCTCAGTTGTGTTCTGTATTGATGAAGACTGCTAGATTACGTCTTAATGAATGAGGCATTACTGTACATAAATATTTAAACAAGTTCATCTATTAACAAAAAGATATAACTAAACATTAGTATCGTTGCCTTTTTAAACAAAGTATTCTATAAGGTAACACTGGGTTCCAGTTTGTTTTCCCCCCAGAAATGAACATAAATAAATGTCCTATTTTAATAATATCAGTTTGTCCAAACAAAGGAAAAAAAAAAACTGAGGTGCAATCATGTCACAGTTAATGCATGTCTGCTTCCAATACATTCAAAGACAGTATTTTTGTTTAAAAATCAATAGTTAAAATAGGACTTCTGCAGTCTGAGAATTCAAGATACTTAAAAAAATTTGTAAATACACATACATGCAAATTCTTCATATATACAAATTTTCACAAAATTAAGAAGTTGCAAAGAAATTAGAAGGATTACGGTGAATCTGACAAGCTACATTTAAATGCTTTACCACTGACATATTCCTGAATATAGCAGTCATAGTAGTTTTAATAAATTTTCTACATGGCCTTTTTTATAAAATTTTCTCTTTTAGACATAAAAGTTAGTCACTAGAAGTCTTCTGAAATTCTAATTTAAGAATTCAAGATGTTCTCAATTCACTACTCATATTTTAAGGCCACTTTGGTAAAGGCATTGCAGCAAGAACACAAAAACAATAGCATATTTTCTAATATTTATTTTTTTCACCTGCAAACTGTAGCAAAACATGATCAGCTTTATTATGCAGACAGGTATCCCTCTACATTTTTAAAGAATTTAGGTATGTATAAATAGAAGAGCTCTTTAGAAAGGAAAAATTCAAGAATGAATAAAACCTTCCAATTTTGACTTTGTAACTTTCCAGTAGCAATGGTTAAAATGATTTTAGGTCATTCATTCCAAGATATATGACAGCACCTTAAAAGTGGCTGATCTATTTCCCCAGTAACATTTCTCACATAACAATGTGTTAAAGTTACAAATACTGATATGCACAAATAGCTAATTTCTAAGAAAAATATGTACAGTACTGCAGCATAATGAATGTGGTATCTGCAATAACTTAATATTAGCCAATTTTTAATATACATGATACCGCTACCTTTTTCTGCCAATTCACAGGTTAAAAGTTGTTACTGGAGCCCTCTGTTTTGCACATATTACCTGGTGTTTAATACACAATGCAGGCTTTTTAAAGACTTCTCCTGTGTTTAAAGCTAAGATCAGTGAAACAAGACAACAGTGCAAGAGGCGGAGAGATGTAATGTGACCACGTAAAAGTTCGTTCCAGTAAAGTGTCTATATAAGGCTATAAGAAAGGATTGGTTGATGAGCTTCCTGTTGGAAATTGTCCTGTTGGTGCACCGGTCTGAAGGAAAACATAAGACAAAATAAAGACACAAGTAAGGGTGGTATATGTGTGAAACTATGAAAAGATTTAACTTTGATTAATTAAACAGTATTTAGATTAGAAATTATTTTATAATTATTGACAATCATATTTATTCATTACTGTTATTAGCAACACGATATAATTAAACTATTAGGTGTCAGAAGCACCTAAGTTATGGCCTTTAATATCCATTATTCCACATAATTCTTATAACAGAATCTAAGAAAGGACTTGGCCCTTAAGAAAACGCATTTGATTCAAACCAAATCTGAGTCCAAGCCCTTTTCACACAGTTCACTAAATCTACAGCTTTTCATAAAGCATTACTTTGACAAGAAAACAAATAAGTTTCACGCTATAAAATAGCTTATTTACTGTCAGTGCTTTGATTTGCAACTGATTAATGTGTGTGTGTCTTTTTTAAGTCAAGAAAGGATCATGCATGATAGCTGCCTCAATCTGTAAAATCTTTCACTGTCACATCAGTAGAATAGTCACATCTTGCTTTTCCTAATTTGAACACACAAATTATAAAGTGCTTAAAATTGCATCTCACTTACCATAAAAGGATTACTAGATACTCCAGCAGCTGCAACTTGACCAAAAGGGGTTACCACTGGCTTTGTTTGTCCAAATGCTGCAAAACCTGCACCTTGTTAAAATAGAACCACCAATTAAAACCCATACCTTTCAGAGACAATCTGATGTTTATAAAGACTCATAAGAAGTTTCAGAGAAATTCCTACTAGAGCAACAATAATAAAATATCAATGTTTAACTCTTGAGTCTCATGCTCTTTCAAATACCAGAGACAAACTTCCTGTGGCACATGTAACAGAGCTTTCATACAGCTTCTCAGAAATGGTTTCTTCTCATGTGTCTCAGCTATGTACGCTGCTGACATCTGAAGAATGGAATTAATAGATGACCTGTGACTATCTGAGACGGGATATGAGCAAAACACAATGGATTCATGTGACCAGTACAATATTTGTTAGGAAATATTTTATCATTACGGCTCTGCCATGGACCTTATTTCCAAATTTTTATCTAACCAGAGACACTAAATATAGATACACAATTATAATTTAAGAATAATCTTCAAATCTATGGACTTTCAAACTTCAGCAAATAAGCTTAATAGATAAAAAAAAAAATCCCTGGCTTCTAGAACAAGTAAACTCTAACCACAATACCGTTAAATACTTGGAAAATTAAGTCTATGTCTCCCACATAAATAGACTATACAAAAGAGCAGATCCACAAGTTTTCTGATGCAAAACAAAAACACTCAAGGTCTACAAAGTTTTCTTTCCTTTTTTTAAAAGATTTTATTTATTTATTTGACAGACAGAGATTACAAGCAGGCCGAGAGGCAGGCAGAGAGAGAGGAAGGGAAGCAGGCTCTCCACAGAGCAGAGAGCCCGATGCGGGGCTCGATCCCAGGACCCTGGGATCATGACCTGAGCCGAAGGCAAAGGCTTTAACCCACTGAGCCACCCAGGTGCCCTACAAAGTTTTCTTTTAAAATCAGGAGACATATTAGAACAAACAAGAGAAATTAATAAGAAAGAGACTGGGGCGGTGGTGAGGGAGCGCCTGGGTTGCTCAGCCAGTTAAGTATCCAGCTCTTGGTTTCGGCTCTGGTTGTGATCTTACGGGTCTGAAACCGAGCACCTTCTCCAGCTCCACTCTTAGAGGAGAGTCCACTTGAAAATTCTCTCCCTCTGTCCCTCCCCCAATTCACACACAGGCTCTGTCTCTCTCTCTAAAATAAACAAATCTTTAAAAAGAAGAAAAAAGATAAAAGAAAAGACACTGGAGATTCTAAGAAGGGGTACTCTATACAGAGCCTCTGATTTCTCCTAAATCTATAACCTGGTCACAAAAACTTACCAAATCATTCAGTCTCTAAGGCCCAAACTAATGAAGGCATCTGTACTTGGGTAGTAAATGTTTAGCAGACAGTGCCACAGCATTCTTTGGACAAGTCTTTCTGTCCAAACATAAAAGATTATGATACATAAAGGATATCTGAAGTGGACTTACAGCTAGCCAAGTGTTAGATCTTACCATTGGGCTGTTGAGAAAAAGCTGTCTGTTGAGGAAAAGCTGCTTGGGCTGGGAAGGCAGGCTGCTGGAAGCTGCCGCTGAAGCTGGTGGGAAGACTATAGGGAGCAGGAGTTCCGAAGCCCGCAGGCATGCTCATGGAGGCGGTGCCAAAGGTTGCAGCTGATAGGAGAAAGCAAGGGCTGATAACTAATACACAAAAGAGCAGGCTTTGCTCTTCATACCACACACTACAGAATGATTTCACTTGAAAAACATTAACTTATACACTAAAGGCACCTTAAATTCCAAAACGCTGACAAAGTCAGTAATAAGTTTTAGCACTATACAGTTTAACACAATCTATAAAATGTTGTTCTCCTGAAACCCATGACCAGAATGACACTAATAAAGCTATCATTTGAAATCATAAGAAAATTTCTCAAAGTAAAAGTCTAAACAGCAGTCAACTTTTTTAAAGCCCATCATACAAGTCACATGTGTACTAATATACATTTGTTTTTAGTTTTATTTTGCTACATACAGTAAAATCGTCAAAAATTGAATTTTATCCACTGAATTGTCTGCTATAGCATAGTAAGTATGTTCCTGATAAAAACAACTTTAAAACTTCTAAAAAACAGTTCATTGAAAATAACAAGACTTAGAGGAGAAACAGAGTTAGAAGCAGGGCTCTCAAAACCTATACAGCTTTGTAAACAGAGCCCAAAAGGGGCCGGAGGGGAATGGCTTTCCCTAATAAAACCACTAACACAATTAAAAGAACATGTGAGGTTCTTAATATATCAATTCCAAAAGAAATATATGGACCACCATATCTTATTTGAAAGATAAGCAGACTGCTTTGGATAAGGGGTTTAAGGTTAGGACTGCTAAGTTACAGAGATGCATAAAGATTGCATAAAATGCATAAAGATTAAAAAGGGAGTGAAATAAGCATTCTTAGAAAAGATGGATATAGGGTGAATGAGCGTAGTAATCTAGACTGCACTGAAATCAGTGTATTAACAATCACTACACAGGTGGTACGCTGCCATCACTCTCCCACTTATGAATTACTTATAACCTAATTTGCATTATAGAAACGCATGTAGTAGGGGCACATGGGTGGCTCAGTAGGTTAGGCGTCTGACTCCTGATTTTGGCTCAGGTCATGATCTCAGGGTTAAGAGACTGAGCCCCATATCGGACTTTCAGCTCTACGCAGGGCCTAAGATTGTCTCTCTACCGCTCCCCTGCCTCTCTCTCTCTCTCTCTCAAAAAAAAAAAAAAAAAAAATGGAAAAGGAACGCATGTAGTAGCAAAACAGTACATTACTTACTGCTAGTGAAGAATAAAAACAGCACCTTCTGAATATATGTTCCAGAAAAAGTCTCAGTAAAGTAAGAGTCAATAGTGGTGCTTTTAACACAGAATACTAGCAATTAAAATAGTGAAATATTGTTGGCATGATGCTATCAAAAACATGATAATTCACTGTATTTGATTTAAATTTTTTTTTTAATTTACCAACTTGATCTCTGATTTAAGGCACAGGAATTAATACTAAACATGTTACACAGATTATATTTTATTTTAAAAAAACCTTGGAAGTCATGTTATAGGTACTTCCCCCCAAAATCCTCATAATCCTATTGTTTATAACTATCCAATTTTTCTCAACGAACCTAATCAGAATGTCAAATTTTTTTGAAATTACAATTGATGAGAAAACAGGAGAAACAAGCCACTAGGAAGCAAGTGAATTAAAGAATAATAAGCACACTGCAAAGGAAACAGAAGGGTTTCATAACAGACAATAATGCATTGACAAAACTTTGACAAATCACTTTTTAAGAAAGCACTAAAAAGCGAAACTTGTATACAGTTAAGCAAAACCAAACCCCATGGAATAATGTGGTAAAATGGTTTTTGGTATATCAAAAAGGTGTCAAAAGTGCTATGAATTCAAACTCAAGGAAAATAATCAAAAAAGCTATTAACATTCTAATGTGACCATGGAGGTAAGCGATGATGCTTTTCAGCATCAAAACACAAATCACCACAATTTTTATGTAACTTTAAATATAATGTAACCCCAATGCCACACATCCATGCCCACTCCATTGTAAAACATGGAAAAAACTTAATTCCACATGCAGGGATCCAGAACACTAGCAGAAGCTTCCACAAGCAGGTAGACAGATTGCCACACAAATCCAGGTATCAGTTGTGGCCACCTACCAAAATGAGCGTGAGGGAACACTTGAGAATGCATTGCTCCAGAAAGGCCTTATGGAAAGCCATAAAGAGACCAATGTCAATTAACTTAAGGATAACTATTGTCAAAAAAAAAGTAAATTTGTTTCATTAGAAAGTACTAAATTTAGAATATACTGTTACAAAGTGGGTAGCATAAGAATACATAATAAAAAACATATCCATAAAGTCTTTTAATTTCAACAACATTCATGATACTAATATTTAACCTGTTTGAAATAAAGGGAAAATTAGCATAATAAATACCAGAGAAAGAAATACCAAATGAAAAAACCATTTATGAAACCCATTTTTAATTAAACACTAACATTTTTTTCATGTCAAGTTGCAGCTATGGCCCTAAAAAGACTTTGTAGGCCTCATGAGTTACACCCTATGCTATTCACAGGATTATCTAAAATGACCTAGAATCTAACTTTTACATCTAAAAAGTCAAATCTTGTGGACAGCACCTGAAGGATGTTTGATTATTTTATTTACAGTTCTGTACACTAACTAGAAATTCATAAAGATAACTCAAGTAAACTAAGTATGATGAGTGGGAAATTATTTAGTGTGAATCATTAGAAAGGTGAACACAACTTTCAGCTTACAATGTAATGGCTGAAAAGAGAAGAGAAGAGAAAAATACATCTTGTGTAAATCTTATCAGGCATAAATGAGGTCAGAGAGGTTACACATAAATACATGTAAAGAACAGAAACCAAATTTAGGTTTTTAAGTACTAGAAATTTTCTGTTGGTTTTAACCATCTGGAGTTGAAATGTTTCTAAAATATACATCCATGCATTTTAAATTAGCATACTTAACCAATTAAATGTGGGAAAACAGAACTAGTGAGAGATTAGAGTAGTTAGGAGTCTTGGTTCTGTCATTTTCTAACTATAGAATGTCATTTAACTTCCACAAGCTTCTGTTTCCTCATTTGCAAACAGGAGGCAGAGGGAGGGATAACAGTACCTACCTGAAAAAGCTGCCATGAAGATAAATTTAACACAAATTTTTAAAAAGTACTGTAAATACTCAATGGATATATGTTCCTTGTTAATAACTTTAAAAGATGGATACTTAAGAGATACAGCAGTACTGTGTTCTGAATTCAACAAGAGGGTAACTGAGGAGGAAGGATACCATAATAAGTAAGTTAGGTCACTCTATGTTTATCTCCTTTCTTAAAATCCGTCAGTGTCTTGAGAAGTCCTGTACTAATAGTAACGGATTAAACTGTTTGTACCAGTGTTTCCCATATATGTTTGGGCATAGAACCCTTTTCCACGGAGTATCTGATAACATCTCAAGAGACATGCTCTACAAAATACACTTTGGTACAAACTGACCTTTAGTCAACAGTGACTGTGACCCAGTATTAACTGCTGTAACCTCAGTCTGCAACAATGATGCCCTTGTAAGCTCTAGTCCTGCTGCTATAAAACTTTCAGACTTAACAGCTTTTTAAGATATAATCTACATTATCACACTATTTGTCTACTTAAAGTGTAGAATTCAACACTTTTTAATATCTTCCCAGGGTTGTAAAACCACCATCACAATCGAATTGTAGCACATTTTCATCACCCCCGCCCCAAGAAATCCCGTATCTATTGTCACCCTCCCTCTCACCTCCCCTCCTTTCCAGGTCTACAGATGTGCCCATTCTGGACATACCACTTATAAATGGAATCACAGGCTATACACTCTATGACTAGCTTCCTTTAGGCCAGTATTTTCAAGGTTCATCCATGTTGTAGCATGTGTCAGGACTTCATTACTGTTTATTACCAATCAAATTTCTATTGTGATTATAACATATTTGGTTTATTCATAACTTATTCATAAGTTGATGGCATTTTGGGCTGTTTCCACTTTTTGGCTATTACGAATAATGCTGCTATGAACATCTATGTACCAGTTTCTACGTGGATGTATTTTCATTTCTCTTAGGTATTGTTCTTAACGAGTGGAATCAGTGCAACCAGCAGAAATAATGCTGGTTTAGAGGAGTTCTAAACTACTACAACTATTAGATTAGTCATTAATCAATTCTGAAAGTTTAAGGCAAACCCATCAAATCAGTCTTCATCTAGGTAATAAAACAAGGATGCTGGCCTAGATGTTACTATGATTCTTTCATCTTTACATTTCTGTTAAGTTTATCTCGTTGGGGGGGGGTAAAAAAAATTCCTTAAATCGTTCACTCATTCATTAAAATGAAGTTAGGGAAATAAAGACTATTCATTCCATAGCAAAGGAGAAATTTAAGAATTATAAGAGAATTTCATAATAATTGAAAACTGTATTAACTGCTAGATTTAAGGTCTCAAAAGCTCTATAAAAAATGCTATTATAGGATCCTAAAATGAAAAAGGTCTTAGGTCATATTGGTTAATATCCTAATGAAGGTTTCTATGTAATACGGTAAAAGAAAATTAAAGCCCCAAAGCTTTATAAATGCAGAAGAAAAATGATTATTAAAATACGTATTTCAAGAAAGAAACATTAAAAAAAAGAAACATTTGTAAAATGTTTTAAATTTTCAAAGAACTGCTATGCAATACCCTCTTTCAAAGGCTACCTCATATTTAACAAAATATTTGAAAGCAACAAAAAATATGTCCTAAAGAACTAATATTAATTTTGACATGGGAAATTTCTAAGCATAGTGTATTTTATCAAAATACTATTTATGCTAAAAAAAATACTATTTATGTTACAACTTCAACAGAAAAATTAGTAGTTAACATTTACTTTTAATATTTTATAAAAACTTAACAAAGGTGATCAATGTCATAAATCAAAGCGGTTTATAATGGAAAACATTTTTTACCTTGAAATAAAAACTTGGGGACATAATTTCCTTTCAATAAACTGTGCTTAGCCTAATACTAAAGATCACCTTATAACATCTGAACATACATCATACCTTTTATATTCATGTACATCCTACATAGATCCTTAACTTTAAAGGACTTTCATACTCTACATAAAATAGAAGTTAATAGAAGTAAAGAAAGCCCTTAACTCTAATGACAAACCAATTTGGAGGCACAATCATGAAAGGAAAACAACAGAAAGATTTACCAACCATATAGGATAATGCAAAGACCAAACAGTGATTTGTAATTCTCACAAAAACTCTGCCAGTAGGAGAATATTGTTCACATTCTATAGAAAAGGGTAACATTAAGGCTCAGAAAAGTTAGATCAATATAAGCTTAGTCAAGGTACAATCTGGGTTCCCAACCTTCAGTTGTCAAATGGTGTTATAATAGCTATAAAAATTGTGACACTACCTTGCAAACAATTTTAAACACTCAACAAACGTTAGTACATCTTCCTAACATCTTTACTCTACTAATTATGAAATTAATATATAAAAAGATATCTTAAGATCATCTAACATGTAAATATGAAGTCAGGATTTGAACACAAGTCTGGCTGTACCCAAAACATATTCACTTAACTTTTCTAAGGCTCACTTTCCTCAGCTGTCAACACATATCTGATGAGAGTTAAGAGGACTAAATAAGACAATGTACAGAACTCTCTGTGCCTAGAGACATCATATATATTTATTCCACCAAGTCAAAATAATATGCTAAGAAATAGAAATGTTCCATATATTTTAACTGATGAATATTTCTGTCTGAAACAGAAATTAAATCACTGGTTAAGTATAACTGAATTAAAACAAAAACAATTTAAAGAATTATGTGAAATTAAAATACTTATTAAACATCTATTATGTGAGATACCAACAAATCATGACTGAAACTCCTACCACCACAATTCCTAATCTTGCCAATGACACAGATTTGCTAATAATTACCAATTCTTAAGGCACAAATTATGTTACAAACACCTTATTCTTTCAAGATTTCACAGCAATATACGCCATATGCTTAAAGATTTAGTTATAAAATTATTGGGACACGTGCACAAGAACAAAGCTGGCCAACTTTAAACTTAATGCGTTTCATGCTATACCATGTATACTTGCTGACACCCCAAGATACTGGCAAATAGTTCTGGTGTTCAGGGTGACAGGACAAAAATCAAAGAAGTGCAATATAAAAGCTATGTGGCTGGCTTGCAACATGAACCAAAAAGAAAAAAGGGAAGGAATAAAGAGGATTAAAAAATTATCAAGAGAGAATATTCAATTATACCCCAAATCAAATCAGGTTTGCACAACTTAAAAAATATGAAATGCTCTAAAAGAGAGAAGCACTAGAAGACCTAACTGCTAAGACCTCGTGTAATAAAGCTAATGTGTTTCTCACCGACTCATGAAGAGCAAAACATGAAACAAAAACAACTTCTCATAAATTTTTCCTATTAAGCTTGAGTGAGTAATAACCAGTAATTCCAAAACCAGACCACCAAATGAGTCAGAATTACTGTATTCAAAAGTCCCATCTCAGTCACAAAATGGCATGGCTGAAAGTCACATCTCCATGCTTGGGGCTGCCTCACCTGAAGAATGAAAGCTGTGACTGATCCATGGGGGCTGCTAGAGAACGGCTAGGGTTCCTCTCAAATATTAAAGTCCAGGATTTTATAAATTTTTGGCTAGTGTACTCTTTACGAACAAACTCTTCCATCCACTTCAGTAAGAAAGAAGAACTTTATTTTCTGATGTTCTTCTCATGGCGTCTTTGCAATAAATAAACACCTTTTCCAAAGTTTTCTGTTCCATAATCTATACTTATTTCTTACCTGTTGCTCCTCTGGCATTGGTCTGAAATGGATTTGTAGAAGATGCCACAGAAGGACCAGCAGCAGCAACAAATGGATTTGTAGAAGGCGTAGCTTTAAGAAATTACAAAAATACACTATAAAATCCTAACATATTTGTATTCAATTAACAAAAATATTTGTTCATACATTAATGAGGACAGAAAACTAGAGCTTTTTGGGGCGCCTGGGTGGCTCAGTGGGTTAAAGCCTCTGCCTTCAGCTTAGGTCATGATCCCAGAGTCCTGGGATGGAGCCCCACGTCGTGCTCTCTGCTCAGCAGGGAGCCTGCTTCCTCCTCTCTCTCTGCCTGCTTCTCTGCCTACCTGTGATCTCTGTCTGTCAAATAAATAAATAAAATCTTAAAAAAAAAAGAAAGAAAGAAAACTAGAGCTTTCTGATAAATTGTTGCTTTCATAGTCTTTCAGTACTCCTAAGAAAATGCAATACTATATATATATAAGCTTTATATGTTTTATAAAAATCAATATATATACCCCCCCCCACACACACACATATATATATATCTCCCAGAAATACATACCTCCAAATGGAGCAGGCACACTTGAAGAAGCGGGCTGTGTCTGTGCAGAAGCACCCACTGGCACTGTTCCAAAAACATTGCTGAAAACAAACACAGAAGGAGTTTTTTTTATTTTTTTAAAGCAAAGGTAATCAGTGTAAAGGGTGGCCATAAAATGTATAAACAGGTAATACTGAGAATACCATGTATCATAGCAGTTCTTAAACTTTACGTCTCAGGACTCAGTTACATTCTGAAAAGTTACTGAGAATTCCAAAGAATCTTTGTGTAAATGTGCTGTATATTAACAATATGTACAGTAAAGAAATTAAAACAGAAAATTTTAAAAATTTCATTCTTTTAAAATTAACCATAAAGCTATTACATGCTCACGTAACTAGCATTTTTATGATAGAGAGTTATATTTTCTAAAACCGAAGGAACTTAGCAAAAATCAAAAATTTACATTAATATCACCACTCATTTTATTAGAAAAGTAATGTGAAGCTGTAAGCTCATGGTGGATTTAAAAATTTTCTAAAATTCTAGTATTTGCTTGGATGTGTGAATTTTAACAGTTATTTTCCTTAAAGTGACAGACTTAAATATTCATTTTTGAGAAAATTTCTGCCAAATATCCAAACCTGAATAACCATGGTATATCATTCTTACTTTTAAGGAAAACCAGTGTTCCATAAAACAATGGATGTACTCATTATTATGTGTGGCTGGTTCATTCCACAACTCAACAACCATACAGGTTGACTTTCCTCAAGTTACCCACGATACTTTCAACATGCAGCAGAAATTACTTGATACATACCTTGCTTGAACACATAGAAAGTTAAGAGTACATTATTTAAGGGTCAGGATTTAATAAAATTAGATTTTCTTAGATTTTATTTTGGGGGGGGCACGAAAGAGGGGGGGAGAATCTCAAACCAGCTCCCCGCCGAGGATGGAGCCCAATGTGGGGCTTGATCCCACAACCCATGAGATCATGACCCAATCTGAAACCAGGAGTCAGACGTTTAACCAACTGAGCCACCCAGGCACCCTAGTAAAATTTACTATTTTGTCAAGAATATTTGTAAGAATATATAAATAAGTCACAGGGTAGTAATGTACAGCACAGTGACCAGTCAATAATACTATAGTGCATACTTGAAAGTTATAAAGAGAGCAAATCCTAAAAGTTAGCTTTGTATGGGGACGGATAGTAACTACATTTACATGATCATTTCACAATGCACACAAATCAAATTATTATGCTGTACACCCGAAGCCAATATTATATACCAATTACACCTAATGAAAATAATTAAAAAGAATATTTGTAAGAAAAACTAAATCAAGACTATCCACAAGTAAAACTGAGTATGTGGTGGTAAGAAATATAATGACTATTAGATGACTACTAGTACAGTTTGGTATCACGGTCTTAATTTGTGTTAAAGTGTTGGCAAGTTTTTACTTGTCACTGCTTCTGCACCATCAATACAAATGTCAATACTGAAAACACAAATAACCTGTGAGAACTATTATGACTGTAGTTTTAATTTCAAAGACCCCTTTGAAAGGGTCTCACGTACCCTAAATGTTCCATGGACCACACAGTATGAACCACTAATATACTGTAATATAGTATCAATAAAGCATTTGTTATGTATACCTATGCTTCCAGACTTTATGGTTACCTTGCTATAGGTCACTATTTCATATGTCTAACACAGACATCCTAATGAAACAAGATACATACAAATACTCTAAACTTTACTTTTAGATTCAGTTTTCCTGCTTGGCATATAGAAAATTAATTACTGGAGAATCCAAATAGTTAGTGGTACAATCTTCCCATTTCTCTCTAGAAAAGGTGCTGAAGGGAAACAAAAAGCTACTCAAATAACAGAAGAAAGAAGAGACAATCCGCAGGATGGAAAACAAAGAGATGGATAAAGCACTGTGCGGTAAGTCACCTGTACTTCTGCATCTGTTTTCTTTCAGAAATGTAAAAGTTACAACTAGAAGAGTTTTTAAAGCTCTACTGCTGTTAAAATGTGTTAAGACTTCCTGCTGCCAAAAACACCCTCACATCAGATATATTTGAAAAGAGTTAATGGTATGCCTATGTGTTAATACTAGTAGGACACCGATGAGATACAGAATCGGATCTTGGGTTCTCTTGCAAACATTTCTAAAAATATTTATTTACAACTAAAGCTACAACATGTTACTTTCAGTGTTTAGTCTTCATGACTGAAAACTGTACCTTAAAAGTATATAATTTTCTAAATGGATTCTCTGCTCAGTATAATTAAATCTGTATATAACTCCTCACTCTGAGATGTGTACATACCCTCAACTATAACTTTAGTGTTCAAGAAAGAAAAGTAACAAAACCTTTGATTAAATAAAAAGATAAAATGACAATTACTCAAGGATATTTGAATTAGCAAATTAAACTCAGTTTCTGCAAACTATAAAAATACTCAAGAATCTAAAAAATATGTCACCAGTCATTATTTAACATTATTATTCAGAGTCGAAAAAAGATGACAACACGAAGCAGGAACACTGACTGAGACAAGGTACCTGCTAGCATTACTTGTGGAAGTATATGCGTTACTGGAAGTGGCTGCAGAGCTGAAAACGCTGTCTAGTTCTGCCAGGGCTGCATATTTGTCTGAGGATGCACTTGACTGACTGGGAACCGAAACCACAGAACCAACAGGAGCTTTACCTGTGGTCCCAAAGCCACTCCCCTGATCACCACCTATAAATGAACAAAAACAAATTACACTGAAATTTTAAGTTATGTTTACAATTTATCAACCACATTTGCCATGAAACACATGTAAATTTAAAGCTGATTTAAAGCTAGGCAAATAAATGGATAGAACTCCACAGTTTTATCTAATAAACTACCTAGAAACCACTGGGCAAGATTAATTGCTACACATACCACTGTGGTAGAGACAAAATACTGTTTCTGTAACAAAAATGAACACTGTAACAATAACATGTCTAGCTTATGTATAAAGAACACATTCTCAAAGTGTTACATTAACATCTCCAAAACAGGTGATTCTCATTCAAGTGAACATTCAAATTTATAAAATGCTAGACCCAATGTGAACAACTCATTAATAATATCATTTTCCCAGGGTCGTCCATGAAAAAATTAGAGACAGTAATAAAAGGAAACATTCCCAATAGCACTTACCATGTGCCAGGCACTGTTCTAAGCGACTGAGATACAACAACATATACAAGTTCAATGCTATTACTACCCTCATTCTGGAGATGAGAAAGCATGGTCAGAGACAGATCAGGATGCAGACTCCAGTCCAAAAGCAGACCTCTGCTGTGTTCTATCACACTATGCATTTTGAGAGGCAAAATACTGGCCATAAGATCAAAACCATCTATAAATATATACTGTAAAAAAATGGGTTTAGTTTTTTTTTTAATACCAAAATATTAATAGCAAAAACAGTCCAAAACAAATATATTACAAAAACCACCACATAACCCTCCAGTCAGCATTACTAATAGGATTTGTTGGCCTTCCACGGCCTTCCAACAGTGAAGCATGCTTTCTAAGACAAAATTAAATTTTGTCACTTAATTTCTTTTAAAATTAGAAGCTTACAAATAGTTTCTAGGACTTCCAAAAGCCCTATTATTGGATTATGGTAAATACTCATGAACTTTTAGTACAGACAAAATTTTTTCACAACTATGAAAAGCATAGTGACCTTGAATTACAATAAATACAACCAAATGTAGACGACTGTTTAATACACAAATTTGTATTTATTTTGTTTAAAGCTTAATACCTTGCCCAGCACTGAAGATATTGTCTAAATTAGCAAGTGCTGCATATTTGTCTGTAGTCTGTAGACCAGCTTTGTTCGTTGAAACTTTACTAACAGCTGATGCTGTTTGATGACTCTGGGAAGTATTGAAGGTTCCAAAATCAGCACTGGAGGATTTGGGGAAGTTATCAAAATGAGCAAAATTAGCATTTACTGATCCAGCACTTCCACCTGTAACAGAATAAACAAAACACTTAAAATTTCTAGGCTTCTCCCAAAATCCTTTGATAGATTAGGTGATTTCTTCCTTAATTAAGTGTTCTATAAGCAATTCTATTGGCAAATGGCATTTAACTTTAATCATCTACGTATGACTTTTCATAATTTGGGAAACTACATTTTCAAAGGCCCTGGAAACATGTAGGGTAACAAGTAACTATGTATTAATTATCTACACTGAAGTGAAGACTATAATTCATAGAAGAGTAACTCCATGCTACTGGGTTTTAAACTCAGTTACTTTATAGACTATTCAGCTATCTATGTACCATCACTTTTTACTAGTTCTCCCTGAACAGTCTCCATAAGCAAGACGCAAAGTATCTTATACTATAAGATCTTACAGCTCCAACAGAGACATGGTTGAAACAAATCCCAGGGTACAGATTTAAAATGTTTAAGATGTACTATTTTGATCCACAATTTCTTAAAAATGTGGTCTTTGAGCTTTAGGCTTATTTTACTTGAAGAGCTAATATTTAATTCCACATAATAATTTAATATACATATAGTATCATGGTTGTCCTCAGTAAAATCATGCCCTATTATATAGTTCAAAGAATAAAAATTATACATGCAATGCATAATCTAAATATCATATCAATTTTTTAATTTATAGATCACAATTCACCTAATGGCCATTACTGTATATAGCCTGCTAAGAATTTAAAGACTGTTCTGTCCTCTAGAGACTTCTCTGAAGTACTATCAAAAGATTAAAGCCAGACTATTTCATTCTATGCTTTTGATGCTACACTGTTGGTATTAGTTCTTTACACCTACATATTAGTTTCAGCAATCAAAATAGCATATAGAGTTAAATATTAAATGATAGCAAAGCACAATTACAGATATTCTAAAAAACAGAAAGATACAGCTCTATTGAAAAAAGAAAACACACTTTTCCATCAAGTAGTATTAAGACATTGTAAAATTTACACTGATAAATTTTCAGGAATTAAACTCCACTTGTTTTCGATCAAAACTAAGTAATGTGTGTTGGTATTTAACACTGTGATCTGTTACAAGTAGCTGGTGAACAAAGTACATAATACTAAGCTTTCAAAATTTGATGAAATTTACTTCAAATTATTAAAAACTCAATTAATTAGTCAACTCTTTTTTGGTATACTATTGTGTTCTCTGAGTTTAGTAATAGTGAAAAGAGAATAAAAGTGAGACTTTCGGAACGATTATCATTAAAAGATGAGTAACATTCTATAATTGAAAAAATCCATGAAACAACATAAAACATACAAATTAGTAAAAGATGCCTACTTGACAACAGAACTTACTGTTGGAAGCCTGGAGAGGAAAAGCTGAAGTAAATTCACCAAAACTGCAGCTAGATGAAAGCATTCTAAATGCTGGACAGCCAGAAATTATGTAAATGATGGAATTTAAAGAAGGGGGAAAAAAAAGAAAAATGAAAGAAAAAGCTTTAAGACAATACACAGAGTTAAAAGTTGAAAGAAAAATAATCAGCCAAAAATCTAAAGGAGGGTTCAATGAGATTCTGAAAACAATACATTTTATGAGAGAGTACTCAATGTTTAAAGACCAATTCCTGCACAGAAAACTACTTCCAGTCTGATTAGAGTGACTGTTCAATGGTCTCCTTTTGACTACTAGTATTTATCTTCTCAAGCTTGCTGCCCTGAAAATTGCTTATATTTTTCTATCTATGGAAGCAAACCATCAGCTTCCTTTATTCAGAGCCTAAATCAATATGCCCTGACATTCTAACAAATTTTTAGCTCTGTAATGCTCCTGTGCATAAAGAAATTTAAGGGAGATTCATATGCAGGAAAAGGGAAAGAGTAGACACTGAGTTAGACAACACACCAGATAATTTAAAACAAAACAAAACAAACAAACAAAATGAACACGGAAAAAAATAAAGATTTCAGGTTTCCCCAGAGCTTTGTAAGGATTATAGAATTTAAGTTCAGAATAATTCTTCAAACTACATCTAGAGAGTTTTGTGTTTTAAAGTAAACATTGAAGCATAATGCCAGAGAAGCTCTACCTGTAGTTTGGGGCTGAAAAGGAGAGTGACTCGCTGTGGGGAAACCTCCAAAATTACTCGAACCACTAGACTGTCCAAATGCATCAAAGTTTGCAAAATCTGCATTTGCAGAATTCTGAGCTGTAAATGGTAAGGAACAATATATGTTAATGAATATGAAAATTATAAATGAAAAATATGACAAATGAAATTTTGTGAAGTTTCTGTCTCACAACTCACTTTAAAGAGAATTCATTTAGAAATCAAATCTTAAATCCTACCAGTGTTTATTGAACCCACTTTCAAGCAATTCATTGAAAAGTATCCCAAAATTTCCCCACTTTGTATTAATAATAAATGTGTACATACACAATACACTTTGAATAACCTCAAGAATAGTACAATAAAAATGATTCTGTTAAAGGAAACTCTAAGAGCATTAAATACATGAATTACAGTAATGTAAACACAGATGTAAGATTATAGATTACATTCTGGAAAATTCAGATTTTAAATGGTAGTAAGTGACTCATCGGCTATGTGAATCTAAAATAATGATACAAGGAAGGTTAAATTCCTTTAATATTCTTTTGGGTTTTTCTCTAAGTTTACAACTATTTTACACCATGGCATATAAAAATTTAAAAATTGAATGTATAACAGGGACATGATTGCCAAACAAATCAAAGATATTCACATTCTGTTAAAAGCCTGCCACTCTTCACATATATTAAAATGATGAAAACAGTAAAATTTATAACATTAAGGTACAAGACTCAATCAAAAAGACCCAACTGGTATCTTCCCACAGGTCATCAACAAAAAAAGAAAATTTTTAGGCTTCTCTAAATTTAAAATATGTAGTTAAGTAAAATAATTCAAAAGTTTTTGTTTTTAAAGGCTAAAATGGATGTTGAATAAGATTTTTATAGAGAATATAATGAGAAGTGGCTGGTATGCAGAAAAGGGAATGTTAAGTGGGAAGAATGAAAAGCATGCCCAAAAGATAAAGGTTAAATGCCATCAACATAGTAAAAGTCAGCCACTTTAAATCCTTTGCAGGCAGTATCACTTCAAGGAAGTTCCTGTGAAGAAAAAATCTTGTAAATGAATATGGCTATATCTAACAGTTAAACAACATGTGTTTAATAATAATGAAAAAAATTAAAAACTCAAATGGCCAGTAATGCAGGATCACTTAAATATACTACAGAACACTGCAGAAATATAAGGCAGCCATTTAAAAAAAAAAAAAAAAAAACACCACATAGAATATGTAGTTCTATTCAAAAATGCTTATCACAAAGTAAATAAGATAAATAGGCTAAATAAATTCCAAATACATTTTCATTTGCCAATTTTGTTAGCATGGTACCACATGCACGGAAAATCTGCATTTTCATTACCCAAAGTAGTGAATTTTCAGATTGGTTATCATTTTCTCCTTTGTTTGAGTTTACTAAACTTTTGCAATAAATATGCATTCTAACTTACACAAACCCAAAAAAAGTTACTAAATAAGAAATTTTCTACTAACAAAGTAAAACATTATCCTAGGAAGATAATCAGGAAAACTTACAGCATTTTATGTAATTACTCTTTTGTGTCTATCTGAAAGGGTATGACTGCAGCAGGGGGAAATGTACTTAAAGTAGACCTCTTTTTACTAGACACCTGAGCCACTTCCCTTCCTATGTCCTCACATCTAGCACGTCTGACAGGTGAAGTGCTATGCTATATATACATATTACTACTCACACTCTGTTCTTGAAAACCTTTTTTAAACATATTTGTCCTAGCTCTCAAACATTACACAGTGGTATCTAAATTAAAAGGCTGCTTATTACATAACAAAATAAATTTTGCATTTTCTGGATACTCTGAAATCTTTTTGTTATTATTTCTACTTCACATAATAAAATTCAATTTCTTTACAGGATGATATTTTACTTTCCCAAAAATAAATACAATGAAAGATAAACTAATAAGTTATAAATAAAAGATCAATGTATTAAAAAATATTTTGGAAGAAATATGTATACAAGTTTAAATCATAAATATAAGTTTAAACCCAGTTACCACTTAGTATAACCAAATAAGCTTGTGAAAAGGGAATCTAAAATAATCAGAGAATTCCATCTTAACATAAAAACTGTACAGCCTTGGGGAACCTCGGTGGCTCAGTGGGTTAAGCCTCTCCCTTCAGCTCAGGTCACGATCTCAGGGTCCTGGGATCAAGCCCCGAGTCAGGCTCTCTGCTCAGCAGGGAGCCTTGCTTCTCCCTCTCTCTCTCTGCCTGCCTCTCTGACTACTTGTGATCTCTGTCTGTCAAATAAATAAATAAAATCTTAAAAAAAAATTGTACAGCCTTGGACAAGTCCCTCAACTGCTCAAGCTCTACCAGTTTTTTCACTAGCAAAACAACAATGGCCTGTACTTGCAAATCCAGCAGTATGACTACAAATTCAGCAGTATGATTCTATAATTTATAAGACAATGGGAATTAATTTTTAATAACTTTGGAATACTAGACCCAGAAGAGGAAAATTCTACTAAAAGACAAAAGAAGTTGAATATTTAACTTATAAATAATACAACTATCAACCAAAAGAATAAAAGAATATGGTACAGGAAGTTTTCAAATTTAGAGTAGGTTATATTTCAAAGGACAAGTTCTAAGTTTTTTGAACAACTTAGTTGTACATTTGAGAGTAAATGAAATGGATCTATACCTTGGAGAAAAAGGAATTAGGTCCCTAAGCTGGTTCATCACTTATAACCTCCAATATATGTGAGTATGTAGTCTACAATAATATGTATTCTACAGTTAACTTACATTGAGACCATTACAGGGAAAATATACATTTAATACGTTTTAAACATCATCAGGAAACAAATCAGTTCAACATAATCCAATTTGTTAGTCAAGTCTACTATCTCACATTTATAAACCCTGGTGTTTTCCAGCCAGAGCACCAAACACATTAATCAAATACCTATTCATTAGAGCAAAGCAGGACTTTGTAATGCTTCTTTTTCAGTTTTTATATGGAGACATTGAATCTACTCAGTGTCTTCAACAACTGGTTATAGTAATTTTTAAAATTGTTAAGTACCATAGAATGAAATTTTAAAAATCACAATTTTGGAAAATAAACACTAATAAATTCAATAATACAAAAATTACTATCTGGAACCTCAAGCAATCTCTATACAAAGAAATATAAACTGAGCGGAATGTGACAAAACAGTAAATATGCTTTTTAAATGTAATCTTATCTCAAAGACCACAAAGAAGTAATCTCAGTTTAAGAATTTAAGGCACTAAAGTTAACCAGCCTGAACCTTGTTGAAAACTGTCTTTCATCTCCCGTGAAATAGGGGTACTCAGGAGAAAGGAAGATAAACAGAGACCAGAGTAGAAACAGACTGCCTTCATCAAATTCAGCTGAATTTGTTTCATCTACACATTTAAATTTTTCAACCTCAACACTTAGAAAGAGAACATTTCACATTAGATAAATAACTTTCTTGCTTCTCTTAAAAGAAAATCAGTGTATCTAGTAATCCTGAGCCTGTGTATCCATGTGGCAACAGGGGATTAGAACATCCCCCTTTGCACGTGGTTCCTTCATTGTATTACTCACTCGTGTTAACTGGGTGGCAAGACAATGAAGTTTAACACCCCTAGTACAAGGTGTGACAAAAATCAATGACAGTTTATAGTTCATAAGTTTGTGATATGTTTATTACCAAGCAAAATAACTATTAAATTCTGTAAGTTAATTACGTTTCTAACTGCACAAGTACTTCTATAGAAGTTGACTTTTCCTGAACACAGCAATAACCACACCACTGATACACATCCTCACATACCATGTCAACCAGAATGTTTGGATGAAGACATCTGGCTTTTAAGCCATTAAACAATCTGCAAACATAACAGGTTTCCCTATAAAATAATGCTAACTAGATTGGCATATCTGAATAATTATCATTTGCTGTTAAAAGTTCCATTTGTCATATCAATCTGTACAGGAGAAAATTTTCACCTTAAAAAGTTATTTAAGAGGTGCCTGGGTAACTCGGTTGAGTGTCTAACTCAGCTTTTGGCTCAGATCATGATCCCTTGGGAGAGTCTGCTTGAGGATGCTCACTCACCCTCCTCTCCCTCCACCCGCTGCACCCCTGCTCACCTGCACCTCTCTCTCTCAAATAAACAAATCTTAAAACTTTTTTTAAAAAACATGAAAATTTCGGGGCGCCTGGGTGGCTCAGTGGGTTAAAGCCTCTGCCTTCAGCTCAGGTCATGATCCCAGGGTCCTGGGATTGAGCCCCGCATCCGGCTCTCTGCTTAGCAGGGAGCCTGCTTCCTCCTCACTCTCTGCCTGCTTCTCTGCCTACCTGTAATCTCTGTCAAATAAATAAATAAAATCTTAAAAAAAAAATGAAAATTTCAGGGTGACAACTCAGTTATCAATGATTTTACATTTGTGGACCATACATGGAAAAGTAAAGATTCAGGGTTCTTGTAAAGGCTAGGGGAAAAGACAGAATGGAAAAAGAGGAAATAAATTATTAATTTTCTTAGCTTCCTCTTGTAGTATGTGTATATATTTTATTCTCCTGGGATCAAATGGAGTTTAAAAAAAAAAAAAAAAAAAAGGTGATTTGAGGGTATATTCGTAAATAAGAACTCCAAGCTGGGGCGCCTGGGTGGCTCAGTGGGTTAAAGCCGCTGCCTTCGGCTCGGGTCATGATCCCGGTGTCCTGGGATCGAGCCCCGCATCGGGCTCTCTGCTCAGTGGGGAGCCTGCTTCCTCCCTTCTCTCTCTGCCTACTTGTGATCTGTCTGTCAAATAAATAAATAAAATCCTTAAAAAAAAAAAAAAAGAACTCCAGGCTAAAAAACTACTCCTCTTAGGCAACCTGACATAATTGACGTGGTTATTAAACTATATCCTCACAGACTCATCTTTCCTACCATTTCTACCACATGTGGAAAAGAGACAAAATAGTTTAAGATCTATCTTATATCAGTCTGATAAAATTACACGTTTCATTTTTTTTAACATATTCTACAATTAAGTAATAGCTATTATTTTCAAAGAGCATTTTTTAAAGGAGTTATTGATGCTATGAGTGGAATCATGGTACAAAGCGGCTTGTGGAGCTGCACTGACCTGTATAACTATTTCTGGCTACCTATTTTTGGCTAACAAGGCTACCTGGAAGAATATAGCATAAATTCCCTGAATGGTGAATATTCACAAATTGCATTTAAAGACAACAACACAAGGGAAACATGAAATAAACTGAAAATTTACAAAAGAAATTGGTAGTTACTTATCAGTCACATCAAATTGTATTTCAGTAAGTGTAAAATTGAAATAAATGCAAACTATTCATGAATTACAGAAGGTTTCACTCTATATTCTTAGATTCTTCAACTCCTTTTGCCAGCATTCAAAAGCAACAGGTGGCAACAGAGAGCTGGGGGCTTACCTACCACAGCCCCAATATCTTAAGCTTCCTGATTTCTTACCCTTCTCAGTATAAACTTTGCTGAGAAAGATATCCTCTTCATCCTAGGATCCCTTTTTAAAGCAAACATACATAAATTACACCATAATTTCCTTCTGTAGCAGGCCCTTAGAAAATACTTTCATTAATACTTATTTTTTCTCATTAATATTTAAAACAAAAATTCCTTTAATGCTGGCTAAAAAGAAATGTGGCTGAAGAGCAGCTTTTCCATAATTTTTTGAACTATCTTAAACAGTACATTTTGGGTGTGTGTATGTGTATATATATAAAAAACATATATATATATACATATATGTTATACTTCATACCATTATTATCCAACTATATAAGCCAGGTCGTCAAATTAAAAAGAAGGGACAGCATCATAATCTCACGGGTGAGTAAAAGAAGGTAAAAGAAGTTCTAAAATACAACTAGGAAATCAATTCTGTTAAGTGCTAGTTTCTGCTATGCTCGCAAAATAGTGAAAATCCAAGTTTTAGAAAGATAGTCTTAAATTTTTCTTGGTTATATAAATGAAGTTATGAAAATCAGTGACAAAGAAACAGTAAAAAACATGAGCTAATACATTAAACATACATGCAAAAATATAAAGCAAAGTTTCAAATAACCAAATAAAACGGCTACAAAATGACTAAATCAATTCTTAATTTGTGTTCCACATTTGGTTTGTTGCTTACTCAACCACGCACAAATGCAAACAGACAAACTTTCTATGACATACACAAAGCTTACTGGCATTCAAAAGATTATTTCACGCATATCTCTGATATAAATACAATGTAGGCTTTCAGACCATTTACATCAGATCTTATTTTTTTTTTAAAAAGTAGAAGGAAGCATTAAGAAACAACTCTAAAGACTCATTCTGAATCCAAAGCCTATTTCTTTACACTACAATATGCCATTTCATTGTCCATTACAGTTATTTACTATTACAATTAGAAAGGCACAAATAACTACATCTATACTTTAATAATCAACTTTGAAATATTACCTAGGTAACTGCAATGTTTATATATTCATTTACAAAACAAAACTCCATAATTTCTAATTTCCAGTGAAGATCATTTAACTCTTTGTAACAAACATGTTAAGTCTGGGAATAAAAAAGAAGTTGTATATTCTAGAGCCAACCTGAAGATACTGCTACTCTAAAAACAGGATAATATGAACATCAATAAAGATAATAATGACAACAGATTTGAGATGCAGCAAATGTTAAATCTATGAATCCATAATGATATGAAACAAAAAACAGATCATCATTAAAATATGGTGGGGCTTCAACCATTCTAATATATGACTGGTCAGAATTAGTCATGTATTAACTTTCCTATACAAATTATACCACTTGGGTAACCAAAGATTTTTAAAGATATTTCAGCTCATAAATGAAGTAATGATAAATTTAGAATATCAACATTTTGCATAATGGACCCAGGGACAGAGCATCAACAGCCCACCTTACAAAAACAGAAATAATCGATAATATGCGCCTCTTAAACCGTAAATAGCAAGTTTGTACCCCTCCAAAAATATAACCTGTAACGGATCATATATCTAGAACCAATTATCAATTTAGAAAGAATACAGAGAGAAGAACCTGTCAAGGGACCCCACAGTGGTGCAATCAACAAATTCAGAGTAAAATCAACTAAATAGTCTGCAGGACAAATAACCTGATTTCTTCAACAAATAACAGAGGAGAAAAATGAGATGGAGGAAGAACCCACAGGCTATGTGATACATGTCACAACTACAGTGTGTACACCTTATCTGAATAACCTCTGTGTGTTTTTGTGTGTGTGTGTGTGTGTGTGTGTGTGTGTGTGTGTGTCTGAACTGGAATGGAAAATCTGAATAGTGACTAATGAATAATAATAAGTATTATTATTACCAGTTAGGGAGTGGTAACACTGCTGTGGTTATGTTTAACAAAGTTCTTCTGTTTTACAGATACATATAAAATATTTAGTGATAAACCAATATGTCTAAAATTGCTTCAAAATAATGTAAGAAAAGGAAATGAAGAGAATGATAAATGAAACCAGATTAGGCATAAGCAATGAGTACACAAAGGTTATAATATCTGCTTTTGAATATTCGCAATTTTCCTTATTAAAAGGGTAAAAAAATACATTAAAAAGTATTTTCCCATTTTTCTCTGGAAAGAGGTCATGTCACTAACTGTCTGACATTAGGTATAATCTCTTCTGTGATTAAAAAAGCACCACGGCTGGGGCGCCTGGGTGGCTCAGTTGGTTAAGCCACTGCCTTCAGCTCAGATCATGATTCTGGAGCCCTGGGATCAAGTCCCATGTCCAGCTTCCCCTGCTCTGCAGGGAGCCTGTTTCTCCCTCTTCCTCTGCCTGCCACTCCCCCTGCTTGTGCATGCTTTCTCTCTGTCAAATAAATAAATAAAATCTTTGGGGAGGGGGGCCACAATGGCTACATATTATACCTCAATAGCTATGAGGCCCAACCCCTCAATGTAAAACATTTACTGATATTTAAGTTTTAAAAAGAATGGCTGTTTCTTGGTGCTATAAACATGTGTCTGGCAAAAAGCTGTTGGGGAAAAAACACATACCTGCATGACTGTTGAAATGTGCAAAGTTAGCAAAATTGGCTGTAGCTGTTGACTGAGGTGCTGGAGCAGCAAAGATGTCTGAGCCAAGATCACTTAAAAGGTCAAACTGCTTCTTTTCCTGCTGCTGCACTTGAGAGCGACCTACAACTGGGGACTATAAACCACATATTAACTATAAAGAGCTTCTGGTCAGTTCAGGTACATTTTTATAAAACCATTTCCAATTCACTACATTTAAAGCACAGTTTTAAAGATTACATAATCTTTTACTTGTAGTCTTGAATACTTTTGGTATTTTCTGAAAAGCACAAATTTTCAACATCTATTCCCAAATTCTCTCTCAATTCTAAGTGCAAAGTCAAAGGCAAAGACATACTGTATGACAACAGTTGTTACACCTTCTAACACAAGACAGACTTACTGCTAAGAGCAGTGATGAGACTTTCACAAAACACATCCTTTATATGATGGGAAGAGTACAATTATTTTTTATTCCAACCTCTTGTGAAAATTGTAATTTTATCCAGATGCCCAAGTGTGCATTATTAAAAACAGTAGGCTTTAATTCAAATCGTACTACACCTCAGAACCACTCTTGTATAGGACAGACGCTGTAAGCCAGACAGGAACGAATCTGTCATAACTGAGTCAATTCTTAATAAAGTGCAGAAACACAAACTTTACCAAGTTATGAAAAGACTTCCGTCTGTTTAGTTTTTTAAAATAAAGTATATAGGGGCTTCTGGGTGGCTCAGTGGGTTAAGCCTCTGCCTTTGGTTCAGGTCATGATCCCAGGGTGCTGGGATCGAGCCCCGCATCAGCCTGCTTCCCTTCTTCTCTCTCTGACTGCCTCTCTGCCTACTTGTGATCTCTGTCAAATAAATAAATAAAATCTTAATAAATAAATAAATAAATAAATAAAATCTTAAAAAAAAAAAAAGAAAAGAAAATTAGGTATATAAAGCAAAGCCACCTGTGTTTCAGTGATAAACATGCTTCACCATCAGGCAGGGAGAAAATTCTACTGCTTAAGAAATTCCTTCTTGTGAAAGTCCACTGCAGAGACTATTCTGCTCTAACACTGATGGTCCCCATATACACATGTTTTACTAAATGTATGTTATATAACTGCTAGCTATTAACAACATTCCTGAATATCTTTACAAACCTGTGAAGCATTCAAAGAAACTCTAATTTGCAGTAGCAAAAGAGAACAAAAATATGCACCTTTCAACCACTTAACCAAAGTTCTTTTAACTTATTATAAACCTTTAGGACAGAATGCTATTGGCATATAAGTTTATGCTACTGTCTTAAAGAATTCTCAGATTCATGATACTCACTAACCTCCTTAAGTAGAAGCCTCTACAAAGACTTAAGACAACTCACCTGACTAGGTGTGCCCTTATTTAAGTGCAGTGCTGGTGCTGAATCTCCTAAAAGAGACTTCAGTGGTTTGACCTCAGGTGTGCTGCTTGTGCTACTGGCAGAGGACCCTGAAATAGATGCATGAACTGATGCCACCACTTTGGCTTGTTCTGGAGGGACATACCTAAAACATATGAAAAATTAAGCAGGTAGTTAACTTAAAAAATGTAGGGGTTACTCTGCTTAAAAATGATAGACTTAATTATCATTTTTTATGAGACTACTTCAACATCAATCTTATTTCAAAACCCTCTTAGAATTGATAGCTTCAGACTATATTTAATTGAAATACTCAGAAAGGGTAATAAAGACTAACTACAAATCTTGTTTCAATTATTTACTTAAAATTTTTCTAAGAAAATAAATACTGTGTGTTTTTTTTTTAAAGAGAACCTACAGTTAATCTTCATGATGAACAGTTAAAACTCTTTATTTTTAAAAACTAAACTATCATAAGATCATAAATAACATTTGGGAAGAGAGCAGAAGAATAGGAAAATGTTTATTATATTACAGTTAACAGTCTAAAATATAAAAGTCTATTACATATCTAGGAGAATAACAACGTAACTTTTAAATAAGCAGAAATAATTCACAAATGGAGACAAAGAAATGAAAAACACTTGTAAAACTCATAAAAATACAAATTATCATTCACATTTGCTCCAAGCATAAATTTTATAAATTTTGTTATTTCCTATTAAAATATATAGATAAGTATGCTCTGTGTCCCAGAAATACAACTTCCAGAAACGTTTCCTTCGGGATTAATGGGATAAGTAACACAGATACATGTGCAAGCATGTTATCAGCTCTTTTTATAATTTCAAAAAAACTGGCCACATATCAAACATTCATCAGGAGAAAAATACTTAAAGGGGTTATGTTAACATCTGTATAATAAAATGCTACATAGCTACTCTTGTTCTAACATGGAAAGATGTCCCTAAGACTTTAGAGGTCTTTCAGGTTTGTTCTCAGTCATGTAAATACAAGATTTACAGGAGGAAGAGCATAAAGACAGGAAAAAGAGGCAGTAAGAATAATACCCAAACATTGCCAATGCTAATCTCCAGGGCTGGGATCATGTAAGAGCTTTAGCTCTACTTCTAGTTTTCTGTCCCACCCTACCCTTCTCCCCACCCATACCCCCAATATCACTTGGGGGACACGGGAAAACACAGTGGTTAAGAGCATCTATATGTTCTAGAGAAAGAGTTCTAATCCCAGCTCTACCACTCAACAGCTATGAAACCTACAGCAAACTACTACTTCACCCTTTGTGCCTCCAATTTTTCATCTATAAAATGGAGATATAGTTGCTAGGAGGTATAACTGAGTTCACATTTGTAAATACTTAGAACAGTTCCTGGTACAGGTGTATTAGCTATATAATTGTTAGCTCTTATCAAATTATATAATAATGACAAACAATACAACTGCTTTCCCAATAAATGGGACAGATGTGATATGAAAATGGAAACAGGAAGTTATGCTTTTCCATAATTTGGTGTGTTTACTGATATCAATTTTTGAGTACAGTCAAATCTCCTCAAAGGATACAACCAGATAATACCTATTTGGTTCAAAACACTCACCTGACTAAAAGTAAAGCAACCAGGCTTGTGTAGCATAGGAAGTGAGTTTGAAAACTAGTCAATTTCAAAACCCCTTCAGATTTAAGACAATAGCCTCAAGGTGTTAAGTACAGTGAGGATTTTTAGAGAGACCGCATTTGGCTAGTGCTTATGTCATGTTAAAAACCCACTGCACTGCTCTCTCATTACATTGTCCCAGGGATGCAGAAGTGTGGGTTTAAAATGCACAGGGCCTGGCCCACCTGACTGTGGGTCACTCCCTCTAGGTGCCCATCTTTCAACTGTGTATTTGTATTATTCTTGTCATTACCACCCTGTTTCTCAGAACAGAAAAAGTAACATGAATTATAATTGAGGTTAACAGTTATTTGGGTTATGGTCTGAATTAATATTTTTATTATTATCATCATAAACGCAAGAAGGGAATCAATGGTTTTAAATCTATTAACTCTTACTAACGTACACTTTCCTTTTGCTGCTTAAAGATAAACCATCTGAAATCCCATCTAAGTTCTATTCAAACTAACTTTCTGAGTTGGTAAAACTGTTGGGAAAAAATCAAAATTAGGCTATAGCTATGCAAGGAGAAAGGTCTAACTACAGGATACAAGGTCTTGAAAATTAAGAGCTGAAATGATAGAATGATAAATATACACTTCATTTTAAGAGAATCATTCATGCCACCATGTTTTCACTATTACTCCACCCTCAAAGATTTTCTTCTTTCTTGATCTAAAATTTTACTAGTATGGGGGTGCCTGGGTGGCTCAGTTGGTTAAACATCTGCCTTTGGCTCAGGTCATGATCCTGGAATCCCAGGATCAAGTTCCAGATCAGATTCCCTGCTTGGTGTGGAATCTGCTTCTCTCTCTGCTCCTCGCCCCATCTCATGCTCTCTCACTCCTCCTCTCAAGTAAATAAATAGAATCTTTAAAATTGTACTGGTATGTTTTTATCTCCATTCATACTGAACATATCTAGTGCTGCTGAATATAGCCCTGGCTATGGCTAATCTTGCCTTGCAAAAAGTAGTCTCCTCTAGAGAACAATAAGAATTCAAAGTTCACAGAGCACAGAAATCAAAGCCATTTCTTTCTACTGTGCTCACTGAATAAAAGTAGAGATATGCCACCCATGAACCATAGCAAGTACTCCCTTAGGATCCCCTGGGTTAAAATACAGCTCCTCAGGGAAACAAGAAACCATTTACTTCCTCCTTATCTATTGCCCCTACTTGTGACTCTCTCATTAATCTTAACCCCCCAAGAAGGAAATATATACCAATGAATAAAGAGTCTTAGTAAACTGAATTGTGTTAATATAGCTAAAAATGATGATTCCAGAGTAGCTGAATACTAGTTTTATAGACATACTTCCTGCTCTGTTTTTTAAAGGGCTTTACCAGCCACATGTCCAACCTGTTCTAGTTTCTTTTTAAAAATTAACATCTGATGGATTTAGTCAGGGGAGAATAAAGGCTCCCTTCTTAACCAGGTAGTAAGATGATTTCTTGGGTGAGAAGTGAGGATATTTTGAGCAAAGACTTAACTGCAAAATGCAATTAAGTGGATGGATTACTACCCAAGAGCTTTAGCATAGTGCTTAGTATATAAAAGATGCTAAATACTTGCTAAATGAATGACAAATGATGATTTTAAGAAAGAGGCTGTATAAAACTAGAATGTCTTGAGAAGCTAATAGGGCTACAGAATGATTAGAAGGAAGGATCCCTAACTTTCCAAAAAAATGGTAGGAGGCCTGGGAATAAGGAACAAGCTGCTGTTTGGCACAGGTGACTTAAGTAGAAGTCAAGGCTTTTAGAAACCAAATCCAATAAAATGCCAGAATATAGTAAGGATCAATCTACCTGCACATCTATTTCCTTATTTCCTATCTACCTGAATTTCCTTCCTTTGTCTTCAGATTAATCTTACCCATAATTAATGTGAATTTGGGAGCCTTTGCTCTAAATACAAACTATTCACTCACCATCTTTTCTTTTCATACTTTTCTTGTAGGAACTCTTTCACTTTTTGTGGATCCCTGAAGTCTGGAATTGCTGAAGATCTATCATCAAATAATCCTAGCCAAATCTGTTTACAGACCTTTGGAAAGAATTAAAAAAACAGAAGTGTTAAATTCAACATGTTAACTTAATGAAATTTTAAGGGAAAATTAGGATTCTTTCAAAAAGCTAACCTACTTAATACCACTGCTTTCAATGAGAATATTTACCACAAAGAAAAATGAAGCAACGAATGAAGTAAATTTATTTTAATATATTCCAATATGCAATAAAATCTCAGCAACGGTATAAAAAATAACACCTCACAGGGAAACCACTAATAAAATGGGATTTGAGGGGATCTGGGACTTTTTGGTCTTGAAACGACCATAAACTGTAAGCCCTGAGCAAAGTTGTTACTTTTATAAACCTGTTCCTTCACCCCATAAAACAGAGGAATTAGATCAGCAGCAATTTCATGGATCTTTGACAGATTTAAAATCAACCAAAAAAGGGGTGCCCAGCTGGTTTCAGTAAGTAGAGCATGTGACTCTTATTTTAAAAACAGATTTATCTCTTTATTTGAGAGAGAAAGAGAGCGCATGCATATGCTTGAACAGCGGCAGGGAGTCGGGGGGCGGGCAGAGGGAGAGGAAGAAAGAGTCTTAAGCAGATTCAGCTTTGAGCATGGAGCCCGACATGAGGCGCAATCCCACGACCTGAGATCACAACCACAGCCAAAACCAAGAATCAGACACTTAACTAACTATGCCACCCAGATGCCTCTAGATCATGTGACTCATGATCTCAGGGTCGTAAGTTCAAGCCCCATGTTGGATGCAGAGATTAATTTAAAAAAAAAATTAACCAAACCCCCCCCAATATAAAGTACTAGAATCATAAATAATTTAACCTTAAAGTACAATAATAACAAAAATACAAGGCAGATACAATTCTAGCTTTATAATTACCTCCTATGCTTTCTTACCCCTAATGGCTAAAAAGTAAGAATCTAAGATATTTAACTTTTTAGAAAAACTACAGAAATGAAATGATGCAGAACTCATATACAACACAAAAAGCAGAGAAGTATAAAGAATAAACTGATAGAGAGGACTTCAAAATTTACAACTATTGCTCTTTCATAAAACTTAAAAGAAAAAATGAAAGGAAAGCCACCAACTGATAAAAAGTGTTGGCAAAATGTGTTAAGAACCTAAAAGAACATGAATCCAAAATACATTTAAAAATTCTTAAAACTCAATTATAAAAAAACTTGTAAAAGTGGGCAGAGAAGGTGAACAGACACTTCATAGAAGACATACATATCACTAATAAGCAGCCCCAAATCACTAGTCATGCAGAAAATTAAAACACCAAGACTCCACAGACACCCACAGATACCACTAGATGGCTAAAAATAAAAAGATTAACCATATCATGTGTTGTTGGTAACAAAGTGGAACTGGAACTCTCAAAAATGTTAAAATGGTACAATCACTTTGGAAGACTGTTGACAGTTTCTTAAAAGTTAAATATATACCTACCTACCAGATGACCCAGCCATCCCACTTCTAAGTATTTACCCAACAAATATAAAAAACACATGTCCACACTCAGATATGCATACAATGTTCACAGCTGTTTTACAGTTCTACTCCAAAGCAGAAACAACCCAAAATGTTCATCAACAGGTAGAATATATCAATTTTGGAATACCCAAGTAGGATACTATTCAGTAATTAAAAGGAGTAAATTATTGATACAGGCCAACTACATGAATCAACCTCAAGATAATTATGCTGACTGAGAAGCCAGACCTCCCCCTCTAAAGTACAAACTGTATGATTCCATTCATTTCTATTTCAGAAAATATAAACTTATCAATAGTAACAGAAAGCAGATCAGCAGATACATTACTAATGGGCAAAAAAAACCTCTTCAGGATAATGAAAATGTATGTTGTCTTGTCACTATAGTGATGGTTTCACATATATTAAAATTCATCAAAACTGTATAGTTTAAACATGTACAAGTTATTATAATTATTATTCAGTAAAACTGTAAGGAACTAGTCCACAAGTTCCCCAAATTACATCATTTTTAAAAATAACCAATTATGACACTGTGAAGAGAACACAGTATCTAGCTTCAAAGATCCCGACAAAGATTTGAGGAATCAGAATGAAAAGCAGTAGCACACCTCTCAATCTTACCCTGTTCACTGAAGTGGGTAAGGGAGAAAGAACCAGAAAAAGGACACACCCTTTTCCTCTATCTGTATCCCAAGCATGTTTCAAGACAAACTTTCTTGTGGTTTCCTCCTACTCCAGGCTCAATACAGATACTATACCATCATTAAGGCAGTCTAGCTGACACACGTTAAGTTCTAGACTAAGACACAGTATCATTATAAAAATTTTTCAGTGGCAAAGCCCAAGAAGTGCAGACACCCAGAAATGGTGATGCAACTTACTGCCAGAAATAATATCAACCCTGTAGAGGGCCAGTTTCTCCAAAAACTATTTAACAACTTAAAAGGAACCACATGGGACTCCCCTTAGTCAGAAACCTGACTAATGGTTCTCCAAAAATGGAATTTTGAAAGATGCTGTGGCTTTACAATTACATTTATAAAGGGGGACTGGAAGTTTCTAATTCTTCTACCTTAAAAATTCCCAGATGAGAACAAGAGACATGGCGATCATTTGCCCAAAGAGAATTATTAACTGTAACTGACACAATTAGTTCAGGACACTTTACAACATTTAGTCTTTACATTCCAAAAATCCCCATTAACTAATATATACAATTTTTTAAACTACAAACAAATAGTGAATAAATAACAAATACACAAATAAATAAAAAGAAGATGGGCTGAAGAGAGATCATTAAGTTACTGTCTTGGCACTCATCATGGTAATATAAAGATGAAGTACTTGATGGTAAACCTTACAGATATCTGGCATCAGCAGCCTGATCCGCCCTGCCACTCACAATTCTGTACTAACTGCTATGGTCCTGCTCCTGCTCTCTGACTGGAAAAATCATTAAAACTAGCTGCTCTGGTCCACTACAAATTCACGATATCTCACTATCAAAGCCCCTTAATGTTAGTCAGTTCTTATTTCTGACTGTTAGCCCACAATAACTATTTTCTATATTGCTCAAAATCCTAACCGTAACTGCCACTCTTGTCAGTTGACTTTGGACCTTCATACCTAAGTGAAGTTGCTCTCAAAATGCATTCCCTAGGGGGACCTGGGTGGCTCAGTAGGTTAAGCATCCCCATCTCTTGGTTTTGGGCTCAGGTCTCCTCAGGGACCTGTGATTAGAGCTCCAAGTCAGGCTCTGAGCTCAGCAGGGAGTCTGCTTCTGGGTTCTATCTCTCCCTCTCCCACTACCCCTCCCTCAGCTCATGCCCTCTGTCTCTAAAAAGAAATAGATGAATCTTAAAAAAAAAAAAAAAAAAAGAACAAAACATAACACAACACAACACTCTCCAACTCCCTGGACCAGCAGCATCAGCATTACCTAAGAACTTGTAAATGCAAACTTTCAGGACCCAATCAAGAACTAAGAAATCAGGACTTCAAGAGGTGGTGCCCAGCCATGTATCTCAGCAAGCCCTTTGGGGAACTAGGGAATAGGCCAAGGTTTGAAAACCAATGCTTTATTAAAATCTAGGCCAGCAAATGGAAACTTCCTTTCCATATATATACACTACATATAGTTTTCAGTATTTCTTAAAATTATGTAGTCTAAGCCTATTACTGGGCAAGATTCATTTGAGAGAAAGTGTTCCAGGGACACATTTGGGAAACTGTCAGTCTCTAAATCTTTAAGACCCATTCACATTTTAGTTCCTGAAAAGCTGGCTTCTGTTACAACCATCCTACTAAAATTGCTCTTTCAGGTTTATAGATTTTTTGATAGAAACGTATAAAGTTCTCTTTGTTTTGTTAGTAAAATAATAAATACTATCAACTGAAAAGGGACAGTTTTTTAAAGTTAAAGGAGAATGGGAGAGTGAATTACTAACACAGCAAGCAGTAATGAGGTCTGTGGTTGTGAGTACTAAAATGAAACCAGTAATCAAAGTTGTGTGTTTCCCTCCAGCCTCATCTGGCTATCTAGGTAGAAAGTAGTCAAGCGCTGGCTTTAACCAAGGTAAAATACAACAAAAATTAAAGAGGAATGGTTATAACAGGCTATGGAATCTAAAGTGAGAAAAACAAAGATATGATGAGGATGATGGACAACAAAGAAGTTTAGCCTCAGGTTGTACCAAAGTTGCTGGGAGTTAGAAATTAGAGGGAATGAGCTGGGAAGAAAAAAGTGGAGGTGCTCAGAGAACAGGATGCTTGAACCTGAACTCTGAGGTGATTCAGTTACTGATAAGTAAAAAATCTAAAAAAAGATGCAGGATTATTAGAGGTTAAGAACTCAAGGAATTAGGAGGCCAGATTGTCCATGCAGATACTGAGATTTGTGAAAATAAGGGAAGCCAGGAAATCAAGAAAGCCCATTTGTGTATCCAGATAAACCCACTGCCTAAAGCAGCAGGGTAAAGACCAGAGCTAGAAGGGCAGATGAAAGCTCTCCAGCATAGCACCCAAACTGTGGTAATAAATATATGCAGTGCAAGCAATTTAACAAACTCAATTACGGACATCAGAGATAGGAAACATCCATACCAATTCTCAATTACTCCTATAAAAAAGGAAGGGTAAGAAAACACTGCTGCACCAGGCTTGAGAAGGGTAGAGGGTACAGCTTTATTACCGTCTCATGAGACAGCAAAAGAAAGCAGAAATTTGTGTGAGAGGGAATTTACCTTTATAACCCTTATTTTCACAAAAAGGATACAAAGAATAAAGACTGTGACAAGACTCTGCAACCACTACATAAAAAGATAAAAAATAAGGAAAGGATAGAAAGATGCTCTGGAATTAGAGAATCTTTTTTCATTAATCCAATCTATATATATCCAACTACTTTTTTGTTTTTTCATTCCACACTGAAGAGATGGGAGGATTATTGACTCCATGTAAGATATAATTACAGCATCTGATAACATTGCCCATAAAATACAGAAACAAATAATGAAACTTAAAGAATTGAAAAGTTTATGAACAAGTAACTAATACCCACTCTTTCTAAGCACATGGGAAAATTGAGCAAAAATAAATATTAACAAACAGAAAATCCCATTGAAAGCTATCAAGAGAGATACCATGTATCAATACATTATTTTGCCCCAAAAAGGAGAAAAATCAGTTTTTTGCCTTATTTTGCCCTAAAAATCCAAAATGAGAAAAATAGCTCAAAAACATGTCATAACTCAAGTAAAATACTGGAAAAATAAGTATATTATTAACATTTCCTATACCCATCCAACCTACATTAGCGTGATTATTCTAATACTTCTAGACTGGTAGGTATTTCTCTGTGATAGCCTATCTAAAGGATATATATTAGTTAATAATACTCAGAGAAACAAAGACACTATTCATAGGAGTTATGCAAGAGAAACAAATAGTTTTCTGTGTATATATCTTTTTAGGACTATATGGCATATTCCAACTTAAAAATTTGGTTTTAAACAAACATGCCAGGGGATGCCTAGGTGGCTCAGTTGGTTAAGTGGCTGCCTTCAGCTCAGGTCATGATCCCAGCATCCTGGGATCGAGTCCCACATCGGGCTCCTTGCTCAGCGGGGAGCCTGCTTCTCCCTCTGCCTCTGCCTACCACTCTGTCTGCCTGTGCTCGCTCTCTCACATGCTCTCTCTCTCTCTAATAAATAAATTTTTTAAAAAATGCCAGAATTAGAACATATGCAACTGATTCATTGAAGAGGAAATCACAAACTTTATGTGCAGATAACTAAGAGACAGCCTCTGTGAGCCAGACACATAAATGGATATGTGAGGAAGTAAGACCTATATCAAATCCAATTTATTTTATCTTAGGGTTTTTTTTTTTTTAATTTAAGCACAAACTACCTTATAATGGCTTCCTTTATATAGAAATCAAATTCTTCAACAATTTAGGCTCCAAAGGAGCCAACCCCTGATTAACTCTACAGTCTCCTCTTCTATCATCACTCTTTCTAGCCATATAGGCCTCCTCAGAAGTCTTCCCTGAACATCCAATCCAAAGGGGGCAACAACCCCCACACCAAACCTCATATATACATTACTACAACATATTATTTACTGTGTTCACCCCTTTATCTCACAGCTAATAAATGTAAACTTCATGAGGCAGGAACCTTTTCTCTACCACTATTTGTATTCTCAGTGTCTGACACATAGCAGACATGAAATAAATAACCTAGTGCATGAGTGAAAGCAACTTCCTATCAGCACTGAAATATATGTGATGCAGAAATTATGTTTGCCCTTCGTTCCACTTAAAATATACATGCTGACCTAGAACATTAGCTTACCAACTTACTCATGCAGAAGTAATAAATTCACTGATCCAAATTCTCACATTCTATACAGACCAGAGGTTAGCAAATTAGACCTCACAGGCTAAATCTGGCCTATGGTCTGTGTTAGCAGCTCCAGTTTCATTGGAACACAGCCACGTGCACTGTTTATCTACTGTCTATGCTGCTTTGTTGGGTAGCTACAACAGAGACTGTATGGTCCACAAAAACCTCATATGTAGGGGCACCTGGGTGGCTCAGTGGGTTAAAGCCGCTGCCTTCGGCTCAGGTCATGATCCCAGCGTCCTGGGATCGAGCCCCGCATCGCATCGGGCTCTCTGCTCAGCAGGGAGCCTGCTTCCTCCCTTCTCTCTCTGCCTGCCTCTCTGCCTACTTGTGATCTGTCAAATAAATAAATAAAATCTTTAAAAAAAAAAAAAAAAACACCTCATATGTACTGTCTGACCCTTTACAGAAAGGTCTGCCAACCCCTGACTTACCTGCAAGTATGGATTCTACTAGGATACCATCCCAGCATCCAAAAATAAAAATGATTTAAATAGGATAATAAAGAAAAGCCTATTTTAGAGGCAGGTATCATACTGTGCATGGGGAATAACAGATATGAAACTAAAATGACCCCTTTCCAAGAATGAGGACTATATAAGGGCCAATTTATTCCCTAGAGAATAAAGGAGAAAAAGTATCAGAGTAAGTTTCATGTAAGGATTAATAGGTATTTAACACCTGTTTTCTAAGTAACTGATGAGTACAAAGAGAAAAGATAAAAGCAGCAAATATTTAGAACACTAGAGAGAAATTACATGCAGTGGAAACCACAGTAAAACTTACTTGCAAATATCCATGGTCTGTGAAGGAGATCAGGAGCTTTAACTCAGAAACCTACCATGGCCACTTAGTAAAAGGCAGTATACAATACACAGCGCATTCCCAGGCCTGATTTAAAGTCTCTAATATCAGACAGTATTCCAGATAGGTTTCAAAAAACAAAAACCCAGCCACAATAGTTCAGATAAAACAAGTTCACAGGACGCATACAGCAACACTTCAAGAAAACAAAGACTTATGGGAACCTAGCCTGCAAAGAGAAAGCCATCTGGGACCTAGGCAGTCTGAGTATGTTTCCAAAACCCCTCTCCAACACCGTCCCACCAAATAGTTTATTACCTCTGATTCTCACAGTATGTCTATAAAGTTACTGCTCTTATCTTAGTACATGATTTTTTTTTTTTTCCTGTTTACTTGTTAAGACTGCACATGGCCCAAGTACCTACTGTCTTCGGTTTAAGTGATTCATCAGTTGAATCCAGCCTCGGTGAACCTCAATTCAATTTCTTAAGAGAGAGGATCTGATTAGTCACTGGCCCCCAGGGTTAGCAGTCCATTCCTGGGCCAACAAACTGTGTGTTTTGTGTCCTTATTTTGTGGTTTTCCCAAGACAGCAAGGGAGCCTTCTCTCTTTCTTCCGTCAGCAAGGAGCATGAGCATGGTAAGGACTCCTCAACTCAAAATACATGTTGATTCATGAATGTGCTTTACAAATTATAGAAAGCTTTATAAATGTAAAATTTACTACTTTAGTGAAGTCACATTAGTGTGGAGAAAGATTATCATCTGCCCTAACTTCTCAAACTAAGATGACATATTTACATTACCCTGTATGGGTAACAACATTTGGGTCTTATAATTTTTGTATGTTGTATCTTTAAAAAGCTTCCTGGGGGGCGCCTGGGTGGCTCAGCGGGTTAAAGCCTCTGCCTTCGGCTCAGGTCATGATCCCAGGGTCTTGGGATCGAGCCCCATGTCGGGCTCTCTGCTCAGCAGGGAGCCTGCTTCCTCCTCTCTCTCTCTCTGCCTGCTTCTCTGCCTACTTGTGATTTCTGACTGTCAAATAAATAAATAAAATCTTAAAAAAAAAAAAAAAAAAAAAAGCTTCCTGGTTTTAGCTAGTTAAATTTATCAATATTTACTCTGTGATTTTTCCACTGCTTTTAGTATATAAAGTCCTTACAAATTTAAATGTTAAATAGATAGTCAGCTATATTTTCTATTAATTTTTATGGTAATCGCTTGTGGATTTTTTAATTGTCTACCCCCAAGCATATACAACCTTAAATACTACAATTTAGTCTGTTTTTTAGCCATAAAATAATTTGTTTTACAGAAAAGCTGCAAATGCAGTAGAAAAGAACTCCCACATACCCCTTACCCCAAGTCTCTAATGTTAACATTTACCTAACCATTCTCTCTTGAGACAAATTTTCTTCTGAACGATTTAGATATGGACCTTCTCTTCCTAAATGTGTATCTCCTAAAAATAGGGACATTCTTTTATATGACAAATATAGCAAAATTATCAAAAGAAGGAAATAAATATTTGGGGTTTTTATTATCTAATCCACGGACTAGTCAATCATCTTAATAATGTCCTTTACTGCAAAAGGAAAAGGATCAATCACTCGGTACAGAATCCATAACCGTCTTGTTGCCTTTAATCTGGAACAGTTTCTTGGTGAACAGTTCCTTCATGCGTCTTTGCCTTCATGACCCTGGTATCTTTGAAGAGCATAGGCCAGTTATTTTGCAGTATGTTCCTTTATATTGGTTTTCTCAAAACAAATTTTTGTCATGCATGTAATTCATATTGTAAACTCCTCGGTGCATATCAGGAGCACTGATGTCAACTTAATTCCATTCCTGGGTGATGTTAAGTGACATAAACCAGGTTTCTCCAAAAAAAAGTCATATTTTTCCCTTTGGGATTAAAAAACATCTTGTAGGGAGATACTCTGAGACATTTTCTATATTTTTATTGGTTTTGGGCTTTTAAATTGTAACTTTAAGTACTTCTGGGGACACCTAGGTGGCTCAGTCGGTTAAGCACCTGCCTTCAGCTCACATCATGATCCCAAGGTCCTGGGATCAAATTCCGCGTCAGGTTCCTTGCTCAGGAGGGGGTCTCCTTCTCCCTCTGCCTGCTTCTGCCTGCTGCTCCCCCTCCTTGTGCAAATTTTTCTCTCACTGACAAATAAATAAATAAATACAATCTTTAAAATTTTTCAAATTAACAATACTTCTGAAATATATTTTAATATACTGTCGATTAACATTCTGACTTTCCCTTTACTGAATAAATAATTCTTTCCATACCAAACTGCTGAAATTCATTTATTTTATGGTAACTTCATACACCTAATACATAGAGAGATTATAGCATATCTCAGAATCTACTCTACAGATCTGTACCTAGTCTAGTTTCAGACTACTGTAGTTCCCACACGTTTATATTACAAATTATTGCCTATAAACACAGATACATTTAGTATCTAAGTACAGCCAATCTTATTTCCTCTTCGGTTTACAGTTTCTTCCTAGTTAATTTTACTTCATTTTTTTGGATGAACTTTAGAATCACCATATAAAAAGGAGAACAAAATTCACACCAGTGTTTTGGTTCCAATCATTCTACACTAATTTGTGAACCTCTTAAAGCACAGCATTCTCATTCCCAAAGACAGTTATGAATCTTATATGCCAGACTGCAAGACAGTTATGAATCTTATATGCCAGACTGCCAAGAAGGAAAATTAACCAAGGTTTTGGTTTCTCTCTCTCCACAGAGAAAGTTTTCAATTTTTACATTTTCCAGAATATAACTAGAACAGAGAAGGTACTGAGCAAGGGAGGAGAATGGGCAAGTTAATATAATCATATTTCTTTTAGAACTGAATATTAAGAACCAGTTTTATTTACTTGTCATGATACGAAATAAGAATTGTTTGTTGATTACCAATGGTTTAACGATAGTATTAAATACCAGCGAATCAACTCTAACAAGAACACTACTCATTCAATGTTTAACTCAATCTAAGGCTCAACGATAATAATTGATTTGTACTGACACTTCTATTGTCTGGTTGTCCTGGTGACTAAAGGCATGCATTTGCCAGACAGCTGACTGAGGCTGGGAATGTAGCCTTTGGCTGAGGAATAGAGAGACTAACTGCCCCAAATGCAAAACAAGCCTCCGAAGTAAACCTGTTCTCTACCATATTCTATGTAAATGAGTGATCAGAAGAAGAAACATTTAGTTTTCTTTAAACATATGCAAATACAAGGGTGACTCATCGGTTGATAAAAAAGAAAAAAAAAGGAGGAATATTCAGGCAAAGCTCTTCTAAGCAGACTTGAGGTTTGCAGAAGAGCTGAGTTTTAACTAGGTTTCCAAAAGAGATTATTTCCGTGTCCAAAGGGGACAATTTGAGCATTAATAGGAATAACTACAACAGACTAAATACATCAAGTAATGTTATAATGATATTTAAAAAAACACACCTAGTTGGTCACTGTTGAAGATGCTATGGAACTCATTTTGAAAACAGTTAAATATTGAGAACCACAAAAAGCTCTATGTGCACTATACCTGATATGTATGAGACGTAGTTTGATGTACTTAAAAAGAATAATAAGAATAGATAAAAAGAATAATAAAAGCATTCCATATTAATGTAAATAACTTTTATTTATGAAAAACAGCTGTATTTTCTAAAACTAAAAAACATTAGTGAAAAAAAGTGGCACTGTTCTACATCTTTGCAAATTTCATTAATACCTGACTGAACATTAGACAGCTTATTTCTCATCTGCTTCTGCATCTTTACATTATATAGCATCTGGAAAACTCTCCTATATACTCATGAGAATGAAAATAAAAATAGCAAATCAAGTATTTATTATCAAAAATTTTTGACTTTATAGAAAAGATCTTAAGAATCATCAACAGGTCCCCAGACTGCACTTGGAAAATCGCTAAATTAGAAATCACCACCTTAAGCCCAAATTAATGGATCTAGGAATAGAGAACTGCAATAACAGCTGCTAACATACCACCCACCACCACACTAACATACCACCCGAGGGCTTATGAAACACCGCATCTTCCCCTTCTCCAAATTAAACATGAACCTTAAGAAGCTACTAGATCCAACTACCAATTTACAGGTAACCATGATGACAGAGGAACACTGACACTGATGAGGGAGCAGGAGGCTGGCTGAGGACAAAGCAAAAGCTGGCACCTTGCACCCCCTCTCCACCCACTCCCCTGGGAAATGTGTGTGACATTCCTCAGGCACCCCTGACTGCCATAAACAAGAAACAAATAGTTAACTTGCAGAGATCACAATCCTGTAAGACAGGAGTCTCCCTTGGTTTACCAATGTCCTAGAGATCTACAAACAAAGAAGTTACCTTATCAATAGCACAATTTCCAGAGGCAAATAACTCAGTTCCTCAAGCCCTAAATAAAGTTAAATTTCTTCTAAACCCAAATCTCACTAACAAGGACACTTGATAGGAGAAATGTGAAACTTTATCTCTAGATCTCCAAGATAGTGTCAAGAATCATTCCCAAGCATATGGCCCACTGATATACATCTAAAGGGTCTCATAAGAAGATTTTTACTACTAGTAATAAATAACCTTTCTCCCAACAATAGCTAGCCCCTCAAAGTCCTGGAGACCTTGCTTCCAAAATTCCTTAGAGACTAACATCATCCCCTTTGTTCTCACCTACCCAACTCCTGTGTATATAACCAGCCACTCCTCACATCCCCAGGGCAGCAGCTCTTCCTGCCCACGGGTCCTGTCCCTGTGCTTTAATAAACCACCACTTTGCACCAAAGATGTCTCAAGAATTCTTTCTTGGTCATCGGCTCCGGACCTCAGCCCACCAAACCTCACTTAGGTTCTAGAACTTCATCAACACTACAACATGGATAGAATCAGCAAAATCCAGACATTGGAAACTACTGAACAAATAACTGGACTGGGAGAAGGGAGAAGCAAGAGGGAGAGGAGAAAGGGAGGGGAGAAGGAAGAAGAGAGAGGGAGAGAGAATAGGAGTAAATACTGCTGGAGGAGAACCTTATAGAAAAAAGAAAAGATTTAAAAGGCAAGCAAAACAGTTTCCACTTCCAGTCATGTCAGAAGGGCTCATATTAACCCCCAACTCTCCAGCAGAGGACAACTATAAAATCTGTGCAAACAGTAACTATCAGAAGACACTAAAGAGCAACCATAGCAAAGAAAAACTGGAGAGCAAACTAGGTATTTTCTGTTTTGTTTTGTTTTTTTTTTTAAAGATCATCACTAGGAAGTAGGACCCAGTCAGTGTCAAGCAGAGCTGTGTAAAACTTGAACAGTAATTCACAAATCTTAAAAAGGAGATTCCTGCAACCACAGTAATTGGGGGGGAAAAGGGGGGGGGCAAATCCAGGGAGGGAGAGAATCAGACTAAGAGCCACAAAACCTGCAGAACAACTCTGCCCAGATCTCTGGCTCACCCCTTAACCTAGGCATGTATGGGGCCACTCCAAGCAATTAGAGACTAAAAGAACTAAAGCAGAGATTTTAACAGGTATCCTCGTGAGAAGCAGAGTTTGCTAAAGTAAAACGTGAACAAAAGAAGGGCCCCTGGGTGGCTCAGTGAGTTAAAGCCTCTGCCTTTGGCTCAGGTCATGATCCCAGGGTCTTGGGATTGAACCCCACATCGGGCTCTTTGCTCCGCAGGGACCCTGCTTCCTCCTCTCTCTTTCTGCCTGCCTCTCTGCCTATTTGTGATCTCTGTCAAATAAATAAATAAAATCTTAAAAAAAAGAAGTGAACAAAAGAAACAAAACCAATACCTTTAAGGGACAAAACAGAATCCATAGGATCTACAACCTACCATTTCCAATTTTCTGGATATCATCCAAAATCATTAGATATACAAAGAAATAGCAAGGTGTGACCTACAACCAAAAGAAAAGCAATCAGTAGGGACAGATCTGATATGACAAGGACTTCTGAATTAGCAGACAATGATTTGAAGCAGATAGTATCCCCATACGCAAGATCTTACAATGAATAAAACTATGAAATCTCAGAAGAGAAATAAAAACTATAAAAAAGAGCCAAATGTGAGAATGCAAGCTGGTGCAGCCACTCTGGAAAACAGTATGGAGGTTCCTCAGAAAGTTGAAAATAGAGCTACCCTATGACCCAGGAATTGCACTACTGGGTATTTACCCTAAAGATACAAATGTAGTGATCCAAAGGGGCACTTGCACCCAAATGTTTATAGCAGCAATGTCCACAACAGCCAAACTATGGAAAGAACCTAGATGTCCATCAACAGATGAATGGATAAAGAAGATGTGGTGTGTGTGTATACACACATACACACGCACACACATATATACACAATGGAATATTATGCAGCCATAAAAAGAACGAAATCTTGCCTTTTTGCAACAACATGGATGGAACTGGAGGGTATTATGCTGAGCGAAGTAAGTCAATCAGAGAAAGACAATTATCATATGATCTCTCTGATATGAGGAATTTGAGAGGCAGGATGGAGTTGTGGGGGGTAGAGAAGGAAAAAATGAAACAAGATGGGATCAGGAAGGGAGACAAACCATAAAAAGACTCTTAATCTCATGAAACAAACTGAGGGTTGCTGGGGGGTGGGGGGAATAGGGATAGGGTGTCTGGGTTATAGACATTGGGGAGGGTATGTGCTATGGTGAGTGCTGTGAAATGTGTAGGCCTGATGATTCACAAACCTGTACCCCTGGGGCAAATAATACATTGTATGTTAATTAAAAAAAAAAAGAAGAACCAAATGTAAATTCTAGAAATGAAAAGTATAAAATTAATTCTAAATAAAAAACTAGAGTATGGAGATAACAGAAGAGTCAGGTGGGGAAAAACAGAAATTATTCATTCTGATGACTGGAGACTGGAGCTGAAAAAAGTAGTTAAGTAAACTTGAATACATAAATTAATAGAAATCTGAAGAATGAAAGATTGAGAAAAAAAATTAACAGAGCTTCAGGGACTTGTAGGACAATATTAGAATGTTAACATATATGCAGGTGAAGTCTCAATTTCAACATAATTTTGGGGGCACCTGGATGGCTCAGATGATTAAGCGTATGCCCTTGGCTTAGGTCATGATCTCCAGGTCCTGGGATCAAGCCCCGGGTCCCGCTCCCTGCTCAGCGGAGAGTCTGCTTCTCTTATCTCCCACTGCCTCTCCCCTCCGCTCGTGCTCTCTCTCTCTCTAATGAATAATTAAAATCTTTAAAAATAAATAAAATAATCTCGAAGACAAATTCATAGATTCAAAGCTCAGCAAACACCGTGAGTATAAACACAAACATATATATACTTGCAAAGCACGCATAGGTACATCATAGTCATACTTCAGAAAACAAAGATTAAGAGCTTTAAAATGGCCTATCACTACAGAGCAACAACAATATAAATATCATATAATATACTCTTTTCAAAGAAGAGTACTACCAAAGATAAAAATAGGTATTGTGTAATGACACAATGACACCTTTATCAAGATGACATAGTAATAAATGTCAGCCCCTAACAACAGTTTCAAAATAAATGAAGCAAACAATAAAATAGGGGGAAATATGCAGATCCACGATTATTTGTTAACTGCTCTATCAGTAACTGATAAATTACCTAGACAAAATCAGTAAAGCAGACCTACAAGAACTGAACAGCACTATTAACCACAAACCTATAAATGACATTTACAGAATACTATACCCAACAACTTCAGAAACAGATTCTTTTTGAATGCACATCATATGTTCACCAATACAGACTATGTGCTGGACCATAAAACAGGTCTCAAAAAATAAGAAAGCGTTGAGAGAACATACAGAGAATGCTGACTGACAAAAACAGAAGTAAATTAGAAGCTGATTAGAGTAAGAGACCTACAAAAACGCCAAATATGTGGAAATTAAGCAATCACTTTTACATAATCCATGGATCAAAGAAGAAATCACAAGGAAAACTGAAAACATTTTGAACTGAATGACAAAACACAACATACCAAAATTTGTCCAAAGCGGGTAAAGCATAGGAGAGAAATTTATTGCTTTAAAATACTAGAAAAGTGAGCTTTCAAATCAATGATTTTAGGCTCTACCTTAAGCAAAGAAAGAGCAAATAACAGAGCAAATAGAAGGAAAAAAATAATAAAGAGCAAAACTGTTATAGAATCTGTACACTTTTAAAAGGGGCTCTCATTAATGTCAATAAATATGACAACTTACATGAAATAGGCAAATTCCCTGAAAAACAGAAATCATCAAAACTGATATAAGAAACAGATAATCTGAATAACCACAGTGGTCACTTTCATTCTCTGCCCCAGTGACACTCAGATCCCAGCATTCTTCCTGTCCTAGAGACCCCGGTCATCTCAACTTGAGCAGCTGGCCAAAGATGATAGAGTCACCCACTCCCACATTAAGATCCCAACACTTGGTACAGAAGGTGCCAACAGGGTGAAGGGGAATGGGGACAGCAGGGGGGCAGGCAGCCTGGGCTTGGTCCCTATGTCAAACAACAGTAGATCGCTAATTGGGACATATAAAAACAGGCAATTGGCCAAATTTGGATGGAGGTGCGGGGGACACAGTATGCCAACTCCTGATCTAGACATGTAGAGTATTCTTCAAAGAAAGGGAAACTGGACTTGCACTAGCTGACCTCAAGATTGATTGATGTGGCACTGGTGTAAGGACCAATGAATAAATGAATGAAACCGAACACAGAACCCTGAAACATCATCATTCTTACATGGTCATTTCATGTTTGACAAAGATTTCAAGGCAATCCATTGAGAAAAGTGTTTTTAACAAATGGAGCTGGAACAACTGTATATATTCATAGAAAAATATGAACCTCTAGCAGCAATGTCTACAACAGTCAAACTGTGGAAAGAGCCAAGGTGCCCCTCAACAGACGAATGAATAATGAAGATGTGGTCCATATATACAATAGAATATTACTCAGCCATGAGAAAGGATGAATACCCAACTTTTATGTCAGCATGGATGGAACTGGAGGAGATTATGCTAAGTGAAGTAAGTCAAACAAAGAAAATCAATTATCATATGGTTTTACTTATTTGTGGAACGTAAGAAATAGCATGGAGGACATTGGGAAAAATAAAGGGGGGGGGATCAGAAGGGGAGACAAACTGAGAGAGGCTATAGGCTCTGGGAAACAAACTAAGGGTTTCAGAGGGGAGGGGGTGGGGGGATGGGTTAGCCCGTGATGGGTATTAAGGAGGGCACTATTGCATGGAGCACTGGGTATTATAAGCAAACAATGAATCATGGAACACTACATCAAAAACTAATGATATAATGTATGGTGACTAACAACAACAAAAAAGTGAACCTCAACCTCTAGCACACCATATACTAAAATTAATTTGAGATTGATCATAGATGTAAATGTAAGAGCTGAAGTTTTCAAAGCCTCTAAAATAAAATGAGATTATTATGATTTAGGAAAAGGCGGAGATTTCTTAAGATAGAGCTGAGAAAGCAATAACTATAAAACTAGAAACAGATAAAATTCATCAAGAAGACAAACTTTTGCTTGTCAAAAGACCCCAATAAGAAAATAAATGAGAAAGCCATAGACTGAAAGAAAATACTCACTAATCACAGATCTTACAAAGACTGAACAAATTCTTATCTATTCATATAATAAATAGAAAAGTACTAGGTAATAAAAAAAAGGAACTACATGTATCCACATCCATAACTTTCAAAATAACAAAAAAAAGCAAACTTAATTATTTTATTTATATTAATACAAATAAAAATCAAAACAATGGTTGCCTCTGGAGGGAATTAAATATGAAGGAATGACAGGGAATTTCTTGGGAAGATGGCCATGTTCTTTATCTCTGCAGGGGTCTGGGTTGTCAAATTGGATGTACTTATTAAAACTCTTTCCCAAGGTAAGATTTTTATAATGTAAATTATACCTCAAACAATTTTTAACAAATACTGAATTTCAATTAATGATAACCTAAAGATTTAAGTGGTGATATGAACCAATGTTTGCAGAATACTTTAGAATATAAGAAAAATATAAGATGGATTGACTAATGCACAGATACATGCATACGTGCTAAAGGAAACATAGCACAGTATTTACTGTACCTGCATAATTTTTCCACTTCTAGGTATGTTTGAATCCTTCATAATAAAATGTTAGGAGGCAGAGGGGCAGAAGACAGGCAAATCTAGTCACTGTGCTGCAGCTTTGAGCACCCTCTGCTAAGATGAGATCTTGCCATGACCATCCACAAGAAGAGGTTCTGAGAGACACCGCAGCATGTAGCTCAACCTGGGAAGCAGAGCCGCTGCTCCATCACAGCACTCTCACTACTGGGAGACCCCACTCACCTTCAGTAAGATCTAGAGGATCAAGCTGCAACAAGTTCTGTAACAGAAGATGAATGCTCATAATCACCCCATCCTTGCAAAGATCCTAGAGTTACAGGCCAGTATGAGATTGTCCTTGGGGAATCGGTGGAGCCCACAGTCCAACAGAAGACTAACAAGACACAATCTAAAACTCTAAGAAGTTTTTGCTGGGCATGGCCTTTGCTTACTCCTTCCCAAAGCTGATCTTGCCTGTGCAGGATGGCTTGACTTTCATGAAACAGATGAAAAAGTCTTCAATGTCATCACCAATTCCTCAAAAATCTAGGGGCCCAGAGCCTGTTTCAACTTTCTTCTTACCAGTTTATAAAGTACCCCACAACCAGATGGCACCCTGTATTGCCAAGATGAATGCCAGTTGCTACCACAGAAGCCAAACAGACTTCCTGCTCTGTAGTTAAGAATTAAACATCAATCATGAGGAAGCTGTACAGCAGCTGACGCTGGAGCAGTGGAGGAAACATGGATGAGGGACTATGCCTTAAAGGTGTGCCACAGGGTACCTGTGCTGTAGGTTTGACTGCAAGGCCTAAAGTAATCTGAGCTGTTATGTTTCCCGGGGACATAAGATGGCAGGGCCCCCAGGTTACAGGTTATCCAGCCCCACTGGTCTGAGGCCCTTGCTCTCAGAAGCAAAACTGGCTTGTTCCCTGAGTCCAAGGGATACAGGGCCCAGGAATTTGCCTGGTCAGACTGTGATCATCTAGTCTCTGATCCTTTATCAGCAATACAGTTTCAAAACCCATATTAACCACTCACAGCATGTGGACCTTACTTGTATTTTGATTTACACAAACTCTTACAAGAAGGAAAAAAATGAAATTTATGAAATGAAAGAAATTTGAATACTTGCTAGATAACTAGATTATTATTAATTTTTATGGATGAGAAAATGGTATATATTGTGATTATATGTTTTTTTAAAGTCCTTGTGTTTTAGAGATAACACCGCTGGAGGGTTTACAGATGAAATTATAGGTCTCAGATTTGCTTCAAAACAATAAAGAAGGAGCAAGACCATGAGTTGGTAGAAGTTTGTTATATCATCTGTCTACCTGCATAGATATATGAACATCTCCATAACAAAAAGTTTTAAAAGGAACAAAAACGACTAATAATTTCTATTTTTAATTAAATCCAAATAAGTTTTTAAAAAGATAACACACTAATAACAAGAAACAAACAAAAAGCTGAGATAAAAAGAAGCTAAAATGGCTGAGGCCAATAAACTACAAGGAAATAAATCATGTGAACTTGGATACCAATGCAAAAAAAAAGTTAAATAAATGCTCAGAACAGTAGTTACAACCTAACATCTAGGTCTTTCTTCAATACTCTGGGTTTTCAATCTCCACTGGAAAAGAGCATGTTACAATATATACAAAACAAAGGTACAAAACAGGTACTTCTCACAGATTACAAAGGAAAACAAAGCTCAGGAAAAGCAGTCTGCCCAAAGTGACAAGATTCATTTTATTAGTGGTGCTGAAACCAGACCACAGATTATTTTGAGTCCTAGTCAGGTGTCTTTAGTTGCTATACTGGTTGTCTCAAATGGTGGTCCCTAGCCCTCAGCTTCAGAATCACAGTCAGGTTCTGGCCAAAAATGCAAATAGTCCTTTACCTCATCCAGGATGAGAATCTCTGGAGAGTTACACCCAGGACTTTTCACACAAAAAAATAAATATTAAAAAAAATTTACTAAGAGTAATTCCAATGAAACTCACATGAATCTTAAGTTTCAAACTCCCTTGGCTATATAGTATTGTACCTTCTCACTGCTGTACACATAATGAAAAGGTATATAAGATTATGCCACAGAAATGTCTCTAATGTTCCAAGGGTAGTAAAACCAACACAGAAGAACTACAAGAGCAATAAAAATTTTGGGTAGGGGTACCTGGGGGGCTTAGTCAGTTAAGTGATCAGTTCTTGATTACCACTCAGGTCATGACCTCAGGGTCCTGGGATCAAGCCCCATGTGCGACTCTCTGCTCAGTGGGGTGGTCTGCCTGAGATTCTCACCTTCGCCTTCTCTCTGCCCCTCCCTTCCACTCACTCGTGCAACTCTCTCTCTGGCTCTCTCTCTCAAATACATAAATCTTAAAAAAAAATTTGTGCAGTATCTTATAGTGAATACTATACACACACACACGTGTGTATATACATGTGTACGCACACACACACATACATATAAATATATATATAAATTTTTAAAGTATGAGTGGGGGTTTTATTGTCCCTATCAGCCACAATATTCTTGGAAGACCTGATAGGAGAGTAAAAATTTGATAGGACTTAAAAAAAGATTCACAATGAATAAAACAGCATAGGCAAGATGGCAAGAAAACGAATACAGACAGCAAATATGGAAAACAAAACAGAGATCACTACAGTTAAAACATTTCTGCTGGGAATGAAGCAAGATTAACTAGGAAGGTTATAAAAGGATTTACATTGAGAAAAGAAAACTTTGGAATGCCACAGACCAGGAATCTTAAGCCCACCACCTGTAGATCAAATTGGGCCACCGGCCTGCTCTTGCACTGCCCCGATCTAACAATGGTTTTTAAATGTTTAAAGGATTATTTTTTTTAAACGTTTTTTTCAAACAAGGATATGAAACAGTGACCATGTAGATGGCCCACAAAGCCTACAATATTTACTGGTCCCTTATAGAAATAGTTTACGAACTTCTGCTAAAAGCAACACAGTAAGTGTAGATACTGGAATAATGAGTCTGTAACTTAGCTCTGTGCTCAATAATGACATTGAATATGTTGTTACTAAAATAAGAGCCAACTTTTGCTATTATTATTTAAGCTCACCATAAAGGTTAAAACATCCCCAGAGTTTAAATACATAAAACAAATATTAATGTATATGACACTTTTAAACTCTATGAAAACTAAAAAAATCTTTCTAATAATAAAACCACTCAGTGCAGGAAGTAAAAATATTGATAATCCTTCCCCTATAATTTCTATTATCTCAGATTTTGACTCAATAAACATCTGAATATCTACATTATTTGGCAAAAACTACACTAAAAGCTTTCATAGGTTGCCTGACTTCAAAGTATTTTAGGGGTGGCTGTGTGACTCGGTCGGTTAAGTATCTGCCTTTGGTTCAGGTCATGGTCCTGGGGTCTTGGGACTGAGCCCCGCATCGGGCTCCTTGCTCAGTGGGGAGCCTGCTTCTCCTTTGCCATTCTCCCTGCTTGTGTGCTCGTGCGCTCTCCCTCTCTCTCTCAAACAAATAAAATCTTAAAAAAAAAAAAAAAAGAAATGAATACAATACTTTGAAGCTACATGATTATTTCCATAAGCTGATTCACAAGTCATTCAAAAACTCACTGTCTTTGCTCTGATAATGTCCTAAACAATCTTCCTAATATTGGCTTTCTACTTTTCAGAGTCCACGATTTTGTATAAAGAATCACCATCACGTACTATAGATTACAGGATGGGATGATTTAGGAAATAACCCTAGTGTGCTGTTTAACCTCATAACAGACTAGGTATATATAACATATCATAAAATGATACCTGGATATTACAGCAAAACTATCAGAGCATGTGAATTTAGAATCTTAAATTTTTTTTAGAAACTAATTTTTTTTGTGGTAGTGCTTGCCTGTGGTTATAAATGGCTCCAATCTCTCCCAAAGATACAATTTAATTGCCCAAAAGCTCTGAATAACTTGTCTCATAAAATAAGGCCTATTTAATCATAAGTATACCATCCTGAAAAATACTATGTCTCTGCACTCTGAAAGCACCTGCAACTCCCAACTGAAATCTGCTCCCCCCTTTTTTAAAGATTTTATTTATTTGTTTGACAGAGAGACAGAGAGAGAGAGGGAACACAAGCAGGGGGAGTGGAAGAGGGAGAAGCAGGCCTACCACCAAGCAGGGAGCCTGACATGGGACTCGATCCCAGGACTCTAGGATCATGACCTGAGCTGAAGGCAGATGCTTAACAACTGAGCCACCCAGGCACCCTTTCTCACTCTTTAACCAAAATGGAATTGACAGAAATGATTTTTCTTGTCTCTCTCCCCCCACTAAACTCTAAGTGTTATATAAGGGCAAAATCATATCTGCTTTTGATTATCCCTGTATCTCTGGTACCCAAGGGGACAGTCCCTGGTATACAGAAGGTGATTAATGAATCTCTGCTTCAAAAATGAAAAATGAATCCATCATAATCGTTAACAGAGAAGAACACCTTACTTTATGGGTTTATTGTTTTAGAAGGATTTTTTTAAAAAGCAGTAGTTTGTTTTGTGGGTTATTTTTAATAATCTAGCATAAAAATAATCAAATACTGTCAACAACGCATGATTTTCTCTGTGTAGACTGTATGTCTGTGGAGCATCAGTAGTAACTCTTTTATTCTCAGGCCTAAAACATAATTATGAAGAGTTCATTTGCTACCAGAAAAGAAAAACTGATGCTTCAAAATAAAATTACAAATACATTTTCTTTTTATTGAATTATGTATAGCTCTGATCACCAGCCCTCCTTCCATTAACTTTAATAATCAGAAGTTAATCCAATAGTGAAATTCCTTCAACTAGAGGACCATAAATTACCCACAATATCACAAAAGAGGATAGATGAGGAAAACCACTAAAGATTTTTTTCAAAGTTAACATCATGATATAAAAGAAAGTATTGCAAGATAAATATGTGGATTTTTTTTGTAAAATATTTTACTTTGGGAAAAAAAAAGTTAAAACAATTTCCTCAAATAAATACAAAGTGCTTCACCGCAAAATATTTTACTAACATCTGACATACTATGGTCTATAATGTAATAATGTACATATCTGCTCCACTGAACACACTTAGGAGTCTGAGAAAACTAAAGTAATATTCAAGTATTTTGTAAACTACACATATAGAAACTAATGATGTATTTTTATAAATACTAAGCATGTCCTTGGTACATGCTTATAAATAGTAATAACTTTATTTGCTTACCACAGCTTACAGACCAATACAGATGTACTTTATTAATGACTCAAATACCGTAAGTGGCACTGCCATCAGTTTTGAGATTTTCCAAAAACAATGAACAATTCATAATACAGTACTGAAGGAAAACTGAAATCTTCCCTAGATATACACATGTGCTAGGCCACTGTGCTGATGGTGAATTAAATGGCTTCCCTGTATCCATGTCCTTTGCCCTATAACTTGGCAGTGCCCTCCTACTCTTTTTTCTGAATTTGGCAGCATGATTTTCTTTGGCAAGTTGTTCACAACTGTAATGCAAGCATTAAAACAGATTAAACACAGATGACTGCACAGGTTTTCCTACATATAAATGTATGGAGGAACATTCAAAGCATGTATAACATAGATTAATTTATCACTCTGTGAGTCATCCAACAACCACTGCGCTTACCTGCTTAAGCCTGCAATACTGGAATCATGAACCAAATAGGGCCCTCAGAACACTAAGCCCCCTGGACGGAGTAAAAGAACCCGGACTGCTGACAGTCAGTTTACTCTCTGTTAACTGGTGAAACACTCCTCTTCAGGCATGACCCATTCATGCACAAGATGTATAACAGTAGTGTCTTTTTTTTTTTTTTAAGATTTTATTTATTTATTTGACAGAGATCAAAAGTAGGCAGAGAAGCAGGCAGAGAGAGAGGAGGAAGGAGCCTCCCTGCCGAGGAGAGATCCCGATGTGGGGCTCAATCCCAGGACCCTGAGATCATGACCTGAGCCGAAGGCAGAGGCCTGACCCACTGAGCCACCCAGGTGCCCCAACAGTAGTATCTTTTTAAACCAAAATGTAAGTGATTAAGTATGGCCCTTTCCAAACTACTGACAGATGACACAAAGAATATGGCAACATGTTTTGAAATGAAAAATTAAGATTTGTATACTTTTCTCTATGCATGTTATACTTATGATTTAAATGTTTAAATAAAGTAAACTGATAATGAAGCAACTGCATTTGAAGTCTATGAAGTTTTTAAGTTGTTAACCATTCTGCACTTCATATCAATCCTCACCTTCTATACATCTCTTAAGTTTTTAAAAACACAGATACTGTTACTATTGTTAAGAATTAAATATACCCAGCCCAATACTTTGGTTCTAAGATGTTCTTAAGGACACAAAGTGTGTGTGTCTTTCTTAAAAAACTTTTAAAAAGTTGGTATATTTTCTAATAGTATGAACTATCATAAATTTCCCTTCTCCTTTGTGCATTGTGTTTGATCTGCCTTCAGTATCTTTTCCTGCCACAGGGTACCTTGCTAGTCAAAAGAGCATGTGACTTTTGATCTCAGGGTCTTGAGTTCAAGTCCCACGCTGGATGTAGAAATTACTTATAAACAAACTTAAAAACAAATGAACCAAACCAGTATCTTCCTGCCAGCTTAGGTCCTAACCGTTTTACCTCTATGAGATCTTCTAATCCTCTCCTTTTCACCATCAAGTTGAGCCTCTTCCCATATTCATACTTCTGAAACTTTTTATTGTTACCGTTAATTAACTAACACATGCTATCACTGTTACATTATCTGTGTCCCCAACTAGATTTTTTTTTTTTTAATTTATTTGACAGACAGAAATCACAAGTAGGCAGAGAAGCAGGCAGAGAGAGAGAGGAGGAAGCAGGCTCCCTGCTGAGCAGAGAGCCCGCCGCGGGGCTCGATCCCAAGACCCTGGGATCATGACCTGAGCCAAGGCAGACGCTTTAACCCACTGAGCCACCCAGGCACCCCCCCAACTAGATTTTTAAGCTGTCAGCTAAGCCTATGAGAAATGCCTATAACTGCATCTGCAGTACCTAGCACAGCAACTGCCTTGGTGAGTGTTTAAGTGACCTATCAATTTGCACAACTCTTTTTAGGATTAATATTCATGAAACCATTCCAGTCATCTCTAAGTTTACATTCTGCTTCTATTTTGATATGAGTTGCTCAAAATCAAGGATTTCTTTGTATATATTCTAAATTTATTGTGTTATCAATCTTAATGACTGCTATATTTGACATGATTGAAACCTGAGGACACAAGGCTAACTGAAATAAGCCACTCACAGCAGGACAAAAACTGTCTGATTCCACTTACATGAGGTATCTGAAACAGTCAAACTCATAGAAGCAGAAAGCAGAATGGCAAATGGCAAGGGCTCAGAAGGGGGAATGGGGAGTTGCTAGTCAGTGGGTATAAACTTTACTTACGCAAGATGAGGAAGTTCTAAAGACTTAATGTACAACACTATCCCTCTTTGTAAGAATACTGTATTGATACTTGCAACTTTTTTAAGAGAGGAGATCTTATGTTAAGCGTTCTTACCAAAATTAAAGGTTCCTTCAATCTTAGTATGTGGAGACCAGTTTTCACCCAAACTTAGCTACTTCCTGACAGGTACAGATGTTTTTACTTACTTCTCCAATGAACTGTTACTTTTTTAGTTCTACAACTCTGAATTTATCTGAATAAATACTCTGAATTTAGATTTTTAATTTAAGAACAGAATATTTTTCTTTTTTTTAAGATTTTATTTATTTGACAGAGAGAGAGAAATCACAAGTAGGCAGAGAGGCAGGCAGAGAGGGGGGAGGAGGCAGGCTCCCTGCTGAGCAGAGAGCCCGACGCGGGGCTTGATCCCAGGACCCTGAGACCATGACCTGAGCCAAAGGCAGAGGCTTAACCCACTGAGCCACCCAGGTGCCCCCAGAATAATATTTATTTCTAACTCCACATTCTGATGTCCAAAATTTTGCACTCTAGGCCAACATTCTAAGAGTGCAACCAGAAGTTTACACTATGGGTCTAATCTCAAACTTTATATATAAATAGTTCAAACTGTATTTCAATTGGTAAATATATTATTCTATACTTACAGCCATTACAAATCTTCTGCCCTTTCCTCTAGCTTTAGATTTTTCCCACATCAGTCTGGAAGTTGATTATGCAAAATAATTTTTTATCAGCAAAATAGTGTGTTTACTTCTCTATATCATGTATTAAGTATTTCATAGTTTTTAATTTATACTTCTTCACTGTTTTAGAGCCAAAATGACATGTGCATAACAAGAAGGCAAGCAAGTTTAAGATATTACTATCAAAATGTTAAGGAAGAAAGAGAGGAAAATTATAAAATGTTTACATATAACATCTCAGGGTGAAAAAGATTAAAGCTAATAAAATCTTACAACAACTTTCTTCCTATTATATCAAAAATATGCAAGCAGAATAGTATAACTAAAGTAATATTTCCTTCCCATTAAATAAGGAATAATGGTTATTATTAATCAGTTAGGATGACTGGCTCAATCTTATCCCAAAATGCCCACTTTTCTTGTCAATTTTATAGTTTTTTCAATTATTAGATCATCACTTTTACCAACAGCATGGTAAAAACATAAAACCAAAAACAAGAAAGCAACAATCAGAATGCAATTACTGGAAACCCATTAAAGCAGAGTTAGAAGGAAAAAGCTCCTCTCCAAATTCTTACTGGGTTCCCCTTAATGATGGGCTGCCCCCAACACTGCCAGCGCCCTTTCCTCCCAGCACCTGCTCAACAGAAAGTTCGGCATATAATAATAAGGCATGAGGGGACCTCAAGTAAAAGCTGATCACACAACGGCCTAACAGAAGTTTACTACAGTACCACAAAGTTATTTCTCTTTCTCGTTCTCTCTCTTTTGTCCTTTTAAAGCAAAGACTAACGGTTACTCCAATACTAGATGTCCTCCAAAAATGCCTTTTACATTCAACACTGATGAATTTTAGATACATGTTTCACCTCAGGAGAAAGGCATTTATTAGATATTTAGTAGATATTAATTCTAAGTACATTATGAAGTGAATAATTCTAAAATATCTAAATACAGAATACAAAGATAACTTTTCAGACAGCAAGATTCACCATTCTAGGCAACTTATTAAATCTTATTAAAATGACTGCCAACAAAAAGTTAAAAATTGTAAAAACACTTACTTCATTTCCGTGTTTTTGCAGAAATTCAATTTCTTGTTGTGTGAATGTTGTCATGGAGATAGATTTCACCCTGTGTGGTGGATTTAACCCTCTCCTAAAAGATAAAATATTTACAAATTTATTACTATGTATCTTAAAAATTACACATCAGTATAAAACATTTTTAACTAGCACATTTAAACATTTAAAGTGAACAGTATTCACTTATAAACTAAAAGTATTTAAAAATTATTTTAAACTATTAACCCCCATAACAGATGTGTCAAGGTAAGTTAGGTTCACACTAAATAATGCATTTAAATATAAATTCAAGTGCCATCTAGTTAGGAACACATGGCACCTGTAACACATGAGCTTCTAGGAAATAAAATATTACTTTACTGTGTTTCTAATGGAAGAAGATTATGTAAGAGCTCTATGGTAAAGAATTCAAAAAGTAATTAACCATTTAAATATTTTCACATTTCCTAAGAAAATGACAATATTTTGCTAAGTTTGGAGCTATACAAATATTCTAATCAAACAGCCATTACTTTAAGCTTGAGGATGATTTGAAAACTGAAAACTAACCCAAGAAAACTGGAAATTATTAACCCATAAGAATGAAGTCTCACCTCTCCTTCAATTCAAATAAAAATTTATAATAAAGGACATTTTCAATCACCTCAGAAAGTAATTTAAGTGCTCAAGAAGAAACTTAAAGACATGAGGGAACTCGAGAAATACCTGGATACATGATTAAATGCCTCTGAAGTTCTTTTACACTCTTGAAGCCCTTCTGTATAGATGGCCTTAAGAGAACTTTATCTCTATGTTTCTTTTTTTTTTTTTTAAGATTTTATTTATTTATTTGACAGACAGAGATCACAAGTAGGCAGAGAGAGAGAGAAGAAGAAGCAGGCTCCCCACTGAGCAGAGAGCCCGATGTGGGGCTCGATCCCAGGACCCTGGGATCATGATCTGAGCCGAAGGCAGAGGCTTTAACCCACTGAGCCACCCAGGCGCCCCATCTCTGTTTCTTGATGATGTTTACAGTGCACATAAAAAACTGATAGAAAAGCACTCAGAGAAGAGTAAAAATTATTTACATTTTGTCCAACTATAACATATGTTATATATTATGTCCAACTATATATATATTGTCCAACTATAACATAGAGTATATATAATACTCTACCACCTACAAAAATAAGGGTTAAATAATCTATGCAAAGTAGCAAGTAATCTATGCAAAGTTTCATAAAATTATGTTTAAGTCATGTCCTCTGCCAAAGGCCTCATTTGGAATCCAAGTTCTAGAACAGATTATTAATACTTTTACATAATTTGTCATAGTCATCATGCTAATTGAGAGATTTAATAATGATGTAAAACAATAAATGAACCAAAGGTCTTCCAAAAATAACCTGAAAACATTTTTGAATAAATATGGTGTATAATAATCCTAGAAACTCACAATGTTGTAATTCAACAATAAGGGAAATTCAGAACAGAAGGTCCTCAATTATAATATCCCACTCCTCTCTCTCTGACAGAACTGTCAGAGATAGATGGTACATCTTTTGAATATGCTTTGAATGGGGGCAAAGCACTTTTATCTGTTTCATATTTTGAAGAAGGAAAACGTTAAGTTGGGTTTTGTTGCTGTTTTGTTTTGTTTAAATTTTAAACTAACTCATTTATTTCTAACTCTTGATTATGTTACAAGATACAGAAACAAAGACTGCACAGTAGAAGAAACTGAGTACAGCAATTTCATCCTTGTAAACTTACGAACTTCGCTATGAAAAAAACTAAAGAATGAATTATTTTCAAGTAAGTCTGCAATCATAAATTAAGGCTTCAGAAATATCTCCAAGGGGGCACCTGGGTGGCTCAGCTGGTTAAGCATCTGACTCAGGGTTTCAGCTCTAGCCATGATCTCAGGGTTGTGAGATCAAGCCCCGCCCCACCCCACCCCACGCTCCTACCCTGGGCTCCGCACTCAGTGGGAATCTGCTTGAGATTCTTTCCTCCCACCCACTCCCCCCACTCACACGTTTCTCTCTCTGTAAAATAAAATAGATAAATCTTTAAAAAATAATAAAAATAAAAAATAAAAGTTATCTTCCAAATTTCCTAAAGTGAAAATGTAGGAAAGCCATTATTCATTTAAAGCAGTAGGTTTCTTTTTCCAATTCATCTATATTATGAGAACAAGACTGGATTCACCATTTTCAGGAAAGCTTATTAATCTATGATGTGTAATTACATCCTACCTTGTTCCAAAATAACTTAAGAAGGAATTAACTAATTGTTCTCTTAAATTTTACTACTCCTCCCTCTAACTTAGCAACTTTGTCTCTCCTTATTTCCTAATACATCCTTCTTTATTCCAGCCAACCGTTTACTTTTCCACCTCTCTTACAGTATCCTTTTTAAAAAAGGAAAAGGCAAAGTAATAATTTTCTAATGAGAAAATGCCAAGCACTATTAAAATGGCTTATGTTTTGGATAAGAAATTTTAGAGCACAGAATTATGCCCCTGTATTTCTCAGAACATTAAATGAGAAAACCTCTGATTCTTTTTTAGTTATATTATACAGATGTCCCCTCATAAGAGCAGTACAGTGTATAGCTTATTCACTCACAAATATCATGGCCCTACGGTATCACAGGGTCTACTTATGCATAAAGAAGGCATTCATACTACTTAAATATGTGACAAAATTTTGAACTTACAAAACAAATACAACCAGAATGAACTCATAACCAAACTATGAAAAGACATTTTTTTTCCCACTAAACAAGAACATTTACTACAGGACCTAAGTGAGCTGACTCGGTGCATTTAAAATAGGACTCAATTTACACAACTGCAAGACACAATTTTGCCAGGCCACAGTAATTATACAAATTACGTAACTCCAAGGAAATTTTACATTTGTTCATGTTGCCTTCTCTAATCGCCCTTTTATATCCCATTTACCCAGGCAGATTAACCATACTCTCAATGCAACGATATACCTGGATTTTTCCCCGTTTAGTCTCCAAAAGCTTTATAAAGATATTACATGCTTATAAAATAATTCCGTTAAAAAAAGTTAAGTCCAAAGTGAAAGCTGATAGTCTCATACACTAAGGTAGGATAAATTCACCAATCTGTATCAAGAAAAGAACCTCATTCACACCTTTTGACCTAGTAGTAACCTTTAACAAAACAGGTATCTGAAACACAGCTATCTCCAAGATGTTCATCAAACAGGATTTATAACAGGAAAACATCAGGAACACCTCAGTATCAAAGAGGAAGTGATTAAATGACAATAACATTGTAAACATTATGCACACTTATGGTTATATTTTAATTTTTAGGATGAAAATTATATAGTATTCTCAGAACTATATAAAAAATATCTGCAAAGAAAACAAACTAAATATCCCCAAATGTTAAGCAGTTCTTGCATATAAATGATAGGGATAGGATGATTTTTTTTTCTATTTATAATTTTCTATTCTCTCCAAGTTTTCCACAATGAATATGCATTATTCTATAACAGGAAAAAGAAACAGCAAGAAATAACAGAGTCCAACTGACTAGTAACAGTAGTCAAAGATATTGGACTTTCAAGTCCTGGCGATACGGATGTGAATGTCTGTGCTGAAGAATTAGAGAAAGAAAATATGGGAAGGGGAGAACAATTTTCCTTTCTAAGGCTTTCCTTCATTTTTTCTTAAAAAACTGGAAAGCCTTTCTTCCCAAATATATCTACCAGCATCAACACCTTATCTTCACTTTGTTTCTCTAAATCAGGGGTTTCTCAATTCGGGCACTACTGACATTTGGGCCAGGTCACTGTTTATTGCAAAGGAGCTGCTCTGTGCACTGTAGGATGTAAAGCAGCATCCCCAACCTCTACCCACTAAATACCAGTAGCATCTTCAACCTGTAGGGACAACAAAAAAATGTTTCCAGATGCTGCCAAGTCCCCCCCAGGCAGCAAAATCCCTCTAGTTGAGAATCACTGCTCTAAATATGCCAAATGTTAATTGCCAAGCTAAAGAAATTACTGGAATTCCTTTGGATCTTTATCGAATATAAACCCTACCTAGGTTTAATCATCTACAAAACTCTCTACACATTCACCCTATACACAATAAAAAAGTTGGAATTTTCCCATAAGTCATTATTTTCAGAAGAACAGAAAATAGAAATGTACACTTTTTTCTATGAAATGATAGCAAAATAAATAATACAAGCTTAAAAGTTGTATTGTACATATCAAACTTAAATTAGAAAATACTAAGGAAAGTGTCCACAAAAAACAACAACAACAACAACAACATGGAACTGTATTATGTCAAGCACGCTTAATACAAATGCATAGGCAAAATGTAAGTTAATAAGGCAGAACAAAATTAGTATTTATAAAGTACCTATAAGGCCCATTTAATCTCATCCAATTTCTACTTTCAATTGTATGGCAGACCGGATATTCTGAAAAGTTTCCTCTGCTAAAATATGAGAGATACTCCGTAAGTTATAAACCAAAATGAACAAAAAAATCCTAACATATTGTTGAGCTACCTACAAAGTAAAGGAAATCTCTAAGGATCCCTACCCAAAAGGAAAAAAAAAAAAATTAAAAACTGAGCTAAAACCAGAAGAGTGACACATTTTATACCCAAAATTTAGTATTGCTCAGAAGGCAAATACCAATCAACAACAGCTAAGACAAGACGACAGAGCTGAACCTGAGACAAACCTGTTAAACCTAAGACCCTGGATAAGAAATAAAGCTGCTTCAGGCTGTAGTATCCCTGGGTCCCAGCAGAAGAATATGCAAATCCTCTCAGAAGGAACGTAGTTTCCATTTATGCTCTCAGGATTTGGAAAAATTAAGTTTAATAAAAATCATCACACAGCAACAAAACATGACACTGAGCTTGTCAGTAGAAACATCTTTAGACTGACCTCTCCCGAAGACTTTAGATATTGGAATGATCAAATACAAAACAGAAAATATAGTATATAGGAAACATTATAATAAATAAAAGACAGCATAAAAATAAACAAGATATATGAAGTTATTAGATAACCATGCACTTTAAAAGTCAGAACTTTTAGAAATGAAAAATTATAAATGTGGAAATTAAAAACTCAACAAAGAAGGTAAAGAGCAGATTAGAAAACTAGCGAATTAAAAGACAGGAAAAAACCATCCAGAAAGCAGCACAGACTAAGACAGAAGGAAGAAAAAAGGATATTAGAAGGTCTAACATATCTAATCAACACTCTAATTTAAGATTTATTATTTTGAGAGAAAGAGAGTGGGCATGGGAAGCGAGCAAGGGGAGGAGAAAGACAATCTCCAGCAGACTCCCCACTCAGCACAGAGCCCAATGAGGGCTCAGGTTTTAAGATCCTGAGATCATGAACTGAACCGAAACCAAGAGTCTGACACTCAACCTGTCTGAGCCACCCAGTTGCCCTCTAACCAACACTCTTTACTTTTGAGAGTGTAAATGAAAAAAATGAAGAGAGGTGATATTTGAAGAGATCACGGCTGAGATTTTTCAGATCCAGTGAAAGGCATGCATCTACAAATACAGGGATTATAGCTTATCAAAAACAAGATAAATAAAACCCACTCTCAGAAACATTTTGTTGAAACTTCAAACACAGAACAATCTTAAAAGCAGTCAGACAGAAAAGACCAAGAAAACAAAATTTGACTAAAAGTAGACTTCTCAATAGAAACCAAAAGATAACAAAACATTATCTTTAAGTAGTAAGAAAAAAATAACAGTTGTGAACCCAGCAAAACTATCTCTGAAAATATAAGATCAAAATAATATTTTCAGATAAACAAAAACCCAGAGTTTACCCCAGGAGATCCTCACTGAAAAAATATAGATTATAGAAGAAGGACCCCAGGAAGGTCCTGAAATGCAAAGAGGTAAGGAAAGAAACTGGTAAACATCTTTAGGTAAAACCAAACATCATCTGATTTTAAAATGTCCAATTTATGAGGAAGAACCGGGACAAATTTAATATCTCACCAACAACAGCCCTTAAGCGAGGGTACTTTGTATTTTTAAAGACCTTGTGTTATTACGGAAAGGTTAAAATACTGATTAACTCTAGAATGTCAATATGGAGAATTAAATTTCAATGATGACCATGAAAGTACATGAAATTTACAGCTTTCAAGCTAGTAGAAAGGGAAAATCAAATCAGATCAAAACAAAAAACTGCCATTTTTAAAAATAACATCAAATATACAATTTCCATATGACCTAGCAATCCCACTCTTATTTATCCAGGTGAAAGGAAAACTTATGTTCACCCAAGAATCTGTATATAAATATTTGTAGCAGCTCTATTCATATGAGTCAAAAACTAGAAACCCAACTATCCTTCAAATGGGAAATGGATAAATTCACAAGCAACGGAATACTAACTACTCAGTACTAAGGAGAAATGAACTATTGGAATATGCAACTAACTTGGATTAATCTTTTTTTTTTTTTTTTTTTTTTAAGATTTTATTTATTTATTTGACAGACAGATTACAAGTAGGCAAGAGAGGCAGGCAGGGAGAGAGAGGAGGAAGCAGGCTCTCCACAGAGCAGAGAGCCCGATGTGAGGCTCGATCCCAGGACCCTGGGATCATGACCTGAGCCGAAGGCAGAGGCTTTAACCCACTGAGCCACCCAGGCGCCCCTAACTTGGATTAATCTTAAAGATACTCTGCTGAGTGAAGGTGGCAATCTAAAAAAGTTACATACTTAAGACAGAATTTCCGTAACATTCTCAGAAATAAAAACTAAAATGTTGAGAGAATTAATAGGTAGTTGGCAGGGGTTAGGAACAGATAAGGGTTAAGAGTCTTCAAGGGTGGTGGCAGCTGACTGTGGCAGAAGTTACATGAATCCATACTGATTAAGACTCATATAACTGTATACCAAAAAAGTTAATATTGATGTAGATTAACTAAAGAAACAAAACACTATCATCTTGATTCTATGTTACCATTCACAGTAACCACAATTTTCACACTAATTAAATATTTTCTCATTAGTGGACCTACCTTCTTCTCTACCTACCAAATCTGATTATTTAATTGAATGAAATCTAATCAAAACGGAATTACTTATCTAGTTATTTCAAAGGAGTATTTGTGGAAGCTGGTGCCACTTCCCTTTTTTTGCTAAGTCTAGTCTAGCTGTCATGTGAATTTAATGTTTATAAAACAGCTTACTGTAATGACATTAGTCATAACTACTGGATGGGAGTGCTGGACAAGTAAGCCACATCATTTTTGTAGTGCCAATACAGTGACCCATTTCAGATCCTAAAATACAAATTTTAAGTCTCTAGTGCAAAAAAAATTAAATAATGACACATTTAGTAACAACAGTATTGATATTTTGAAAGCATGTTTGCCAGTTATTTGGTTTCAAGAAGTTCCAAAGTCACCTACTAGTAAGCCAGTATGTTTTAGCAGTATAATTAAGTCATATGCAGATCCCCAGGAGCTTTAGTTTTAACGACCACCACCCAGGTATGACTGTAACCAGATGGTGTGACTCATTCCATATGTCCACCAGTATGCTGCTCTTAACTATGCCTCAAACAATCTTGCAAATAGCCATTTGTTCAACTCAAATAACAATGTATGCGATGTGAATAAGAAAGCTTGTTTAGTTTTATTCATCGCTTTTCTCCTGCTGGGAGAGAAGCTGGTTAAAATATTTTAATGACTGTGGAAATTTATGTGGTTGCTAATCCTGACATAAAGTAATAAAGTTAATTTGACATTTAGATCTATCCCAATCCTAGTTATTTAGCAAAAATATTACATATAAATCATTTTTAATTCAGAAAAATTATATACTTAAAGTCTACAACAGATGGACGATGCCTTTAACAGGACATCAAGATTTCACAAACTACTGATGCCAAGGCACTATATGTACTGGACGGTCCAAAATATTAGTCTATCCAGAACCCCATTTAAAATACTGAAAACACACACACAAAATGTAAACCACATTTGTTATTTTCGTTTTGTTTTGCTTTTTCCCTGAAAATCACAAAACTACACTGTAAAGTCCTTGTAACACTTAGGAGAGACATCTAAAAAATAATACTCAACAATTTAAACCTAATTAAGGTATCCCAGTTAAATGTGCCACCCCCCAAAAGAGGGGGCACCAACTCTTTGATTCTGGCCCTGAGGTTGTGAGACTGAGCCTGCCATCAAGCTCCAGGATCCGGGCTGGGTGGGAAGCTACTTAAGATTCTCTCCCTCTGCCCCTCTCTCTCCACCTACCCTGCTAATGCGCTCCTACGCAAGCATTCTCTCCTTCCCTCTCAAAAAAAAAAAAAAAAAAAAACGACAAAACCCAAGGTCTTCACAACCTCTCCAAACCTCACTGAAATGAAAGCAAAGGAATAAAAAGGCATTAACCCGCAGAGACAGAGGGGCAGAGAATAAGGGAGGAGGCCAAAAGCATACTATAGGTCTCCAGTAACAAGTTTTAGAAGATAAAAAATGAATATACCAACAATAACTGACTTTGCAGAGTAAAGAAAAGCAAAACAGAAGCTCCTTCAGAGAGAGGCCAACTAGAAGCTGATTCCCACTACAGAACCCCTGAAAGATTCACTAAAGGAATGAGAGGCAGGTCAGGGGGATTCACATAGGGTCAAAAATAAATTTCCAGTTCCCCTTCAGCCACAAGACTACCTCTACTAGGCCCTAGGCAGAAGTCTGAACGACAATTTAATCTGCAGAGATTATCCAAATAGACTCCGGACTCAGGCATAGCTAAGGACTGTTATTAGGCACCCTGTTAAAAATTAAAGAATTAACTGAGACTTTACCTACTGAATGATTGATTACGTGCCCCTCGTCTCCTCCCTCAACCTGGATCCTAGAAAAATGGCAGCCAGGCTCTTTTAGTCACCAACAAGAAAGAATATTGGAGAAAATATCTCTGAACTTAAAACAACAACAAAAAAACCCATGTCTTCCAAACCAATGAGTCCAAAAGAATGGCTACAATATTGAACAAAAGACCTAACCAAAATGTTTCCATGTACAGTTCAGAAAAGCAGGAATAAAAAAAGATCATATATAATCCCAAAGAGGGAGGGGGAAAATGGGGCACAAAGAATCAGTAATAAGAAGAGCATCAGGGGGTGCTGGGTGGCTCAGTCGGTTAACAGTCTGACTCTTAGTTTCAGCCTAGGTCATGATCCCAGGGTCCTGGGATGGAGCCCCAACTTGGGCTCTGCACTCTGCACTCAGCATGGGGTCCACTTGAGATTCTTTCCCTCTAATAAATAAATTCTTTAAAAAAAAAAAAATAGCATCAGACTTCCCAACATTGATACTGAGGATATGAAGATAATTAAACACTGCCTTAAAACCTCAAGGATAAAGTATTTCCACCTTATGAATAGGTACAGACTATCAATTTAAAAATGAAGTGGATGAGACATTTATAGCCATACACCTCTCAAAATAATCTCCCAGTGACCTTCAATCAGGAGGCCAAGGGAGATGTGGGGGTCCTGAAAACAGAGGGTCCAACACTGGTTAGGCATGAAAAGAATTTCCAGAATGAAGGCAGAAGAAAAGTCCCAGGATGATCACTGCATAGCAGGTCTAGAGAGCAGCATTTCCAGACTAGAAGATGACAAAAGTACCCAGAAAAGATTTATCAATTTAAAACAAACAGGTACCTGATGTTATGATGATACTGAAAGAAGTTTTACGCCTCAGCCAGAGACTTTTTAATGATTATTAATGATACATATAAGAAAAAGGAAATGATGAGAACTACACAAGTACAAACTTCCTGAGGGAAAAGGTTGTACAAGTAAGAAAATAATAGCAATATACTGTATGACTCAGCTGAGAACAATACGTATACTTGCAACAAGGCAAATACCAAATAAGTGATTTAGCCAACAACTGTGATAACATTATATGGAAGAGGTAGAGACAGTAGGTAGAAAAGAAAAAAGAAGTATGAAGAGGATCAAATCCTTATCTTCCTCCTCGTACAGCAGAAGTCAATATATAAAGCCAAACTGAAAAAAAATTTTAAACAGCTGTGTGTTAGCTAGAAATACTAAGGTAAACATAGAAGGAGGGCACAGACAAAAGTTGAGTCACTGTCTAGGGCAATCAGAAATGGAGGAAGGGAACAGGTAACTACTGTTGTTCATTGAAAGCCTTTGCCTTTTTAAATTATAGGCATGTGTTCTTCTGATAAAAATTAAAATTGAATTAAAAATTGAGCACAAACAAGAATGGAGATAAACAGTTCTTGCTCTTCAAAACCAAATTTAACTGACATACACTTACAGATTATTATCTTTGATGAAAAAGTTTGAGGAACTTTTAAAATTTCTGAAGTATCAAGTCTCTTTACTAAACACCAGAGATCTTTTTGTAGAGGTTACCTACTGAACACAATTGTTCCAAGTTAGAGCCACCAAGATTAACTGAGTAAGAGATAAAGCTCTGACGACAAAAGAGAAAGAGTCTTCACATATTCCCAAAGAGTTTTCACATGTTCCCATATTATTAGTTCCACTGATTTTAACTCTCCCCATCAAAGAGCTTGCACAGTCTAACAAAAAATGGGGGAAGAACAAGAATCTTTAGAATTTGACAACAACAAGAAAAATTCCTCTCTTCCTTTTGTAAACATGCAAGTTTCTCTGTAACTTCCATACACTTGTCTCCTATCTCCCCCTAGGGAATATATATCTATTACCTCTTTCACATATAGGCTTTAAAATTACCCAGATAGTGACCATATGTACAGCTCCCCACACCCACTAGTCTTTTCTTCTTTAAGCTAACATTTCTGGCTCCTGCAAATGTTCTTCTCATACATAGTTTTAAGTTTCCTTATCATCCTGATGAAATTCCTTAGAGCATGCTATAGTTAGTATATCTCTTAAAAGAAGCAACCAGAATAAAAGCAAGGTGTAATTATGAATCCCCCACTCTAAAACAGCATAGTACCGATCAAAAAGAGACCACGTCTTACTCAGGAGTCTTTGAAAGAAGTATGTTCTAACATAAAAAGAACAAAAAACAAACAAACAAAAAAAACCTATCATTCCTCATATTCTGAACAATTTAAACAAGTTTCCCATCCTTACTGTAATAGAAGTAAATGAATTTCATTCTTAACACACCCCTGATTGGGGTGTGTTAAGAGAGAGCTCTCACCTGTGGGCCTATAAAGGATGTCAGAAGGAATATGCTACTAATTAAAGTACTCAAAGTTATGAATGATTCCCCTTTTATATATATGGGTATTCCTAACCAGTTACCAATCTAACCATATGAAGCGGGAAATGCATTAATGAGTTGGGGGTAAATGCCAAGGGTAACAGCTCCAGTCCTGAATATCTCCGCAGAAGTTTCTCAAGAATATGAACATTATGCATGTTGTATAGAAAAGAGTGAAAATGTGATGTCACCATACCACATATGCTTAAGAGTTTTGCCAGGACAAGAAGATGTTCACAGTACGATAGAAGAGTCCCTCTTAATCAATTTGCGAGGTGAATCCATGTTTCTCCTCCCTGCTGAAAAACCTACAGCAAAGGCCTACTGCACAACAAACATTCATAGCTAGGAGGGCATGCTGTCCTGCTCCTTCCAACTGAGTTTTATGTTTATCAAGAGTTGTTTAATATAATAACTTGGTAATACAGTTGGCACAGAATTTGGTAAATATATAGTTGAAGTGAGTGTTTTGTGAAATACTGACACAAGTGAGAACTGTTTCCATAAAAACGAAGTATTTTAGAGACAACTAAATTCAATTACCATGAAAAGCTGTTACTTAACTGTAAACAAGAACTGGAAAAAGACTGAAAAAAAGATCTAGAACAATCCAGCACTCAACTTACTTTAAAAAGTAACTTAGGGGTGCCTGGGTGGCTCAGTGGGGTAAGCCTCTGCCTTCAGCTCAGGTCATGATCTCAGGGTACTGGGATGGAGCCCCACATCAGGCTCTCTGCTCAACAGGGAGCCTGCTTCCATCTCTCTCTCTGCCTGCCTCTCTGCCTGCTTGCGATCTCTCTCTCTGTCAAATAAATAAATAAAATCTTTAAAAAAAAGGTAACTTAAAATTCTGAACACTGTAAACACGATGTGAGTCTGGGTTATATCAATGGGACAATGAATCTAATCAGTGGAACCACATTCAAAGAGAAGTACTAGGTGTTACGTTAAAAGACTGGCAAATTAACAATTATGTTAAAATTTTAAAAACCTAAGTATATAAAAACATACATATATATGCATACATACATTATTTACTTGCAAATAAATCTAATCACTATCTATCCTACATGCACAGGGTGAGAGGTTTTAATTACAATTCAGATAAAGAAAACAGCAAGAGAACTCATTCATGGCAAGATAGCTGGGCCAAATTCAAAACAGGTACCACCGAATTCCCATTATACTCACAATATACAACAGCAGTTTCTGAATAAAACTCGAAGAAAACACAAAGTTAAGAAAAGCTAACTTCCTTTAAATTTTTTTTGAAAAAGCACAGCTATAAAGCAAAATGCACATACATCCATAAATTATGTTTTGCTTTTAAAATAAACATGAAGTTAAAATCTACTATTTAAATCCCCCAACTACAGAATTCACAAATAACTTACAATAATTCATGGGAAACATATCTACCTTTGTTAGTGGTGGATCATCATTAGTTCTGGCTGCCTAGTTCAGGGTATCACAACAAAGCTTTAAGAATGTAAGCAAATTTTACAATTTGAAGTTGGGGGAGGAATCTTCATAAGATTTTTATTAGAATCACACCTGACACACAGCTAGCACTCAATAAATGTGACTAATAGTTATCATTATTATTATTATATTTCCCATTTCAACAAATACTGTGTTATATCCCCTACATACGTACTAGTGCCAATCTGCTTAAAAATGATCTTTCATAATGGGATCAAATAATTTTCCCACTTACACTAAATTGAAATTGTACTATATTTTCAAAATACCTCATCAAATAGAAAGAAAAAGGAATTAAAGATATAAATCACTGCCCACTGTAACCTCACAAGGTCTTGAATATTATAAACAGAGCTCCAAAAAGTATTTGATTTCAATCCACTCTAATGTTAATAAACGTATTAAAACAAATTAAATGCCTTTTCATCTAACTTTAAAAATTCTTGCAATATTCACCATTAAAGTCAAAATGCACACAAAATTAACAACATGTAAGTTAATATCAAGCTCTATCTATACACCTATGAAATCCCCACTTTAAATACTCTGTCCACATAAAATAGCTGGAACTGAGACAAAGTGTTTCTTAAATTTATTTTTTACTTTACCTAAACCCTCTCTGAAAAACTTGTGAATCACCTTTTAAAGATGAACAATTCTTATTTACTGATTAAACTAATGTTAAATAATTTGGTCTAAACCTCATCTTTAAATCAACTAAAGCTCTTCGGCATGAAGGCCAATGTTTTGTTGTAGGCTATCCATTCATTATTTGAAGTATTTTGGTAGCTAGAACATGAAAGAAAGTGACAAATCTATCTGTTACAATACCCCCATTCTACCTCAGTAATAAATAGTAAAACTGCCTCTAAATTTAAAGTTCCGCAAACTGAATTCAGTTATATACTCTGAATGAGCACCAAACAAGTATACGACAGTCACCCAGAAGATTCTGAGTCTAGTAAAATAAACAGTAAGATGCTTGTTCAATTTGTTTAAGCAAAGACACTGTTAAATTAATGATAAAAGGTACATGACTAACCTCTAAAATTTAGAATTCATGACAGCAGATACTCTTTATTGTACATAAGCATTTTCTAGGCAATCAGGTTTTCCCAATGGTAGCTAGAAGCTTTATACTTTGTAAATCCACTGCTTAGTCTCATCCTCTCATATAGTATATGTTCAATAACTACTCAAATTGTACAATCTAATCCTTATACCAACCTTAAGCTATGCATTATCTTCTTAATACAAAAGAAACTAAGGCTGAAGAGATGGATCCAGGTTAACTGACACATGGTGGCCGGGCTTAATACCTTGCCCTAAGTCTCAATGCTAGTGGCAGTGTCAGAATCTGATTTCAAAATTATTGTCTTCCAAGTATCCATATCATCAAAATAGCAAACATATAATTACTCAACTCAATAGTTACTCAATTCTTCTCAAATTATTTTCCTTTATTACTGCTTTTCAAGAACAGAAATCCTTAGGAGCTTCAATAGATCCCTTCAATATTTCTACAGTAGACATCTGATCCAGCATCTATCCCTTCCTTCCCAAGAATCCCAGATTTCTAACTTGAGATTTCTCTTTGGAGATCTTTGTTGTTCCAATGAAGTCACTGTAGAATATGAGTCCAATCAGGGCACTGGTTTAAGGTAGCTATATGACCTGAGTAAAGTGCAGAACTTCTGGAAAAGTTGGGACACCAATATAAGATAAGGCAATATGCAGCCCTAGGAGCTGGAAGCAGCCATCTATGGATGAGAGAAATCTAGGCAACATCATTAAGCCACTGGAAAAAGTCTTACTTAAAACAAAGAAAAATCCAAACTCACAGATTTTTACAGGGGTTACATCTTGTTTCAATGTCTTTCCAATACTGTTCCCTACTCATGGAATACCCTTTCCCCCCTTGTTAATACCTCCCATTTACTGGGCAGCTATCACATACCAGGCATAAAATGTGATGTTAAACACATGTTATCTCTAATACTGAAAACTAATCTACATCCAAAATTTACAAGGTAAACTTCTCAATATTCATGGATGAGAAAATTCAAACTCAAGGAGACTGAGTGACACTGCCAATGCCATACAGCTAATACGCAAAGCCAGGATTTAAGACCAGGTTTATCCAACTCACGAGTACTTATTCGTTCAACAACATGAAGCAGTCAGCCACATGGATCTTGTCTTTAAAGGTCTTTGCTCAGGCATCACATCTTTTGTGAAGCTTCTATCCATTTACATATTTCAGGGATAGCTCATTTAGAGAAAGGAAATATTACAACGTATCATCACTGTTTATTTAAAATGCAGGCTCCTTAAATCTAAGAGGATCCAAGGAACACCAGTGCCTCCCACAATGTATGACATAGGCCAGTCAAGCAATAAACATTTGTAAAATTATCCCTGAATGGAGATAGAAGTCCTATCTCTCACAGATTAAATTCTTTAAAATAAACAACTGTCATTACACTGAGATATTCTCTTATATAGAATGCTTGAGAAATTTGGGTTTTAGTTAATGTGTAAATATTTCTTAATCTCATACTTTTGCTGCAGAAAATGTTGCCTGCTAGACTTATGAAGAACCACAGAGAAATGCCAGAAATTCAAAACAGTAACTACACACATTTTTTTCAAACCAAGTATTCCATATGTACCAAAGGATCTTGTGTCTAGTAAACAGAGGACATACTTACTATGCAAATAAAAATCAAATACACTTAAAACACTGGACTGTTAGCTTCATTCTAGAACCAGTTGCCTAACCCATGTCAGTTTATCTGTAAATGAAAACTATGAATCAGACTATCTCCTAGATTCCACCCAGCTCTACGATTCTGTTGTAATTCAGTAATATCACTGTCAACTTCTCAGAGTGCTTCCCTAACTATAATTTAAAAGTAACCTCTCAAACAAGGGCTCTGCTATCATACTATTTTAATACATACTTATCCCAGACATTTTTCTCATTTAATGACTTACATATTAACATCTCCCCTAGCAGAATGTAGCTCCAAAAGAACAGGGATTTTACTGTATTCATCAGCACTTCTCAAGGCTTCACACAGAACACAGTAGACACCAGGTACATGTTTGTTGAAGAAAAAACATTCATGGAAGAATAATAATGCTTTATTGCCCAACATGAAGGGAAAAAACCAAATGGAGCACTGCCGGGCATGTCCTGCATTTTCCAAATAACAAATTTTCTAATATATTATGTACTCCATCTCAGTATTAATCTTACAAAGGTTTTTTCGGGGGGGGAGGGCGCAAATTAATTTCTATGAAGAAATGCTACAAATGAAAGAACCCAAGTAGATATTTTGTTGTAATAAAGATTTTAAGACTATTTAGTGACTACTTTAAATACAAGGTCACTACTACATAAAAGCAACTTACCAGTTCCAAAAATCATCCACAAACTTTCCAACGAAAATTTCACAGTAACAAAGTAACAAAAATATTATCAAAATAAAGCTTACTAAATTAATAAAGCAAAGAACACAAACCATCCCAATAATTCAAGACAGTAGTCTCCATTTTTCTGAAGCAATGATGTCTTCCCATCTCTCCCAATTTCTGTATACAGCCTTGTATCGGTACCGATAAAAGTCTTACAGACACTACCACATGTACAATGACACAGCTTCTAGTCAATATCTTATTTCCATTAAAACTCTCCCCAAACTCAAGACTCTCTTTGGACCATAAAGCTAAAACCCCACAATCTCACATCTGCTTCTCTGCCTCCCTCTCTCGCAATTAAGCCTCTCGAACTTTTCCCTTGGGATTCAAATCTCTGCCATCAAGACATTTTAATCCCGCTACTACTCCTAAGTGCCTGCTTTCTCCCAGTGACCTAGGTGCTTTCGACCCGAGTAAAAAAAAAAAACAAAAAACAAAAAACAAAAAACAAAAACCAGGTTACCCATCCTTGCCCTTTCCCAACCTAGCTTCTCCCCCACCCTCTCTACGGGTGCCTTGCAGGTGCCTCACTGGGAACCTCAGCGCCACCCGGGGCCGCCCAGAGGAGGGGCACACAAAAGACCCGCACGGCCCTCCCAGCCTACTCCTGTGTCTCCCCTACAGTCCCATCGGGTCAGTGCCCTGGAGAAGAAGCGGAGGCCAGAGGGAGACGGCGCCGGCTCCGCCGAGAACAGCGATGCTTGCCCCGGGGGCCCCTTACAGACCCCACCTTCGCCCACGCCCCACCCACGAAGACTGCCCTGGGCCGGGACCCTCGCCCAGAGAAACCGAAAGCGCATCCCCAGCCCGGGAGCAAGGGCAGAGCGCATCCCACCCGCCGCCCTCCGCCGCCCCTCCCCGCGAGCCCGCGCCCCAACCGCCGCGCCGGCCCGAGCGGGCGCCCCCGCTGGCCTCCCGCGCCGCCTGCACCCCCCCGCCGGCCCAGCTGCCCGCTTCCCCGCCCCCCAACACGGGGGAAGGGCCCACGCCCGCCCAGCCACCCGGCACTCACAGGCTGCCGGAGCAGGAGGTACAGACGAAGGAGCCGACCGTCATGTTCACGTAGGTGGGGCCGCGCTGGTCGCAGTCGAAGCACTTTCGGTTGTGCGGGAGACCGGTCATGTCCCGCAGCATCTTCAGGTGCTTCTCCTCCTGCTTCCGCTTCGCGCTGGCCGCCATGGCCGCGGCGCCGAGGGAAGAGGCCGGCAGGGCCAGGAGCGGGAGCCGGGCGGCGCTGCGCCGGGGGCCCGCGGTCCCACGGGCCGCCCTGGCCGCGGCCGCCGCCCTCCGTCAGCGCGCGCCGCCCGCGCTGGACCTGGCCGCCTCGGCTCGACTCGACTTCGCTGGGCGCGGCGCGGACGCTGTGGAGCGCGGGCTGACGGGCCACACCAACCTGCCGGGCCGGGACAACCGCCGCCGCGACCGCCTCCGCCTCCACCGCCGCCACCACCACCGCCACCTTCCCGACTTCTCCAGAGGGGAAAAGAGGAGGAAGGGGGACGGCAAGAGGAGGCCCGCCCTGGGCGGCCGGAAGCCAAGTGTCGGCCGGCGCCCTCTGCTGGCCAGGAGGAGTTAGTTACTGCGGCCGCGCTGAGGCCCGGATTTGGGCGGGGGCAAAGCAGCAAAGATACAAAGGTGGTGGTGACGATAGAAAGTATTTATTAGAAAGCTTATATGTGCTAAGCGCATTACCGAACTTAACTTCGTTCCCTGCTCAAAACTCTCCAAGGGCTGCCCACTTCTTTGGAGATAATTCCAGGGTTCCACACTGTACTCTAAAAGGTGCTCCCTCATCTAACCCAACCTACCTCTGTCCCCATCCGGGTTTCTCACCACACTGGCTTTCCGTTTGTCCCCCACACATGATAAGCTCCCTTCTGACCCAGGACCCTTGCCATGCTGTTCTCTCTCTGTTAAGGTTTCTCAACCCTGACACTATTCACATTTTGGACTTGATAATTGTTTGGTGTGGGGGATATTGCGTTGAGAGGTATTTCATGGCATCCCTAGGCTTTATCCACTAGATGCCAGAATGACCCCTCCCCACACCCTACATGTGGCAACCAAAAATCCCCACACATTGCCAAGGGTAGACTGAGACGTAGTCAATTCATTTATGCACATCTGGCGGGCAACCTTCCTTAACCCAATCAACCTATTTAAAGTTGCGACCCCTCTTCCTGAAAGTAGCCCTCCCTGAAATAGCTGTGTTGGATTTCCTTCCTAGTGCTAGCTATTTGAAATCCTTCTTATTTAGTGTTTACTTAGTGTTGTTTGGGATCCCCCGTTAGGCTCCAGATTTTCCTCACTACTCCTCCACCCTCTGCCCCTCCCAGAGCTGGAAGCTAGTGTTCAGTGTTCACGGAATGAATGCATTCAGTATCTCATTTAATCTTCACAAGATCCCTTTGGGGTAGGCATTACTGTTCTTTCCATCTCACAAATCTGGAAGCTAAAGCTCTGGGGGATTAAGTAAATTTACTGGAGGATACATATGGGAAAACTGGGATTCCAACCCAGACAGTCAGACTGTAAGACCCAAATCTCTTCATCACTCTAAGCAAACACAGCCAGCCGGATGTTAGAAATCATCCCTGCCCCTCCTTCCCCAGAGGAGTGCAGGGAGACCCAGAGAGCTGAAGTTCTGAAATCACCCAGCTGGTGAATGGGAAAGTAAGATTAGAACGCACATTTCCTAATTGCCAAAGCTAGCCCTCAGACATCCCTTGAAAGTAACTGGACGAAACGCCCAAGTGAGACTTCATGTTAATAGAATAATAATAATAATAAAATAAATAATAATAAAATAAATAAATAATAATAAAATAAAATAATAATAATAAAATGCTATTAGTAATATCTAAATATTACAAGAAAGTGATCAACAGATTTTGGATTGGTCAATGGATTTTTAACTTTCTATTAGGGAAAATATCAAACTCCCATGAGACTGTGTCCCATCGTCAATAATTATCAGCTCATGGCTAATGTGCTTTCTACCCACCACAAACTCCCATCACCCCTCCTATTATTTTGAAGCAAATTGCAGATAGCGTACCATTCATCCGCACATACATTAGTTTGCATTGCTAAAATACATACATTCATAAATAAATAAATAAATACTTTTTAAAACTGAAACAGGGTACTGTTAGCACACCTAAAAAACTAACAATAATTCCATAAGAATCATGAAATATCTCAGCAAGAAATGAAGTTTCCCATTGATGTTTAAAAAAGATGCTTATAGTTTATTCTAATCCATACATGTAGTTGGGTAATATATGGGTACTAAAGTCTTTGTGTTTCCACTCTATCTCTTTTTCCCTTGTAATTTCTTTTTTTTTTTTTTTTTTTTAAGGAACTGGCCATTTGCCCTGTTGTTTACCACAGCCTATGTTATTTAACACCCCTACCTTTCCTAAAAATTTGTGGGTGGGTCCAGTTCCCTTGTTTCCAGTTCAGTACTTTTGTATTCTTGGCAAAATTTGATTTCTTTGTCCCCTTCCATCAGCCAGCACATAATGGGGGGAGGGGAGGGTCCTTTCTGTCTTTTTATATTAGCAGCCATTGATGATTAATATCTAGATCGCTTAATTTATGAAGGGTCACAGAGTGGTGATACTCTAACTCTGTCATTCCTTCTCTCTTTGTCAGCTGAAATATTCCCCCTTGGCTACTCTCTGGCACAGCTTTTGTCAGAAAAACAGGATAAATGTTTGATTCCTTTATTCACAAATTTTCAAAATAATATATTGGTTTCCTGTCACCTTGCAATGGTGATCAACATGTTTGTCAATGTCATGACTAACTCAAGAAATTAAACCTAGTTGATATGTTTCATATCACCTTGCAATGGTGATCAACATGTTTGTCAATGTCATGACTAACTCAAGAAATTAAACCTAGTTGATATGTTTCATATCCTTGGTGCTTACACTGTCTCATCACTGGCTGGTGGGAGGCTCTTAAAGCTGGCTCTTGAGCCTTTTTGACCTTGACTTAAGGTCATCTGGAGCGCCCTTATGGCAGGGCTCTGGGCTGCTTAGAAGACGACAGCACTGGAATATCCAAACCTGGCCTGATCAAAACAGAGGCTCACTTACCAGTCCCACTCTGGCTAAATATAATACACTCAGCAGACTTATTCATCACCAACAAATGCATTTAACCCACAGCCAATGCCTTGCTTCTCTGTTTGTGATGATCCTTTGGCATTTGTATGTTTTCTGGTTGTTCATCATTCCATGGTTTGTCATCTGATAAATGCCAAAATCAGAAGGCGTGGCTGCAGCACCTTGTACAAACAGTTTACTATGGGGTTGTTTTATTATCGTGTTGTTTAATGAAGCCGCAGACAGTATTTCCAGACTACCCATCTGGATAGCTGAAGTTCAGGTGAAGTCCAAAATATTTTCTACACTTAAAGCTGAAAGTCCATATGACGGGCTGAATTTTGGCTTTTTTGTATTCTGTATAATATCAAAGCGGGTTGCTACTTTTAAAAATCCCAAGGGAAGTTCACAGTGTGTCAGGCCAGACTATTTATTTATTTATTTACTGAAATTTGCTTATCCTTCACACCAACGCGCGAGGAGGTATTATTATCCCCACTTTATATAGGAGGAAATTGAGAGTCTGAAATGCTGGCTTGCCCAAGGCCACGCTGGAAAGGAAGCAAGAAGCTGGGATTCAAACCCACATTAGGCTAGGCCGCCCCAGCTTCTGCTTCCAGTAACTGAATCTTGGCCCTGCTTATGAAACACAAATCACCTTCAGAGATGTTAGCACTGCAGCAAGACTGATCTTTCAAAATGTTAATGTGATTCAGGCATCCCTAGTCTCCTCCCCCTGCTTAAAGCCTTTCAGTGACTTCTCATTGCTCTGAGGCTGAAAGAAAATCTGGGAGGCCCAGAAACCCTTTGAAAGTGGCCTCCTTCCTGCAGACCATGCTGGACCTCCCCACCCTGCCCCAGCTCCCATCTCTACCACCCTGCTCCAGCCCTACTTCCTTCTTTCGTTTTTATATTCTCTTTTGCCCCACCTCAGGGCCTTTGCACATGAATTGCTGGTTCCAAAAAGAGACTTCCCTCTCTGTCCCTTCTCATCCCTTAAATCCAGCTCAGTATCTGGTTTCAGAGATCTTTCTCTGTCCCTCCTAATTAAGCCGGACCCCATAACAGGTGCTCATAGTGGCATGTACCTCTCGTTTAGAGCACTTGCAGCTGTGGCAATTTACAGTGCTTTGTGATTTTTCATTTGGGGTCCCTAATCCTCCCCCCCACACACACACTATACAGTGGACTTGACTCAGGAGGGGCCTCAGTCTACATTTCCTCACCATTACTCCTCCAGCACTTAGCATGGAGCCTGGCTCTTAGAAGGGACTTAGTAAATATTGGTTGAATGAATAAATGAACACAGCAGTGAGAATAAAGCTTCCTTCGATCGTATGCAGTGGGTTCTGGGTTCTGTTTATTGTTGTTCTGCTCTTTTGGCTCCTGGGATAACTACAGCTCTGTCCAAGCTACTAGAGTTTTGTTAAAGAACTTGTAAATTCTGAAATCAAACCTCTGTTGGTAGGAATCTAAAACCTGACTTGCTTAGAGGCTCCTGCCTGTCTTATCACCAAGAGTGACTCAGAGAAAATGTCCTGAACAAACCCTGGTGTTTGGAGAGGCCCCAAGGAGTCAGCGATGGAGCTGCCAACTCATCCTAGGCTACCCCACCCTCTGCGCCTGGAGGCCAGGCCCAGAAAGGAGGGCCCTCTGCTCAGACAGCAGAGCTGAACAAGCGTTCACAAGAATCAGAGGATAGTTAGAAGTGACTTTGTTACCCAGAGCATTGGAGTGAGGAGGGAAGGGCTCCCCATTCAAGCAGGACTCAAATTTAGACTTAACAATAATCTCTAACTGAGTTACCCACACGGTCAAGAAGATCCACCAACAGAACAGAAAGAAGATATTTCCAGACACACACACACATGTCCATCCTTGCCACCTGCCACACACCCTGAATTCATACTTCTAATAAGTCCTAGATTTACTTTGTGAATGGTACCATTGTCTTGTTTTCTTAGTTTGCTTAGATATTAAAATGTCTCATTTGTTAAGCATAATTATTTTTAAATATGCCACAATTTTTGTGGTTCTATATTGACATCTTTTCATGTTTTCATAAACTGGAAGCCTTGAAAATTTTGAAGGGGCATAAACATTCTCTGAGGTCAGTGCCAAGTTCCCTCTTCCTCCCCTCTCTGCCCAGCTCCAGCTTGGAGCGCTAAACTTTCAGAAGTTCCGGGTCCTCCCTCAGACACCCAGTTTCCGACTGGTGAGCCTGGGCTGTTGGGGAGGCTCAATTCTACCTTCTTAGGGTCTTCATATCTTCTTTTCCTTCAGGACCCCCTGATGCCCCAAGCTGATTTTGATTAGGAGAGGCATTACCATGGGGCACCTGGGTGGCTCAGTGGGTTAAAGCCTCTGCCTTCAGCTCAGGTCATGATCCCAGGGTCCTGGGATCGAGCCCCACATCGGGCTTTCTGCTCAGCAGGGAGCCTGCTTCCTCCTCTCTCTCTCTCTCTCTCTCTGCCTGCCTCACTGCCTACTTGTGATCTCTGTCTGTCAAATAAATAATAAAAAATAAAATCTTTAAAAAAAAAAAAAAAAGGAGAGGCATTACCAGACAAGAATGAGAATTTACAACCTAGGAAAACTGAACTGCGGGTTTTCCCTCTTTCTTGACAACTCTACTCCCCATAGTGTGACTTTTTCCAACTTGTGGCCCTGAAACCAATGCTCATTTTTGTAGCTCATTTATGCACAAGGCAAGTAATGGTGGCCCCATTAGTTCCCCCAGGCCTCCAGGGTTTCACAGAATGAATAATCACAGGGTCTGTGTATAAAGCACCACGGAATAATATTCAACTCAATTTTTCCTCCTTTCTTCTGTTGATAGCGCCTTCCTTTAGCTGTGGTTTGATTATTTTTAACATTGCTTTCTGAGTCGCTTTTTAATTTGCAAGAAGCAGTGAGATAGAAAAGGAAGAGGGGAAAAAACCTACAGAAGATATGCAGTTAGTTCACACTTCCTGGAAACATCGGTGTGGTTTCTGGGTAGTCTCTGCCGAGAGCACCAAGAAACTAGACACCTGAACAACCTGAGACCCTCAGCGCCAGGCTGTCACCTGTCTTCCTTCTCTATAAAGACACCAGGATAAGCAGAGAGGCGGCAGACCTGTTCCCCCCCACCCACACACACAGCTGTCCAAGCTGTTGAAGACCTTCTTGTCTGCTGGTGTTCATTGTACCCTGTCTTTTGTGAGCTTTGTCGTATTAGCCAAAAATCTGTCTGCTCAGAGAGCAGGGATCATCAGGTCATAACCTGTGTCTCTAGTTTGTTAGGCCCTAGAAGGGTCATGCCTATTGGTTGACGGATCCACCCCCAAAACATTCTGGAAGAACAACTGCAACTAGACTTCAGTTATCCATGTATCAGAAAGGCATTTTCCAGGGTGCCTGGGTGGCTCAGGGGGTTAAAGCCTCTGCCTTCAGCTCAGGTCATGATCCCAGGGTCCTGGGATTGAGCCCCGCATCGGGCTCTCTGCTCCGCGGAGAGCCTGCTTCCTCCTCTCTCTCTCTGCCTGCCTCTCTGCCTACTTGTTATCTCTGTCTGACAAATAAATAAATAAAATGTTTAAAAAAAAAAAGGCATTTTCCAGATTTTAGAGAAAAACCAGAAATACCTTTCATCCATCATTCATTCATTCATTCATTCATTCACAAAACCTCTACTGGCTGCCAGGCTCTGGGCCAGACACTAGGGACTGGGCAACGAACAAGGCAGAGTCCCTACTTTCCTGGAGCTCATGCTCCCACAAGAGTGAGAACAAGCAATGAACATGCTAATATAAATGGACGAGGTGGGGCTAAGCGCTCTAACGGAAAATGAAGCAGAGTAAGGGAAGGTAGTATGAAAGGAGGGGATGTTCCTGGGTGGTCAGGGCAGGCCCAGAGGTGGGTGACACAGGGAAAATTCTGGCACTTGCACATGTCCGAAATCTTAGGGAAAATGGCCTGTTATAGAGACCCTGCAGCTGAGCAGCTTCCGTTCCTCAGATCGTGCTGGAAGCAGAAATCCTGAACTGCCCTGTCCTAGCCGCCTCTGGAGTCATCATCTTTGGGAGCCAAGGGAGAGAGAAAAGGAAGAGTCTCAGGGTAAGAAACGCTCCATTCACGTTGTCAATGGAACGTTGTTCTTGCCCATTACTGAAAAGAGAAAGGGGACCTTCCCTTCTGGTTCAGGGGAAAGAAAGGGGCCCCTGTGGGAAGAGAAACCTGCTCTAGTTATCAGAAAAGAAACACCAGCCGGGCCTATGAGACTTACAGAAAGGGAAAATGGACCCTCCCCATCAGCCCTCCATTTGGAAGGGGTCAGATGAAGACGTTTTAAAAATGAATCTCTGAAAAGATTCCTCTTCCTTGTCTAGTTCTCACCTAATGCTGGCAGACGGGTAATGGCTCCTTATACAACAGGGGGTGAACTGAGCACAAAGTAACTCTCTTGAGCCCGACTGGATGATGTTGCCATCACACCTCACCTCCGAAAGGGAAGAAATTGCACGGAATTGCACTGTTACTATGCCAATAATGGTGACTAGCGTTTCCTGGCCCGAAGCATTAAGCCCTACACAGAGCATATGTAGCAGAGTAACCCCATTAATCCTCACACCAGCCTTGCGTGGTACCTTTTATTGTTATGCCCATTCTACAGATGAAGAAACTAAGACTCCCGAGTTAAGGACCTTGCCAACATCATACAGCTAGGGAGTGATGGAGCTGGGATCTGCAAGCTGGCCCTTTGACTCCGGAGCCCAGGCCTCAGCCTCCATGGTCAGCACTGCAGTCAGTCCCTGCCGGATGCTCTTGTCAATCAAGCCCGATCCGACAGGAGAGCGGGAGAAATCAGGAGGTATGTGTGCTTTCCTGCTCTCCATCTGGCTGCTGAGGGTCTGAACAGCCCAGGCTGCGTTAGCGCAAGGTTTCTGCTGATGAGGACGCAGCCTTCCCCCCAGAGCTTTAGGTTGTGCACTTGAAGGACCTGTCTTCTCTCAAGAAGCTATTTAGTTGAGCAAAATTACCTGAAAAGCCACATACACCAAGTTCCCATGGGGAAAACATCCCGAATGTTCATTTAGGTAATTGTTGCCATACAGATCTGGTCCTCCCTGGATGCGTGTGGGGCTCTGGAGAGCCAAGTGTGCTCTGGAGGTTGGGGAGCCCCTGAAGCAAGTTAGAGGAACAAGCCCACAGTCAATGTTATGATAAGGATAATGTACCACTATTTTACTTTGTTTATTTATGGTGACATCCCAGCCCTGGGGCTACTGATGGTTCAGAAAGTTGCAGTAAGGACTGAATGAGGTGATGTACCCAGCACAGTGCCCGCCATTTATGTCAGCCCTAATCATTCTTATTTCAAATATGCCTATGTATTCCCTTTCCTTCCCTCTGTGTGTGTTGCTTGTAAGGCACCAAGTCAACCACAATTGCTGCTGAGCACCAATTTACTAGAAGCTGCTCTAAGTGAACACCCCCCCACCCCCACCATCAGTGGCTGCTCTTTGACCAGGGCGACGTCCCACTCTGATTGGTGGAAATCACGTGTGGTCTGAAGAATCTGCAAGGCAGGAGGTGCTATGCACGAACTCAGCCCATACTGGCTTTTATTGCTCGGAGTAAATGTCTGACTTTATCTTGTTCGATAGATTCTGCATATGAAATGCTCCAAACACGTCTAACCATAGAAGCCACCGCTCATTGATGATTGCTGTATTTGGAGAGGAGGGAGAGCATGTGGCTCTGTGTGTGTTTAGGAAGTGGTGAGAAGTTTCTTGAAACAGATCTACATCTCCTACATGGGCCTTGCACAGGACAGGAGGGCAGCTATGAGCACAGGTTCTGGGTCAGACTGTCTGCACACCAATCCTGGATTTCCCCTGGGAGCTTGAGCAAGTAACTTCACTTGTCTGTGCCTCGGTTTTCTCGCCTGTAAAATGGGAACAATACTAACACCTGCTTTATAAGATTGCTATGAGGATTAAGTGATTTAATAGGTAAAAGCAAGCACTTAAAACAGTGTCTGACAGGTAGAAAGCACCCTACAGTGTTAGGGGTTTCTAGTATATCCCCTTCCCTTCCCCTTGTCTGCCTCACCCTCAACTCAGCCAACATAAACAAGCAAATATATGTGTGTGTGTGTGTGTGTGTGTGTGTGTGGTGTACACATGTGCTAGCTTCCTAGAACACTCTTTTCTGTGATCATTTCATTTGTTTTTTTTTTTAATATCCTAAGTACTATAGGAATACAATCTCATTAAAAAAAAACAAAAAACAAAACTTCAAACAATGCTGGTGTGTGGTGAATTACGCCAATCCTCCATTCACCTGGACCCTCAGGAGGTTATCTTATTCAGAAATGGGGTCTAGGGGCACCTGAGTGGCTCAGTGGGTTAAAGTCTCTGCCCTCGGCTCGGGTCATGATCTCACGGTCCTGGGATCGAGCCCCACATCGGGCTCTCTGCTCTGCGGGGAGCCCGCTTCCCCCTCTCTCTCTCTGCTTGCCTCTCTGCCTACTTATGATCTCTGTCAAATACATAAATAAAATCTTAAAAAAAAAAAAAGAAAAAAAGAAAGAAATGGTGTCTAAAGGGATGCCTGGGTGGCTCAGTCGGTTAACTGTCTGCCTTCGGCTTAGGTCATGATCCCAGCGTCCTGGGATGGAGGCCCTCATCAGGCTCTTTGCTGAGCAGGGAATCTGCTTCTCCCTTTGCCTGCTGCTCCCCCTGCCTGTGCTCGCTCGCGCTCTCTCTCTCTCTCTCTCTGACAAGTAAATAAATAAATAAATAAATAAAACTTTTATTAAAAAAAAAAGAAATAGGGCCTATGAAGATGTAATTAGGGATCTCAAGATGAAATTAGCCTGATTTAGAGTGGGCCCTAAATCCAATGACTGGTGCCCTTAGAAGATGAGAGGAGGGGTGCCTGGGTGGCTCAGGCAGTTGAGCCTCTGACTCTGGATTTCAGCTCAGGTCATGATCTCAAGGTCATGAGATTGAGCCCCGAGTTGGGCCCCACACTCAGCATGGAGTCCCCTCCTGTCTCTCTCCCTCTGTCTGCCCCTCCCCCTGCTCACTCATACTCTCTCTCTAATATGAATAAATAAGTCTTAAAGAAAAAGAAGAAGAGGAAGAAAAGAGGACACACACAGAGGCACAGGGAAAGAGACTCTATGACAATGGAGGCAGAGACTGGGGTGATGCTGTCATGATCTGAGCCACACCTGGGACCACCAAGAAGTGGGAGATGCAAGGATGGATTCTTCCCTGGAGCCTTTTCGAGGAACATGGCCCTGCTGACACCTTGATTTTGAGCTCCTGGCCTCCAGAACTCTGAGAGAATAAAATTCCAGCTGTTTTCAGCCACCTAGTTTGTGAAACTAGCAGCCCTAACATTGAATACAAGTCAGTAAAACCCGTTTCCTCCAGACCACACCACAGCCAGGATGAGGTCAGCCGCTGCCACGGCCTTGTCTGGGAAACTTTACGGACCATATCCTGTCTCCTGTGGACATTGCCTCTGATTCACAAACTTAAAAGATAAGGGAATCCTCTAGAACAATGTCTCCTCCTTTCATAACTTATGGGCTTTTAGGGTAATTTTAACGTTACTTCCTCTTTCTCCTACAGGTTACATTTTCGGTCCCCTTTAGTCATTTTCTACAAAGTTGATTAATATAGGTCCTTTAATATCAAGATGGGTCCACTCTCTGTAAGAAATGGAAGTTGCTCTTTGAAGAGAGCTTGGTCCCATCTTGCAGCTGTGAGCAGGAGACACAGTGACCCTTACAGGACAAGGGATCTCTACATGCAACATTTCAAATTAAATGAGCGTTAGAAATCACTTCTGCCTTTGACCCTTAATGGTGTGGGGGTTACAGCTCTTTTTGAGAATCCGATAAAAGATGCCAACTCCTCATCCCTGAACTATGCACCGAACATCTAAGATATCATTTGAGTTCTGTCCTTGTGTAGAGGTTAAACTTCCCCTCATTTTACAGATGAGGAACATCAGCCTCTGGAATATAAAGCAAGAAAGACCTCAAAGGGATCTGTGACAGACTCAGGAAAAGAGCCCAGGTTCTCCACGACCCCCTGCCCCCATCAGGGGGCTCTTTCCGTACCTCAGTCTGATGACCCCGGTTTGCCAGCAGAGGCGACAAAGAGGGGGAAGCGGGTGCCAAGGGAAGGGAAGCCCCAGACTAAAGGAGCCAATGGTTAGAGCGAGGAGAGAGTCCAAGGGCTGTGTCTTCGACAGTGGTGGTGGCCAGGACACCACAGTGGGTTCCGAGGACCTGGCTCTCTTCCACTCTCCACCGAGGCCGAGACAAAAGAGAACTTTACATTAAAGCAACAAAGCCTCGGATAATGCAAGGAGAACTTATTTTAAGTAACAATCTTTGCATTTCTGAAAGAAGTTTATAGAATGTCCTCTAACGCAAACCTCTTAAAAATAGAATAGCACCTCATCTTTCTAAGACAGTTTAAATGTAGATGAATATGAAGGCACAAGGAAGGGCTAGTCAGGAAGGGTAAATACGTTGTCTGCTTACACCAGTCCCACTCCGTTGACCTGAGAAAGACATCACTTGTCCACATGGTACCACGTCTATACCAATACCAGATGTGGCCTCAGAATCATTCCCCTCAGCACTCTAGACATTACTCCCAGTAGGCAATGAGGTCTGCAACCTATTTGCCATCCTAGTGCTAAATGAGCTTCCGACACTGTTTCTAGTCTCTTGTGAGTAGATATCTCCCTGTGGTCCCATTTAAAGTTTCTGATGGCTTTACTTGGTTCAGCAGAGGCCTAGAGACCTCCTTTTCTAGGGCAGTGATCTCCCCCCACAGGATTTCTTCTAATAGCTGTGCTCCTACATTCTACATCCTAAGAATTCTCACTGACTTCCTGATGTTGACATGGACCATGAAGACGGTTCTTTCCAAGTGTCAGGTTCAAACTTACTATCGCCCACAGGTCTTGTGTCTTGGTTTTTGATAGTCTCTTTTGTAACAGTGATCTCTTTCTCCCTTCGCTCTCTCAACTACATCCGTAATGCCCTAATGTTAGATACTGAAAAAGGAAAAAAATAGATGACAGCAGTCCAAGCTACCTCATGAAATTCAAAGACAATGACTGAGTAAGGAATGGTGTGGTATTTCACATCTTGTCACTCTAAATGTAAAGAAGAGCAGTTCTGGGGCACCTGGGTGGCTCAGGCAGTTAAGTGTCCAATCCTTGGTTTCAGCTCAGGTTGTACCTCAGGCTCATGAGATCAAGCCCCATACAAGGGGTTCCGCATGGAGCCTGCTTAAAATTCTCTCTTCCCTCCTACCCCTCCCCTTGGATTCTTTCTCCCAGAACAAAACAAAACAAAAACAAACCAAGAGCAGCTCTATGTATCCACTATATAGTTTACATACATTGACTCTAGAGCCCTGTGCTGGCCTCCTTTCATGACCCTGTTGTTTGCTTGCATCACCAAGAATTCCAGAACTACTCTGGAACTTCCAACCCTATGTTTGCCTCAGTGCCCCTTGACTTGGTGCTTTGTCTTCTGTGATATAACTGTATGCCCCTCACCCCCCTAGGGAACTACCAAGTTAGTTCAAAGGAAATGCCCCACCTGAGTGGAAGAAGCCAGATGTTAGGGACATTGCAGCCTGTGTTGGAGAGTGTGGCCGAGTTTTCTGTGCAAGACATGGAGCACACAGAGGGGCTGAACCGAAGGTGGTATTGTGTTTTTGGTGTTCTAGTTCAAAGTCTGGTTTAAAACAGCGTAAACCAGAAGATGCCTGGGTGGTTCAGTTGGTTAAACGTCTGCCTTTAGCTCAGGTTATGATCCTGGGGTCCTGGGATCGAACCCTACATTGGGCTCCCTACTCACCGGGGAGCCTACTTCTCCCTCTCCCTCTGCCCCTCCCCACTGCTCTTTCTCTCAAATAAATAAATAAAATACTTAAAAAAAAATAAAACAATGTAAACCAAAGAGGTTTTCATACTTTATGATGTGGTTTCTGTTCAAGAAATCATTTGTCTTCCTGCTTCCATGCTCAGCTTCCTCCACTGTCCATTTCAACCCAATGCTAGAGGGATCTTTTTAAACTTACAGATCATGTCCTGTTGCCGCTCAAAAATCCTATATTGCCCATCCCCCACCCCCACCTCTGTCCCCATGTCTGCAAGGCTCCTCCTCTTCATTTCTTCTCTGCTCCAGCCACTCTGACTTTCTTGCCCCAATCAGAAAGACACCAGGCTCCCACCTGGGGCCTTACTCTAACCATCGCTTCTGCATTAACCTGGATGTTCCTTGGCCAACTGCCTCACTTCTCTTCATCCTGGTCTCTCCACAGGGCCTATCCTGGTGGCCCTGTTTAACCTGTCTCCACGTATGCACACTCTAGCCTGCCATCCCCATTAGCCTACCCTCCTTTTTGTCTTTATTTTTATTTTCCCAGAACTATTGAACTTCCTAGGTACTATATTATTCCCATTTACTATGTTTACTCTTTATTACCTAGCTCCCTTGAGAATATAAACTCCAGGAGGGCAGGAATCTTTTTCACTAATTTTCTTTTGCACTAATGTATTCCAAGGGCTCTGACTAGTGCTAGGCACTTAAGAGGTTCTCAGATAATATTTGATGCATAAATGGTTGAATGAATAAATAAATGAGTGAATAAAGCCTTTGTTCTGGGATACATAATGATTAGTGGTAAAAAAAAAAAAAAAAATCCCCTTTGAAGGATTTCTGAAGTAAGGAAATGGAGGGGAAAATCAACATTGTAGGAAGACCAAAAACAAATAATGGCATTCACCCTTCTCCTGGATAATATTACTCACCAGTGGTATTTACCTATCTTTATAGGTACAAAACTGACAAAATTTCCAGCAGGTAGTTTTTACAGTGATTTTATTTTTACACTAAAGAAGTTCCCAGTAGATCTTTGGGTCTTTTAAGCAAAAAACAAACCGTTGTTTAGATTACTCTAACAGAATGTTAGGTTTCCCTTCATTGGACAGGCAGCAGAAATGCACGTACAGGAAAGTGACTTAAAAGTCATAAATGTTTTGCCCAAAGAAAGATGCTTTTGTGGTTGAATGATGGAATAATTTATGCGAACTACCTTTCAGTGGCTCTAATTTTGCATGCAGAGGTGAGCTCATGTGATGAGGAGCCAAAAAGCCTTCGTGAGACATGCTCTCTGGACTGTTAATGAAATGCCAGGCCCAAGGGTAACACTAAGGCAGTGTAATGTAAGATCATGGAATAACCATCATCCCATCCAATTAACTTTTGCAGAGGAAGCAACCTTGAATCTAAATGCCAACAATATTGGGCTGCATAAAGACATCATGACTCTCTAAAAGAAAGCCCAACACTTGAGGGCTCATGAAATTGTGTCCATACAACTCTGAGCCTGAAAGAGGAGAGATCTTCTGCAAAATAACAATACAAACTAGATGTACTCAGAGACGTTATGTTTAAGAGAAATGTGCATTTTTATAGCAGTTCATGTTTGAAAGACTGACAGGTGTTCCTTGTCTCCTTCACTGTACTTGGCTGAAGTACTTTTCAAAGTCTAAATGCCGACGTGATTGATTAAACACGAGCACAAAACATGCTATTATGCACTCGTAACAAAATTTGCGAGTCTAATCTTTTAAAAAAGCATACACTATCGTCAAGACGTGATGAACGGTGACACTGGAGGAAAGCCCTTCAGATGAATCCCTGGTGTAAGTCAAGGGTCAGCAGAATTTCATGGACAGAGAAGGAAGGGACTTAACCTTAAGGCTTTCTTAGACAAGGTGGTCTTCTAAGAAAACCTAGGCCCTGTGTTTAAATCTGGCCTGCATTTGCAAAATCTGGAACCCTCCTTCTTGTTGCCTTTGAAGTCAAGGTATTAACAGGGCTCAATGCCAGGCCATTCTCTGTGACCTCTCGGTGGCCACAGTGCCAAGGCTTGTCCCTCCAGCCCTTGTATCCCAAAGATTCTTCAACACACACCATTTCCTTCTGACCGTGCGTCTTTCTTCTCTTCACCTGGCTGCTCCTCAGGAAAGGAAGACCCTGAGTTTTTCATTCACCTTCTCTGCTCCCATACTACTTCCCGTGCCCAGCCTCCCCCATCCCTCTTACCTCCACCTGCACCCTCCACCCCCTGCCCCATCCTGTTCCATGCCAAGGTTATGAGTTCAAACCCAGGAACCCCGCAACTCAGGTCTAGTTACCGCTCTGCCCCCAACCCTGTTTGGGACTTTGGATTAGCCACCTGCCCTCCCCGTGCCCTGATTTTCTCATTTGCAAAGTGGATGACAGCACTAGCCGCCAGTGGCTAGAGCCTGTTTTGGTGAGTATTTAGTGAGTAAATTGCTCTGAACAATGTGAGGCACAAATTAACCCCACAGCTACAGTCTTCAAATGCAGAAATGTATTTATCCTTCAGGCCTCAGGCCAGATGTCAATCTTACCGGAAGCCTGGCCAGATTTGTTTGACCAGATGTAATGGTTCTTGGTTCTCGTTTATTAATTTGAAGACTTGAGTACTAGCATCTTTCTTATCCCCTTGGAAAGGTAGCATTGACCAAGCAACTAGAAGTTTCTGGCGTAGGGGTTCGATACTTCATGAGTATCCTCCTATTTGTTTTTGGAAAGTAGGTATTACTACTTTCATTTTCAGTTGAGGAAACCAACACTCACAAAAGTGAAATTCACAAAGCAAACAGGACTAAACTCACATGCCTCCTCCACTTCATTTCTAGATTAATTGCCCTCCAAAGGTAAGGTCAGCAGCTCGTACTCACTTTCTCTGTCCCTCAAATGGAGAAGGTGTTTGGAAACACCAACTGTTGTTGATTTGACATGAATGTACAGTTTGGATACGAGAATCTGGCGATATAAGAGTTGGCATGTATACAACATTGAACAACTTCCCAAAGCACATTCACCTGCATTATCTCGTTAAAATTTTGCAACAGTTCTGGAAGATATGTGTTGTTATTGTCTTAACTTTTCAAATAAGGGACTGGGAGAAGGAGAGGTTAGTTGGCTTTCCCCAAACCAAATCACCAATAGTGGCAGAGCCAGGACACCCATGCAGGCATCCTTCCATATGCTACCCACTAGAACACCATTATCTTTTTCCCCAATACCATCTGAGATCCAGCCGATGGCACAGTATCTTGGAAACAGAATACATGTTATATGAACTCAGTTACTGCAAAAGAGGCAATGGCCACACATTACCAGAAAAACGTGAAACTGTGTTCCCAGAGTTCAGTTCTTCAAAAGGAGACAATCCCCAAGCCTGGCCAAGTTAAAAAAATCTAATTCTCATTCTATGGGAAGAAATATGCAGCTTGAATAGTTCCTTTAATCCAAACATCAATTTATATAAAGTAATAAGCCAATGGGTATAGGAAACCTTAAAAGTTGTTCTTCCTTATCCAAAGAATTCACTTCTAGAACATTCTTTCTTGTCTCTCTGAAGGATTAGGCATGGTGTCATTTCAACCTCTCTCCTGCAGTGGTACCCCTGCAAAGGGTTTGGACCACGTGACGTAATTGTTTTTATATTTCCGAATATGAATGAGCAGGTTGGGGTGTTGTACAACAGAGAAAGAAAATGAATGGCTGTGTCTTTAGTAACAGGCCCCATTTCAAGAAGAAGCCCGTGTTTCCTAGAGAGTCTGTTCATCACAGGTCTGAAGAAAGAATGGTAGCAAAAATGCTGACACATGTTCATAAAGGGAAGGATTGCAACATTAGTCCAGGGAGTTGAACTAGAATTCTTATTTGCCTTTCTTCACTTGATGGGATTGGAAAGGAGCTTAACTCCATTCTCTTGACCTCCAGGCAGACTATTCTACCCTAAGTAGGGTAGAATAAATATCAGACGTGGATGGGGTACCTACAGGGCCGTGGATTTAACATTTTGTATACTGAATGCAGAGCTCTCAGCCACATGGTATGAGAAATAGAACAAGGAACCAGAGACAGATCCTTTGCTGGAAGGGTTTTCTGTATAATAAGAAGGAAATGTAAATGACCTCAAAATGAGACAGAAAGTGAAGCGTCACAGGAGTGGTGAGATAATGTGCTAAGGCAGCTCAAAGGAAGGCATGATTTCATCGGTCTCAAAGCCTAAGGGACAGGAGCACTCATAGAGGAGGTAAGTGGCAGTTGAGATGGGCTGGTTTTGGAGGGCACTCTGCCCTGGGAAGAAAGACCATCCCAGACAAAGGAAACAACCAGGACTAAGGTTAGAAGTGGGAAAAGCCAGGAGGCAGACAGAGAATAGAGAATTTTGTCGGATCATGGTGTAGGATGTCGGAAGGTCAGACTTTTATGGTAGGTTCTACTAATGAGGTTTAGGAAACATGAGTAGGGGTGTCTGTCCGTGAAGTGAAATTGGTATCAATGAACCAGTCACTTGTCTGAACCTCTCATACCTCTCCTAGCAGAAGATGTTTTCAGGAGCATCAAGCCTCATGGCGGGTTCGGCCAGTTGACCAGCCACCCACTAGAAAGCAGTTCATGGAATAATTTTAGCTTTTACAACTAAAGACTCGTCTGGGGTTCATACAATAGGAGAAGTTCTGCAGGCTCTGGAGAAGATGGCAAAACCCACCCTGCTTTCTTCCCAGGGCTGGCTAAGGTAGCTGCCTGATTTTCAATGTTTAATCACATATTAGCCATACTCGACGCTTGTGCTAATACATCCATGCCCCGTGCTGGACTCTACAATCCAGATGTGTTGAATCAACTTTTCTTCTCTCTATGAACACCATCATGGAAAAAAAAGAAAAGAACACAAGGAAAACTGTTTTTTGTTGCTTTTTTTTTTTTGTCCTGGCGTCTCAATTTCTGCATTTCATAATTCAGCAGAATCTAGGAGGCAGAGTGTGATATCTCTCCCAAAAAGGAAAGAAGGTGTCTTACTGCCAAACCGAATATCTAGATTTGGCTGGGAGTTTTAAGCCACCTGGTTACATATTTCAAGATTTCTCCTTTTGCGACTCTATGTTAGTGCCTTCAGTGTACAAATAGATGCTGGGCCTCACTGAAATAAAAAGGCCGGGTTTTACTTCTCCTTAATCTCTAACGTTTTCTGCCTTATGAAAAATGTACGCTGCAATGTTGTGTTTGGCCCAGGCTACTAAAAAACAAAATAAAACTAAACAAAACAAAAAACTTTCTTCAGGAGAATCTGTCCCTGTTCCCATTGTTTTCTCAGCATGTTTTCAGCATCAGGACATTGATTATGCTGTCATTAGCCAGAATCCTGAGACAGGAAAAGATCTATTAGGTCATCCAAGTGCATTCCTGGAGCAGGCCGATGTCCCCCGGGAGAGGCGGGGACACGCCGTCTTAGGCAAATGACCAAGGAAAATGGAGAGGCGTGTACAATTTTACCCTGCTACAGTTTTTAATTTTTTCAAGTTTCTGAAATAACTCCTGGAGATTCTATGAAACAGTTACACTGCTCTCTTTAGGTTAGTGGTTCTCAGCGGAGAGTGATTGTGCCCCCCGACCCCCCACCCAGGAGACATTTGGCAATATTTGGAGACATTTTTGATTGACACAGCTTGGGAAAGGAGAGGGTTCTAGAAGGTACTACTGGGTAGAGGCCAGGGAAGCTGCCCTACGTCCCACATTGCATGAGGCAAGCCCCCTCCACCACCTCAAAGAATTACCCAACCCCAAATGTCATTACTGCCAACGTTGAGAAACTGGTTTAGGTCTTTTCCTTGCTTTTTTATTTTTCCTGTTGTCTAACTATTCACTCAGGCCCAAGGAAAACAGATTCCTTGGCTTCCTGGCTTCAAGGAGTACACATTATTCTGAAATAAACCATTTTAAACAGTTTCCTACTAATTCTGACTTCTAGTCCCAGCTGAAGCAAGTATTAAAAATCATACAGAGAAACAAAAGCACCTTTTCTAGTTATTTCAAGAGTCAGACTGTTGAATTTCATAAGACTCTAGATCAGGTAAATCACAGTCTAGAGCCTTAAGGAAGAAGAAACCGTCATACTTGCCTGAATTATTAGAGCCCTGTCGTTCTTCAGAAGCTTATATTTTTGTTTCTACATATTCTCCAGCGTACTTTTTTTTTTTAAGATTTTATTTATTTATTTGTCAGAGAGAGTGAGCACAGGTAGACAGAGAGGCAGGCAGAGGCAGAGGGAGAAACAGGCTCCCCGCTGAGCAAGGATCCCGATGTGGGACTCGATCCCAGGACCCTGGGATCATGAACTGAGCCGAAGGCAGCTGCTTAACCAACTGAGCCACCCAGGTGTCCCTCCAGCATACGTTTTTATAGGCAGAGTAGATCTTTAAAGTCAAACCTTAAGTGAAAACCTGCTGGTAGCAAGCAAATATCCCAAGGGTATTCAATTGATAGCTTATCCCCTGTCCTTACCCAAATCATAACCAGTATTCATTCTCCCTTAGAAGGAAAGAAAGGAGGATAGGGCATGAGCTAGGATGGAGCAGTAGCATAAGGGCAAAGTGAGGAAAGGAAAGATATAATAGAAGGAAAAGAGAGACATAACCAGAATGTTGCGTCTGTAACTTTGGAAGGATCTTGGCCGCCCAGAGATTCCTGGTTAGATCTTCAACTTCCAGTAAGGAAGATTTCAAAGCTACAGGTCAGGAGATGTTATAAAGGAAAAAAAAAAAAAAAAGAAAGAAAGAAAGGAAATGGATCAAACAATTTACCCTAGGAACAGTTACCAAAATACTAGCATCAAAAAAGTAAGCAGCGTTACAAATACATTGGCTTAAGGTTATCACTTGTCATAATATTTTTGCTTGCTTGGAGTTTTCTGCTTTGGGGAATCTAAGTTGAGTTTATATTTTCAAAGACCAAAGAGTTGTTACAAATTCCAGGTTAGCTCAGATGTTTTGGAAGTGTGAGGAGCAAGCCAAATCCCCTGCAAATCCTTGTGAAATAACATGGGATTTTGTTTAACTCTTTGAGATCCGTAGCAGAGTAATGCATGCCCATGTGAAATGTTAAAGATGTTTACTCTATAACCCATCAAAGAGTCATTCTTTCCTTGAAATTGTGCCTTGATTATGACATTCTTCCCCATCCCCCACCCGAAACAGAATCAAGGGTGGACTTTTCTGCACTATTGGGCTAACTTGAATTAAAATCTGTCACTTGCATTCAGTTAGAATTCTTGTTACATTTCCTAATGAACTGTGTCTGATCTTTGGGCATTTCCTGGGCTATTTATGACAATAGTGCAGCTAAGGCTTAGCAGAGACTTCATGGTGATATTTACCAATTTAATTATTTTTAATTTTATTTAAATTCAATTTATTAACATACAGTGAATTGTTAGTTTCAGAGGTAGAGTTCAGGGATTCATCAGTTGCATAAAACAGTGCTCACTCCATCCGTGGCCCCCTTAATGCCCATCCCCCAGTTACCCCATCCTCCTACCCACCTCCTTTCCAGCAGCCCTCAGTTTGTTTCCTACAGTAAGGCATCTCTCATGGTGATGTTAATACATGAAGCATCTTTATGAAGGGTACAGTCTAGAATCTTAGTTCTGTATTGTTATTAAAATCAGTTGCCTACAATCCTCCTCTCCTGAATGAGGCTGCCCAGGATAATTCAAACACAAATTCTTACAGGGAAGACAATAACAAGATCATAATAGAACTAAGAGTCGAAAAATCCAGTCCTAACTTTCTCTGTAAACTCCGAACACACTTAATAAACTCTTTTCCTTTCTTTCTGTTTTACTTAATTTCTACGAATTGCAATAGTCATTTAAGCTCATGGTGAATGAAAAAATGCCTACCTCACAGAGTGGTGGTGAAAAAAATCTCCTTTCCCTACCTGCCCAACCTCCAGCCCCATTGCTCAGAAACAGACACTATTAATAGTTTCTCATGTGTTCTCCTAGAAATTTTCAGAGAGGAGAAGAGAGGGGGAAAAAATGATGTTTTTCTGTGCCCCAATTCCTTCTCTCTCTCTCTCTTTTTTAAAAAATTTCCAGAGCTCACAGTACTTTACATCATCACTAAATCTCTACCAGACCAGTCCCATAAATATCTCAAGCTATTCCAAATACATGAGAGAGATAACTAGAGAAAATAATCTCTTAATATAAGAGACAGATTTTAGTAACATTGTCTCTAGCCTTTGGTGGGTTCGCTCTTTGTTATCTGCTTTTAATCCAAGTTTCCAAATTCATTTTGAATCATGTAGCTGTTTTTTCCTTAATTACAAAAAGGGCCTCATTTAGTGAAATGCACTGGAGCTTTAAACTAACATTGATCCTGCAAACCCAAGGAGACCGCGTGGAACTAGGATGTTCATTAGCAGACACACAGACCTTGAACATCTTGTTGCTTCAAAATGCAGGACCCTAACCATTCCCTTTAAATCCTAAAACAGGAATGCATCATGCTCCCAGCTATCTCTTCTCTTAAATTCAGATCAGTCTGGAATTTTAAACTCCTGATACCGCCCCATTAATAGAAATAAAACCGAGTAAATTTGCAGAGAGAGAAAGGCATAAATAAACGGCAGCTGAATGAGGGCTGGTAAGGAGATAGCTTCTGTCTTCAGAATCCCAACCCTATTGGCAGCAGCTGGTTTGGCAATGCCCAGTAAGCCGCCCAGATGAGGAGAGCACTTTCTTGAAGTCTCCTCACTCTGAGGAGAAATCAAGGTCTTTCCCTTCTCTCTGCAGACATTGCCACCAAGGATATGAGGCCCAGAACTTCTCAGTGTTAGCCCACAAGTGTGGCAGAGCCTGGGGACTGAGACTACAGCTGTAGATTTGGCCACCCTGACAACCCCATACCAACTCTCTGGGCCTGGGAGCCAAGACAGCATCTCACTGTTTAAGCTGGTTAAGTTTAGCGTCTGTTACTTGACGCTGAAGGCATTCGGAATGATACAGAGATAAAGAAGCCAGCCTCAAAGGAACAAAAACAGAATTTCCACTCCACAAACCGTATTTTGTCTTCTTGGATAAAGTAACTGCTTCGAAAAGAAAAGCACACCTACAGTTCTTTCCAATACCTTATGGTTTCCTTGAATTTCTTTACTTCCATTGTGTTTGTTTTGGCCTGTTTCATTTTGTTTTCCTTATGGAATGAAGACTCAAACTGTGTGGGGTTTTTTTTTTTCCTTTCCTTTTAATTGAGAACCCTAGAACCCCGCTAAATGTATCATATTAACAGTACCAATAAGAATAACAATTGTATTCAAGGCCCTGGACTCAATCCAGGGGAACGAGAGGAGGCGTGAAGAGAGATGGATAGACTGTGCTAGACGTAGGATGCTCCCTTTCTGATTCTATCCGCACAGAGTCATGGAGAAATAGCAATTCCTGTAATTCTAACTGACAATAGCCTTGAGTACAGGTGACATGTTACCTAAGTCTCAACACACTTTTTATATATATATATATATATATATATATATAAAGGACCTTCCAACATAAAAAAAATCCAGAAAATTATGTAATAAGTACTCATGTACTATTTTTATAAATACTAATATGTTGCCAATTTTGCTTCAGATCCACTTTTCCTTTTTTTAGAAGATTTTATTTATTTATTTGACACAGAGAGACAGGGAGAGAGGGAACACAAGCAGGGGGAAAGGGCAGAGGGAGAGGGAGAAGCAGGCTTCCCGCTCCAGCAGGGAGCCTGATGTGGGGCTTGATCCCAGAATCCTGGGATCATGACCTGAGCCAAAGGCAGACATTTAACAAGTGAGCCACCCAGGTTCCCCTCAGATCCACTTTTCTAATGAAATTTTTTATCTTGACATATAGTAGATTCCCACGCAGTTATAAGAAGTAAGACAAGACTTCCCTGTAAGCTTTATCCAGTTTTACCCCATAACATCTTGCAAAGCTATCCTACAATATCACAGCTAAGATACTGACATTGATACAGTCAAGACATGGAACATATCCATCACCCCAAGGATTCCTGATGGTGCTCGTTATAACCACACTAACCATCTTTCCCGCTCTGACTCTCCATAACACCTGGGAACCACCCATCCGTTCTTCATCTCCATACTTTCTTTCTTTTTCTTTTTTTTAAAAAGACTTTATTTATTTATTTGACAGACAGAGATCACAAGTAGGCAGAGAGGCAGGCAGAGAGAGAGGGAGAGGGGGAGAAGCAGGCCCCCTGCTGAGCAGAGAGCCCGATGTGGGGCTTGATCCCACGACCCTGAGACCATGCCCTGAGCCGAAGGCAGAGGCTTAACCCACTGAGCCACCCAGGCACCCCATCTCCATACTTTCATCACATCACCAATGTCATAGAAATTGAAGCAGACAATACGCAACCTTTGGGAATTTGCTTTTTCACTCAGCTTAACTTCCTGGAGATTCATCCAAGCTGTTCTGTGTGCTAGTGCATTCTTTTTCTGTTGTTGCTGAGTAGTCTTTCAGGGTACAAAGCTTGTGTGGCCCTTTATCCACTCAGGGACAGCTGGATTGTTTCTAGTTTGGGGCTGCTATTAATCAACGTCATTATTATTGCTACAACAGTCACATACAGGTTTTTGTGTGAACGTAAGTCTTTATTTCTTTGGGATGAAGGTCCAGAAGTGTGATCACTGGGTTGTAGTCATTGCATGTTTAGTTTTTTAAAAGTATTTATTTATTTATTTACTCATTTATTTAGAGAGAGAGAGGGAGAGCAAGAGAGAGGGAGCGAGAGCACAAGCCAGGGGAGGGGCAGAGGGAGAGAGAGTGTGAGACTCTCACGCAGATTCTGCGCTGAACGGGGAGCCCAACATGGGTCTCAAACCCAGGACCCTGAGATCATGACCTGAGCTGAAGACAAGAGTCAGACGCTTAACCGACTGAGCCACCCAGGTGCCCCTGCATGTTTAATTTTTTACGATACAGCCAAACTCTTTCCCACAGAGGCTGCCCCATACGAGATTTCCATCAGTAGTTTGATGAGCGCTCAAGTTTTCCAGCATCTTGTGTTCTCAGTCATTTTTAGTTTAACTCTTCTGGTAGGTGTTTCCCGGTATCTCCTCGCAGTTTTGATTTGCCTTGCCCCGGCGACTGACAATGTGGAGTATCTTTTTATATGCTTATTTGCCGTCTGTATATCCTCTTCTGCGAAACGTCCCTTCCTGTCATTTGCTTACTCTCTCACTGGATTGTTGATTGTTTTACTGCTGAGTTTTGAGATCTCTTTGTATATTCTACATACTAGTTCTTAGTCAGGTACGTGGTTTGCACAGATTTTCTCTCACTTTGTGGCTTTTCTTTTTTCTCAACAGGGTCTTTGGCAGAGAAGGAATTTTTAATTTTACAAAGTCCAGCTTATTAATTTTTTTCTTTGAGGGATTGCACTTTGCCTAGTTCTAGATCCTGGAGAGTTTCTCCTCTGTTTTCTTCAAAAAGTTTTATAGCTTCACATTTTACACTAGTTCTGTGATCCACTTTGGGTTAATTTTTTAGAAGGTCTGGGACATAGGTTGGGGTTCAGAGTTTTACTTGTGGATGTCCCAGTGCTCCTGCACCATTAAGGCTACATTTCCTCCTCCAGTAAAGTGTTTTGCACTCTTGTCAAACATTAATTGGGCATATTTGTGTGGGCCTACTTCTGGGTTCTTTATTCTGTTCTACTGATCTATCAGTGTTCTCGTCCACACATACCACACAATCTTGAGTCCTGTAGCTGTATGATACGTCTTAAAATCATGTAGGTCACTTCCTCCCTCTTTATTCTTCTTTTTCAAAATTGTTTTATCTATTCTGCTTCCTTTCCCTTTCTGTATACCTCTTAGGATAATCTCACCTAAATCTACAAAAATTTTTGCTGGGATTTTGATAGGAATTATGTTAAAACTGTATATAGATTTGGAAGTAATCAATATCATCATGATTTGAGTATTCAATCCATGCACACAGTGTGTCTCTCAAAAAAGTAGATCTTCTTTGAATTCTTTCATCAGCATTTTGAAATTTTCTATGTATAAGTCCAACACATGTTTTGTTAGATTTACCCCTAAGTAATTCATTTTTTTAAAGTAATTGTAAATACTTTTTGTATTGTATTTTTAATCTCAGTGTCCACATGGTCATTGTTAGCATACAGAAATACACTGATTGTTGTAAGTTTGTCTTGTATCCTATGTCCTTGCTAAACATACGTGTTAGTGCTGGGAGATTGATTGATTGATTGGGTTTCCCCTTGGGATTTTCTACATAAAAAAGCATATAATCTTCACGAGGACAAGTTTCTATATGTGGGTTTTTTTCTACTTTTATTAAGGCCAATGTAACTTTTTATTTCTTTTGAGACAGTCTCTTTGGATCATCTTTCAGTGTTGTTTAGTTTCCAAGTGTTTAGAGATTTTCATGCTATATTTCCATGTTTGAGTTCTAGTTCGATTCCACTGTGGTTGGAAAACAAACTGTGATTTCAATTCTTTTAAATGTTTTGAGCTCTCTTTTGTGGCCCAGGATATGATATATTTTGGTATAGGTTCCACTGGTACTTGGAAAGAATGTGTATTCTGATGTCATTAGGTGGAGGGTTCTATAAATATCAGTGAGGTCCTGTCAGTTATTGGTATTGAATTCTATACCATTGCTGATTTTCTATTTAGTTGTTCTATCAATTGTTAAGCAGAGCATTGAGGTCCCCAAATATAATTGTGGATTTCTCTGGAATATATATGAGACAGAAAGAGGCAGAAAGAAAGCCCAGAGAACTTAGCACCATTTCATTCTTGGCCACCTGAGGTCCCTAGACAGTCTGCCTTCCTCTCTTCACCTTTCAGAGTCTTACATTTGTTTTCCATATAATGTCCAGCTGTTATAGTTGCACTCAGGCTAGGGAAGTAGGGAAAATTACATATACCCCTAACCGTAAGATTCATTGTTTTTAAGGAAATAAAATGTTATGGTTCATGTTGAACACTTCTTCGTAAATTGTACCCAGTTCTATGGTCTTCTCTCCTACCCCGTGTACCTATCACATTTGTGTTTATCAAGCAGTACTTTTGTGGTTTAAAAATTTATATCATATGAAAACAAATCCAAAATGGATCATAGATCTAAATGTAACATATAAATCTATAAAACTTTTTGAGGACAACATAGGTTAGTCAAAGTGTTCTTAAGCATGATGTAAATAGTAGTCACCGATTGAAGAAAAAAATGGTTAATTAGACTTTATCAACATTAAAAGTTTTTGCTCTACAGAAGATATCTTTAAAAGAATGGAAAAAGAAAAGAAAAAGGAGAAAGTATTTGCACATTGCATCCCTGACAAAGGATTTTTATATAAACTATATGAAGAACTCTTAAAATTCAACAATAACAAAACAAACAATCCAGGTTATTTTTAGTGGGCAAAAGATTTGAGCTAATACTTCACCAAAGATGATATCCTAATGGCAAATAATCACTTGACAAGATATTCAAATTCTTAGTAATTAAAAGTCTAATTAAGCCACCATGAAATTTAACTATAGCTATTAAAATGACTAAAAAATAAAATGCCTGACAATGCCATGTGCTGGCAAGGATGTAGCACAACTAGAACTCTCCTACAGAAAAGCTGCCTGGCAGTTTCTCATAAAGTTAATATGTACTTACTATAAGACCCCGTAGTCCTAGTTCCATATTGTTGCCTAAGTGAAATGAAAATCCATGTTCGCACAAAAACTTGTGTGCAATGTTTAACATCAAGTTCACTTCTAAGTGTCAAACCTAATGGCTCTCAACTTGGAAATAGAAAAACAAAACAAGGTCTGTCCATGCTCTGGGAGACTACCTAATAATGAAAAAATAGCTAGATATGAGCAATGACTTGGTTCATCTCAAGGGCATTGTGTTGAGTGAAGAAAGCCAGTCTCAAAAGATTGTATTCTCTATGATTCCATTGATAGGACATTCTGGAAAAGGCTATAATGACAACTTGTAGATCAGTGCTTTTCAGAGCGTGGAGGGGCATGGGGGGAGTACGGTGAGGATTGACTACCAAGAGGTAGCAGAAGCAAATTTAGGGTTGTGTGTGATGAAACTGTGATGGTAGTAACAGAACTATCTGAATTTGTCAAAACTCACAGAACTGTACACCAAAAAGAGTACATTTCATTGTAACTAAAAGGAGAGAAAAAAAAGTTACGTGTGTGGTTATATACTATGCTCATTCTTTTGCAACTTTCTTATTGACTCAAAATTTAAAAATTTGTGGATCTAGCTGTGTCTCGGAAAATTTAATAGGTAGAATTCATTCCAAGTGGAGGGACTACTGAGAACAAAGATTCAGAAATAATATGACTGGAGGGTCATCTATGCACTTGATTCAAAAATGGAAAATGTCATTTAAATGGAGCAGGTTACATTAGGGCTGACCCTCTGGGGATCATTACTTGGACCTGAAGGTTGATAGAGGTTATCTGTCACAGCCATTGAGTCTGATCTTCAAGGCTGTTACTCTCAAAAGATGAATTTTCCTACAGATCTCAGCTATATCAACACTAAGTAAAGAACATGGGGAGAGAAATCGCTACATTCTCTCTGACTGGTTTTCATCCAGTCCTATCAGAATCAAATTTATGTATGCATACTGCATTGGAAAAAGTACCAGATGAGTTCCAGTCCTATTTTATCTTCCAAATAATTGGTGATGTTGGCAAGTCACTTATATACATGGAATTGCTTTCCTCTTCCATAAAAAGTTGCACTGTGCTAAATTATTTTAAGTCTCTTTCTGCCTATAAAATATTATGTGATATTAATCAAAACTCTGAAGCATTCAATTGTCCATTCAACTGCCTGACGTGTCTCGGGAACTTTCTAGGTGCCCTAGATACAAATAAGAATTAGAGTCCCTGGTTTGGTGGGGGCTGAGCACACCACGGGGACAACAGGTAGGTTGGTCAAGGCCTGGAGAAGCGCCAATGAGACAGCAGCTCATAGCCAATGTGGGAGTCAGGGAAGGGCATGTAGGAGGGGAATGCCAAAGAAACATCGAGACACATCCTTCCCCTCCCCCCAAATTCACTGCTGCTTCTGTGTTCTCCACATCTGTTGTTGTTTGAGAAGGAAAGTTTTTCTCTCCTTCTACTAGTGTCAGTGGATTTAATGAGCAAGAAGCTCCCTTCTCTCAGACTGAATGCTCAGATGTATATCCTCTCAAGTCCTCATTTCTTATTTAACAAAACACAAAATGAAGACCCTCTGAAAGTGGAGGGCGCAGCACTCCTATGAATGTAATGCTCTGAAAGATTTCCCAACAATGAGTAAGCATTTCGAATCCAGGCGTTTTGTTGTTTTTTAAAGTGGTAACAGCCCCGCTTTGAGAAATATGTGTAGCATATTTTCCCACACTTCTTCTAAAGAAACAGCAAAATAAATAAATATTCTAGAACATGATTTTAGAGAATGAACATAATTCCTGCCCATTAATTACCACATGATTTGATGCCAGGAATGTTCACTTAAAAACAGTTAACCCAGAAAGTTAAATGACAAGAGAAATTATGGTGGTAAAAATCAAATGGTCCATTAATACAGTCTCACATATATGTGGAAAAGCATAAAAAATTAAATATGGAATAAGTACTATGTATTAGGAATGTATTTCTCAAGGATGGAACAGGATCTCCTTGTATATAGAGAATCTTGATTAATCTGAACGTTTTTATTCAAATTGAAGTAGGAAATAGGACTTATTTTCAGTGCTCTTTCTTTCTTTCTTTCTTTCTTTTTGAAATGCTTACTAAACCATATAAGCTTTCCTGATTTTCTAAGCACAAAGAATCACCATGGTTGAGTTAACCCCTGGAGACTGAGGTATCAAAACTTCGGTGCTAATGGCCAGGGTTCATCATCCTGCGGTAGATGCCAGGGTTCAAGATCAGTCCTCAGAACCGCAGGTAGATGCTAGAATATCCTTTGGAGAGATAAATTCCTGATACCATCTTTAAAACATTGTTTAAATCCTCTTCCCCGCCACCCCCCCCCCCCCAGGTTATAGGGAGCAACCAATAGTCTAGCAAGGAACAACTTCCATTTTATTGACTCTGGTCAGTCAAGCTTGGAGAAGAATGCTCGTAAATATGGTTGTTTTCGGAGAAGAATGTTTTTGGAGAAGAATGCTCGTGAGTATAGTTGCTGAATCATATGGTGGACCTCAAGGAACATTCCCCCAAATTCCCCCCAAAACTGTGAAGGGCAAACCTGTTACTTTACAGTGGAAAACTGTGGCATACACCATCTGAACCAAATGACCAAAGATAACCTTGCAGCCATGGGACTAATCAACAGCATGTGTCTCCTGCCAGGCTACTGTGAGAACCTGCCATTGCTCCTGTGGTATTCCTGCCCAACGTGCATAATCTGAATCTAGTCATGAGGAAATACGAGTGGAGGGACAGTCAGCAAAATAACTGACCTGTATACTCTCCAAAAATACCAAAAATGCCAATCTCATGAGGAAGAAAGCCTCGGGGAAATGTCCCAGATCACAGGAGACTGAAGAGACAAGATGTCTGAATTCAAATTTTGGATTGTTTCCCATAAAATAAGACAACATGGGGACAATTGACAAAGTCTTAATAAGGTCTACAGGTAAGATAACATCATTTCAGTGTTAATTTCCTGATTTTGATACTCGTCCCATGGTCATGCAGGAGAATTCATGTTTTTAGGAAACAAGTATTTAGGAAATAAAAGATCATCATGTCTGCAACTTTTTCTTAGGTGAACATGAGATACCCTATTGGTTGATGAAAATGTTTCATGTCTTGACTGTCATGGATGATATAGTGGTTACACAAACATATGTATTTGTCAAAGGTCATCCCACTTTATTAAATATATGAATTTTATTTCTTGTAACCATACCTCAGTAGATAAGTAGACTTGATTTTTTTAAGTGCTGTTCACTTTGATATTGTATGATATTGTTCTGTGACTTACTGTTACTCAGAAAGTAAGTCATATGAGCTACCTTTCTGGCTTTAACATGTATAGTTTTATATTGATTGATTGATTGCCTAACCTGGTACCCTGATACATGAAATTCAATAGTTTCTGAATTGTTACAAGCTCACTCCTTCCATTACGTCTTTTTATCTCCCCTATTTTAAGTAGTTTGCAAAGTGGCACAAGGCTCTCATTCAAATTCGCTTGCATTTTAAATAGCTCCAAATATTTTCTATCTAAAAAATCTTCTTTTTTCCCCCAAAAGATCTCTCCAACATAAAACAATCCCTATAGTTTGTACTATATAAAAAAGAAAAAAAAGAGGAAAAGCATGTTGGCTCCTTCAAAGGAAAGGAGAAACTAGGACTAGGGCCATTTCTGATCACTAAATAATAGGATTTCAGTTGTTCCAAATCCCACAGGAGTTTAGCCATTAACTCAGCTTAGGAAAGGAATCGCAAACTGGACTGTCTCCTGTTGTGAAGCGATTCTGATGCCTTTACATCGCACCACCAAAGGCTTGAAGAAAGGTGAGCCGCCAGGGTCAGCAGGTACCATAGAAATTGGCTCTCAAAGCTCAGGAGTGAAAGGCTGTTAGTACAAGTGGAAGCATCGCTGACCAGCACGCAGATTTGAACCTGACCCACATTAGCAAGGCAGGATGAGGCTGCCGGTTTATCCAGATCTGAGCTTAACAGAGAACGGGCTGGAGATGTGGCAGTTCTCCTTCCTTCTGCCTCTACCAAATCAACCAGGTGTCCATGTGCACACTCCTTCTCTATGGCTCAGCTTCCTTATCTGCAAGATGAAAGATGGCACTGAGCAATCTTTCTGTCTAACATCCCATGATTCTGAATCTCAGCATCTCTGGTATGGAGCACAGTGTTTCTTCTACTCCCCAACTTTTGTCACCTCTCTCCCTCTTGCTTCCAAAACCAACAAGATTGTCCTATTTATTTTCTATGGTACTACATGGGATGTTCTTTGGATAAAAGGAAATATTTAAATTTTTTCTATTGTGGTTTTCACTTACTGGGGGATAGAAAATATTTCCTCCCCTCCACCCCTACTAATTCCTGGGAGTATCCTTAAAACTCTCCACAGTGGGTGCAGTAACAGTGTACAGATATAGCTAATAGATACCTTATGTTTGCTTAAACACCTAGGGATTCTCTAAGTAATTGTGTAACTTTATTTCATAGGGAATAATAACATCTGTGTGAATGGACCTGTAGGTTTTGCTATCATCATCTACAAGTGAACAGATTCCGGATTCCAGATTTTACATGCCTGAACATGGATGAGGACAGTTTAAGCTTCAGCTTACAGCCTCATCCAGTTTTCCTTATGGTGAAAATGGCTGGTTTAAAGTTGGCCTAGGTTTGGAAACTGGAAAGTGCTGGAAGTCACCAGGATCTACCACTCCAAAACATGGCGTCTTTGGCATATGGATCGTTCTGAGAACCAGCAGAAGAAGCAAAGGCTTTGAAAAAAGGGCACAAGTTTCCTTTTCGTAAAGGAAATTTATGTTGGGAGAGACATCTTCCCCTTGTTTGCTCAGAAAAAGAGAACTCTTAACTACCATCAGTGTAGAGGCACCTTAATAAATATTACCAAACTTTAGTCCTTGTTTAGCATACTTTTCCTCATTACCTTACCATAACTCGTCTCTGCTCCCAGAAGCCAAGACCCCTTTTCCTTTGTCTAGCCTACCATAGTTTATAAGCCCGAGTTCCAGCCCCACTTTCAGTTACTCAGGGCTGAGTGTGCCCACGTTTACACATGATGCACAGAATTAACTTCTGTTTGCTTTCTTTTGTTAGTCTGTCTTCTGCCAGCCTAATTTATAGAATCCCAGCTGGAGAACCTAAGATAGATAGAGGAAGAGATTTTTTTTTTCCTCCCTACAGTGCTGTACCTGGACTAAATTATTAGAATAAACATTCTTAACCTTAAAGAAGAGAAATGTGTCCAGACTTATGAAAGAAGCTATTTTTCCATCCCCTTTGGGGTCATCCTGGGGAACTCTTTGTCACATGTCTTCCTGAGAACAATAGACATGAGAGAGATGTGCATGAAAAAAAAAAGGTTCTGAGGTCAAGTACATAGAGAAATGCTAACTGTTCTACCCCTCCTGGGAGAGTCACAGTCTACACTGGCCCGTTTAAGGTTCTGTATTCATTAAAATACATTTTGCTTTATGATTAACTTTGTTTAACCTGTAGCATTCCAAATTTAAGTGACTCAGAACCTTTTTTCCACATAAACTCTCCTCGTTCTGCAGAACACACTTCGGGAAACCCGGCACCAGGGTTCATTTTCCTGGTAAAATGTCCAGAATAATCTCTGGGCAGTCGTTGCAACATCCCCAAGCTTCCTTGGCAGGACGGAATCTGCTTCAGGGTGTGGGACATGGTAGCAGTCACCCCTGCAGCACCACGCAGGAGTTGCAGAGGGAAAGGTTTGAGCAACCTGTTTGGGGCCCTGTATAGCAAATGGCTGTGGGGCTGAATGGGGTAGTGATGAAGGAGAAGGGACTGCCATTCTTTCTTAGGACCAGCAATCCTCAGATTGCCAAACCTCAAAGTGAAAGTCAAAGCTGGTGCTTCTACCTGGAAATCTGATCTGGGAGTACAGAAAAGACAATCTGTACTTTGATGATGAAGGGCTCAGATTCCAGATTCTGTCCAAATTTGGCTCAGCCCCTTGCTGGCCGTCGTTTAGCATACTTTCGGAAGGAAGCATTTTATGCCTTTATTTCTTTGTCATAAAGTAGCGATTAAGATAGTGCCTATTTCTTTAGCTTGTTGTAAGGATTAAATGAACTATTACAGTGAAGAGACTTAGCCCAGTATCTGGCATAAATTAAGTACTTAAAATAAAGTTAGCTACTGTCTTTGTCAAGGGTAAAAATACAGTTACAAAATAAGTTAATAAATACCAGCCACCAGTTCCATAAAAAGTCGGCCAACAGAGAATTGCAGACCCTGAGTAGCAAGAGGAACTTCTGTATTGGTGAGAATCTTTGACTAGGACACAAGCTTTTTTGGCCTCAGAGTGAAGTTAGTTAGGCAAGAAAGCTACAACTTAAACAGTGCTTGAGCAAGTAGATGTAGATGACAAAAGAAAACAAACAACAACAACATCAACAACAAAACCCACAATATATACTTTGCTGTTTGTATTTGTATCTCTGAGTCTGTATCTAGGAATTATAATACATTTTTAATTTTATTTTTAAAAGTTCAGTCTGTTGTTTAATAGGTGTAGAGTTTCACTCTTGCAAGAGAAAAAGCTCAGGAGGTATGGCAACGTCAATATACCTAATTTTACTGAACTATGCACTTAAAATGGTTAAAAAGATAGGGTGCCAGAGTGGCTCAGTAGGTTAAGCTACTGGTCATCATCTCAGGGTCCTGGGATGAAGGCCCGTGTCAGGCTCTGTGCTCAGCGGGGAGTCTGCTTGAGGATTCTCTCTCTCCCCTGACCCCTCCCCCTGCTCTCTCTCTCTCTCTCTCTCTCTCAAATAAATAAATAAATAAATAAATCTTTGAAAAAATGGTTAAGAAGGGAAATTTTATGTTACGATTTTTTTTAAACCACCAATCAAAAAAAAAAAGATAAAGAGAGAGAGAAAAGAGATTGATCTGTATCTTGTGTTCACGTGGTCTGTAGTACAGGGCCTGCCTTCAGCGTTGAAAGTAAACAGCATGCTCAGTGTTCCCATTTCCATCAGTAGGGGCAGGGGATGTGAGCAGACACTGAATGGCTTTAGAAAATCTCTTGACTCCACTCAAGATTTGGTGAGAAACTAGGGCGACTCTTGGAACGTGGCGTTGGGCCATAAATGGGCTCTGCTTTTACCCTTTTGAAAGTAGCCTATCACAATTGGGGAGTAGGTCCAAAACTGAACTCCTTTTTTTTTTTTTTTCTTGCGGAACTGCTCCTTCTGTGTCCCAGCACCCCACCAACCTTGTCTACACCACAAACCCAAGCCATGGTGTGCTGATAAATGCATCCCAACGAGCTCTCCAGAAAACAAGAAAGTGTGCCTTTATTCACATATGTGTATGGAAACTTTTACTAATATAAAGAACATATGGCACAAAATTTACAAATGTAATAAAATGTATAATAATCTTTACTGTAAACCCTTACTGAATGCTCCTGTTGTTTTTTGCTGACCTCTTGTAACAACAGCCATCGTACTGTGGAACAGATGGAAGAGTGTGGATCCACCATGAATGTTGGCTAATATTTATATTTTTGTTTGCAATAGTGAATATGAGGCAAGGAAGATATATATTGACTCTTTACTCATTCATCTATGATGTGGATGACTTCTTTGCTGAATCAGATAATAGATTTGAGTACCAGAAGTTTCAAGGTTTTATGCTACTCACGATGTAATGGCTATAGACCTGAAACCCTTTATGTTTAACTTACATTATGAACAATTTCTCCATCACTTTTTAAAAGATATTATTTATTTATTAGAGGGAGAAAAAAAGAGAATGTATGAGCAGGGGAAGGGGGAGAGGGAGAAACAGACCCTACTGAGCAGGGAACCCGACCCGTGGGGCTCGATCCCAGGACCCTGAGATCATGACCTGAGAGGAAATCAAGAGTTGGACGCTCACCTGACTGAGCCACCCAGGCACCCCTCTCTGTCACTTTCTTGTCTAGAGCAGGCATTAGCAAATCATGGTTGCTGTACAAAAAAACAAAAGGAACACCAAAATTTCGGGCAGCTGCCTGCTTCTGTCAATAAAATTCTACTGGGAACCAAGTCCACTCATTTATGTTTCGTCCACAACTTTCACGCTTCAGTGACAGAGTTGAATGTTTTAACAGGGACTGTATGGCCCAGAGAGCTGCAAATATTTATCATCTGGCCCTTTGTAGTAAAACTTTGCTCACCCCTGATCTAGAAAATCAACAAGGTAAGTCCTGGTTTGTAGCTTTTCCCCATTCCCATAGCATAAATGTCGCCACCGTGGCAGATTTCAAGCAGCTAGTGAGAAGTTAGGAAGAGATGATCAGGAGCACAACCTTATGTAGTATTTCCACACACAGATACAGGCAATGCAGATAACCCCAAGACCTTAGAGAACAGTAAAAGGTAGTAAAATAATTAGTGATGACTTTTGAGAATTTATGACCTTTGTATTTAATATAATTTATTTTATTGTCCATGCATATAATTTAAATTTTAGTAATAGCTATGTATACATACAATGGGATTGCCTCCTGGCTCTGGCATGCCATGCTTTGAAGGTCATGGGAGCTTCCCTCTTCCCTTGTGCCAGCTATACCAGTTTTCTAGTCCTATAATTCCATCCCGCGGACCTCTGTAACATTTGTTCTGTTTGCTTAACATTTGTGCCTTAGGTCTGGACATCTTCATCTTGTGGCCAGACTATTATAATCTCCCAAATTGTCTCTTGACTTCCAAACACATCCCTGCAATCTGTCCTCTAGACAAAGCTTCCTAAACTACAAGGTGCATCTGCATCATCTGGGATTCTCATTAAAATAAAGATTTCAATTCAGTAGGTCTGGGAGGCCTTGGGATTCTGCATTTCTAACAGGTTCTGGGGCAGTACTGCTGCTGCTGGTCCTCTGATCACACTTGAAGTTGCAAAGCTGGGCTGCCACTAAGCTCTCTTGCTAACACGTGACTCTGACCTTGTTACTCCCTGCTTCCCAGATTTTCACACCTTTGTGCTTTATTAATATTGCCCCCACTGCTTGAAATCACTCTGCTCCCTCTTGCCTCTTGCCTGGGAAATATCTTCTGTTGCAGAGCACTGCTGTATGGCCGCCTCTCCTAAGACACTTCTCCCAACGTCCCCAGTAAGAAAGGAGCATCCTCCCATCATCGGATCCCCACTGCTCCTGGCCAGCACATCCATCTCAGGACACTGCTGCGTTTATTTGTTTGTGTCTCTTTCTCCATCATTAAATTCTGAACCCAAATTCCGTAAGCCATATTCTGACCTTAACTCAAATATTATTTTCTCAGAAAGTTCCTCTGATGCGCCTGAGAAGCCCTGCCATCCTTGCCTGGTCACTCTCCATTCTACCAGGCCTGGCTTGTTTTTTTGTTGTTTTGTTTGTTTGTTTGCTTTTTTGAGAGCACCAGTCACACCCTACAATTGCCTTGTTTTAGTTTTTAACAGAAGCAGTTTTGTTTAACGCAATTGAGACCAGTAGTTGCTAAGCTGCTTACACAATGAGGTACAAAAATTGGGGAATCATAAAAAAGTGATCTTTATGTATGTTAAATATTTTCATGAAAATTTAAATAAATGCACATTCATTTGCCTTGGTTTTAACCTAGAGACAAGGTCACCATCCTTAATAGGAGTTCGTTGATTCAAGTTCAGCATCATATTCCTTGCATAAACCATAGGCATAGAGCATCACCTCTAATTTCCGGTTTCTATTGCTTTAACGTGGAGCATGGACATAAAGGAACTTGGAAAGCAAGACTGAAATTTTTTTCCCTTATCTTTTACAATTAGGCCTTGCCCACATCTAATTTAAAGGCATTGTTTGAAAGCAACCCACAATTATCAAATCTTCCAAAGCCTGTAATTTAGTTTTTTCTTTTTTTTTTTTTTAACAACAAACATTTTATTTTGGAGTAAGTTTAGATTTACAGAGAACTTGTAAAAAATAGTACAGGGAGTTACTAAATACCCCTCACCCCACTTCTCCCAGTCATCAACATCTGCATTTGTCAAAACTAAGAAACTGACAATGATATATTAACTACTAATAACTCCAGGCTTTCTTTGGATTTTTCCCCCTTGCCCTGTGCCTCTTCCTGTCCCAAGAGCAAATCTCGAGTGCCACATTGCATTTGGTTGACCCATCTCTCCCTGATTCCTGTGGTCTTTGAGAGTTTCTCCATCTTTTCTTGTTTTTCATAACCTTGACCATCCTGAGTACGGGCCAAGTATCTGCAGAATATCTCCCAATACCTGATGTTTTTTTCATGAGACTAGAGTTGCGGATTTTTGGAAAGGACAGGCAGAGATGAGATGCCCTTCAAACATATACTATCTATCCAGGGGTACCACTGTTGATAATAACGTTCACATCATTTACTTTTTATGAAAAGAATGCTCATCCTTTGAGCACTTACATTTTGCTGAGTTACGTATTATTTCGTTGAATAAGGTAATCAGAACCATAAATATAAGAGGCACCCACAGGATCCGGAGCAAACACAATGGATCTGGATCAGTGTGGGTGTCGCCTGGTGGGAGCAGGGGGGTTAGGAACACAGTCATCCGCCTGACAGGGTCTGTTTCCCTCCTCCCCCATGCGTGCTGGGAGCTGGTCTGACTTACTCATCACTGAATCCCCAGCACTTTGCGCAGGTCCTGGCCCACAGCAGGAACTCATTACGTGCTTGTTGAATGAGTACAAGCACTGAGCAAACTTCAGGTGTCTTGTCAGTCAGGGTCCAGTCAGGAGATAGCTGAACGGAGAGAACTTAACGGTCAACGAAGGGCAAAGTTGTTAACTAGGTAACAGAAATGGCAGAAGATAATAATAAATGATCATGGAAGCAGCAAGTGTAAGGAAGCAGCCATCACCCCCAGGGCTTGGAAACAAAAAGAAGAGGCTGAAGCTATTGAATCTTGGGTGTTCTGAGGAAAAGCCCCCCAGCACTGAAAACCAGACCCGGAGCAAAGATGGCTCCCTAGGGGGCATAAGGAGAGCAGCTCTGGGAACACCGGAAATACTGCAGACTAGATACGGCAGCTGCCCCGGGGCATACCCCCTGCAGCTGCCGGGGTGAAGAAGCATTGTCGGGGTGCCACTCACAGCAGTGGGAAGTAGTGGGGAAGGAGCCTGCCCTTCTCCCTCCAGCCTTGCAGTCTTCCTCCAGCATCTTCTAGACAGAGCCTAACAGGGAGCCGTCTCCACAGCAAAAATGTGGTCAGCAATGGCAGAATCAGAGCAGGGTGTGGAAGGCTGGATTTGGAGCAGAGAGAAGACAGCTTCGTGCCTGCACAGGTATAAATTAGGTCACAGTACTTATCAGTGCAATTTCCCCTTTCCACCCACACCTCTGCTGGGGCTCAGCTGCCATTTCTTGGCTCCTTTCCCTTCTGGTATCTTGCCGTGTGTCGGGGGGGGGGGTCCCTAGAAGTGTCTCAGCTATAGTAAGAATGCATTTGGTGTGCAGATTTCAACGCTATCCTTATCTCCAGGTCAGTGACCAGGGTTGCGATGATCTAGGCTGGTGGTCTCATCTCGCCCTTTTCACTAAGGGGCAGTTCTTCCTCTTCTGGGCTCTTTTAAATGGGTTCATACCCAGAGTTACTTGGACCCAAGATGTAACACGTTTAAGTCAACAACTCTTCCAATTTTACACAAAATCCTTTTCCCCACAGGCCGTTGACATACCTCCATTTTTCTGGCTGGGTCAGGTGTGGGGTCAAGGGCAGGTGACCAGATTTAACACCTGCTTTGTTTCTGAATAATAGTCACACGCAGAAGAGTCTAAAGTCAAAACTTTACTATATACCCCAATTCTAGAAGTCTATTCAAACCATGAGTCTATAGACATTTATTTTGATGATAAAATAAAAGCTGATGCGGTTATAAACAGTTAAAGATGTGAATCCAAACATAATATAAAAGCTGTTTTGCACAAGTTTCATGGAGGAGATTTTTCTGCATTGAGGTTTCCAAAAATATAAGTCCAGTAGAGTTTGGACTGAAGATGCCTTCCTTTTCTGGTAAAGCTGCTCAGCAAATATAGCCATTCCTCATTGCAATAAGGAATTTCGAACCAAATTAAGAGTTAGGATTATCTTTCCTGAACAAAGAAGTGGTATTGTCAGTGTATTAAGCACCGAGGTTTGCCAGTGCTTGGAATGGTAAAGGTGAGAAGGGACAGGCTAGGACTTTCAAGGTGGCTTCATTCATGGCTTTGCTGCTATTTCCTCAGAGCTGCCTGCTTAATGCTAGTCAATCTTTTTAACTAATTTTGGGGGAAATCTCCCATATTCCTGTAGGACAACCTGCAGCTTCCCCCCTGAATTCTGATATGCAACTGACTCATTTCCCTAATTTGATTGAATCATTCTCCACTTGGGCTACAGACATTCTACAGAGCCTCTTCTTGAACCTTTCAAAATTTCAGAAATAATGTCAATAGGGAGAGAATTTTTTAGGGCAGTGAAGCTGTTCTGTATGACACCATAAAGGTGGATGTGTGTCATCATATATTTATCCAAAGACGTAGGATGTACAACATCAAGAGCCAACCCTAATGTAAACTATGGGATCTGGTGGCAATGATGTGTCCGTGTAGGTTCATTGACTGTGACAGATGAACTACTTTGGTATGGGGGTGGGGGGTGATAGCCGTGAGTATGTAGGGACAGGAGTATATGGGAAATCTCCTTACCTTCTGCTCAATGTTGCTGTGAATATAAAGCTGCTCTGAAAAACAAAGTCCATTAAGAAAAAATAAAAAATAAAGTATAATAATGTCTTTGCTGAAATAGTTATTTGGTTTAAAGGCAAGCCACCATGATGATGACTTTTTATCCTAAGGAACCACAGGTTTCCCTTTCAATTGGGAGTCTATTGTCCATTTCTACCCTCCCAAGCCAAATTCACCATACCTGGGAGGGAGTGGCCAGGGAGAAGTGTTGTGGTCACCAGACCTACTGGAGCCTCAGTTTTGGACCATTCAAGAACCCATGTCACCCTAAGCCTTTCTCCCTCTTTTTGAAGATGTATTTCTCTGAGAGAGTGCCCTAGGGTAGGGAGAGGGAGATTGCAGATCCCTGCTCAGCAAGGAGCCACCCCAGGACCCCAGGACCCCAAGATCATGACCTGAGCCAAAGGCAGGCACTTAATGGAATGAGCCACCCAGGAGCACCCCCACGTCACCATAAGCCTTTCAATGTCAGGGACTGAGTCTGATTTATCTGGGCTTTCCCAGCACCTTAGTGCCTGCCACATATCATTTGCTTAATAAATGCTCATTGAGTGAATGAATAAAGAACAAGCAAGAAAAACAAATGGAGATTCAGGAGTTGGGTAGAGGCATTTGGTGGAGAAAAGATTTAAAGAAAAAAGAAAACGATGACAAAGCTTGTATTTTTAGTATCCCTTCTTCTGTTCCTTGGCAACTCCCATGTGAAGAGCAGCAGAGACTGAGTCAGGAAGCCTCACTCCAGGTTTAGAAAACATTGTCAGGGCGGCAGAAGAACCTAGTCCCATCCTTCCTGCTGGCCTCGCCCAGCCTGACTCGGTGCTCAGGAACACGCAGTTCAAAAGCTGACATTTCCAACACCAGCAGCTTAGAGATCCCCACAAATTTCAGTATCCCGAAATATAGGGAAGAGAGAAATTGGTTACTGGACTGGGTGAGTCTGTTACAGCCACAGAAATACACATGCGCAGACCCTCGTTGAGGCGAGGGATTCGTAGAGCACAAGTGATTTCAGGCCCATTTCGACCTTCAGTTTTGGCATACGATGCCCCGGGCAGGATTCATAAACCCGGGCCCTAGCGGGGAAACATGTCTGGCATAGGTGTTCTTTGGGTTTTGTTTGTTTTTTGGTTGTGTTTTTTTGTTTTTTGGAGGGGGGGGTGCTTTTCTCTGGTTTTTTTTTTTTTTTTTTTTAATTCTAATTCATTGCCAAGAATCAGAAATTGAGAAATTTCAGATCAAAAGTGGATTTCCGGCTTCTAGTGAAAAAGCAGATCTGGGAACAGCTGGCCTATGTTTCCTCATGACCACAATGTGCTGGCCTGGGGGGAGGGGGAGCAGCTTTCTTCACCTGACCAGCCTCTCTCTTTAACCCACCAGCCCGGCCATGTAGGCGCTGGCAGGTACACCCCCTGCTTCTCTGGACACCACCCAGCAAGGGCCTTCATGGGACTGAAGCTGATGGTGAGGGCAGACTTGTGTGATACAGTCCGGAAAGGACAATATTCCACTCAGCCATTCTGTGTAGCAGGAACTGAAGCTTCCTGGAGCCTCTCACAAGCCCCAGTAGAGAATGTCACAGTGCTGTGATTGTATTGGGTGATTTAAAGATCCAAGGATCAGGTTTTGTCAATAGGACCGATTGTTCCTCTCTTTGCTCTGGTCCATTTGGCCCGTTTCAGATGGCGGGAGAATGCCTTCATTTTTATGTGTCTATCTGGGCCAAACGTCCAAACAGAGGTACGTTGCTTCCACATTTAACATTTCACCATAACTCAAATTAAGTAAAGACTGCTGCGAGAAATAGTCTTTAAAAAATTGGCTGAATTACGAAATTTGCACTTATTTGAAATACCATTTCCTACTGACATTTCCCTTCCGGCTGCCTTGGCATTAATGTAAGAATTATTTATGACTCAGCATTTCCCCACAACAGCTGCCCACAGGACAGAGCATGAACTGGGGAAAAGAAAAGAACCAGGCTGACTTCACTTGAGCAGCGAGCAGTGTCGGCACTCCCAGCTGAGAACAGGCAGCAGTTCCAGGAGACAGGGTACAGGCTTCCCTGGAGGCTGAGCTGGATTCAAATCCCGGCTCTGGAATGTACCAGCTCCATGACCTTGAAACTATTATCTGCAACAGGGATCAGCAAACAATTTTTATAAAGTGCAAGCTCGCAAATACCTTCCGCTTTGCTCTCCAGGATAGTCCCTGTCATGATTACCTGACTGTTAGCAACGGCTGTAGCCCAAACCCAGCTGAACACAAGGTACCAGTCTCCCAGGGAGGCCATAATGAAATACTACAGACTGGTTGGCTTAAACACCACGAATTAATTTTCTCTGGGTTCTGGAGGCTAGAAGTCCAAGATTGAGAGTGGGCAGGGCTGGTTTCTTCTGAGGCCTCCCTCCTTGGCTTGTAGATGGCCATCTGCTTGCTGCGTCTTTCCCTGGTGGTTCATCTCTCACCATGTCCTCTGTGTCCTAATCTCTTTCTGTCAGGACATCATTCCTGTTGGATCAGGACCCATCCTAATCCATTCATTCTAACTTAATCACCTCTTTAAAGGCCCTATCTCCAAATGCAGTCATAGACTCAGGTACTAGGGGGTTAGGACTTCAACATACAGATGTTGGGAATGACTCAATTCAGCCCACAATAGCACGTCAATGAGTAGTCTCTCTGTGTTCAAATGAAACTTTGCAAAACAAGGCACGTGGCCACATTTGGTCTGTGGATCCAGGTTTGCAAATGGCTGGTCTCCACTCTCCCCTCTCTGGAGTCCCTCCCTCTCCTCAGCCTCCCTCACATTCTTCCACCTAAGGCCTCCCCTTAAGGTCACCAGTGGCCTTGTCTCTCTTGCCCCAAGCAGTGTCAGCTCCACACAGGTGACCTCCTGGTGAGCCTCCTTTCCCTGGACTCTGGTGAGACCACACTCCTTGGATTTCCCACTCTCTCAGCCACCCCCCTCCCCTGATTCTTTGTTGACATCTCTTCTTCTTCCCAACCACTAATGTTCTACGGCCTCAAAGCTCAGTGCGGGGCTCTCCTCCCTTCTTGCTGTATGATTTCTTCCAAGGTGATCTCATCAACACTTCTAATATCAGTAAGCCTCTAGAAGCTGAGGACTTCCAAATATACAGCTCTAGCCCGTACATCTGATTCCCTCCCCCAGATTTCCTCTTGTCAGTGTTTCTGTAATTTTGTGTGCTGCATCTTGGCTGTTTACTATTTGCTTTTCTTTCACTACTGTGATCTCCAGGGTCAGTTTAGTTCCATCCTAAAACCATTCCCATGGCTCATCTTCCTTGGCCCACCTCCCTGCCCCACAGTGGAAGCCCGAACCTTCTTCTACCTGTTCCCCAGTCCGTATAGTTCTTCTTCCTTCTTCCCAGTTTCTAATCACAAATGTGCATGATTGATTGATGTCTGTCTACTTTGGAGGATAGTAAACCCAAGAGAAGGGAGGAGCTTGTCTTTTGTTCTCTTAGTTTAGAGCCTGACACAGACTAGGGCCTCAGTCAATACACATGAGATGATTAAAAAACCTTAAGTAAAATAATGAAATTCTCTGAGATATTGAGAATTATTTGATTTCAGTTCAGAATATTTTGTTTTAGGCTCTGCTTGTTTAGTTTATGACCGTTAGGAAGGTGTTCCCTATATATTTCCATTCCTTCTATTTTTCTACCTGTGTGGAAAATGGAGGTCATTGGAAGAATGAACATGCTGGGCTCTCTGTATTTCTTTAGTTTCGTGCATAAAAGGAGGGATAGAACCCTGGAGGCAGACAATCTCGGTTCAAATTCCAAGTTGACCTCTTACTAACTGTGTCACCTTGAGTCACTTGCTTAACTTCATTATTCCTCAGTTTCTTCACCTGTAAAGTGAGGATACGAACACTCGTGTTAAATGTATGGTATATATGGACAGGGCCTAACACAGTGCTGGTGTTAGTCAAGTTTCCGTATTTGTTTCACAGATATTTTTTATGTGCCCACAAATGGAATTAGGCACTGGGGGTACAGCAGTAAGGGAGTCAGCCTAATCCTATGCTTGGGGGCTCACATCCTCCTTGGGGAGACAGGTGGTGAAGACAAGGCCGGGTGAGGGTATAGAGATTAATGGTGAGGGGGAAAATGCGGAGCATTTTAGCTGTGGGGATCAGAGATAGCCTTCCTGATGAGCTGAATGGAAGTAGTTAAGAAGGAGATATCCGAGAAGGAGAGGAGAAGTGAGTTGGGGGAAATTGGAGAGGGAGACGAACCATGACTGTGGACTCTGAGAAACAAGCTGAGCGTTTTGGAGGAAAGGGAGGTGGGGGGTTGGGTGAGCCTGGTGGTGGGTATTAAGGAGGACACGTATTGCATGGAGCACTGGGTGTGGTGCATAAACAATGAATCTTGGAACACTGAAAAAATTAAATTAAATTTAAAAAAAAGAAGAAGAAGAAGGAGATATCTGAATAAAACAAGGATCCACAGATGTTGGTTTTTCTCCCATTTTGCTCCACCACAAAGGGAGAATTTCCCCTCCACCTGGTCTCTAGGGAGAATGTGTCACCCCTACTCATTTCTGTCTGGACAGGAGCAGTGCCAACAGAAATAGGAGGTGGGAATCAGGGGGCTCTGGGCTTTTATAGGCACAGATTGTTTCACTCAGCTGGGGGTCAAATGTCAAGGTCTTGGGCTTGTTTTCCAAACTTCATAATAGTTGATATGCAACCCAGATTAGGCACAGAGAAATGTTGCTGTGTAATGGAACTTCTGCTCTGAGAACAGTAAGTAAAAATAAAACCACAAGAAATCCCATATCTTTCAGTTGGGTCTGAGGTAGGAGTTGGCAGATTTCTTTTGCCTTCGCAAACAATAAAATTGGAAAGACTTAAAATCTTCACACTCAGTAATTTCTCCCCAGGAGACCCCACACACTTTCTCCTGTCTGGTCAAAGAGAGGGCATGAGGAGCAAAGAACCCGGATATATTTTGTAACACTTATAAACCCAAGTAAAAGGACTTATCCCCATCTCAAGAATCCCTCTCCAGACTTAGAGCTTGTAGCAATGAGGAGGTGGATCCTTATTATGTGAGAGGTAAATTTGACTGCCTGGGGATACCAAGAATTGTCAACTTATACATAAAATATTTCAGTCAGATAAACAGCTGAACCTCAGAAGCAGTTGAGAGGTTAGAGAGGGTACTGATACATTAAGATTTAAGAAGCTGAGAATCTTCAGAAGCATTTGATTGGTCACCAGATGACAAGTTCTTAGAGTTTTTAAGCTCCAACAGAGCCACAGCTGGGGAGCATACACCCAAGAACCATCCCTCTCAAAGTGCTGAAGAGGGGAATTTGAAAGTCGATATGCACCTAATTCCTGAGGCAAATTCCTTAGCAAGGAAGTCAGACTCTTCTCTCAGACATCTAAAAGTATCAAACAAAACCAGTTAAGTGTCCAGGTATCTTTGAGTCCAGATCAAAGGGAAGAACTTTAATCCAAAAATGATATATCAATAAAATAAAGGTATAGATGACAGAAATTTGGTCGTTCCCATTTCCTCTTTTTAGCCAGCATTTATGGGGGTCTCCTTTGTACAGGACACTCTTCCAGATGCTATCGAAGAAGAAAAAGATGAATTTGACCCGCTCTTGGGCCTGGAGAGCTTTCCCTTGGGGGTTGCACGATGTGGAGCAGAGCATAGAAAAAGACATAAGCGACTGATTTCTTGTGTGTGAGTGATGACCCTTGGCGAAAAGTGGGACAGAGTCACTGTGTTGGTCTGGCTGAGCCCAGCCTATTAATGTGGGATCATGCCACTTGAGCAGCTGCTGAGGTTCCCTCCAACTCCACACTTTGGGAACATCACAGATGGGTCCTCCGAGACTCAGCCAATGGCCTGGATCTCCCAACATGCTCCCAATAACCAAGTGTCCCCTCTTGGAGTGTGGTCATTTGGATCCCAACTAGCTTTTTCCTAGGTTTTAATAACAAAAGACCTCGTCTTAAGAAACTCTGTCCCTTCATTTTGAACGTTTGAGGCTCTTCTCTTCATTTCAAGGGGAAACGAGTAGTAACCCTAAGTAGAGAATGATGAACTGGATTTTAAGGCACAAGAAACATGCTGCAGCCGATTCCAGAGTCCCTAAGATGCTTCCCGACTTATTTACATCAGTCACATCTGTGTTAGAGCAATGGAACAAAAACCAAACAAATTACATAGTCTAGCATCAAAGCTTTAATTGGACGGCCATTTTAATGCATTTAGTACACTTCAATGTATGCTTAATGCATGGCTATCAGAATTCATCCGAATTGAGAAATTAGAAAAAGAAGCTCTCAGAGGACAAATGAAGAATATCTGTGCTAATTTATACAGAGACTCTTTTCAGGAAGATATAAGACCTAGTAGGACTATGGCTACCTCTCTTGGGAGGAGCCAGGGGCCTGGAAAGTGGGGTGGGCATCTGGAGGCTTCTCCCGCCCTCACCTTTGAACTTTCTGGATTTTGTGCCCTGTGGATGCATTACCTACTCAACATGAAGTAATTTTTTTTATTACATATTAAGTAATTTTTAAATTACATACGCTTATTTATTTTTGTCATGAAGTCACTCCCTCTGACACTTTTCCTCTCGAGGCAGAAATTCTTTCAAGGCCTGAGGAAAATGATGAATTGAACTTTTTCTGACAGGAAAGACAAGGTCTGAAAATTCTGCCTGACGGATAGAAGGAAGAGTCCTGGCAAGAGCCGAGGCGCTGACAGATGAAGACATGTGTGTCTGACAGAATCTGGACTTTTCACCAAAACTGAGTTAGAACAAGAAGCAAAATGTGTTTGGAATTGTATCTGCCTTCTTATTGTCAGTCTAGTCAACCTATCAATGTCCTTGTTCATCATGGCATCCACATTCCAGCCTCATTCAACTCACTGTGGAGCCTTTTTCATTTCTTCTGAACCAACACAAAAGTCAAGAGTCAGCATGGGCTTTGGCACTTGTTGCTGGCTGGGTACAGTTTTCACCACAGGATGGTTCCCTGTGCCGCGGCATGACCTGTGAAGGCCTCTGTGTCAGGAAATTGCGAGATCAAGCTACGCAACTGCAATTATTGGAAGGGATTAGCGACCGAACAGCCCACTGGACACATGGAGGCGGGGAGGGGCGCTCCCATCAGGCTGTTTGACAGAAGGGGGCCAAGGTTTATGGATTAGGTCACAGCCAAGAAGCTCTTTCTGTGGTGCCCTTTGAGCTTTTTGGAAGGCAAACCACACACAAGACCAATGATAGGCTCCAAACTGGAACATGCTGCTCTGACCCAAAAGGGATAGCAAAGGGTTGGATCCAGAGTTTGCCATTACGTCATTCACTGTAGGATTTTTTAAAAAAAGAAAAAAAATTCTTTTCTGGGAAGGGTTCATGAGTGTTGCTGCCTAACGGGTGAGACGTGTGTTGTGTGGGGAGCCGGGCAGTAGTTTACGTAACAGATACCAGTCCTTCTGTTCCGTCTTTCCTCAAATCCCGATTTTTAAAATAGCTAATGGCACAGCAGCCTCTAGGAGATGGGAAAAGCTGGCAAGGAGCTCAAACGGGGTACTATGGGCAGGGATCTGAGGGAGCCACAGTGTCCCACAGAAGTGTCAGATCATGTGGGGTTTAGAGGCCTTGGAGCTGACTTCTGGCTAAAGAGGTTGGGGAAGTTTCCACGAAGAGGGGCGTGCATTGTTTCCTTTGTGGAATAAATCCCCAAATCAGTGAAGTGCAAGCAGGCCAAGCCAGAAATCATCTCTAGGGCCAAGACCACACGCATTTCCCACATCCCCTTTCACTTGGTAAAAGGTTGTTCCAATCACCACTTTCCACCTGGCAGTTGGAGCCACTGGGACCAGATGGCATCTCTAAAAATGTGGCCTGCAGCCATGATTGGAGAGTTGAAATGTGTGACTTGCCTTCTCTTTCAGAATAAGAATAGATAATGTACGATAGTGCTGGTGAGGCCTGGCTCGCAGAGGAAAGAAGCTGGTTGGTGGAATTATGTGTCTGAGCTTATTCCTTTGTGTCCTCATTTATTCATCCCACCCTCCTGTGAGAAAGGAAGCTTCAGGAGGGCCAGTGCATGGGCTGTGGGACTCAGGGCTGCCCCCGAGCCCCTTGACTTGCATCTGGCACAGGGCAAACATACAGTGCATTTTCCTCGAATGAATGAGGGGCTTTCTCATAATACAGTGTTTGTGATCAGTGATCAACACAGCTGCCGGTGCTCTGCAGTCTTCAAGTCTGCTTTTTCTGAATATCCCAACAGAGGACTTTTTTTTAAAGACTTTATTTATTTATTTGACAGGCAGAGATCACAAGGCAGAGAGGCAGGCAGAGAGAGACTGGGGAGGGAAGCAGGCTCCCCGCTGAGCAGAGAGCCCAATGTGGGGCACGATCTCAAGACCCTGGGATCATGACCAGAACCGAAGGCAGAGGCTTAATCCACTGAGCCACCCAGGCGCCCCAACAGAGGACAAGTCTCAATTACAGTTCTCCTCAGCTGGGATTGCACTCCGGACTGCTTACGCTCAGTCCTGAGCTCAAGGACAAGAATTCCTCCCAGCTCCTGATAGGCTACCTGCACGGTCTGACTTAACATCCAGCCTCTTTGACTAGGCTTTGGGGCCAGTGTTGCCCTCCCAAACATATTTTATTAATCCCTTTTAGCTCCGGGAGTTAAGCCAAAATTCCAGGAGGAGGTCGAGTCCTCTTCGCTGGTCCAGGTTGACGTTTGAGCGCACACCGCCCCCTAGTGCCCACCGCGCGCTTGACAACGTCGTTCTCAACATCTGCTAAAGCCCTGCAGAATGAAGTCTTCTAACCGCTCAACATGAGCATCTCCGCGTTCCTGGCGACGGAGAGCAAACATGCCAGTTTGCCCAGAATAGGCCAGAATGTTGTGAAGATGGTACTACCTAATCCAGAGCTTTGAAAATTAAAAAAATAAAATAAAATAAGCCTTGCCGGAATCCAAAGTCAAGAGCCTATAAATAGAAGATTTCTTCTTTGTAATGGGGTTCAACATTTTCCATAAACTGAACCTTGAACTGTGAAGCAAGAGCATGAGGATGTATTCCCAGCTTTTTCATGTTCAAGGCTTTGCCTTTTGAATCCCCTTTCATGTCCTTTTTTGTTTTGCTCCTTCACGCGCGTGCGTACACACACACACACACACACAAACACAGACGCAGAAATAAACCCATGGGATGGGTTGCACTCTCAGTCCCAATGTAAGACTGCTTGTCTTGCTCATGTGCCTTCTCATGGACAGAGAGGGACCTTGGGTCTCTAACCCTGACGCATCCCCTCCTCTCCATCCCTTTAAGCAGGTGCAAGGTGGGTTTCTGGCACAACCTGACAAGCAAGCACCTGAATCTAAAAATTCTCATAGTCAACTTGCCCTAGTATGGTCCTGGTTGAGACTTGTGGACCAAAACCTCTGTTCTGTTTTTTTGTTTTTGTGTTTTGAGAGACTAGAACAAAGACACTTTCACCATCGACATTATAAAAATCATCATCTGAACACTCAAGTATGTGTTGTCCTAGGTCACAGCAAATATAAATAAAGAAGAAAGCCACACTTTGCATTGAAGGAGCATGCTTTATGAGGTGCCCCTCATACAGGTGCAAAAGCTACAATTAGGCTCTCTGCAGGAGGTCCCAGATGCTACATGAACAATACCTCCAAAGGTGTGCAGTGCACAACATGAACATCTCTGTGAAGCAGCCCCAATAAAATATCTTATTGACAAAAGAGCATCACTGCTCAGACTATGCCTTAAAACCTCGTTTTGGTCACTACTCAGCAAATTCGAGAAGTCAGGCTTGGCTTTCCTTTGTCCCCTTCTGAATTCCCATTCTGGTAGTACTCTGCCTTCTCCCTGCCCCCCTTGACGCCTTCCCCACCTTTGTGCTTTGAGGTATACCCTGCTTTTACGGGGTGTAATCCCTTAGCTCGGAAGAAGAAAGCTTTTCTGGCAAGCTCAGGGGCCACGTTACCCACCAACAGGTAAGGGAGATGCGGGGATGGCACATCTCTCATATCCCTTTAAGCACACTTCCTCTGTCTTTGTTATCTCTGTGACAAGAGGCCTCTCTCATCCCAAACTCACTGACCAACGGACACTGGCCCCTTAGCTTTGTAAATCTGACCTTTTCTTCGAGAGCCTGCAGTGGGCAGCACTAAGCCCATCTGTGAAACTGGCCTAGGGGGATCAGGACTTGCTCTGAGCTAAATTCTTCTGGTACATTTTTTTCGATTTCTCTTTAAAGTAAACTGAAGCTACAGGTAAAGGGCCAGGCTCTCGGGCAATCGGGGTCACAGTTTTATGCTGTAAAAGAGACAAGATTACAAACCTAACAGCACCTCAGTCATCTCCAGGTCAGTTTCTAAGGTGTAGGATGCTTAACTGGGTTGATTAGGTAGGTAGGTTGATTAGCATTTCAAAGCGATTCCCAGAGACATTTTCCTTTTCCTGAGGCTGGAGATGGGTCTCCGGGTAGAGAACCTAAGAGAGGTCTAAATATAACTGCCTTCACTCGACCCAGGCCTTCAGCCTGTTCTAATTGAGCTCCTCACACCACCCAGAAGGTTCGCTCCAATCCCCATGCTGTTAAATCCAGGGCACCGTGTCTGGCTCTCCGCAACCTGGAGCTCTTTGCAGGATCTGCCTTCTCGGAAGTGGCTCATTCTCTCCAGAAACAATCTCTTTCCTTGGCACTTTTCCTGGGTTTCTTACCACAGCTCTGCCTCTTCCTCCGTAGCTCCTACAAGGGCTCCCCTGAGCTGGTCTTTTTCTGAGTCTCAGGCACATTCATCCCACAACCTACTTGGCATCTCCGTGACACTATCACAGGTATTTCCAATCCTTTGTGAGTGACCCCTAATCTTGCATTCGCCCCAAACAATCCGGTAGCAATACTGCTTCTCCCACACTGGGTTACTCAGAACCTGGAGCCTTTCTTGCTCATGCCCCTCCCTCATCAACCTTTAAGTCCCTTCTGAGAAAATGGCAACCCATTGACTTCTTCCCACAGCGGTCACCACGGTGGTCCTTCCAGCTCTCTGTCTGTCACAACAGCTCTCTCACTGTCTCCCCATCTCCATCTTCATCCATTTCCATGCCATTCTCCACACCGTGACCAGGGGACTCTCCCTGCCCTGCTTAGAGTGTACCCCCTGCTCTCAGGAGGGAATCCAGAATTCCACAGGTTCTGAAATTCTCTCTTCAATGCAAGCCATTCCCTCTTCCTTCCATCGAAACCCATGCACTCTCTAGCTTCCTGTCAGTCCATCGAAGTCTAGAAATTTCCTGCCTCAGACACTGCAAATCTGTTCTTGCCTTTCCCTGGCTTTCATACCCATTGCTACGTTTGTGGCCAGCTCCAGGTCAAGACATCAGTCAGCCCTCAGCTGTTTTCTCCAGGGACCCCTTCCCTGGCCCACAAACTAGGGTAAGATCCCTCTGCTATATGCTTCTTGTTCATAGCGCCGCTCACCACTGTATCCAAAATAAATCTTTAGTTCTCCGTAACTACCACTGCCTTCCAAGGAAGGCGGAACCCAGGAAGTCAAAGAACCTCCTGACTCTTGAACATCTTAAGGAATCTGCCTGTGAATGTTTACGGGAGAAGTAAAACACTCCACCAAGTACAGTGGTAAGAAGTAACAACAACAACTAGATTTTTCTGAGCAAGCCCAGAAGTTTGAGCAAAGTTGGACGGTGAGTGGGTGCTGTGGGCCCAAATGGAGTCATTGGAAGTCTTTTGGAAGAACGGAGTTACATCGACAATAAAACATTGTGTTTACCCGGAACTCTACGAACAGATGCACCTATCTTCATGAAACACTTGTCCTTGCATAACTCAACCCCTACTGAAGGTGAGTTCATGATGAATTTCTCTTTCAAGTAACAAGGACACATATGGCAAGGGAGCAGCGGACACGATTGAGATAGAATCGCGTGAGGGAGAGTCACCACACCCAAACCCCCACCTGCATGTGTCTGCGCTCAGATTCCAGGAGGCAGCAGAGCACAAGAAGGAAGTGAGAGGACAGGCGAGGGTCATACAGAGGCCATGTGGTGGCGGGGGTGGGGGTGGAGTGGGGAAGGAGGCCAATAGGCAGGCTCTTCATGGTCCTCCTCTTTCTCACAATAAGGTGGCCCAAGGCTAATAAGAAAAGCCAGAAGTATCACTTTAGAAATTGCCCAAGATCGATTGTTAGCTGGTAATCCATTCAATGTTTCCAAAGATGTGCCATTAAGGCACACTTATAGCTAATCTGTGTATTCCCAGTCATACGTGAGTGGGAATAAATCCTCGGCCAGGACAGAGACCAATACAGCCAACGTCTCTGTGGTGAGGCCCAGTTGGCTACCCTCAAGGACTGCAGCTACCCCACTGGCCTGTGCACCATAGTTTTCAATCATTTTTTTTGGAAAATTCCCCAGAACAGTAGTAAGGATTTTCTTAACTAAGAAAAAAAATTCATTTTAGTCAATTAAGTAAAGGAAGTCAAAAGGAAGTTATGCCTTTGAATGGGGTCACGAACTTTTTCTGTCAAGGCCAGGCGGTAGATCAGTCAGGCTTTGGGGCCACCAACCGTTCCTGCCACATATTCTTATTTTTTCTTTCTTATTTTTACAACCCTTTCGCAATGTAAAAACCAATTTGAGCTTGGGCACCATACAAAACCAGGCCAACAACAGACTGACCATGAACTATCACTTGCTGACCCTTACTTTAGATAAAGAGAAAGAGTAACAAGAGTACCAGACAACATTCTCTGTGCCCTCATTGTGTTCTTTAGGAGGAGGCATCAGATGTGGGGGCTGAGGTCAGGCCAAGCTTCATAACCAAGAACATGCAGTGCCCAGCGTCCAACTTGGCCACCTGACTCCAGAGCTAGGTTCTTCATCTCTGTGCCACCCAGAACTTACAACCCTCCTCTCTCTGCGGGATGTGGGCCTGCAGACCTGAAAGGGTGGTCCTATGGGACACTCACCACTGCCAAAGCACATGTAACAGTTTCACATGTGAGCAACCACCCAAAGGACTCCTGAGAACCGAGAGGGAAGGACTCAAAATCCATGCTCCTCTTCCAGCAGGTCCATGGGGCTTTCCCCATATCTGTAAAGTTGCTCATGATTATTTTTAATGCCTATAGAATCCAGAGAAAACTATCCTTCTAGATTTGGTTGGGAGTAAAGGATGGGATGTGGAGAGACAATGTTTATTCTGTTTCTATTGTGTGCTAGGCACAGTTGCAAGTGTAGGATCTACCCTGAGAGGTCAGGGTCTCCAGCTCTGAGCATAGAGTCCACAGGAGTGTAGGGTCTACACTGAGTGCAGAGTCTATATGTGAGTGCAGGGTCCACCGTGTTGATGAGAGAGTAGAAGGCCAGCTGAGGACAAAGCACAAACTGACACATTCCTCAGGCTCTCCTGGCTGCCCTGAAATTAAGGGAAGGAAGAACAAATGGTTAACTCACAGAGATCATAGTCCTGCAGTCTGGGAGTCTCCATTGGTTTAGAAATGTCTTAGTGATTCACAAGAAAAAAGCATTCTTATGGGTCTCTGGAAGTTAGGTTATTGATAGACCCATAGCCTCAATTTCCTGGAGCCCAAACATCATCCACCCATTCATAGCGACGTGGGAAACAAAGATAGAAGAAAATGTAGATAAAATTAAATGTCCTTATAACCTGCAGCCCATTGACAAATACTTGAGGCAGGCGGAGTATAACATTCCCCCAGGAAACTCCCAAATGTCTTAATGTTAATTCCTTACTAGAAGGATTAAAACAACCTGAGCTTGACAACAGCCGGATCCAGAGAGTTTTTGTTATCACATCAAAGTCCTTTTGGACAACTCCCTTTTTCCTTACCTCCCCCAACTCCCAAGTATATCATCAGTCACCCCTCACAGCCCTCATGCAGCAGCTCTTTCAGCCCACGGATCCTGTCCCCGTGTTTTAATGAAATCACCTTTTGCCCCAAAGACGTCTCAAGAATTCTCTCTTGGCCTCCGGCTGCGGACCTCACCAACATTCCAAAACCTACATCCCTGGGAGTTCAGGGCCTCCAGCTCTGAGTGCAGGATCTGCAGCTGAGAGATGTTTGGATCACCACAATCATTATCACGGTAGTCGAACGCAGACAATAGACAAGTGAATAATGTATTTCAGGTGCTAAGAAGTGCCAGGAGAAGAAAGTCCACATGAGCAAGAGGATCCCGTAAAGTAGTTGTTAGGATCCTTGGAGAGAGCAGATCTTGAGGAGAACAGAGAGCCTCTGGAAGACGAGGGGCTGGAGCAGCAGGAGTAGCTCTGTCTGTTGGTCCTTCCCACTCCCATTCTGCCGTGCAACCCCCCTCCCCGCCCGACGCACACACATAGGGAATAGCCACTGAGAACCATGTTCTGCAGGCAGATGAGGCTGCTCTTCTTCCTCTCACACTGCAGCGGAATGTGTGGGCCTCAGCAGAAGGGAGCTTTGGCATCCCACGTGCCCTTGCACATCTGAGAGGTGTGCTCATCAGTGATTTTCTCTGACACCCGCTCATCCCCATTCTCCTGTGCTCAGCTATGGCTGCGAGGCTGAAAGCACCTGCCCCCTTCCAGGCCTTTCATTGCTGTGCATCAGAGTCTCTGAATGAAATCTTTGCCCTTTAACACAATTGCTAGAGTGGCTTCTCTTTTCTTGATTCAGTTCCAACTGCTACACGCCTTGAACACACAGTCCTGAGGAGGGAACGCGTTTATTGGAGAGAGTGTGGCAGTGTTGGGGCAGGGCGAGCATGGTGAGGGAGGGGAGGATGGGAGCCAGAGGTAATCCATAGGCAAACCAGGAAGGGCCTCATTAGGTACCCCAACAAGTCCGCATTCTGTTCTGGAAGCTCTGGGAAGGTGCTGGGAGTTTAAGGAGGGGGAAGGGAATTAAACAGGAAAGAGGAGAAATGGGCAGGACCAGACTGAAGAAACAGACGGAAAGAAGTAAGGAAGGGTAAATAATAATAATAATGATAATGATAATAAAACTTAGAATAACGTGTTTTGGCGAAGAGAAAGAATGGCTAAGAGGTAATTTGGTAACTATTAGTTAACATGTGTAGGGCTCTTTGATTTCTTTTTTTGCCAGATGTTTTCCACCTGTTCTGTGGACAGAGGAGGACTGGCTTTAAGTTATCGAAGACCTCAGTTACATAAGGAATAAAAAATCCTTGGCTGCAGAGAGAGGTTAAATAACATGTTTTCTTGAGAATCTATAAGGATAAGACAGACAAGTAATGATTTTTGGAGAGATGAAATCTAGTATAAGACAGTGTTTGAGGGACGCCTGGGTGGCTCAGTCAGTTAAGCATCTGGCTCTTGATTTCAGCTCAGGTCAGGATCTCAGGGTCATGGTCTCAGGGTTGTGGGATGGAAACCCCTGTTGGGGCTTCGTGCTCAGGGGGTGGTCTGCTTCTCTCCCTCTGCTCCTCCTCCTGCTCCTGCTCTCTCCCTAAAACAAATAAATAAATAAATCATAAAAACAGCAAACAAAAGAACTGAAAGACAGTGTTTGAGTGTCCCTAGCACTTGGATCCCCATGATTCTTGGTTGTTTGGCCTCATGTGTATACCTGGTCCATGAAAAGTGGGACTTGATCCTAATGCTGTATGTTGCTTAACCTTTGTGTGTTCAGAAAGTCTAGATACCTGGAAGGGCAGAATACACAATTGGCACATTAAGGAAACTCATAATCTGAAAATAACACACCTCATATAACGTTGTCATGCATACGTTATAAGCTATGTCAACAAGGATAAGAAGTTACCAGTCACTGTGCATTATAAATTACTTTCTGAACATGCACTAGGTCTGTGACAAGAGCCCACGTAATGGCCACATAGGCAGGGAATGATGAAGGGAACAAGGCTGCCAGGTAGGCATCCGTGACTCAGCCTTCCCACTGACAGGCGCCCGGCCAGCAGGGTCAACTTTTCAACCCCAAGCTAATCACAATGATATCTTGGGAACAGGGTAAGAAACATGACCTCCAGCACCCCTCATCTGTCAGCTCTGGGTTCAGAAGGAGGCTGGTCCACGTGAATCAGGCCACCAGTCCATGCATCTGTCACCTGGAGCTGCAAGGGGTTGGGCCTGAGGAAGAGACAGTTTCTGCCCTCAAGCTGGAAGCCAGGAGAGCAAACCTAAAATTGGGTCCCCTTTTCCTGGGGCCAAATATTTCAGGAGACCCCGATAGGGGAGGGTGGACTGAGAAGCAAGCAGGGAGCAGGCCAAAGCAGAGGTGGGCAGGAGTGAGACCTCGGGGACAGGCCCCACCCTTGCTGGCTGCCCCACAGAACGGTCAGAGCCTGTTTTACGTCACCCTTTGGGAGACCTTGGGCAAAGTACTTGACCTCTACAAGTCTCAATATCTCACCTTTGAAACTGGAATCCTGGAGTCTTCATTATCCAGGAGTAACTAGCACAGGGGGCAGATAACTTGAAGTGAGTCTATAAATAGGAACTAAGGTGTCGCAGTAAATAATTTAGTAACGAGTGTGATTCCAACCTTATCTTTAAAAAGGAAACTAAAAAAGAAGAAAAAACAAAACAAGCAAAGGAAAAAAGAGACAAATTAAGAAACAGACTCTTAACTCTAGAGCACAAACTGGTGGTTACCAGAGGGAAGGAGGGTAGGGGGATGGGGGAAATATCGTGGTGAGCCCTGAGGACTGTATAGAATAGAATAGTCAAATCATTATATTGAACACCTCAAACGAATGTAACACTGCATGTTAATTATACTGGAATTGAAATAACAATAAAAATAAATTATTGGTAGGTTAAAAAAAGAAACTAAAAATTATGCATATAAATTACTTTGTTTTAGAGTTAATGAAACATAGGTTATCAATCCAACTATGTGCTAATTTCTAGAACAGCAAATGACTCAGATGTGATTACAGGGTTGTTGGCGTGTTTTTCCTGACAACATTCTCCGCGCTGGAGGGCTCTGCCAGTTTTCCTGAGGGTTTCTCCTCACATTTTGCTAGGCAAAGAATTCTTTCCCCATGATGTGTCATCCAGTTGTCAATACATCCCTTTCAAGAACAGATACGGAATGAACAAATCTAATTGTTGTTTTTCACTTTAATGTCAGCTTTCTATACCTTTCTTAAAAAATTATACAGATCACTTCCATTTCTGGTAGGATGGTAGGTCAGACACCCCCAAAAGTCTTCTCTTTATACAAAATATTTAGAATATGGGAAGAAGAAAAAGAGGATTAAAAACTAAGTGGGTGAGGGGGAGAGCTGAAGCAGGGACCCCTGTAGAAAGTATGGACCCTCAAAGTGTCCCTCTCAATGAGAGCAGGGCTTGGAAAAACCCATCAGGGACAAAGTGACCTATGTAGTGTGTCCGCCACAGTTTGGGTGGTGGGGAAATGGGAGATGTGCAGAAGCATGTTTTCGTGTATGTCTTTTCCATTGTTTCTGGGCACACACACACACACACACACACACACATGCACGTACTTTTCTAAATGAGTTCACAGTGTTCTGTAACTTGCTTTTTTCCCTCTTAATTTGTCTTAGACATTTTTCAATGTGTGTTCTATACACATATCTCATTTTTAAAAGTCTGCATGAGGGACACCTGGGTGGCTCAGTCAGTTAAGCATTTGACTCTTGGTTTCATCTCAGGTCATGATCCCAGGGTCGTGAGATCCAGCCCTACATGGGGGTCTATGCTGAGGGCTGAGTGTGGAGTCTGCTTGAGATTCTATCTCTCCCTCTCCCTCTGCCCCTCCCCACCTGCTCAAGGGCACTCTCTTTTTTTCTTTTAAAGATTTTATTTATTTATTTATTTATTTGTCAAAGAGAGAGAGCAAGGACTCTCTTCCAGATGCGGGACTCGATCCCAGGACCCTGGGATCATGACCCGAGCTGAAGACAGACACTCAACCGACTGAGCCACTCAGGCGCCCTGGAACTTACCACTTTCTAATGTACTCAATATTTATCCATTATATTTATGTTCTGTTTCTATCCATAAGTGTGGAAGCTTTTGTGGGGCAGGGATCTGTGTTGGGTTTGTTCACTGATTTATCCCATTTGCTTAGAACAGAGCCCACACAGTAGATTTGGTAGATTCTCAGTACACATTTCCTGAAGGAATTAAATTAATCAGTGAACATCCTTGCACAAAACTGCAAGGTCAAATACTCCTAAATGATGACGGTCACTGGATTAGCAACTGTATGGAAAACCACCTCCATGGGCAAGACAATTCCGTATCATTTCACTCATGATCATTTACGGCTGATACATTAACAAATGACTGTTAGAATTGCTACTCAGAATTTTTCCTGGAAGCTTTTATTATTGCTATGCCATAGAGAAGATGCAAAACTCCAAAAGAATCACATGTGTCTTCCTACTTTCCCCTTCACCTTAATCCATGTCCTTCCCTCAGATGAACAGTCCTCTTTCCTCTGGGGTAGGAAGGTGGAGAGATCAAGGGATTGACCACTTCCTATTGTATGGCTCTGAGTTGAGCCTATGGGCAGAGTCGAGCATTTTAGGGAGATGAATGCCAAGGTTCATGTTGATGGTGGACTAAAATCGGGATCTCATTAAATTAATACTGTTTATTTTCAGTGAGTACTGTTCTCAATGAAATGTGGAATGTGATATTAGATCAGGGAAATGACCACATAATGGTAACATTAGACAGGAAGAATTATTTGTGAGTAAGTCACACAAAGCTAGAGGGATCTGCACAAGCCAAACATCTGGAGGGGACTGACTCTCACCTCCCGTGCTTTTTCCTAACACCTCCTGATCCCCTCCCAATTTCACATCCAACCACATCCCCTCCAAAGGTAAACATCCCATGAACAACAGAATGAGAGACCAGATATTCCATTTTAAAGAACATGCTCTCGGGCGCCTGGGTGGCTCAGTGGGTTAAAGCCTCTGCCTTCAGCTCAGGTCATGATCTCAGAGTCCTGGGATCGAGCCCTGCGTTGGGCTCTCTGCTCAGCAGGGAACCTGCTTCCTCCTCTCTCTCTGCCTGCCTCTCTGCCTACTTGTGATCTTTGTCTGTCAAATAAATAAATAAAATCTTTAAAAAATAATAATAAAATAAAGAACATGCTCTCTTTTCTATTATTATTATTATTTTATCTCAGGTGATTTTGGGAAGAATAACCAGCCCCTACTTTTCTAAAAGAGGGTAACTCCCTATGAAAGCAAGACTTGACATGGACCTGTTCAAGGCCTACCTCCCATCCTTTGACTGACGCGGAATAGCGTCTTGGGGCTTCCCTCCCAGAATAGCGTCTTGGGGCTTCCCTCCCAGAAGACACGGTTCTGAGCATCAAAACTGATTGCCCGGTGGGAAGAGTAACTCACTGATCCCTGGACTACTGGGACTTCTTCCTCCTGTGCCTAAACTTTCAGGGTTGCCAGTCACCCACAGGATGGATGCAAAGAGCCAAGAGTGGTTTCCAAGCCTCTCTGGAGTGTGACCCCTTCCTTGCTAACTGATCTCCACCCCAGCTCCTCCCTGCTCCCTAGGTTCCGATCACACTCCACCATCGCTCCGAGCTGGTGGAAGCCGTCCACTTGTGTTTGCATGCAGGCCCAGCCCTAACATTTGCAGGGCCAAGATGTGAATAAAAATGAAAGCCTGCAGACTGCATGTATCAGTATTAAAAAGTGATAAATCACACTAGCAGATTGTTAAAATATGCTCTATCCTTCTGCCTTGTCAAATATACCTTTACAATAGCCAAAGGAAAAAATACATGTAAATCTGCAATTTTTGGCAAAATATCAAAGTCATGAATTTAATCACTATTGCATTATGGTTGGGTATTCTGTTGATGGGTCAGGCTGTTTGGATGAGTCATAAAATAGAGATACACATAATCATAAGTTATTGTATCTTTTTTTTAAATTTTTTAAATTTTTTTTATTTTTTTTAAAAGATTTTATTTATTTATTTGACAGAGATCACAAGTAGGCAGAGATGCAGGCAGAGAGAGAGGAGGAAGCAGACTCCCTGCTGAGCAGAGAGCCCGATGTGGGACTCGATCCCAGGACCCTGAGATCATGACCCGAGCTGAAGGCAGCGGCTTAACCCACTGAGCCACCCAGGCGCCCCAAGTTATTGTATCCTTATATCAGAATGTTTTCCCTTACCTTCATTCAGTAAACTAAATATTTATAATAACAATGATTTAACAAATGCTTTGTGGTCTATTGATAAGAATGGTCTTAAGGATGAAAATGAAATGTCACAATATTTAAACTATACAAAATTTGAATATATTTCACCAAAAGAACAAAATACAGGGATTGTAAAAGTAAAAAAATTTTGAAGTACTTTTCACATGTTTAAAAGGTAACTTTCTCGAAAAAAAATTCTGCAAAATTATCTACAAAATTAAAAGAAAAACCAAATAATAATTAACAAACACCCACATCCACATTTTAAATAAAAATTATTTTAAATATAGCTGAAAGTGTTTTCATGTAGTGAAATTTTTTTGACAAATATGTTAAGAGGGTAAAAGCACTCACACAAGTCTACTGTTTGATGTCCATTCCTTGCCAAAGGAAAGCATCAACAGGCTACTTCAGGCCCATTATGTCTAGAAGGACACGTAAACAAATAAATCTAAGAGGAGTATGAATTGTGCAATCTTGAAAACATTGCTCAGCTACTTCCTGCAATGGTTGCTAATGCCTCGCTGACACGTGAGCCCCCCAGAATGACTCATTAGAACCCAAGGAGAAGCAAGACAGTGGACACTTGCCACTCCTGACCGGAAGGGAGACCTTATTATACAAGAATATTCTGTATTCGTGTTGAGCAAGATGGAACAAGTCAATCTGTCTTTTCTCTTGCCCAAGTGTTTCTGCCACACAAACCCTCCTTCCACACGCTCTGAAGCAATCAGCCCCCACACCTCCGTGACAGAAGCAGCAATCTCCTGGGTCAGGGACAGGGGGCAGGGCTGGGGACACACCACTTCTCTGGGGCCTGAGTGGGTTAGTGAGCTCACGTGGTAGAAACGAACGTAGGCTCCGGGGCTCAGCTCGGGCTCGCTGTGTGCTTTAGGTGACTTATTTTTGTGTGTTTGTGGCATGTGGGACCCTAATGTGCAGGGCCCAGAGATCCCTCCTGCTCAGATGGGAGGATGCCCCTGGTACACGGGACACTGGTGTGATGACTGAGGAGTCACCGCCCCGCCTCGGACCTCCTCTGCCAAGGAGGGCCTGCCCCTGGGACCTGCCCTTACAACAGGGCTCATCGGGCGGCCCTGAAATGCCCTGTTTGGACGTGTGCTCGCACTCAGCTGCTGGAGGGCCTGTAGCTTACAAACAAGATTGACTTGTACTTCGCTCAGCTGTAACTTGAAGGTAATACGAGATTGATTTGCCAAATACAAACATGTATTGAGTACGTTTTTCCAACTACTCCTGCCCTCCTGTTTCTGTGCCCTGGTGGAAAGCCTCCATGCTCTTGGGGATGCCACCGTGCTCTCGGGACGCACTCCCGGCCTGCAGACCCCCACTGTGGGCTTGTCTGCATCTACTCTGCCACGGTTAAGAGGCTGCACCCAGCTCGAGGTGCTCCGGGCAGCTCCAAGGCTTGACTCCAGGACCCAAAGTCTTGGTGATTCAGAGTCTTCTTCTTGCTAACTTCTTTTTATTAATGTTAAGGTGACTCTCATCATATCTTTTAGTTTATTTGAAGGAGATGAGCACTAACCCAGGACAGCAGAAAGCATGAAAAAGGATGGGAAAGGCTTCCCCCGGCCCCAGACTTTTCTCCTTGAAGCTGGGACCCCGGGGGGTTTGGAAATGGCCTAAGTTTTGATACTTCTGATCAGCAGAGACATCAACCTCAGAATGTTTCTCTTTGTACCATCATGTAAGGGATCAGGGAGGACATTGAGACGATGAGATGTCACAATTCAAATCAATATTTATAGTTCAGATCAAGACTTTGGAGTCAGACTGGCATTGGTTGGGCAGAAAATAAAGCTGATAGCAAAATACTTCAGACCCTCATAGTCCTTTTGTAAATATGTCACTGGAACACAGAAATTCAGAACTCAAGGAAGCTATTTTATGAGGCCAAATTTTGTTAAGGAAGTAAACCAGAGATACTGCAAAGTATGTCGAGGGACACGGAAATAAACAACAATAGGGCACTCGTCAGGTGCTTGGATCAAGCCCAAGCCAAAGGTGGTACATGAGGGGCTCCCCCAGCAGAAGGCAGCATCAGACCTCCCCTGTCCCCTGAGTCTCCCTCCTCACCTCTCCTGAGTGTTCTCTCCTGACACCATGGGGTGCTGTGGCTGTGGAAGTGGCTGTGGCAGCTGTGGTGGCTGCATTGGTGGCTGTGGTGGCTGCAGCAGTACCCCCATGGTCTGCTGCTGCCACCACTCCTATGGCTGCCGCCCTGTGGCTGCAGCTCCTGTGGCTCTGGCTCTGGTGGTTGTGGCGGTGGGAAGGGCTGTTGCCAGCAGAAGAGCTACTGCAAGAAGCAGTGCTGCTGCTCGGTGGCCGGCCGACCTCTGGGAAGATGCTGCAGGGGACAAGCTCACTCCTGTGCTTAGATCTTCAGACATTTTGAACTTTCTCCTCTTCTGGTTCACCTAAATATCAAGCTTGTAATTTAATAGAAAGACACCTGATTAGAAGTCAGAAGTGCCAAATTCAAGTTTATGGTCTGCCAGAGCAACCTGACCATGAACAAGTCACCTTAGCCTCCCTGAGTCTTACAGTCTTCCTTACTCGTCTGCGAAATAACAAGGTTGAACTAAAAGTTTCTGATGACCTTTATAGCTTCGGCAGCACATGAATCTATTAAAGTCTCTAAACTAAATTCACATTTTCCCTACCTCACAGATTCCCTTATTTACTTTGGCTGTGGTAGGCATTAAAATCTGTTTATATATGTATGTGAGTGTATGTATACACAACATACAAATAGACAAATAATTTTCAAACCAATATGCTCTATCAATCAAAATCCACACTGCAAAAAACTCTCACTTCTGAGGTGCAAAAATTCACATTAAAGAACTCAGTGGACTGAAATAATGCTTTTTAATATATTTCATTCTTTTGAAATATTTACTTTAGTGTTTGTTGAACTTCCGCACTTATATTCCTACTTATATCAATTATATACCATACATTTCTTATAATTTCTAGTGTTCTCACATTTTCCTAAACATATTCTTTTAATAAAACAGCAGAAGTCAAATTCAGTGATCCAAGGTTCAGTCACTAGCCTTGAAGTTGTGGAGGCCTAGTGGCAGCAACAGTGGCCATGGCTTTCTGGACCATAGTTCTAGAGGTATATGCTTGAACTCAATTATTCCAGAAGGTGCTTCTTGATATCTCTCCCTTATGACTACAGCAGGTGCAATAGCTCCCCATGGGCCCATTCATTAGTCATGTCCTGAGAGGCATTTCTGGAAGCCAGCCTAGAATGTGCCCCTCCAAACCTCCCAATAATTTATACACATAATTTCCCAGTTATAGCTCTAAGACTTTTGGTTTTCTGCAACTGACACTGACATGAAAGTCCCCTGACCATCATTTTGTGTCAAATTCTAGCCACCCTCCAAAGCCAGGAGGAATCCTGGCTCCCTGCCCATCTTGATAGAATCCTTCCTTTTTCTGAACTCTTTTTGCTCCAGCAGGGCATGTGAGAAGTTATTTCTGTTCTTTCCTATCCTTGATTTTTGTAACAGTTGGTTTTAGCTTTTTTGGGGAATTGTTAAAAAAAGAAAAAAAGAAATCCATTTAAAATAGTGCAAAAGGAGCAATTGATTATGATATAGAGGCACCTGACAAAAAACAAAGACAGAACCTACAATCAATCTTCATAGGGTAGGAACCAAGATGAAAGCCTTTGAGAAGCCAGGCAGCTACTGTTTCTCTATCTCCCTCTAAAACCCCATGTCTCTCACGTCTTTCTACAGGTCTGCATCTTCTCTTCTTCCTCTTCCTTCTTTTCTGCAGCCTGGTTTCTCTTTTTCCCCTGGCACAACTCATGAATTTATAGGACCTGTAGAGAATGCTAATTGCCCACCCAGTACCCTCTGTCTCCTATCCCTCCACTCCATTTTAACTGGGCACAAATCACTTGAAGTAAATACTCCTTAATCCCCAGACTCCCACAGCCAATGTTGTCCCATGGCTACATTCTAGCCAATGAGCAGCTCTTTAAAAGGGAGGAGGTGGGACTTTCTCTTCCTTTATCCTTCTGAGTGGAGAATAGATATGACGGTCAGAGCTCTGGCCGCCATAGTCTGAGCATGAGAATGATGGGATCAAAGAGATGGTGGCTCCATAAGCTAGAAGGATCTCTGAGGACGTGGAGCTTTCTTTCAGGCTCTTGAGTGCCTACTTTCAGACTTCTCGGGAAGAACTAATTTCTATCTCACTTAAGCCATTGTTATCCTGAATTTCTTTTTACATGCAAAAGGCTAACCCTAACTGATAAGCATGTCCTCCCATTTCATGCATAGCAGAGAATACCTAGTATCTTTTTAAATTCTCAGCTCCTGGGAGATATTGGAAGAGCTAAGCTTCTATATATACTGGTATTGCTATCAGCAATGACCAGGGGAGCATAGTACATATGAGATACAGAGGGTCTACTCATGTAAGTTGTGGGGATTGGTTTTTTTTTCTTTTCTTTTCCCTTTTTTTTTTTTTAAAGATTTTATTCATTCATTTGACAGACAGAGATCACAAGTAGGCAGAGAGGCAGGCAGAGAGAGAAGAGAAAGCAGGCTCCCCGCTGAGCAGAGAGCCCGATGCGGGGCTTGATCCCAGGACCCTGGGACAATGACCTGAGCCAAAGGCAGAGGCTTTAACCCACTGAGCCACCCAGGCGCCCCGTGGGGATTGTTTTTACAGAAGGAGGCATGTGGGCCAGAAAGGTTGACCCAGACCTTAAATTTGTCTGTTCTGCTCCTTCTCTTCATTTGTAAACAGATTCCCTTTTCTGCTTTATCCCTGTCTTTCCCTTCATATTACAGACTATAGTTCTACATTTTAACAGTTTTTCAGTTACTTACTTTTAGCCACAAGTGTAAAGAGTACCAAACCCAAGCGGAAGTAAATTTTGTTATGGCTGCCAGCAAAGCATGCTATTTAGTTTTGGTCTTAGAGTCCCGTAGTCAGGTGGAGTCTAACAAATTCAGGTCCCTATGAGTAAACTTGTACCTAAACAGTTCTTTAACTCAGCTCCTTGTGAAGATGGGAAAGGATTTAAAATTGCAAAGTCCACATCTGAAAATAAGTAACTGCCTTTCCCATGCAGCCATCTCAGTAATAAATATATAATTTACTTATATATTATTATAATTCCATAGTCATATAATTTGTATAATTCAAGGGGGTAGTAGTTTTGTTGTTGTTGTTGTTTTGTTTTGTTTTGTTCTAAGAAGGCTCCATGACTGGCGCAGAGCCTGGTGTGGGGCTTGAACTTATGACTCCGAGATCAAGACTTGAACTGATATCAGGAGTCAAACGTTAACCAATTGAGCCACCCAGCTGCCCCAAGTAATCATTAATTTTTATAAAATAAATATGAAATTATTCTAGATAGCTCAACCATGCAGAAGTATACAAATCATATGATGGAAGTACCCCCTTTCGCTCAGCGCCACTGTAGTGTGATCTTCCATAACGGCGTTCCTTCCATCATTATCCGTGGTGCTATGGTGATGGGTGCAGTATTCTTTTTTTAATTTAATTTTATAATTTTTTATTTTTATTTCTGATGGCTGGGGTAGTCTTAATTTGTTTGGAACTGGAAACTGGAACTGATGTTTCAGGGTTGGCCAGTGGAACCCACACAGTGTGCCCTCCTGCTTCTACAGGTTGGTGTGCTCCTCTCCAAGACCATGACGCCTGCGCTTATGGATTGTATTGACCCCACTTCTGAATTCACTCATCCATTCATTCGTCATTCCCAACAGCATCTGTTGAAACCATGCTCTGGGCTGCAAAGGCGATTACTCAGCAGCAGGGAGGAAGGCGTGGAAGGTATTAGAGCTGCCTAATGTTTGACTCTCTTCCGGACACACATCAGTTTGTATTTCATCATGCACTTGAACTCAAGTGTAACTGAGTGACCATTTGGCCAAGAAAGTGTGAAAAGACGTGATGTGGCTCTTCTGGACAAAAAAGTGTTAAGACTCACCACATCTTTTTACTCTGACTCCACAACTGTGAAAGCTGGGATAGAAATGATTTGTGCCCCTGAATCTTTCAGTAACAACGGTGAGCAGAGCCCTCTTGTTGATCTATGATGGCCAATTAGTATGAGTGAGAACTTTGGTATTTAAAAGGCTATCCCAATGGGTGGAACTTTTTCTTGAGGCACTCACAAAGTAGTAGGGAGACAACATGAAGCCCCAGACCAGAAATGTACTGTGCATAACCAAGTAAGTGCTCAAGGTTCAAAGAAAATAAGACATGATGATCTCTGCCTCCATCGTTCTCATATTCCTGTTTCATTCTAGTTTCCATACTTGAACACTGCCGGTCTTCCAGTGTTAACAGAAACTCCCACCAGCCTTAGACGGGCCACTTCTAAGTGGATTTGTCTATAAGACTGGGATAATATGACTTCAGATTTTTTAAAAATTTTGTGTATGTGAGCATACAGGAAAGCATACTTTATATAAAATGGATATTCTTGTTTTTAGTTTTTATAAGGCATACTAGTAAAAGGTATTAAGGAAACAGATCTTAAGATCATCCTTTTTCTTCTTTGCTTTTTTTTGTTTGTTTTCATCTCTTTATTTTCTTGCATAAATGTATCTAACAGAAACTACAGATTTTTTCCCACCTTCCATCCCCTATGGAGCTGTGGAGAGTGACCTTTATCTGCATTATTACGTGGGTGACAAGGACAAGTTTGACCATGTGTTCCTGCATCAGTTCCCATTTGATGAGAAATTGAGATGTGCCAACAACGGCAATTACACGAATGATGTCATGATCAGGCTTATGTACATGAAAGTGTGATGGAGATGCTGAGTACAATAATTGACGGCAGTGTGATAACCAGAGAAGATGGTGCTCTGTGGCGTCCTCTTGATAGGCTGCACTGGCAGGAGCCTGAAATTGTTATTGGAGATGAACACACTTTTTTAACAACATCAAAAATTGGCTCTCTTACTGATGTCAGTCAATCCAGGGGTCCAGAAGGCTTACACGTATTTTATTATTTTGCCCAGGACCTGAAGTGTTTTGTCTTCAGTCCTACTGGATTACACTTCTGGATTAAGCCACTGTAGATTGAATATTGGGGTGGACATGTTGGTGAGGGTGGGAGTAGCTGTTTTTAATAACCATTATCAGGAAGTTTTTATGTATTATCAGGGAAATATTTTTTGTGTAAACTATAAATGGTTGTCGTTAATAAATATTTAACAAACTACAAAAAAGAAAGAAAGAAAGAAAGAAAGAAAGAAAGAAAGAAAGAAAGAAAGCCAACTTACTTCCTCTACCAGTTCTCATAATAATGCCCTGCCCTCCTGGATGGACTCTGAACTTCCCGCAGTTATTTTTCATAAGTTCTAAACTTTAACTAGAAGGCTCAGGATAAAAGGCAAGACAGTGCCACAACAGCAGCCACACTGACAGGATTTCTCATTGAACCAGGGGGTGACCATGACCTGCTGTGAGGGATGGACATCCTGCAATGGATTCAGCTTATTGGTTCTACTTATATCGGGAATAGTTCTCAATGCAATTCCTCTGATTTTCAACTTTGTGGGTGAAGGCAAAGTTTTTCACAACCCCATCTCTTGCTTTGAGTGGTGGTTCCCAGGGATTATAGGAGCAGGTGTGATGGTGAGTAACATTTATTTGACTTGATTTGGGGAAAGGGCTGCCTATTTTACCAAACTCCCAAACACCATCTTTCAGCTTGATGGTGGGCTATGCCTTGGCTGAGGATATTGTCAGGAACAGTGGAATGGTATTAATGGTATTAATTCACTGGCATCAGTGAAGAATGAAAATTTAAGTAAATTTAAATAAATGGTGGTATGGACTAGGGAGCTTGGGCAACAAAATTAATAATTTGATAAAAGTTTGTTGGATTGTTATCTATCATATTTCTTCACATGTGTTATGCCATTCTTCTAAGCTTTATAGTTAGTGCTCAAGATGTTTTGAATCCTTTCCCTCAGCTTTCCTTTGCCAATACTAGTCTCAAAGTATTCACAGGAATACAGGAGTGGGAAGTGCCACCCAAGGGATTCTGATTAATGTCAGAGAAATGAACTTTTGTTTGGATGTGTGTGTGTGTGTGTGCGCGCGTGCACGCGCATGTGTGCGTGCGTGTGTGTGTGTGTGTGTGTGTGTGTGTGTCTGTGTCTGTGTTTCAGTGATGATGAGTTGCTGCTGCTGGTCTTATTCCCGACTTCTGTGAAAGTGCTCTTGGGTCATTACATGTTAAACTTTAGATAAAAATTTATCCTTTGGCTGGCACACTGGAGTGGAAACCACTCTGGCACCAAAAGGCCATTTTAGGAAACATTCCCCCAAAGTCGGTGGTTTACTTTCCCTTTAACATTGTGAGCAATCTATTCACCTTGCTTTAGGTAGAACGGCTATTTCTTCAAATAACCCTGAGAGTTTTCTTCCAGGCTAAGAGGAAGTGAGCAACAGTGTTCAACCATGATGCAACTGCCAACATTTGTGTCTGCTTTCTGCCTTTCTAGAAGCTTCCTCTACTTAAGTAGCATGAGCTTCCTTGCATCTTGCTTAGACCAGAAGCCAGGAGCAGCTGGCTAAGTCTAACCAATAATGTCAATTTCCACGAAGCCTAAAAGTTCATCAGTGAAAACAATCCATGTAGAATAACTCATGTCGCTTTAAGTATAAATTGGTTCTACTATGAACCCCATCACAGTTAAAAACAATTTCTTGCTAGCAATAACAGAGCCTAAGGTGGTGATGGTACATACCTACATTCTATGTGTGTTTTGTCAGTGGGAGGAAGGAAGGAAGATGAAGAGGTGAAGACACAGAGAAGGGCCCACAGAGAGTTCTGTTGAGTGCCAGCTACCGGGTTCACACTTTACACTATCTCATTTCATCTAATAATCTGGCTAAGCAGATATTATCATTTGTATTTTAATAGATCAGCAAGCAGAAGGTTAGGAATGTTAACAAGGCACATAGTAGGTGGGAAACTCAATTCCAGATTTATCTGATTACAAGATTCTGTTTTCCACCAGTATTACCACCATAATCCTCAACGGCTGTCTCCTGTTGACAAAGGGGAAAGACAAAATCCATAACCTACTCCATAAATTTAAGTGGCCAGGAAACTGACGCATAGGAAGGTGATATAAATCTGTGAAACAGTTCCAAAAAATCTGGACTTCCTTGTTCTATGACTACATTTACTTTATGATCCTCAATAAATATTAATAAAGACCTGGAATCACATGAGGGATCTCTATTACGCAGTATTGTAGAATGTCATCGAGGCAGTAAACAACTCCTTGAAAATTTCAATAGTCGTTTTAGAGACTGAGCCTCAAACTCTAGACTAGGCTCACAAGCAAACTGGTAGGTGATAGAAGGGCTCAGAGTACAGGTACATTTTCATGATCCTTAACTACAAATAGAATGTACAAGAGTATCTTTTTCAAAGGGAGTCATCCAAAATACTGAACTCTTCATATACTTGTAAACACACAGAAAAGTTAATAAGGAAGCATTCACTGCCTGTGATAGCACTCTTGTCAGAGTTCTTGAAATTTTCTAAAATTGCTATGGCATTTAAAATTTTCTTCATAAACAGGCGATTTTGCAGGAGGTAGCTGATAATAACTATGGAATTCATTATTGATTACTTCATAAAATGCACATTCATTTTATGGTTTTATGATTTAGTGAAAAGAGAGAACCTTTTCATCTTTTGAAACCATGACTAAGAGATGTTACGTAATTATCTTCAATCATCATCTGTTAAGTGGAAAAATCGATACATGTTATTTTTTTTTTCCAGGCACTAAAAAGAAAGACTTGAAATGTTTCCTCTAAAAAATATAAAGGTCATTTTATTATTATATGAGATTGGTTGAAAGTCTGATCTTAATCATGCTTATTCATTGAGTGTACCTCTTACATAATGATAATTTATCAATTATTAAAGTATTAACATAGAACAAATTGTTGAATGTTAACCAAAATTAGAAGATATTATGTATAGCAAGAATTTTCAAAATGTAGTTTTTATATTCATGATGAGCTATGGCTTTGTGTTTTACTGTCATGTTCAAGTACTTAGGAAAATCCCAAAAGTTTGCCTTCTATCAGTTTTAATGATCTAAAAGCTTTCTTGTACTTCATTTGTAAAATCATATACTACCTTACTTTTAAAGCTGGATAAAAGTATGGGTATGTATAAGAGAAAGTGAAAAATACTTTTTTATAAAAATAAAAGTCTATCAAGATTTTTAATTTCACAAAAACTCATGCATTTAAATGTACTTAGGAATTGAAGAGAAAGAGTAATTCATTACTCATTTTCACAGGATATTATCTGGAAAACTTATTATAATTTAGTTACATATGTACACACATACATTCATATTGTACTGTTCAGGGGTGCCTTTCCAGTTGGTGGAAGGTGCAACTCTTTATCTCCAGGTTGTGGTTCCGAGTCCTGCATTGGTTATAGAGATGACTTTTTAAAAAATCACATTTTATTGTCCATCTTATAAAGAGCCCCTCCAAGTTCCGAAACTTTGAATGGGCCAAATGGTTGAAATACAGTGAATTACCAAGTTACACATAAGAATGGAACAAAGATGTGTTAAGATGTCATGAAATCAACTGGGTGAGGATTCATATACCACAAGCCACTGTTACTTTATAAAACACATTTGCAAAGGTAAAGAACTATGAAAGTAAATGTTCAGGCATCTCTGAAATAAATTAATCCTTCAGAAAGTTAGAGTTTAATTTACATCGATAAGGAAAATGGAATGATTTATCCATTTAAGTTTTAACTTAATGTTGTTTCAACTTTAACGGGCTCATTACATTTCTAAATCAGGGGTTGGGAAACTTTTTCTATAAAGAGCCAGATAGTGAGTATTTGAAGCTTCCCAATCCAGTCTCTCTCACAACTATTCAGTTGTGCCATTGATGTGTGAAAGCAGCCATGTACAATATGTAAGTGAATGGGCATGGCTGTATTCTAATAAAACTTTATTTATTAAAAAAAGATGGTGGCCCACAGTTTGCCAGTTTCTGTCCTAAATTATTTGTTCTTAAGTCCAGAAGACAGGATAGCTTATGAGTACAACAAAAGAAGTTCAGTCTATGAATGCTGACACCTATTTGAGAGCTAAAATAATTTATTTTCCTTTTCTTCTGGGCTCTCAGCTATGCCTCAGAGTGGCTGGGCTGTCATACATACATGTGCCCCCTGAATTATAACAGTGTTGGTGTTCAGGGCAATATATAAGCAGAGCTTGAGAACAATACCGTGCTCTCCACGAGTGACATGGAGTCAGCACATGGTTAGAGCGGGATGAAGTTTGTCAGGAAGGCTGCCTTGTAAGGCATAAACCTTAGACCTGTTCTAAAAGAACAAAGGTGTATGTGGGCTTGAGAAGAAGTATCAGGGAAAGAGCAGTAAGAGGAAGACGATGAGATGAGCCAGGTGGTGCTGTGGAGGGGGAAGGATAAGAATGAATAGACTGTATGGAGGAGGAGAGAACTGTCAGAATTGGCCAGTGTAGAATCATGGTTGAGCGTCTGGGCTCTGGCCCCCAAATGCCTAGCTTTGGATCCCCAACTCATCCACTTGCTTAAGCCAGTCACTCAAACTTGTTGTGTCTCAATTTTCTCATTGGTGAACTGGGAGGAATATTAGCGCCCACCTCATGGGATTGTTATGAGGCTGGAATGAACTGAACCATGTTCACCACCTACAACAGTAGCCGGCCTGTTGTTAGAACTCAATAAAACATTAGAAAACAAGAGTGGGAGTAAAAAGAGAGAGCTGCTTTAGGGCAGTTGTGCTGAGAGAGCAGGAAAAGCTCTTGGCTAAAATTTCTACAGTGGAAGGAAATGATTTACATTTCACTCTTCAATGATACAAACTTTTTTCCAGTAAGAATTTCCAGTCATAACTGCTGAGTAGATATTACTCAAAGTTGAAACCTAATCCTGAGAATGCGGCATCATTTCACACAGTTTTCCTCAGCGATGTACATCTCCCTTGACATAGAAGGCCCTACATGCAGTTTTCCTAAACAGCAGTGTAAAGTGAGGTCATGATCTGTCATGGATACATGAGCAGAAAGGAGAATGTGGAACCAAAAATAATTATCCGGGGGTGCCTGGGTGGCTCAGTGGGTTAAGCCTCTGCCTTCGGCTCAGATCATGTTCTCAGGGTCCTGGGATCCAGCCCCACATCGGGCTCTCTGCTCAGCAGGGAGCCTGCTTCCCTTCCTCTCTCTCTCTGCCTGCCTCTCTGCCTACTTGAGATCTCTCTCTCTGTCAAATAAATACATAAATAAAATCTTAAAAAAAAATAATGCTCTGGTCATAAATTTGGCGACTGGCAAAATGGTGGTGACCCTGGGGGTAGGAGGGAAGTTCAGAAGTGGGAGAGGGTGGTGACAGAATTCTTAGTTCCCAACTGTCAGCCAGTTTCCTTTCTGGATGCTTGCCAGATTAATTTATACAATTTTTGGGAAATTGAATAAATGGTCATAGATTATAGTAACTTAAAAAAAAGAAGAGGAAGAAAGAAAAAAGAAAAAAGGGGAAATTTGGATGATGCAAACAATTCTTTCAGAAACATTCCTTCCAAAATAATGAATAACTAACTCACTCTAATCCATTTAAAATCCAAGTCTCTCTAAAGATGAAAGTAAAGAATGTAGATGGAAGAGTTTGAAGCTGTTGTCCTGAAATGCCCCAGCCCTCCCCCACTTTAATCTTTGTGTTTGAAATGGGGATCGCAAAGTGCACAAGATCAAGGGATATTGCCAAATTTCCCCTTTTGTTCTCTTGAGCCTTGATTTCCCACAACTGCTGGGAGGTGGAGATGACTGCTTTTCTCATCTGATGAGAAGTAATCATATTCATCTTTCCTGTTGATGTGATTTCCAGGTCATTCCAGCAACAACAATGTCCTTGGCAGCAAGAAAAAGAGCGTGCTGCAACAACAGAACTGGAGTGAGTATGGACCATTGGCCTCAAGCCAAACAAAGCACAGGAACATTCAGTTACTGACACAGCAGCAAAGCTTCCCAAGTCATCACTATCTGCCCAACAGTGGCAGGACCACAGTCACAGAAACATGCAATTTACAGTAATTATATGATAATACGGAAAGTGCGAAGTTTATCTTTTTTCTTTTTTTCCCCATAAGAATTAAGCTTTCGAGTCAGTCTTCAGACCTTTCCTCAATCTTCAGTTTCATTAACCTAAAGGCTTTCAAAGAAAGGAGATTTGGAAGTTATACCCGGAGCTGTAATCAATTTCATAATTCTCAAATACTTGTCATTTTTGTGGTGTGTGTAAAAGACTTTGGGAAAGTGTATCCTCAATTCTATGAAAGATTGGTTTGCTAGGATCAAAATAATTGTCCTTATCCAGTTAAAGGAGACAATGGTTATTTATTTTCAAATATTTACTGTGCACTCATTAAGTATAAAATTGTAACTAAGTTAAAAGTAAAGGAAGTGAATATTTATTAGCCTACTGTTATTATGGTCAGAACCCTTCCAACTCTACAACCTTGCTTAATTCTCTCAAAACCACTAAGTGGGAAATATTATGGTGTCTGTTTCATTGACTGAGAAATTGATCCTCAGAGAAAGCAAATAATTTGCTAGGGTAGCACAGCTAATAAGTAGGTGAATTTTTGTCCAAATCCACCAGACTCCAAAATTCACAATATTTACACTATTTATGCCATGGTCGTTGTTATAAGCAACACTGAGGTCTCTCAATATTCTCTAAGGAGTGGTGGGCTGGATCAATAAACAAGCCGTCATAGTAAATATTCCTGGCTGATCTTGAGGTTTTATGGTGCTCAGCCTTATGAGAGCATCAGAGTCACCCAGAGAAATCTTAAAAATATCAATGCCTGGTGGCCCCCCAAGATTCAGTATTTTTCAAAAGCACTCTAGGTGATTCTAATATGATCCCAGGGGTGAGAGCTAGCGTTTAAAAGTGTGCATATTTATATCTGTATTAATATTTATATTTTTAAAAAGTACCCTTTTCTGACATTTGATATTTATCTAGGATTATAATTACTTTGCTAATTGTTGATAGCACATCTTTGTTCCTTATATACCATAGAAATTTAATAAATACTAGTTTTCAGTTTCTCCTCTCTGGCACTTTTCTTTTTAACTTATAATTTCCAGATGACTTTTTATTACCTATATTGTACTTACATTCTTGAGAAAGATATCTTGAGCTATTTCTAAATCCCCGAACTCTAAAATATCAGAACACTTCTATAGATTTTTGTCTCAAATCATATTTCCCTTAAGAATCTTTCCCCCCTACATACCTTTAATGACAAGTCATCTTTTCAATGACCACTTAAGTTTTTTCTGTCCTTGGAGGACAGTAAGTTGAGAAGAAGCAAGACACCTTTTCATGCAGGTGTTGGGCTTAACTCTGCAGGTTTTGCTCCCCCATACCAACCTTGAAAGTCATTGGAATTTTCATGCTTCTGCAACATTACAGATTATTATGTGCCAAGAAGTTATAGGAGCTCTGGAGTGCCAAGGGGTAGGGCTTGCTATGTAATACTGCTCATGCTCTGTTAATAATAGTGGTGCTGGTTATTTAATTAAAATTTCCAGCTTATATTGAGTAGATGCAATAAAGTGTTCCTAGGCACTTTTCTCACTTCGTGGCAGCCCTGGGAAGACTGGTGTTTAAGTCATATCACTTATCTTCCAAGTTGAGAAAAGACCAAAGCATCATAAAGGTGACAAAGGCTAGATCTTGGGGTGGGTGATGGGGTCACCAAGGCTTATCTCCTGTATTAACTATTCCAACTATTTCCCCTACTTTAACTGTGTCTTGCTCCTTCCCTTTGTCCAATTCTTGGTTTTGTTTCCAAATGCTTTGGTTTTGCTGAGTTATTTACATAAACCCCCACTCAGGGGAATTCAGATCCCCAGGAGCATGTTCTAACACCAGGCCCCTTTGTAGCGAGAAGAAGTTAGAAAGAATAAATGACCAAAATATAAATAGTGAACTTCTTGGTGAGCAAATTAAGTAACTTGCACAGGCCACTGTAGTGTGGAAGAATCTGGATTTGAATTAGAGTCCAAGTCCATCATTCTCTGCTTTTAGCTCGAAGAATTCTAATGTAGTGATTAAAATCTGAGCACAAGCATTTCCCAGTTGTGAGATTCTGACAAGTTTGCCAACCTCCCTGAATTATATTTTCCTCATCCTTAAAGTGGGAATAATAGTATCTATCTCTTGGGGTTATTGAAAGGGTTAAATGAGATAATATATGCAACAACATGCATGAGGTACATAAAGAAGCCCCTTATTCTGCCTACTCATTTAAGCCACGTCTCCTGAACCCTCTGGAAGTGGCAGCATTATTGGACCCAAGGAAAAGGACAAGTATTCCTTCATCTCTGCATATTTTAACTCATAATTATCATTGACTAACAACTTCACTGAAACAACACAGAGCTTTTTTTTCTGAAAAGCATACACATATACCGACTTTCATTTGGGCCATAACATTTCCTATTGGCAAATTTCATGCTTTTTTTTCTGCTTTCTCTGACTCTCACTCATGAAATGAAAGGTCCTTAAAGGCTTATAGTTTTTCTCCCTGACACAATATGGTTCTCCACCAGGGCAGTTCTGCCCCCCAGAGGGACATTCAGCAGTGTCTGGGACACTTTTGGTTGTCAACACTTTGGAGGGATGGCTACTGGTATCTAGTGGGTAGAGACCAGAGATGCTGCCAAACATCCCAGAATGTACAGGAAAGGCCCCGAAACAAAATGCCCAATGTCGGCGGTATTGAGGTTGAGAAGCTCTGTGCTTAACACGACACTATTGACTGATCTCAGCAGAACGGGGACCACTGGCCTCTCATAGCATTAGGGCCAAATCTGGATGAAAGATTTGGGAGTCAGGAGACCAGATGCCAAAATGTGGTGGTTAAGATCTAGTCCAGGTTCTGTGAAGTAGGAAGTACACAGAATGGGGAGGAGGTACCACATGTCGGTGGTCCCTTGAAGTGGACAAGGCTCAGGGTATAAAAAGGTGCAGATTTTCCAAAAACAGTAGCAAGCCCAACAATCTTTTAGTAAGTCTAATCAAATGGCAGAGACTTTGCCCTCTTTGTTCTTTGATAAATCAGACCTAATCAAATGGAGATCTTAAGACCTAGGACCACAGGGGGACCAGAGACCAGCAGCGGTTGGTCAGAAGTCTGTGCATGCTGCTGAGTCTCGAAACAGACCAGGAACACGTGAGAACATACACCAATGCTTCTCCTTTGTTTTCCAGATGTTTCTGTCATCACTTCTGAATGTAATCACGGTCATTGGTGCTGTGTATTGCATGTCGGTATCTATCCTGGCTCTCTCGGAAGGTCCTCTCATTTGCAACTCTCAAGGGAACAGCACTTTCAATTGTGAATTTTCATTCAAAAATTTGAGGTGAGTATCCTGATTTTCACAGATTGTCTCACATGCTGCAGCTAGCTCCATGAGAACAGTGTGGTGCTGACATGTTGTTCTTTGATGGAGTGACTGGAACACAGGTTCTTAGGGATTTAGCACATTAATCCCAACTGGCGCAATCTCATAGAAATGGAAGAACCACTCAGAATGGTTTGCGGGGTGGTGGGGGACAGGAATCTTGTCTAGAAGGAGTAGTTGACTCAGATGGTTTATCCTTGTCTTCTAAAAATCTGTGGCTGCAAGTGTATATGTGCCTAAAGAATTTCTAGAAATATATGCCAGAAACTTTACACTTTTTTTTTTTTTTTGAGAATGGTAATAGAGGATGCCCTGGAGGAGTGAAGGGAGCACTGCATTTCTACACTTCTGAACTCAGTTTCTAAGCCCTAAGCATATGTTATTTTTGTAATTTAAAAAATGAATAAAAACACAATACATAAAATCTAGAGCCTTACTTATGAGCCCTAAAAGAAACAAAAGCAGTCAATGGATTCATGCAGACGTACTATAAATATACTGCAGGCATGGGAATGAATCAAGTTTAACTCATATAGTGACAATATAGAGGAGTTACTTGTAAGTGGCTCATTTCAGACTTGAAAGATGGTTCTGTGCCTGAATCTAGGCACAGTCTGTAAAACCGGAAGAAAAGAACAATCTAATTCTTGGTTATCTATATGTTGCTCAGTTTTTGAAAATAACCAGAATTCACTTTTGTAATTACATGAAAAAAAAATTTCCCCCTCCTTTTCTCCTGCTACCCTAAAAAAGAAAAATCCCTCAAGATTTGCATACTGCAGTTGTTGTGAATCAAAATCAAAATAAAGAATTCCCTTTCCTAGATCTGAAGTTCAAAATAAGAGATTTCAAGCACAGATGCTCTACACATTCAGCCCTTAGGAGAGAATAACTCACCAGGCACCCGGCTAAGCTCTGGAGATGAGAGCCACTCCAGCTGGGGAGACAGAGTTCCAAGACTGATCCTAGGCTTGCTGCAAACTGTAGAAAGCACACTCCCTTTCCACGTGCTGAAAATACTGTTGTCTTCCCAGGATAAATGTCAGTTGTTGGTATCCAGAAAGGCAAACTCTCTAAGAACATTTAGCCTTACTTGGTAGTAAACTGAGGGAACAACCACCTTAGGGTAGATCACGTTCAGGCTAGAAGTCTCTCATTTTCCAAACCTTGTTACAATGGGCACAAATCCCTTTAATCAGACTTTTTTTTTTTTTAAACATGCCTTTTGTCAGTAAAAGTTGCACAGCCCATTTGAGAGCAGATGCAACACTGCCATTTTGTAGGAAGAACTGAGCTCCCTGCGGGGGCGGGGAGTGCCTTACTTTACATGTCTTTAGAAAGTAGAGGAACACCTGTATAATTAGGTTGAATCATGGGAGATTAAGAATATTCAGCTATTTCTGACACAGAAAATTTCGTATGGTTCAACCCGAGAGTAGGTACTCTAGAAATGCTGGTTGAGGGAGGGGACAGATACTCAGTAAGAGTTTTGTAGAGATCAGAGTACATGGACACATGATCAGAAACTTGGGTCTTCACTATAGTTTCTGGGCACAGTATTTCAAAGGACTTGCTGTTTTAGTATACTTGCCCTTTTCTGGGCACGATGATGCAGTCTTTTCATGGTAAGTGATAATCCTGAAACCAACCTGTCGTTTCTTTCATTTCAGTGACGTTGACCCAGACTCCTTCAATCTGCAGTGGTTTTTCAGTGAGTCTTGTGTCGCTCCTCCTGATTTTGATAATCCCATCAATGGCGTCAGAGCCAGTGACTGGAGAAAGTATACCTTGAACTTCGACTCTGAAGAAAACAAACACAGGGTGATCCATTTCTCGGTGTTTTTAGGCCTACTACTCGTGGGGATTCTGGAGCTCCTGTTTGGGCTCAGTCAGATGGCCATCGGCTTCCTTGGCTGTCTGTGTGGGGTCACTAAGCGGAGAAGTAGAATTGTTTAGTTTCATGGTAATAAAATGGAAATATTAGCAGTTTTGAATCATTTGAGAACTGCATTTAAAAGACACTCCTTGGGGTATCTCAGTAGGTTAAGTGGCTGCCTTTGGCTCAGGTCATGATCCCAGGGTCCTGGTATCAAGTTCTGCATCAGGGTCCCTGCTCAGCAGGCAGTCTGCCCCTCCCTCCAACTTGTGTTCTCTCAAATAAATAAATAAAATCTTTTAAAAAAATAAAAAGACATTCTTTTAGAAGTTCAAAAATGGAACACTGTCTAGAAAGCTGTATCAGTCACTTTAGGCCAAAAGTCATCTTTGAGGTGTTAAAAAAAAAAAATCAGCCTTTCATATACAAAGCAAAAACAATCATCAGTGGTTGACTTTGGGGAAAGGTGGAGAGAAGTTTTCAATTTGTTTTGTACCTTTTGATACTTCTGTACTATTCGAATTTTTAAATTCTATATTCCCAAGTGTGGAGGGAGAAGGGAAGGAAGGGGAAAGGAGAACGAAGATGGGGAGGGAGGGAGGACAGGAAGGAACAGAAGTTATCCTGGAAGTGAAAATATGGAACTTTATTTTATTTCTTTACACTAAAAAATAAAATAAAATAAAATAAAATAAAATAAAATAAAATAAAATAAAATAAACAGATAGCTTGAATGGTTTTAGACCTAATTTCCAGCTTATAGACAATCTGGAGAAGAGGACATAGTCAGACAAATCCAAAAGGTGGGGCAGTAAACAGACAATAGCCCTGTTTTCAACAAGAAAATATATAGGAAAAATAAAAGGTGGGATGGGCTGAGGGAACTATTCCAGGTTAAGAGAACAAAGAGACAGGATTCAATGAAATGTATTCTGTAGACTCATTTCATTGGGGGATAACTGGGGAGATCTGTACAAGGATTGGTTTAGGGGGATTCCTGGCTGGCTTGGTCAGAGGTATATATGACTCTTAATCTCTGGGTCATGTGTTCAAGTCCCATGTTGGGCATAGAGCCTACTTAGATAGATAGATAGATAGATAGATAGATAGATAGATAGATAGATAGATAAGGGATAGGAAGAAAGGCAGGCAGGAAGGAAGGGAGGGAGGGGGGAGATTGGTTTAGGTGATGTCAAAGAATTACTGCTAACATTTTTAGTCCTGACAATGGTTTTATGGTTACACAGGAAAATGTTCTTATTTTTAAAGAAACGTATATTTCTGTTTTTGGGGAAATATCATGTTGTTAAAATACTTCAGCCAAAAGCTATGGAAAAATGTTATATTTAGGTGACAGGTATATGGTAATCCATTATACTCTTCTATTTTCCTGTTTGCATTCTTCCACAATTAAAAAAAATAAATGGCTACAAAAAAAAAAGTGCCAGTCTGAATTCAAAAGCTGCTTTCTATACATGTCGATCTTTAAAAGATAGGATTACAAAACCATGCATTTACCATATTAAAATGTTATAAGACAGACAAAACTGAAAATCCAATTTTCTGAATGTGATCATTCCTGCATTTTATCTCAATTATTTATGTTTACTGGGCTTAAGTTTCTAGAAATAATTTTCAATACCTATATTATAGCTGCCCCACAAAATTAGTAACATCAGAAGCACAAACAGGCATTTTTTTTTTTCTGAATCTATTTGCTGTATAGAGACCTTCTCCCTATACTCCTATTTTATAGGCCTATTTATCCTTGAGGTCTAGCTTCAGGGTCTCTTACTTGTAAAAGCTTTCCCAGGGTGCAGGATTCCAAAAACTAAGCTAGCTAGCACTTACCCAGACCACTGTTATCATACCTGTCACAATGTAACATAAATGTTTGTGTGTCCACTACTACCAGAAAATTTGAGAGAGCAGGAACCATGTCCTTCTCATCGATTTATTCATCAGCTCTTTTTTAAAAAACATTTTTTTTAAATTCAAGTTAACGTATAAGCATATTATTAGTTTCAGAGGTAGAATTTAGTGATTCATCAATTGCATATCACATGTAGTGCTCATTACATCACACACCCTCCTTAATGCTCATCACCCAGTTACCCCATCTCCCTGTCCCCTCCTTTCCAGCAACCCTTCATTTGTTCCCTATAGTTAAAAGTCTCTTATGGTTTGTCTTCCACTTTATTTTTATTTTTCCTCCCTTCTATATTCCTCTGTTTTGTTTCTTAAATTCCACATGAGTGAAATCATATGGTATTTGTCTTTCTTTGACTTATTTCACTTAGCATAGTACCTTCTAGTTCCATTCATGTCATTGCAAATGGCGAGATTTCACCCTTCTTGATGTCTGAGTAACATTCCATTGTATGTCTATACCACATCTTCTTTATCCATTGATCCTTTGATCAACATTTGAGCTCTTTCCATATTTTGGCTACTGTAGATAATACTGCTATAAACATTGGGGTGCATGTGCCCTTCTGAATCAGCATTTTTATATCCTTTGGGCAAATACCTAATAGTGCAATTGCTGGGTCATAGGGTAGCTCTATTTTTAACTTTTTGAGGAACCTCCAAACTCTATTTTTCCAGAGTGGCTGTACCAGTTTGCATTCCCACCAACAGCGTAAGAGGGTTCACCTTTCTCTTCATTCTTGCCAACATCTGCTGTTTCCTGAGTTGCTAATTTTAGCCATTCTGACAGGTGTGAGGTGGTATCTCACCATGGTTTTGATTTTTATCTCCCTGACGATGAGTGATGTTGAGCATTTTTTCATGTGTCTGTTAGCCAATTGCATGTCTTCTTTGGAGAAATGTCTGTTCCTGTCTTCTAGTTTTTAATTGGAGTTTTTTTTTTTTTTTTGGATGTTAGGTCTTAAGTTCTTTGTAGATTCTGGATACTAGACCTTTATCCAACATCATTTGCAAATATCTTCTCTCATTCTCTTGGTTGCCATTTAGTTTTGTTGATTGTTTCCTTTGCTGTTAAGCTTTTATCCGGTTGAAGTTCCAATAATCCATTTCCCCCTTTGTTTCCCTTGCCTCTGGAGATGTGTTAAGAAGTTACCATGGCTGAGGTCAAAGAGGTTGCTGCCTGTGTCCTCCTCTAGGATTTTGATGGATTCCTATCTCACATTTAGGTCTTTCATTCATTTTGAGTTTTTGTGTGTGGTGTAAGAAAGTGACCCAGTTTCATTCTTCTGCATGTTGCTGTCCAATTTTCCCAACACCGTTTGTTGAAGAGACGGTCTTTTTTCCATTGGATATTCTTCCCCGCTTTGTCTAAGATTTGCTGGCCATAGAGTTGTGGGTCTATTTCTCATTTCTTTATTCTGTTGCATTGACGTGTCTGTTTTTGCGCCAGTACTATACTGTCTTGATGATTACAGCTTTGTCATACAGCTTGAAGTCTGGAATTGTGATGCCACCAGCTTTGGTTTTCTTTTTCAATGTAATGGCTACTCGGGGTCTTTTCTGGTTCCATACAAATTTTAGAATTGTTTATTCTATCTCTGAAAAATGCTGGTATTATTTTGATAGGGATTACTTTGAACGTGTAGATTGCTTTAGCATAGACATTTGAACAATATTTGCTCTTCCAATCCAGGAGCATGAAATGTTTTTCCATTTCTTTGTGCCTTCCTCAATTTCTTTCATAAGTGTTCTATAGTTGTCAGAGTACAGAGTAGTATTCCATTGTATCTTTCTCTCTATCCATCCATCTATCCATCCATCCATCCATCCATCCTACATCTTCTTTATCCATTCATCAGTGACAGACATCTGGGCTCTTTCCATATTTTGGCTATCGTGGACTTTGCTGCTATAAACATTGGGATGCAGGTGCCCCTTCAAATCACTATTTTGTATCCTTTGGATAAATACCTAGTAGTGCAATTGCTGGGTTATAGGGTCTATCTTTAACTTTTTGAGGAACCTCTTTGTTGCTTCCAGTCCTTAGCAAGGTCTCTCTTCTGCCTAGTCCCCAGGCTTCACTCATCTCCTCCCTGGCTAAGTCCTCTTCATCCTTCAGACTTCAACACAACCATCATGCTTTTCTGAGTGGCCTTCCCTAACCACCTAATGAAGATTTCCCTTAACTTTCTCCTTTAGCATTCTGCCATTGATAGTACTCATCATAATGGCCACAGCACTTCTATTTGTGCTTGTTTCCTGAATTTTACTCTCCCCCCATAAGACCATAAGCTCCATGAGTCCAGAGATATGTTTCTTTTATTCACTCCTGGTATATTCAGCGCCAAATACAGTGCCTGATACAAAGTAGGGCAATTATAAATATTCCGTTAAATGAATTAATGAATCTTATCTTTTTTACTTAGCTTTTAGTGAGAGTCAATTCTTACCGAATGAATGCCAAACTGCTAATAGCCATAAAATTAAAACACAAGTGAAATGAACATGACTGCTCATGGACTTGACTGAACAATACAAGGGTCAGTCATGGTGCATCCAATCTTCTCATCGCCTTGGAAATGGGTGTGATGACCCTAGTTCTCCACAGGATCATGAAGAGACAGAAACTTAAGCCTCTTGTGTCAGAGGGCAAAAGAGAGGATTGTTGGCAAAAGAGATTCAGCACAATCAGCTGAAATAGCTGTTATTTCTTTGCTCTTTTAGTCTTGTGGAAATGACTGCCATAGATTAAATGCCTAAAGCCTAGGGGCCACCGGTGGTTCAGTATCTTTTGGGGTGATGTCATCTCTGCTCTGGTACCTAAACTTACAAATGCATGTATGTACACACACACACACACACACACACACACACACACAGTGTACATCTAGTAATTTACAAAGCTCACTGATCTTTTTTTCACTGCCACCCCCATGTTCAATCTCATTTTGGAATCTTTACACTTTCATTTTTTTTGCTGTGTCCATCATCTGAAACACTCCTCTCCCTATCCTTTAGCTTATATCTCAAGTTCTTTCTCCACAACAAAATCATTTTTATAATCCTCTAATTCTTTAATAAGCCTTCCCTCTTCCTTCCGCCCTCCTCCATCAATCTGTCAGTTCCTTAAGGTCAGGGCTTGTGGCCTACCTGCTATAACTGCTCACTACAGAGGTCAGTGTGGTGCACACATGAATTTTTACTTATTGACACAACAACACATTGTAAGTAAACAGCGGTTACAGTAAATTAAGCCTTTTTGAACTTGGAGCCCAAAGAGTTCAATTTCAATGTCAAATATAATTAAGAAGATAGAAAACAGACATTCATAGAAGAAAGGAAGGAAAGCTCTCTTGCAAATATATTTTTCTAAAATTATCCCTCAAACTGTAAATAACCTGCTACTGTTTCAGTAAGTATTCCCAGAAGTAGGAAAAAAAAAAAAGAAACACCTGTAGGTAGAGTTCTGTACTTAAGTTGTAGGACACTAGCCTGTTAGGTTGAGCACTGTATTACTGACCCTCCCTGTAAACTCTTCTCCCACTGTTCCCTGCCCCAGGAACCTTTTCTTCATCCTCTGCTTTTTGAAATCCTGTGTGTGTGTGTGTGTGTGTGTGTGTGTGTGTGTGTGTGTGTGTACACGCACACAAAGGTATTTAAAGGCTCAGCTCAAACATCTGCAAGTGTTTTTTAATCATCTGGACCAGGAATGAATTTGTTCCTCTCAACTCCAAAACCACTTTCTTACAATGATGAACAACTTTCAGGCGAGGGAGGCTGGTGTAACAGAGCTTGGCTTTCAAGCGACAGAGTCAAGCTCTTCTATTTTTAGATCTGTGACAAGGCGGAGGCACGTTTCTTTATTATCCCCTTTTGGGTGGTAAGTTGATTTCCTAGTTACCCTTTCACCGAAGGTGTAACCTTTTGGGGTCCCAGCTTCATGCAGGAATCTCCTGTCACAGCTAGTGCCTTGCCTAAAACATGGGACTGTATTCTCCTGCCCTCTGCACAGCCACTAAGGGAGAAAGTTCTAGGTTTCCAGAGTTTGGTAAAAATTAACGGGAGAAAACAGCTTTTGTATTTGCTTATCTCCTGGAATGCCTGCTTTTATTTCATTTTTGGCCCTAGCAGAATCCTTTTCATGCCTGCCCAGCAAAAGAAGTGCTAATTTTTTCCATCATTTTCATGTTTCAATTGGGAGGATCATTCAGAAATTACCTTGTAAAAAAAAAATATATATATATATATATGTGTGTGTGTGTGTGTGTGTGTGTATATATATGAAGCTAGAATTAATATAATCATATCATTAGGCTGTTATAAAAGGCAGAAGATTTTCATGGATAAAAAGAAAATATCCTCAAACTCATGTAAAACTTTAGGAAGCAAAGAGAGGAATCCTTCCTCCAAGTATTTTATTTTGGAAGGACAGGAGAGAAGCAAGGACAGAAACACTAAATCTTCCTCTATCTAAGGAATTTCCCTCAACTGCCTTTCCTAACACTGACTGCCTAGGTATTCAGATACTGAAGATACGTGGCAAATACTACACCTAACTAAAATTCTGTTTCTGAACACAAAATCGCGCCAGGGTGGGGGGTTGGATAATTCTGAGAGCTAGAGCCTCCCAGGATTTGATTTCACAGGTACACTTAAAGTTCATGAGATATAGTATCTTAGCTAAATACTACAATGCAAAAAGCATACACAACTCCAGCTGTTTTCCTCCAAAGCACCTGACAGATACCACAACTTAGAAAACCACCTGTAATGCTACCAGTGCCTGCTGCTGCCGGGATGGAAATCAGAAAGGAAACACAGTAGGTTCTTGCTACCAGCCAAGTCATTAATTGCATTATTTCCTTCTGAGACAAGAAGACTCGGGTTCATTAATGGTAATATTCTATGAAATACAGCTCACACAACAATATGATGAAATAAAATTTTTCGACAAACATTGCTTTAGTTGACAGTTTATTAAATACACTACATTTGTACCTTATTCTGTAGTTTTTTAAATCATTCACACAGGGACTTAGTAAAAACATACTTTATAGAAAACCATCTGCAAAACTAAAATAAAAATAAGAATGCACATTTTACACTCATATTAGATAAACTGTTGGAAATGTTAGGAATTACTTTAGTGAAGGTGACTGGTAAACATGAAGTGCCTTGGCTTTATCAAATCTGACACTAGACCATGACTTCAGAAGTGTTAATGTTGAAATGCGGATGCAAAAGGGTCTATTAACAAAACTGTCCAATCTAACAGTGTTTGAGAAATAGGACAAAATAAAGTAATATTTTTCTTCTACAGATACTTTTCTAAACCCATTCCCTATGCACTCTCGCTCCCATTCAGAGAATAAATTGTGTGGGCTGATGAGGCAAAAATTCCTTTTAAAAAACAAACTAGAGCCTATTTACAAAACATGCAAAGGGAGAATTTTAAGTAGGTGTTTGTTACTGCAGATCTGCTTTAAGTGACTACAGCTGAGTGAGAGAACATACCTTGACTTCTGCAAGTATCAGTCCCTCCCCCCTCCTTTCTGGAAGAAATACATGTTCAGGGCATGGACTATAAAACGGCATACAATGCAAAGACAGAAACAAAGAAGTTTGTAAATGCTTTATATTTCCAGCTGTTGAGACACGCGTTTCGAGAGCTGTTACCTCTAGCGGCGGAACCAGAGCCAGCTGTTAAGAAGCCAGAACGCTACAGTAATTGAGTACATGACCATTTCTCTTTTAGCACGCTCTTTGTTCTCCTCTTCTAGAAGTTGCAGACGTCTATTTAGTTTGATTATCTAAGTGAAAAACCGCGACAAAAAACAAAAGAGAAACTTTAATGCACAGAGCAATTAGGTTCTTATAAAGCAGGATGTCTTTCAAAAGAATTCTTATAAACAATGAACAGTTTCTTTGGGAGCAAAATAAACTATATGTAGAAAAAATGTTACCCATGACAGCTTAAATTCACGGATCTAATCTTCTCCTTTTCCCTTCTCCAAATTTCTGAGTCAGAAAAAGTGTATTTTCCTTCCTTCCCTGATTCAATGTGGGCCAAGGAAACTGTTGCATCCTGCATGCTATTCCAATCAAAAAGACCAAGTAAGTACACATTTAGGCAGGCCCAGCACAGCAGAAAGGATGAGGGGCTCCTGCTCCTTTCTAGAAGCTTCTGTCACCCAGCTTCAGTTGTTCATCTGTAACCTGCTTTAATTGCCTTCTCCATCCACTCTCTGAGTGACTGGGAGCATCTCATAAAATAACCTATTAGAGCGGGCCCTGTGCTATGCCATTCAGACCCTCCAGAACTGAAAGGCTAATAATTCTCCAGCTGCTAGGAGTGTCACCTTGGCTGTTGGCCCTCACTGTCACAGCCCTGGGCCGAAAGACTGCCTTGCCTAAGCTTATGCTCCTTTACCAGGGCAGCAGCGTGTATCCAATAACCAGATAGTGAAGGGATGAAAGGCCCAGCCCTTGTTCCAACTCTGAAGGGTCACCCCAGCTTCAGAGCTCCGCAAGAGGCTGGCCACATGCAGCCCTTGTTCTGACTACACTGCAGCCCAACATAACCCTCTTGCCCAATCCCGCTTCCTTTCCTTCCCTTGGGAGGTGGTCACCTCAGGAGCACTCCCCAGAAAACGCTCTATGTGCAAACCTTCATCCTAGAATCTGCTTTCTGGGGAGTCTAACCTGCAACACCTGTGTAAAAATACATTATAAAAGCCAAAGGGATTATTAACATTATATTAGAGAGGTTGAAGGAAGAGTATTTTCATAATGCAGAATCCTTAGCATTTCAAGGACTGAGAACTCCAAATTGGGGGTGTGGGGTGGGTGGGGCCAGGAATGGGAGTCTATGGACAGAACCAGACATAGAGGTGCAGAGATAACCATTTTAACAACCTGAAAAAGTACTTCACTTTTGATCAGTGCTGAGCAATGACTTTTCTCCCAGAACCAAATCAGTTAAAAAAAGAAAAAAGAAAAAAAGGAGTGTTTAAAGACTACCTTCTCCCAACCATTTGTAATGAGAAGCGCTTATTTGGTCCCATGGGATATAAAGTTCTTACACTAAGCAATCCACTTTATTGCCAATGAAAAAAATTGGCACTGACCTTGAGTCATTTAAGTATTTTCATCTGGGCTCATCTGAGAAGTATCAATACCAAGGCAGCTTTTGAATATTCCACTCTGATCATGGATTACATTTTGAGTCTCGGAGCCAGGTGGCCCACGAGTCCCTCGTCCCTAAACTAGACTCAGTGAAGCACAACTTGTTGGGTCCCTGGCAACAGGGCAAGGACAGCTACAGAAGCATAGCTTCCAATGCCGCCAGGGTCACAAATGTGAATTCTGCAGAATCTCCTTGGGACTCCGTTTTGTTACTGATCTCAGAAACTCATAGTTTACCAACTGGCTTTCTACTACTTTTAAATTCTCAAAAAAATGTGTGTGACTTGTTTATAATGACTGTATCTTTGTCCTCTACTCGTTCACCTCTAAGCTAAGGATTGAGAAGATGTTAAAACTCTGAGGCTCTTATTACACTTTCAGGAAGGCAAGGTTGTTGGTCTAATGGTGAATTCAATGACAAATGCCAAAGAAATGCCCTTCCTTCAATAGGCAAGGTATAAATCAGTGTAAGAAAATATGTACAAACTTATAATACAGCATTCTTTTTTTTTGAGAAAGATTTTATTTATTTATTTGACAGAGGGAGAGAGACAGAGAGAGAGAGATCATAAGTAGGCAGGCAGAAAGAAAGGTGGGGAAGCAGAAAGGTGCTAAGCAGGGAGCCCGATGCAGGGCTCGATCCCAGGACCCTGATATCATGACCTGAGCTGAAGGCAGTGGCTTAACCCACTGAGCCACCCAGGCACCCCAGCATTCTTTGTTTTAATAAGTAAGACTCAAAATAAAGTATTATTTGCTTCATATTAGCCTTTTATTATATTGTCTTTAAAATGATATTGATTTATTCTTATGCTAAAATATTTAGTTTCTTCATCTTAGAAATACTTTATTCATTCATTCCTCCTCTACATCTACTTGGCACAGACACAATTACAACACTGAGCCTGCCTTCCTCACATGTGTGTGTCTGTGTGATTCTAGAGGCTGAGGCACTCATAGTAAAAATGTGTGTATGCAACTATAGTTCCAAGATAGGACTTTTCATAGAACACAAGAATTGTGTTTATAAAGACACTGTGCAAAATGGAAGGAGTGATTTCCAAAATGGAATTCTCAGAGTAACACAGGTTCCTAAAGTGACTGTTACAAATTTCAAAAAGTCAAACAAGCAATTTATGACTATACCAATTTGCTAAAACACCAAGATTCTTTGTTATTGGCCAGAATTATACCAATCCATCCTGGTAATACTGTTTTATGCTGACCAAAACATGTAAATGGTGGTTTAACATATCTTTAATCAAAATGGAAAAGTCAGGGCCTCTAGGTGGCTCAGATGGTTAAGCGTCTCCCTTAGTCAGTTAACCTCAGGTCATGATCTCAGGGTCATGAGATCGGGCTCTGCATCGATCTCAGGCCTCAGCAAGGAGTCTGCTAAAGTTTCTCTCTCCTATGCCCTCCACCCCATGCTTGCTCTCACTTGCTCACTCTCTCTCTAAAACAAATAAATAAATAAATCTTTTTTTTTTTTAATGGAAAAGTCAATTATGGCTTATTAAACAGCATGACAAATAAAATATTTCAGTTCACGGGTTCCACAGGAGAGAAAATGATAAAATGTTAAAAACTTCTCATTTAAAGTATTGTATGACTATAATTTAGGATTATATTTTATCTGGTACGTTAAATACCTGTCGTCTTAATGAAGCTGCATCTACAACAGTCATGTCGTCTGAAGTTCCTTCAATTGTTGTATCTATATGTGACATGCCATGCCTAGCAGATGAGAAATAAAAATACATTTTAGTATTAGAATAGAACTAAGAGTATCTGGTAAGTCATGTCATGTGTTCGGTAATGTTCAAAGAACTGTTCAAAAGACTGGTATTTCACAATACAAATTACTAAAATATCTTACCATCTGAATTGGTACCAACAAAAGAAACCAGAGGAAAAAGCAAAAGTATTTTGAGCAATGACTTAAGAGCTGCCACTCTAGGATATAACAATGCGTAATTCTTCCACAAACTCATGTCTTTATGTACTTCCACAGGAGTCCCTGCTGAGACTCACTGGCAGGGAACACAAAGTAAATGAACTCTAGCTAAAAAAAATAAGACATATTTTTTTTTTCTTATTTCTCCTCCTCTTCTTATTGCCTTTTCTCTTGCCATTTCTATCCTTTACTTACTTGTTATTACCTATCTCGACTGTGTCTCCCACAGAAGGAATTATAAAATCACCTGAGTACATCCTGTTACTATGTTCAGATCCAGAATTGGTTCAATGATAAATCATTAAGAGGCTGTGTATAAAATAATACTGGAAAGCCACTAAGAACAACTCCAGAGAAAGCACATTAAGAAATACTTCTTTTGCAAATACAGTTACTTTTAAAAGAGCACTGCTTTTTAAATGCATGACACTAAACTTCTAAGAAACAAATACACACAAATGCTGTTCTTTCCCTTTGCCTGGATTTCCACTTCTTAAGCTTATTTTAATTAACAGCTTAACCGAGATATAATTTACATACCATACAATTCACCTCATATGTTTATATTCTCACTGTTTTAATCCTGTATGGTTATTTCAGTGCAATGGCATAGTAACTTTCCTGAATGAGCAGAATATAAATAAACTGAATTAAAAAGTAAAGTTTTTGTAATCCACAGAGAGTTGACACATGGATCATATATTCTAATCTTTCTAGCAAGTCTCCACTACAAAAAGCACAATACCACCAAAGGGGTATGAGGAGAATTACAGTTTCATCCAGACATGTTAAAGACAAGTATATTCAGAAAATCCTTTGGTTTCATATGCTGTTGAAATTTTAATAAAGTAGGTAGAACAGAATTTTTTATTTTATAATTTTCCAGTGTGCTCCCAGCCATTGTCGTCATTCTGAACACAGAATGTTCACTGTAGGTGTAGGTGATAACTACAGTGCTCCAGTTTCAAGGACTGATGGTGTGCACTGACTCTAGATAATATAGAACAATCTCTAAATGTTCCTTTTATTGCAAAAGGAACTCGCTTTCCCATTTAACCGCTCCTTTCTTTACTGTAAGAGTACATATTCTGAAGACTGAGAACAACTGCATCAGTGAGGTGAGCCGAGCAAGCAGATGTTGGGACTATGGGTTTATATAAATATTGGAGTTCATTATTCTTTTAAACATTAAGACAGAATCATTAAAAGATTAGAGGAGAAAACAGGAGTTAAAGATTCCTTTTCTTTACACCTGGTCTTTAAAATAAAACTTTTCTATTTCCCTGAGATTACCTATGAGAAATAAGCTCGGGAGGGGGAAAAAAAAAAAAGCAATGGCTTCAAAGGTAAAGGGACCTAAGCTGAACATAGAGAAGGAAGTATAAGTGACAGGGATTACTCAATTTAAATCTTGAATTAAGGTGTTAAACATCTGTAAAGGAAATCTTTATTTGCAAAGAAATCTAAGGACATGGCCAAAGGCTTTACACCTATATAACTCAAGGTACAACCGAAAAAAAAAAAAATTACTTTAAGGTGTGTCTTAAACTAAACACTATATTTATCAGAACTAAAAACTAAGAAATGCTAAGTCAGATCACAGACTGAAAGTTCTTTCACAGAAAGAGAAAAGGATCACAAACTTAAGTTCTAACTTTGGGGAAATATTCAAGGGTAAACTTACAATGGATTGAATTAATACAGTGAAAGAAACCAGTCAGCAAAGTAGTAAGGGACCACTAAGGAACTAGGTTTCAATTCCTCTAAGCCAAATTCAGTATTATTAAGAAACTGATGTTTCCCTCTTCTCTTGCCAGATTCCTCTCATCATAGAAATGATGCTGACAGTTTTAAATCTACTGCAAAGGATCATACATTTCTGCTTAAAATAAGCAAAATTATCTCTGAAAAAAATGACAGTAATGGTATTTGTGAATACCAACCAAATTTCTTTTCCTCAGAAGATGGGAAATAGGGATCTGGGCACCTTAGAACCCTAAGGATTCCTCTGTGTCATTCTATCTGTCCTCGTGCATGACAGGAAGAAATAATTACTCAGGCTAAGAAGTATGTCTGAAAGAGCTAAAAGAGCAAAAATAAGAGGGAAAGCTTAAATTAACAATGACAAAAACTCTTCAAACTAAATTTCTTTTTTAAACATTGGACTTCCTAGACTGTGAATGCTGATTTCCCCCAATTGAAGATGACACCTTACACAAAGGTTTCTCCATACACTGCAAGTGACACTACACTTAAAATGAAGCACATAAAACAAGATTTAAGATGACTTTTTCTGTGTTTCAGCATGATCTATAAGCTATAGATCATGCTGAAAGTCTATAAGCTCCTAAAACTATATTTAAATATCTCAGATGTTCCCAAGACACCATAACTGTCAAGCATTTTTCTTCATCTTGTAGTAGACAAGCGTCATGAATGACTAGGCTTGCTGTTCTCAGAGAAAAGCAGGTCGTACTCAGAGAGAAAATCTGTAGAAGTTCAAGCTATAATATAAAGGCCTACTACATGCATTATGTCCTGCAAAATACAATTTCAGTCAACTATTTACCCTGATAATTACAAAGTCTCAAAATTTACCTGACGTTGTCATGATGAGGATTAGAAGTGGCGGCAGCAGACCCACCACGCAACACAGGTCTAAGGCAGGTTTTTGCGGGAGAAGGCACAAGACAGAATCAGGAAACAGAGAAGTAATAAAATAAAAGCAAAAACAAGACAAAAAAGTGTCAAATAGGATTATATTGTATGTTGCAATACAATATAATATCTTTCAAATACTTTAAAAATCTTTGTACTACATGGCCTCCATTTTGATTTTCATAAATTTAACGTTTCACCATGGGTTAAAAAACAAAAAGAATAGATCTTGTGTGACAAGACAGCACGCACATTAAAAAAATTTTCTTTGGTGCCTATTATTTTAATTTATGAAATTCAAGACAGAGGACAACCCTGTTTAAAAGGTCTAATTTCTCTTTTCTAGTTGGAAAAAGAAAATCACCAGCCACTTTGGAAGCATGTCAACAACCGGTTAGTAGCACCTGCATGATCATGGTTGCTCGTCTGGTAACAACAGCCCTGTCTCAAAAACTGAACATTTCAAGTAACTCCCATTTCCCACAATTCCTTCCCTCCCACCTCAATCATTTGATTTACACCCGATATCTCAATGTAGCTGTGTCTCATTCAAACCTCAGCCGTCGAGAGCAAAGCTGCTAGCCTTGGTTCTGGAGCTGAGACAGTCCCGAGCACAGGCTCTGAGGGCTACGCTAGGGCACATTACAGAAGTACAACCAAATGTGGGAGTCTCATCTTGAGACAACCAGGAGTGACATACAGGGCAGCTGGGAATGAAGACTTAAGGTGCACTGGAAAACTTTGTGGGGATTTTCATGTTTCAGTACACACTTTGATTCTAGAGGACAGTTAGTTCTCTACCTAGGTAAGCAGAGTAACCTTTTCACTAAATTTCATTTTTAAAAATCAGAAAACAAAAGCTCTCTGTGGTTGCTGGTCAAAGCTCTCTGTGGTTGCTGGTCAAGTCCCCAAAAAGTAATTAGCAACATTTACCAGCCAGAAAAAGGAGTCTGAACTATAGGGTCCCTATAAGGATTTTAAGAATTATTACCTTCTATTTTAAATGTCTCATTCTCTAAGTATTGATGAGGTCTTTGCCTGTATTGAAGTATCAAGGCAATACTTAATTACAGTAAACATTTAATACCAAATGAACTAGATTTTTCTGTAAGTTGGTACAGAATTTTGGCTACAATACAATACAAATCATTGTTTTCTGTCGAGTTAATTCATACAAGGAAATGTTACTGTTTAGCTTGTACTTTCCTAAAGGCATTATTGGTGCTTAAAGAAATTTCTGGGGCTCAGAGGATAAGAGATTCAGAGACTGTTGGGGGAGACATGTTAGACTTCTATCGTGCTAGGTAAATAAAGAACAGTGAGAAATCACATATGCTTGAAACAGGCTTTTGAATTGTCCCATCCTACTCATATATTCACTCTGTGGCATAGGAAAACTTACTTCACTACAGTCCTGTGTTACACTGATAGGAGAATCATCAACTAAATGAAGCCCCTGCTGGGTGTTACCTAAAGCTCTTCTTAAAAAATTCACACTGGTATATGGATCTGCCATATTTAACATATTCCACCACAGAGATTTCCCTTTTATAATGCAGAGCTAGAAAATAATACAGTTACCTTTCACAACGTATTTCATTTTGTCTTCTCACACTGGCAATTGACACATATAATAATATAAAAGTAAATTAGACAGGTATTTGGCAAAGTTAGAAACTTCATTCAAGTACCACTTTCTACCATAAGTATTATTTAATACATTAAAAAAATCTTTTTAAGTTTGATGTTTGACAATAATGTTTTGTAATTTAAGCAGCAAAAGGGAGAGATCCAAGGCTCTCCAAGTTCTCGCATTAACTTGTATATTAACATTTTTAGTAAATAAATGCTCTGACTTAATAAAGTATGTTTCTTCACTAAAAAAATGGACACCACTATGGTGAATAAACAGTAATATATTTATATGCATACTTGCAAAAATATCAATTATTAACACAATGGTTTCGTATTCTATTTAAAGCTAATATAATCTGCTTGAGAAAAACTATATAAAAATAATCAAGTTCCTTCTAAAAATAACACTTAAACATGCTAAGGATGACTAATCTGTTGATATTTAAATAATGTTCTTACATGAGAATTAAGTTTCTTTTTCAAAATGTTAATATTTTGCTTTAGAGAATGAGATATGGAGTTCTAGAGATGTCAGGAGACATGGACATCTCCTGGTCAGCCAAGGACTAAATCATATCAGCATAACAGCATTTAAATTTTTGACACATCAATTTTCCAAATGCACAGCACTGACCTGTGTAAATAAACTCTTCTAATATGTATAAAGGATTTAGCTTTGTCTCCATGTGGAGCTTGGTTTTAGATCAAGGAAGTTCTCATTAAGAAGGGAAAACAAAAATATAGTACATAAACCTTTCCACAGTGTTCCCTGAAGTGTCAACTAAAATTTGTTCTTCCATCAAGCAACTGTGAATCCACATTTTTTAATGATAATAAAGCAGGCAGGACATTTTTTTTCTTTCTTCCTGCCAAATAATTCTAGCTTAATTTAACTGTACCTAATGTGAGGACAGAAGACCAAAGACAGGATATTGCATTAGCATAACCACCAAGAATAATAAAATAGGAAAGAAAAAATGATATACAGAGCAAGGAACATAAAAGCACTTAAAACTTTATAAGCAATATTGTTTTAATAATCATGCAAATAGAACATTATCCAAATTTCACATTCCTACTTATATCTGCAAAGTCATGCCGGACAGTTCCCTTATAGAAATAAAAACTGATTTGGTACTTACAATTCTGATTAAATCTTGCTCAACATTTAGATCATAAGAAATTTAAATACAATTATGAAAAAAAAAAAGAATAAAAAGGAGCCCTTTCAATAATGAAAGCATTCAGTAAGACTAATAGAATCTAACCATTTAGGCTCTAAGGTAACAACTAATGGTATGTATCCAGGAGCAAAGAATTATTAATACAATTACTTCATGAATTAAAAAAATCTCTTTTAAGTGAACAAGAAGAGATCATTCCTTTTCAGAGAATGGATTTTAAAGCCATCAATTCACTACAATTAAAAAATGAAGAAACCTTCATTCGGGGCTCAAAACAGGTTTTCATAATAAAAGAATACAAAGTAAATTCTACATTAGTAAGATTTCTGATTTTGTATTTCTTAACTTGAAGCAAAATTATTTTCCATTATGGAGGACTGTTTTGTGAAGTTGTAATTATTTAATCTATATCAAATTTATAAATATCTTTCTCATTCAGATATTTTCAGTGTAACAGCATTTGATATGACATAATTTGACCTCATAATCTGGTCTCTTCTAAGGACCTAATGTAATTAAAAAGTGAAAGAGGATACCTGGTGAAGATTAAAGCTGTTTTAAGGTGGGAGAAGAAAACAGGACTTTGGGAAGATCAGTTCTTAAGTGCCAGGTACTTTATATTCAGTATCATTTGAAAGCATCGGCCATGACCCTAAATTGAGGCCATCATTACCTATATCTTAAATAAAGATGGTGGGGGGCGGGGAGGAAGAGTCCTCACAAGAATCTAGAAAACTAGGTAATATTATTATTACCCCTCTATCTCTTTTTTGAATAGATGAAGAAAATGAGGCCCAAAGAAGCTAAGTAATTTGTCCAAGGCCCTCATGTAGCTAGCTGTTCAGTGGGGCGGATCATGATGAATCTGACTGGCTCCCTGAATCCATGCTCTTTCTTCTGAACCGTGCTGCTTCTTATAGGATGCAAATACTCTAAGACAGTCCTCCAAACCCACGGGGAGGGGAATGCAGATGTATACACACATGCATACATATACATGAATGCACATATACATACACGCATATATAATTTTTCCTTGCTATGAACTTTCTGTTTTAAGCTCTTTCTGGTGCAGCTTTAAGTTCTGGGGCCCAAAATGGATAGCACTGCATTAACCCTGGGAAGGCTTAGAAACACCAGTCGATGGTACTGACAAGTGTTCATGAAGTACGGTAAAACCTCTGAGGCCTGTATGAGGTTCAAAAGCACTCACCAAGAAAGTTTGTTCAGAGCGAGCCATAAGACATATCAACTCCTAAGGTACGAAACAAGGTTTCCTGGAAGGGCCAGCTGAACTTACTGGGCATTCTTCAAAAGTTAAGTCTTCTAAAATGACCATAAAAATTCAAACAGTGACTCACAGAGTCATGACATAAAATGTTTGGAGTTGAAATGAAAGTGCCTATACTTTTCCCACACCATGCCAAAAAGCTCCCCAAATTTTATCTTTTAAAAATACTATGTAGTAAAGAATCAAGGGCAAAAAAAGAAATCTATATCTACATCTACATCTACATCTATATCTATATCTATATCTATATCTATATCTGAAATACAGGCAAAAAAGAATTTGCATGAGCAGGTCCAAGTATACTTCTCATGATTTCACTTGGGGATGTTCAAAAGTGAGAGAAGTTATCAATACTGAAAAATATCAGTATTATTATAAAAGATAATAGCACTTGAGGTTTTCAGTACAGGCCTAGAAATCCGTAGCTAAAAGGAAAGTAAAAAAGTGTCCTGGCAGCTACACTGATACTGTCTTCTCAGATTTGCTTCATTAATCCAACCATATTAGTATCATAATTGATTCAGTCAAAAGACTTACTAAGGAAAATCAGTGTGCTTTAGTCCAACATCCTACACTTAGTCCAACAGTAGGCCTCTGCATATTCCAATGGAGTCAAGTACTTAGGAGAGGTCAACGAAACCTTCGAAAAAAATCATCATACTTCGTGTATATAGTTATTAACTGAATACTCTCCCTGACTAAAGAGAAGCTAACAGAATCTTGTGAAATGTGAATTTTGGACAATAATCCCAAATTAAAAGAAAGCAAAGCAAGTTGTTTTAAACCACTGCATCTTGGAAAGAGACGAAGGTGCAAACACAAAAGAAAGACACCACAGCCCACTAACAAGGAGCCAAAAAAAATATGCATTACAGCTAGCAAGAGTCACTGATGGCCAATCACCTGCGATTTTCATCCAGCACATCCAAGATCTGCTGGTAAGCCCTACGGGTGGAAGACTGGATAAGCGACAAAATGCCTCGAGCAGAGGAAAGATTAGCTCCGTCTTCAGGTAACATTTGGGGAGGACAGACCCGAACCTGTTGTGGCGATGGTGTCACACTGTTTACACAGCACAGCAAATGAAGAGAAAAACACTCAAGTCAGATTTTTATAAAACTTCAGCTGATCAGTTTCCCCAAACACTTAATATTTTAAGGATTATCTTAGTTTTCTTGTCCCTCTTCCCACCCTTCACTTTCCCCTATGAAAACAGTCAAACCAAACAAGTTAATAAACATATTAAATTGTTTTAAAAAACAGCTACAATGCAACATCTGTGACTGTGTAGCCTTACACATCAAATTAAACAAACCGAATATGAAAAAACAACTTTGGAGCAGGAAGAGAACTACAGCAAGCAGCAGTGGGTTCAACCCCAAGCCTTGGAGAAGCAGCATTCATTACTCGATGTATGTAATCCAATCCAGTCAATCAAACCTCTAACAACCAACACTGCACTGTGACTTATGGATGGTGAGAAGATTAAGACAGAGAGTTCTAGTATACAGGTGTCAGAGTTCAAACACGTGAATCAAAATGATCCCATGAAAATGCCATTGCAAATACTTCACAAAGACAAGGAAGCAAGCTGAGTTTACGATGCGTAAATTAAAAATGAATTAAAGTTTCACAAAGCTGTAACAAAAGCATTTTGATAGCTTAATTATATTAAAGCATATGGTCTCTAGCTAAATGACTAAAACATAAAACTACTCCCAATTCTGTGCAGAGAGTGAACAGAGAGGCAAGAGAGTTCTTAAATTATCCAGATGGATGTTAAACAACCATTTCTGGGCTTCTTGGTGACATAATCTTAATCATTCTTTCCTGTGTAAGCTGAGAGTCACAATTTCTTTGGCTCCATTGCCAGTGCTTCATAAAAGCTGAACATATTTGAATGAAGCAATTTTACAGTTCTAACATAAACTCTGGAGCTTGGTGTATTTTCAGAGAGCAGTTTAATGTTAGGGGATGATCAGTTGTGTGAAGTATTTAAGTGATACCAGGACTTGGCCATCTGGTTTGTTACATTAAGAGGCTTTGTTGCAATAAAAGGACCCTGACCCTGGGATGTGGGCTCAACGCTTTTTCTCAGTGTCAGTGCAAAAACGCCTTAGGCTAAAACTCATCCTTGTGTATTTCATCCAAAAGAATGAAAGTGAAACAGACAGTGAACAACTGAAAAGAGAAAAATCTTTCATTTTGACTTGTGTAATCTTTTCTAACTCAACATGCATTTTGTTTGGAAACCACAACATAAATGGGATCATTTTTGAAAGGACAGCTGACATCTAATATTGTTCCCGGAGTCCCCAGAACATTAAAAACAAAATCCACAATTTTGTAACTTTGAAAGTCTTGATGATTCAAAGTGAGAAGTATTATAAATAAGAAAGCCATGTTTTCCAAAGACTATTTAGAAGAAAAAAATCTAAGCCATAACTTGGCATATTGAGAAATTAATTTATCAGGGCTAATTCACCACAGGAATTTGGCCTGTTGTTGTCAAGATAAATGCAAACTTTTGGGTGCTCATGGATGATTACCCTAAATGTCTGTCCAGAGATTCTCTAATATATATAAGCCAATTTATCAACTGACCCATGATACATGGCCAAACCCATATTGAGCGTCCAAGAAGAGTAAATCTGGGATACCAAGTCTAGGTACTAGCCTTGTACTCAGCCCTCTCTTTAGGGAGCACAGGGAAAACCTGAACTTCTTGCTCTTTGTGAGAGAGCAGACTGAATTCATGTTAGAAAAGTGTCACCAGAAGCAGGAATAAGAAGGCCAGTTCTATAACTATAAACAAACAATCCAACTTACACTCTCTTGATAGAGCTGGTAACAAACTTGGCTTTACTTAAATTGTAAAAGACTCACCAGTACAATATTCTGATATAATTGAAATTTTTTTGTCTTTGCATTTGGGGGCTTAAATCAAACATCTGGCACATCATTCTGCATCAGTAAATACATTAGCTACACACTAATACATTAAAGACTATAATAATCAGTATTTAGAATTATAATCTTGGAGCAACAATGTCAATAAACTAAATCCAAATGCACGACAGAAGTTTGACGGATTTTTGTCCACTAAAAATTACAGAAGGGTTACTTCCTTCAAGAGAAATAACTTTGTCAGAAACAAGTAATAGGAACTATTTATTTAAAGTTCTAAAAGTACAAGTATCTCCTGTCTGTACACAGGAAATCAGGTGGCCATTTATAAAGTAGTCAAGCAAAAACAGAATAACTGCAAAGAATTCTTAGGAAGGAATGCACAGAAGGTTGAGTTTGAAAACAGTCTATAAGATCTCTGCTGATTCTAAGATTCTATGCATGATGATATGAAAATTGGAATATGATAACAAATGAAAAAAACCTACATGATCTTCAATTATAACTTAATAAGAAAAAACATTTATATAGAAGGATAAAAGATGAAATTAAGTCCTTATCAATACTAGTAAAGACATTTATTTCATCAAAGACCAAAATCAAAAGCATATTTGGATTTCTGGTTGTTTCTCAAAAGAAGTTAAAGTTCCAAAGATTAGTAAGAACTTTAACTTACTTTTCAGTATTTATTTGATAATCCTTCATAAACACCAAAAATAGAACAGGAACTATTTTTAAAACTGCTAACTACTTCGGGCAGTATATGTATAGATAAAATGCCCTTGACTAACATTTCCATCTATAGTTGAACCAAATGATTAAATTACAAATGACCAAAATTACCATAATTAGAAGTAATAAATACTTTAGCAATTTTTTTTTCTTTTTAAAGCTTTAAGTGGTCTTGCAGGTGTTTTTTTATGAATAAATTTAAGAACAACAAAAAAAAGCAAGCCCATTTTAGCGATCAGCCTGACTGGCATCAACTGTGGAAGGGAAACAGTGTTTAGGTTTTTTATTTTTTATCTCTGTCTACTCATCCACCCAACCCAGGTGTACTGACTTTAGTTTTGACAAGCGAATTATTGTGAAAAGCAAAAAAGTAAACATATTGCCAAGGCACTGGGATTATTAAAGCAAATGTTATAATATTAGTAATTAAATAGAAATGTACTTTGATAATAAATTGATCCAAGTAATGTTATAAAACAGCAAAATGTCTATCTTTTTCTTTTACACAAGATTAGGAAATTTTGAAGAAAGTGCTCATGTTTACTATTATCATTTCATCAGTAATAGATCTACCTCATGCTTATATGAAATCTTACTACATGAATATTAAGTAAACAACACTAGCCAATGTGAGAACTAAAATTTAAATGAAAATTTATTTGGCATAACTATGTCATTATTAAAAGATCAGTCCAAAGTCAAGTACCTCTTTCCCCAAGGGTTTTCACAGGAACAATGTTTCTCAAACTGTGAGGGTATAACCTCTTTGGTGAGGCTCCAACCTCTTCCAAAAACAGTAAAAGTAAAATCATGAAAAGGGGGAGAAAAAATTTTCATGGAAACACAAATTTTGTACCATTTCTCTTGAAAACGTTTAAATTTTAATTATTTATTTGACAGAGATAGAGACACAGAGAGAGAGAGAGAGAGAGGGACAGACAGACAGAGAGCACAAGCAGGGGGAGTTGCAGGCAGAGGGAGGGGGAGCAGCAGGCTCTCCACAGAGCAGGGAGCCTGATGTGGGGCTCAATCCCAGGACCTTGGGATCATGACCTGAGCCGAAGGCAGATGTTTAACCAACCACGCAGGTGCTCCATTTCTCTTGAAATTTTAAATAGGAAACCTTAATTTTTGCCACTATCTGAGGCAATTCCCTGGTTCCTAGAAGCATATTAAGAGAAAAATCAACTCCTGTGGCTCCAGAACTGCCGCGGCTATTGAATTCCTATGCAGCAGGCTAAAATATCCCCACAAGAGGTCAGTCACTCCCACACCTTGCTCTATCACACTTACAGAAAGAATTGGTTTAAATGATCTCAAAACATTCTTCTAAGCATTTTAATCTCTGGAATTAAAAAAAAAAAACAAACCTTAATGACAAATCACTCTTAAACCCTATTCTCCTTCTGGATGAAAATAAGGAAAGAAAAGATAGTGTGCTAAAATTGAAAAAAAGACTGGGATTGCCCAAACCTGGTTAAGTTGACTCTATAGAGAACTAATACACCAACCAAAGCAAAATAAAGAAAATAAAAAAGGATGCATGGTCCTTATGTTCAAATTATTCCATTTTACTTTACTGCTACACTCCAAATCATACATAACTTCCTTAATTGATCTAGCTCTTTTTTTTTTTTTCTTAATGAAATGTATGACAGTTTGAGAAATCCTAACACCCAGGTACTGAAAAGCCAAACAGTAAGAGCATTAGGATATTAAACGATGATTACTTGGTGAAATATTAGTATAACATACGCCTGCAAAATTAAAACAACTCCTAGTTGTGAAAAGCAGAGCAGATAAAATCTTACGTGTACTCCGGTGCAGAAATCGACGCCTGGAACCTTGAAATTTTATTTCTTGGGGCAGAATCTGATCTGTGCCACCTTAAATAATAATTATGCTTCTTTTACATTCAGCTTTTATAACAGAAAAAAAAGCTAGATACAAGTCTACTGTTCAGAATTCATTTTTGTGTCAATAGTGGACAACAATCAATCCTACTAACTCTTGAAAGCCATTAAGAAAACAAAGGCCAGTGCTCCTGCTCTTCTGTCTGTATGTACTTCTACTCTTCAAACCAAGGAATAAAATAAAATGGAGGCAGGCAAAGGTTCATGCATAATGACACATAGTTAATTTTACATTACAAAGAGACTAAAGTAGGTAAAGACAAAAAAGGTTTAGTAATTACATTAGTGGAAGTAAAATGTAGCTGTTTTACATCAACAATCTCTTCATTACCACATTACCAACACTGAATATATAACAGGGCTCATTATATAAAATTCCTAATGTTAACTACATGTAGATTCTTACAGATGAATTATAAATTTTAAAATTAATAATGGTAGGGGAAGAAAAAGCAAGGTTACATTATTAACAAAAAGATGGTTAAGTATCTTACCATGACATGGTAACATACGAAGCATAAAAGTATGGTTAATGTAAATATGGTAATATAAGAATTTCATTGTGAAATGTATAGTTAAATATGCATGTTATTTTTGCCACCAAAAATTAAAACATGAGCTTTACAGTTTTATTAAACGGCTAGAAAGTGCCATTAAGGCAACTTAAACACAAAAAGAAAGAAAACTTAGTTAACTCTCTAATCTTCTCTGTTATGAGGAACTTAAGTTATTGGTAACTACAAAAATACCTATGAACTAATCATCCACTCTAAATTATACCTCTCTAGGCTGGTTTTCAAACATAGTAAAACTGTTTCCTTTCTCTTCAACTCAACTACCAATAGTTACTTAAAAACCAAAAGTGATGCTATCCTACAACAGTCCTGTTTTTCTCACTGGTGTGAAATTTCAAATTTATTAGCGACCTAAATAATAAGCCACATCTTCATATAACAGAAAAGTTTACTAGAAACCTTCGCTACCTTGTAAAATATTTCAAATAGAGAATAACAAAATCCCTTTGGCATACACTTAATCATTCTGATAGGTACTAAATATCAAGAAGCTATCCTAGCCATCAACTATGTAGCCTTTTTACCATTTGTGTAATATATCTGAAAATATTCTAGAAAAATGTATTTCATGGACCAGCTGATATCCCTGCCAACCAGGTATCTTCAGAGAAACATAATTACCATAAAAAATTTCATATTAATGGTTGAACTTTTCAGGTACTTCCTGAAGGAGAGATATGTTCATTTTCACTCACTATCTTTCTATATAACCCTTCAGAATAACCAGAACACTTTGGGAGACGTTTCAAGATTTTCCAAGAAATCAGAGCAGTTACAGTTCTCCTTTGCACCTACTACAAGAGAAGAGAGAGCCTAATCCCATCAAAGCCCTTCTGCATCCCTATATTCTTCAGTCAGGTCCAAACTAGAACTTGATGTAGTTTTAACACAAATGGTATATTGTACTATCCTGTACTTTAGTTGTATATACATTTAAGTGTTTTGCTTTTATCTAGATTTGCAAACTCTGAGATGTTCTATCTCCTAATTCTGTTGTAGTTCCCAGAGAAGCTAACAGGATGCTTGGCATCAAATATGGTTCATGATGAATGAGTTCATGAAAACTGACCAAAAATGGAATGAGGAAGATATATAAATTTACATAAACATTCTAAATCATCTATTTAGAAAAGCCACAATCACCAATGGATTTGAGACTTAAAATTCTGAAGAGATTTTAAAGGGATAGTTTATCTGTACAAAACCATTAACCTTAATGAAACAACAAAAACATCTGCCTGATCTAAAACATCTTATAGTGGGGTAGCTTTAAGATCAGAGTATGATGATACAACCAAATGAAAAAGAAAAGTCTAAACAAACAGCCCTTCAAACAACATACTTGTATTTTTGGAAAATGCAATGGATCTAACAGTTCAATGACTCACTCAGTAGGCAGAGAGCTAAACAATAATCCACGAAAAGTAAAACAATTCCACTTGCCTAAGCTACATTGTTTACCACGGCTCATTAGAAGCAGGGCTGGAAGGGCTAGTTCACAATCTGATGACAAACTGAGTAACTTGAAAATAAAGACACTTGCTTAAAGTGTTTTCTTTTTGTTTTGTTTTTTCAACCTACATGCTAGATAAACATTTTTGAAGGCTGCACAGAACTGAGCACTGACATTTATCAATTTCTCTTAAGTATACTTAATAAGCAATTCCCAAAAAAAGTAAATCATACTTCAAGAATTCTGCCATCCACATTGAAGAGGATAATGCTACTGGAAAGTTCTCACAACATATTTTAAGGCTATAAAAATAACCGCAAAAATGTAAAATTGATGTAAATGTAAAACAGATTTCAAACACTTAAAAGCAAATCATTTACTTTTTTCTCAGGTTCTTAGGCACAAAACACATACTTTTTTCTTTTTTTAGTATTTGGGAGTAAAAAAAAGAATTATTTAGAAATAGATGGGAGAATACATGGAGAAAACTAATAAAGGAGATACACAGCTCAGTGGTTCTACTCACATGGAGTCAGCTCTGACCAGCTGTCCGTTTTGGCGAACGGCATTTTCACTCATAGAGCGCTCTCTTTTTAGCCTGCCAACTGCACGGATCTGTGAGGCACAAAGAAAGAGAGAGGAATAGAAAATATTCTTGGTAGCCTAGTAGCTCCTTAGTATCAAAAGAAGCTTAATCCAAGGCTATTCACAAAATTTACAAAGAACATAACCAAGATTGCTGTCAAGCAGGAGTACAAAAGACAGGTTAAAAACAACAACAACAACAAAAAACCCTACCTATTATAATGCAGATAAACCTAGGAATGCTTCTTAACCTCCTGAAAAAACTACCTCTGGTTTCTATTTAAATATCAATCTTACTTGGTACAATTATATTTTTATTTATTGTAATTTATATAATACACTTATATTACTTAAGAACAATTTAAAACAGTTTTTAAAGGCATATATATTATAGGAAATGGGACATATTTGTATTACAAATAAATGTTCCAGGCTTCTGGGACTAAAGCAAATTCAAATTTGGTTGCATATTTGAAAACCAGACCAAAAAAAAAAGCCTTGGTACTAGCTTAAAAGTTTTGGCATTCCAGAAATAGCCACACGCTCCCAACCCACATGCTCTTCTTACAGAATGTATCACTGACCTTCTGCATTAAAGGGATAGGATTTATGTTCCCTTCCTTTGAAATTGGGTGGCCTGCTATAGAGGTGATGCAATGTGGCTTCTGAGACCAGGTCATACACAGCAATAAGGCTTCTGCCTTTCTTCCCTAAGCTGTTCATGTTTGGAACAATGGCACCAGGATGTTAAGATTACTACGAGTCACATGGAAAGACCATGTGTAGGTGCATCACCAGCAACTGTAGTTCAGGTTCCAGACAACAGCCAGTATCAACAGACACATGAGTAAACCATCAGCTGATTGTAACTCGGGCTGTAGAGTCATCCAAAGTCATCCCTAGCTTTGAGACTTCGTAGCTTAGACCCAGGTATTGTAAAACAGAAACAGGCCTTCCCCACTATGCCAGCTGCAATTCTTCACACACAGAATCCAGGTCCATGAGCAAGATGGAATTTTGGTTTTTCCCTTTTCTTTTAAGTTACTTAAGGTGGTTTAAATACAGAGCAATAGAACAATGATAATCACTAACTTTCCTGTTCGTTTAGGGGTTTTTTGTTTTTGTTTTTAACTAGAAACAGCCATGGCAACTTCATGGTTTAAAAAAAAAAGGTACACTTTACTATAAAGGACAACTGGTATGTGAACCGAAGGACTTGAAAGTTAAGATTTTAAGAAATGCAAATCAGTACCTAGTGATGATTTTTTAAAAACTTGAGAGTAGACAATCAGGTTACAAGCACCTTCAATGGAGAATAAATCCAGATTCTACGACAACAAAATTTAAAAGCATACTATGCAGCACATAATTTCAGAGCATGGTGTAGATTTGGTTATGGTTTATGAACGATTTATCCACTTCAGCAAAAGAAAAAAAAACACTTCTAGAGACAAAAAAAGAGTCAGTCTGAAGCCTACTGTAAGAGCTCTTTACAGTTAAACCAAAAATAAAAATTCCTTTAAAGCAATATATATGTGTATGTATGTGTATATATATATAGGTGTTAAGTTATATACAACTTATATACATATATAACAATATATTGTTATATATGCATATATATGCAATATATATAGGTGATATATTTATATCTATTTCTGTATCTCTATCTATATCTCTATCTCTTAATACCACTTCAATCAAGTATACTTGATTCAGAGAGCAGTACTGGTCTTTTGAGAATCCCTGTGATCACTGTGTTCCATCTCCCCAGAGAACAGCTCTTCCATGCTATAGGGATCAGGATGAATCCTCTACTAAATCAGAACCATTCCTGCTGTTGTGGTGTGAGAACTAAGATTAAGCAGGACAGGCAGTGACAGGAGAAAACGAATTAGGTCTATGACTTCAACACAGCCTGGAAACTAGAGGATCCTAAGTCTGCCATTTTCACCATTTGAATCTGATTTAAAGATAATTTACCAGGAACACTAAGCCTGATACTACTGCCATACTGGAGGGAAAAAGCAACTTCAGACAAAAGCATACATTTGTCGGGGGCGCCTGGGTGGCTCAGTTGGTTGAGTGACTGCTCCACGAGGAGTCTGCTTCTCTCTCTGACTTTCTCCCCTCTCACTCTCTCTCTCTGTCTCTCTCAAATAAATAAATAAAATCTTTAAAAAAAAAACAACCATACATTTGTCATGCCTTCTAATACGACCAACTTGTATCCTGTAATACCAATGTGCATGGACACAGCCTGAGGTGATAAGGGACACCATCTTTTAAATATTTCCACCCTTTAGTTCAGTCATGGTGGTAGTTTTATCAATCCAAGGGGTTTTTTTTGTTTTTTTTTTTTTTAAGATTTTATTTATTTGACAGACAGAGATCACAAGCAGGCAGAGAGGCAGGCAGAGAGAGAGGAGGAAGCAGGCTCCCTGCGGAGCAGAGAACCCGATGTGGGACTCGATCCCAGGACCCTGGGATCACGACCTGAGCCGAAGGCAGAGGCTTTAACCCACTGAGCTACCCAGGCGCCCCCAATCCAAGGTTTTTTTTTATTTTTTAAAATTATTTTTTTCCAGCTGTATTGAAATCTAGTTGACAATTCAAGGTTTTTAAATGTCATTCAGAACCAACCGGCACTGACTACCCATTTAAAAACTTGTGTTCTGGGGCGCCTGGGTGACTCAGTTGGTTAAGCGGCAGCCTTCGGCTCAGATCATGATCCCAAGTTTCTGGGATCGAGCCCCACATCGGGCTCCCTGCTCAGCGGGGAGAATGCTTCTCCCTCTCCTACTCTCCCTGCTTGTGCTCATTCTCTCTTTCTGTCAAATAAATAAATAAATAAAAATCAATAAATAAAAATAAAAACTTGTATTCAGTTCTGAAGCTGAGAAAGTTTCCCAGCTTCAGGTAACTTCCTGTAGGCCTTAGGGTCCTCTGTGTCTGATAATAGGCTTAAAATTCCTCCCTCCTCATTTATACGGCCTAAGCAATGCTAAGAACACTAAGAACTGTCATGATTTGGTTATTTTGCAGTTTCTTGCCCAGATCAGTTTAGTACTTGGTTGCTTTCATTAGTTTCCTGCAGGTAGAATCATCAAGTGATGGTCATGTCCTAGAGTGGCCTTCCATGTACAGATGAGGTATATTGAAAGGGTTCATCAACTTCCTCTCTACCAGCCAAGCCTCCAGATTTTATAAACCCTGTCTATGCGAGAGGATTATCTGCATCATGCTTTAAGCCTTTTCCATGGGTTCCCTTGGGTTCTTCAAGCCAGTTTAGGAATTCAAGTACAGTTACTTTCTGCAAACTTATTCATTGTGTCAGACAACATTTTAGACAACAATTTCTACAGCATTCTTCATAAGCCACCTTCTTATAGTCTCCTTTCTTACCATAGGCCAGTGGTTCTCAAGGGTGATTTTGCCCTCAAGGGGACATTTGGCAATGAATGGAAAGAATTTTTCCTTTCTTTTTATTGTGATGAACTACACATTACATAAAATTTACCATTTTAAACTACTATACAATACAGTGTATTTGATGCATTTGAATGTATAACCATCACCTCTACCTAGCTCCAGAACATTTTTATCACCCCAAAAGAAAATCCTATAATGATTAAGCAGTCATTCCCAATTCCCCTTTCCCTCAATCTGCTGGCAACCACTAATCTGCTTTGTCTCTATGGATTTGCCTATTGGATATTTCATGTAAGTGGAATCATAAAATATATGGTCTTTTCTGTCTGGCTTCTTTGATGTAGCATAATGTTTTCAAGGTTCATCCATGTTGTATAATGTGTAAGTACTTCATTCCTTATTACGGCTGAATAATATTCCACCATATGGATATATCACATTTGGTGTATCTGTTCTTCAGTTGATGGACACTGGGATTATTTCCACCTTTTTTAGCTATTAGAGACATTTTTGATTTTCATGATTTGGAGGATTCCTGTGGTATTTAGTGCACAAAGATCAAGAATGCTGTTAAACACTCTACAATGCAAAAGGAGAGCTTTCACCACAACAAAGAATTATCAGGTCCAAAATGTCAACAGTGCCAAGGCTGAGAAACCTTGACATATGCTGCAAAAGGACTACTACAGAGTCAATGATTCAGGGGATCTCACTTTATAGGTTCTGACTAGGATCTGAATGAATCATCAGAGCAGCACTCAGGGTCTTACTGGCCTTCTCTTTCAATCCATCTTCTAGAAGCTACTAGAACTCTGGTTCTTTTTCCTTTCCCCTCTAGTCAAGAGGCTGATTGTCTTCAAGGCTGCAGGACCCTTCCATGGACTTGAGGTACAGGTCATCATCTTTGCTTTCCTTTCAATATAGGCAGTGGGTACTAATCTCTGAAACTCCTTTCTTGCATCTCAGGATTTGGCTCCTGCCACAGGAATTTAACTTTTATGACAATAGTATTTAAACATACAAGCTTTTAACATAAATTAGAACATGTGCTAAACACATTACATGCGTTATTATAGTTATTCTCACAATAATCTTAAATACTTGGCATTATTCTTATCTTTCTTTTAGAGATGAGCCTCAGAATTAATAAATAAGTTACCCAAGGTTATGTCATTAATAAGTAGCAAAACAGGCGTTCAGAATTAGGTCTCATTTTCAACCCAAGTTTTTTACTCCGGTGCTATATACTTTGGGCATTTACCACATTTGACTAAATGTACTTGTACTACTGCAGGAGTAAACCCCATAGGTCTACTGAGGGCAATCCCGGTAAACTTTTTTTCTTAAAAGTAATTACTCAAGAAAGTGCCTGACTTGTTTTCAATCAATTATTCTCACCAAGTAGGCAGTTAAGTTATCTAAAATAGTGGGAGCAGAAAGATCAAAAGGAAAACAAAACTCGAAGAATATTACAGGGAGGGTTTCTCCCCTGGTAGAATCCTCACCCCAAGACATTATTATCCACAGCAGTAATTTCCACTGGGAACTTTTGTGTGGGGGCTAGGAAGCAGGGCCTCTAACTGAAAGCGTGCTGTGATAACTTTCATCTTGCAGGACAATTCTCATACCCTGCATTATTCTTTGCTATTGAGAGCTTTGCATCTTCTGTGTATGAGTGTCTCTCCCTCACTCATGCCAGCATGCACAAACTCTATCTCACTACACAGGGTCTTACACAAAAGCTCAAAGAATGTTTGTTAAATAAATACAATTCTACAAGTATCTCAGTGCCTTTTCACCATGTGAACACTCAAATTCAGTGCTTTTCACCAAGCATGTATCTAGAATGTCCAAACTGGCACCTGTATTATCTCATTACCTCAGCAAAAACTTCCAAGCTAAGAAAAGGCCTCCCTGGTACTAGGACATTGCACTCCTCTGGGTTATATGGATACTTTACCCTCATTGGAAAGGACTAACATGAACAATGACACACAGGCAGTTCCACAATCAGTAAAAACATATGTTTGCATATTGTCTTATGCTAGCTTCATGACAACACAGAAGTTCAGAAGCTACAGTGTAAAAGCTGCAACTCTAAGTATCATCTCAGAAAAGAAATTTTACAAAATTGGCCCTGAATCAATGGGAGAGGCAACATCTGAACTTTGCTACTAACATCTCATTAGTCCAAGTTGCCATATCTCGGTCAATAGGGCTATTAATGTTACAAGGTGCATTAACTTAGTCAGGCTTTTTAGCAAGCTATACTAAGTAGTATCAAGGAAAAAAAGAGCTTTCCTTGTCCTCTTTGCCAGACTTCTTTTGTAATAAAGTGATGTATTAATTTTCTATGCTAAACTTCCCAACTCTTTCAGTATTGCTTAAGGTATAACTCCTAGTCATAAAAGTTCTTCCATCTAGACCATGTGAATGTTAATGACTTCCACAAAACTTCCATTTTCCTGAAACATAACATTTAAACTTTAAAAAATAGCATAATATCTTATTTGGGTTATCTATGTAGCAGAATTTATGGTAAGCAATGGTCCATGTGGAAGGCTTTCATTACATATTGCTAATGTAGGAGTTACAGCTTTCAATCTTCTTTATCTTTTGCTTTTACCTATATTATTTCAAATTCAGTTGACATTAAAACTGTACTTACTTCTTCATTTTGAGGGGTTGGAGGAGGTCTTTCTAAATCCAGAAAATCTAGTGGTCTTTCACTTAGCGTGAGTACACGAGGTGGTGTTTTTAGTGCCAGAGGTTTAAAGGGAGTTGACTGAATAAGGTCAAGATCTGCTGGTCTTGAAAATGGAATGTCTTCATTATTTCCTAGGAGTGTTTAAAAAAAAAAAAAAAAAAAAAAGGAAAGGAGGGAGGTTTTGAAAAGACAGCGGTTTCATTAAAATGTATCTGCCACTACACATCCCCAGAATGAATAAAATTAAGACTGACATTTCAAAGTGTTGGCAAGGATGTGGTGCAATGGAAATTCTCATACACCACTGATGGGGACATAACAGGTACAATCAATTTCAAAAACAGCTTGACAGTTTTTCATAAAGTTAAATATAACTTATGGTATAATCTAGCAATTCCACTCCTAGATATATGAAAACACACATCCTACAAGAACATGCACTTTAATGAGGCTTTATTCCTAACAGCCCCAAACAGGAAACAACTCAAATCTTCATCAATAGATGAATTCACAAACAAATTGTGGTATATTCACATAGTGGAATACAACTCAGCAATAAAAGGGAATGAACAACTGACACAGCAAGAACACGAAAGAATTTCAAAAAAACATTACACTAAGCAAAAGCCAGACCCAAGAGTATAAACTGTATCATTCCATTTATACAAAACCCTATAAAAGATGAATCTAGTCTCCGGGTATAGAAAGGAGATTATGGTTGCGTGGACTTTAGGGGGAGGAAATAAAGGAGATGGGGCACAAGGGAATATTTCAGGATAATGAAAATGTTCTATAGAAGGTCACAAGAGTATATGCATTTGTCAAAACTCATCAAACTTCACACTTAAAAATTACATGTATTTTCTGTAGGTAAATTTTGTATCAATTAGTTGAATTATTAGAAAACACTGTTTGAAATTTCAGTTTTATTAAACTTTTGAAAATAATGTAAAGTTTTATTTCCCATCCCCTTTTCTAAATAATGTTTTGAAAAACCCATAAGTTTTCATAAAAATACAAAAAAACAAAGATTTATCAGACAACTTTATGAACAAATGTAAAATACCTGCTACAACAATCCTTTCTGGAACTTGCATAATGACACTAGCATTTGGAACTCCTTCTTGGAATCCTTGTTCCAGGTCAGCATTTGGTGGTGCTACCTTTAATTTCTCCGGAACCCTCATTTGCTGACTAATACCTTCGGTGTATTCCATTTCATACTGAATTCGACTAATCTCCGCCATCTCAGCAGCAGTGGGAGAAGGAAAGGCTGCCCCACTCACTCTATGGGCAAAAATTTAAAGACAGGGGTGACTGTTAAAATGTCAGTCTTCTTTACATAGTGAAGTTAGAAGACAATACCTTGTAGGAAGCGCAAAAGGAGACTTCTTATTTGTATTGAACACGTACAAAGTGAAAGTAAAAGATTGAAGAAAATGTTTTCCTCAACATAATGCCTTCTCACTTATCAGCTGAAATGGCACCCTGAGGATATTGGTTAAGAGCAAATTTTAAAATTATTGTATAACTACAAGACAAATGTGCACACACATATAATGAAATAAAACTTAAATTAAAATTTCCTAGTTAATAATTTGAGGGAAAGCTGCTAGGATTTTATAAAAATGAAATTAGGAATTGCTGTCATGCATGAACAAAATAAAACCTTTTGATGATGAAAATCAAATTCATAAAGTAAGTAAGGCTAATTCTAAATTTATTTAAAAAATGTAGTCCCCTGAAAAATCACAAGATACAAATTCAAACTTCTCTTACTGAATGTATACCTGGTTACTGAGATGCAATGAACACCAAATATAGAATATGTAGCAATAAACCCTTCCTGTATGCATGTTTCATGGGATTATAAGCTTCACATTAATCTGTATTTAGTATCATATTTACATGTATATTTTTAAAAAGCATGACATGCCTTTAAGGGGAAAGACAGTACAAATGCATGAATAACCTTCTAAATTAGAGAAGGATCCATGCTTCAGGAAAATGCAAAGGAAAGTTACCCCCCAAATATAAAATGTTGAAAGAAGTGCAGAAGAACATGGTTAGCCTATGGCAATCAGCTTTAAAGCCACTATCTCTCAAGCCTATAATACCAGCTCAACTGAATAAAACGTCACTGACCTTCCTAGTGGTGTGTCATTGCTTGTTCTTTTACTCATTTTTAATACAGTAAATACACGTCTAGAATAGCTATTAAGATACTGCTACCCTGTAGTTCAGTTTATTTTATACAACAATTCCCCTACAGATCTGAACTTTTTTGGAGGTGTACATAACAACACGGACACTGCTTTTCCAGCTGTAAAAAAGAAAGAATAAAGATCAGTATTTCAACAATTCATTTATTTAAAAAACCATGAATACAAGTAAATATCTATTTCATATTATCTTCTAAGACTTGGTCTACAAAAACAGTTTTCAGATTTCTTCTAAACAGAGTTATTCTATACCTCAAAAATCATAAAGATGATTTTACACACAGTCACTATTTTATGATTTTCCAAACAGGATTATCAAATGTATATAAAGTCAGAGTAAAAAAAATTTTTTTTGCCATAAGACTCCTTTTAATCATTATATTCTGAATGGGGGAAAAAAAAGTCCTTTCCTTTTTTTAAGGCTTAAGTACAATACAAATGAAGAAATCATGAAGAGAATATAAAGGGCAGAAGTAAATGTATTTGAGATACCTAAAAACCTGATGTATAAGTAATGGTTTCTTTGAAAGGAAATGACTTCAAAAGTCAAATTACACTGAATTTTCAGCAAAAGATATTATATATAAATCAAGGGCAATAAAAAGTAAAGATGACATAAAGGTGAGTCATGCCTGGGATATTTCCTAAACTTTACGTCAGAGATGTGTTACGACCCTTGAACCACCTCAATAAGATGCTTAGGAGAGTTCTGAGAGGTTGCTCAGATTGCTAAGCCCTGACAACTGGTTAGTTATGACTGCTAAATTGCCTCCTTTATTCTTTACCAAAATGTGTGAATTTTAAGGATCTGGCATGCAGATGGCTTAAAGACTAAGAAAATAGAGCCAAAAGACAAAATTTGTACTCACAAATGTGTACCAACTACGGCTTGCTATTTGGCACTATCTGCTTCTGTGCTTCATATTAAATCCTTTAACTTGCTTCACTGTGCCTGTGCTGGATTTAGAGCCACTTTTGTCCCTAGGGGAGAAAAACAGGAGCTAATTGAAAACCTGCATGATACCAACATTAGGAATTCATTGCTGGAAATCCTCTAAATGATAAGTCACCAAAGACATACAAACTTACATTAAGAAACTAGTACAATAAAGAAAAAATTAACAAGCTTATTACCAATCTTAATCCCACAGTCAGGGCCTATAAGCATTCATTAGTTAATGTAAAATAAAATAAAGAACTGTCATCATCTCTGATCTGAATTTAGAAAAATGTGACAGATGAAAAATATTTAGTTTGAAAGACCCTTAATATTTATGTGTATATACATATATATCAAGAAGGAACAAATGCATTTTGGTTAAATTTTCATTCAGCTATTTTCATGCAATACTTAATTTAATTTCATATTTATTTCATTCACAACTTTCATTCAATATTTGAATTTGAACCAGTAATATATGCACATGTTACAAAGCACACAAGAACATTCAGAGAAAACAGTGTCCCACCAGACCCTACCCTATAGCAACCTAGGTCCCCACAGGCAATCTCTAATTCTTGTGCATCTTTCTAGAGGAGAAACTCTTCCAATACTTGTGTATAGATGAAGCACAATAAGAGACTATATTCAGATATGATACTGAAAAGAGACATCTCAAAAGAATTACAGCCTTGGGACACTATAAATTGAAGTTTTATAATAAACAAGGAACACATATAATCAGAACATTATCTCTCTGAAATGTGCTATTCTCTTGTCTTATGAGAATCTGTCTGTAAAATAGCACAGACTTAGATCATAAAGACAGATGCTGAAAAGACAACTTCTAGAAAAAGCCAAATTCTCCTGTAACCTATTTGAGCTACTTAAATTTAAAAAGCAAATGGAACTTTTCTAAGATATAAGACTGTACTGTCCTAATTAGATCAGAATCTATCCACCCCCATTAGACTATAGCATTTTTGGTATTATCTTTTGGCAATACATAAAACAAACTTCTCATCTGGAGTTAAGATATTAATTCCAGAGGTTCTGTCATTGCAGACTACCAGTCAACTGGTACATGATTCTCCATCATATAATTAAGGAGACAAAATCTCTCTCAGAATCACAGAAGATCTTAACCTCTAATTTCTAAGCCTTTGAGTTCCCAAACACCAATAATTTACCAATTTTATATAGTTTTTTCCACATTCCCACAGTGCATTTATTCTTACCTACATTTTTTAGCTCAACTTTTAAACATCTTAAATAAATGTATTTTAAAAGGAAACTTTACATCACTACCTTAAACCATACATATATAAATACATGTAACAAAAACATAACTAAAAGAAAAAACCTCATCCATATACTATCTAGAATCAAGTCAAATTCCACTCCTGGAAAATGTCCGGAATGTGGGACACAATGACTCAAACTTGACTTTCTTATTTTCTATATTAGACCACTGGAACCCAGAGAAATAGTCCAGGAAGTTGCAGAAACAACTTGGGTCAAATTGATTGTGGTTACAAAGATTCATATAATTCTCCAATTATGAAAAAAAATATCCAGTTCTTTATCACTTATTGTTGTGGACCTAGTTGAAGGTTTTTATATAGGTCACCCTGTTTCCATTCCCTTTTCAAGCAACTATACTTAAAAAAATAGGTGCATTAACAAATTAGGGTAGAGCAATCCAGGATTAATTGCAGTTTTGAAAGAAAAGTAACCAATAACTTGAAAAAACACAAATCCACAAATTTTAAAATAAGGGTATGAATCTACAGAAAACAAGTTTCAAAAGCAGAAGGGAGGAAAGCAAATGCTAAACTTTGTAATCCTAAAAGGAGGCAGCCCTATCGGACAGGAAGGGATAGTACACACAATTTCCTTTTGGAAAGAACAGCAAAACCAATCCCCAAGGGTTTGAAACCAAAAAGATAGCAGCTCCTACACATAATTTAATTACACGGGGAGAAGACTACTTAGTAGTCTTACTAAGTCATTCTAATTCTTTCCAAATCCATTTTCCTGAGGGTTTTTCCTTTGGGATCTCATTAGGTGACAAAATTGACACAGAAAGAAACTTTTTTTTTTTTTTTTTTTTTTTCATTTAGGGAGAGAAAACACTTAAGGTCCTTCAGGTCAAGTCTCTCGGTGAGGGGATGGGAGGCTTGAATACAACTGGCTCTACGTGAGGGAACAAGGGCTGTGGGGCTTTTCTTATTTGCCGCAATGAAAAGCTGTCACCACTTGGAAAGGGTCGTCATCCCTACAGAGCGCCCCTTGCTCTAACGCTGTAGGACACGGCCCGGGGTGTTCCTGCACCATCCAAGGGGCCTCGTCCTGCAGGCGAAGGTCAGAGGCTCAGCAGAACCGGCACCCGAGCTTTCCTTCTCCGGCTTCCCAGCTCCTGGAAGGAAACCCGAGGAGCAACTAACTCCCAGCATCCACACCTGGGAGCAAGCGTGCTCACGGACCCACCCGACCCCGGGCCTCCGGCGGCCGACCAGCTTCCAGCAGAGCCTTCCTTTGCAAACACGTCTTTCCCACGAAGTAAAAACAAAAACAAAAAACTACTTGTCAAGCCGGCTGGCGTCTGGCCCAAGGTCATTCTGAAAGGGGCCAGGGCCTCTGCCGGGAAGGATGAGGGAAAACCCCAGCCAAGCTCCGCGTTCAAGTTCTCAGGACGTCTCCACCAGTGTTTCCCAACACCATCCCACCGGGCTGTCAAAATGAGACCCCGAACTAGAAAGGGGGGGTCGTCAGGTTAGCCCCAAAACGTTCGCGGGAGCTTGTGCTGCTCTCTTCAGGGACCGAGGAGGCGGCAAGGTCCTGAGGGGGTGGCAAGGCCAGAGCCCGGGGGTTGGGACTCGCGGCGACACCATGGACCGGCCGGGGCCACCGCGGGTAACCTCCTTCGGCCGGAGGGTCATGGCCGCGGCGGTAGGCCCGGAGGCCGGCACGGGCCACGGGCCACGGGTCCCGCGTCGGGAAGGCATCAGCACTTACCCCTGGGCCCGCTGAAGGGTTCCCGGCGAGGGCCTCCGGCCGCCGGCTCCCGGGGCGTTCCGGTCGGCTCTCCCAGAGGCCGTTGGCCGAGCGCACAGAGGCGCCCCGGCAAAGCACCGGCCTGAGTGGCCCGCAGCGGGCCGGGAGAGATGCGAGAACGGCCGGAACTGGTCCTTGCCGGGAGCCGTAGCTGAAGCAGGTTCGTGGTCATGTGATGCAGGCGAGGGCGGACGTGAGGCTGACGCACAGGAGCAGGGGCAGGGCGACGGAGATACGGGGACATCTTTGTTGAGGGCAAAGAACGCCAACTGCAAGTAAGACTGTGTCTGTGGTAGGAATTTGGTTCACGGCTGAAATTTTATTTTATTTTATTTATTTTTTTAAAAGATTTTATTTATTTATTTGACAGCCAGAGATCAGAAGTAGGCAGAGAGAGAGGAAGAGAAGCAGGCTTCCCGCTGAGCGGAGAGCCCAATGGGGGAGGCTCGATCCCAGGACCTTGGAATCATGACCTGAGCGGAAGGCAGAGGCTTTAACCCACTGAGCCACCCAGGCGCCCCACGGTTGAAATTTTAATTGGAGTTCGTGATCTGTAAGACTCACATGTTTACAAGGTAAACAAACCTTCGATAGCCAGTTAAAGTGACTATTTTTCAGGACCGTTAGTATCAAAATATCTGGCGTGAGGCCTAATACTCCGAATATTTCACCAACTCTGCTGGTGATACTCCGATTTTGATCACTGGTTGAGCTAATTAATTATTAGATGTCTTCCTTCACAGTACCTCTGCCCTGACTGGCTTCACTAATCGCTTAACATGAGAATGATGGAAAAAGAGAAGTTAGGTTTTACAGTAGTAGTTAGCAGCCTTATTTAGCCTCGGTAGAGCCCTCTCTGGATCTAACCACCCAACTAACTCTCCGTGGGAGATTCAGTACTATGATCCCCCATATGGGGGCGGGCTGAAGCCAGATCGCGGGTTATTTTGTGTAACTGGACTTTAACAGCCAAACAAGGACATGCACACGAGTGGGTACTTCTCTAGAATCTAAAGATGCTCCACAGAGGTTACCGCTTTTCAAAATAATTTAGGAAGCACTTTGAGAATTATGTTCTTGGTTCTCTTCTTAATTGTGGCAGATCATCCTTTCGGAAGAATAGATAGATTTTAGGAATGATGACTTATTCCGAACCAATTCTTTTAGGGGAAGATAGAAAGACCAAGCTGGGTAGGCTCTCCGTAGTCAAGACTTGCAGCAGTGAGGGCCCTGCTGCTTCAACCAGCACCCTTCCACTTCATTACTTGCCTTTTGCTTTTTATGCCTGCCCCCTCCCCACAAGAAGAACGTTTTGAAATAACTTTCAAATGAAAGTTGTGAACCAGTTACCAGATCCGAAGTCTTCTCCCTTAATTCTGATCACCCTTGATTTTCCTGAATCATTTGATTCTGTTAAAGGAGTCAGTGTGGTACATGAAATCACCAAACATTGGTAGTAGATTCTCAAAGAGAAAAAAAAAGGAAAAAAAAAAAAAAAAAAGGCTTTTCTCTTCCTTACCTAGAAAGTCTGCCCCCTTGTTTTTTGTGATAAAGCTTCATGCTGGGTCTTCCATCATTAATGTGGACATTCCTGTTTATGATTTAATCCATTATTGACTATCTTTGCACCCATAATTGCCTCAAATCTTTTGTGGGGAACAAGTGCCATGTAAGTCTACATTAATTAACACATCCATTTAGTATCATCCTGTTGCCCTAGTTCTAGCCATTTCTTCATAAGTGTCCCTTTGGAGTTTTGATCCCAACAGATTTCAAACTCAAATTTTCTCCTTCTTCCCAATCCAGATAACTTCACCTGATTTTTTTTTTTTTTCAGTTAATGGCAAGATTATTTTTCAAGTCCTCAAGTTTCAGAATTCTGAAGTCATCTTTCACTCTCTCAAAGACCCCATCCTTTTAAATTCCCCCACCTCAATGCCAACTCTCCACTTTGTTCTGTTCCCACTGCTAACTCACTACTGATCAGCTGGGTTGATAACCTTTTAACTGGCCTTCCCAGCTCCATTTTTCTCCTCTAATTCTTACCAGAGGTTGGATCCACAAAGAGCCTAGTTTTACAAATTGTGACATCCCAAATTTGAAGCCGCAGGTTTAAAAGAAATTGATGATTTACAGTTCTCTACAATTCAAAAGTCCGTAACAGCAATCCAGTGATTTTTAAAAACATTTGAAATTATGAAATAGCCTGGCAAGCACAGTATATAAAGTAGTGGATCTTCTAGGTTACCGTTTATATGATCATTCTACTCTTTTCAAAATCTTCATTGCTCTTATACCAGCCAATGAAATACAGGTTTAACCTGATATTTGAAACTCTATGTGATATGGCCCTAACTCCTACAATGTCACTTTATTCATGTTTGTGTGTGTATGCACATGTGATGTTTACATGTACAGATAATGCATATATCCCATATATTTCTATGTATTCCATGCATGTTCTTATACTCTATATATTCTTGACCATTAATTATTCTCTGAGATTGCTTCATGCTTTCCTAACTACTTACCCTTATCTGTAATATTCCTGCCACCTGAAATGCCATCCTCCTTCTGGCCACCTTCTGCTTCTTGAAATCCTAACTGTCCTTGAAGGACCACATAAAATACTCCTTCTTTCATAATTATTTCCTGAGGGCTCCAACTTTTGCATCACTATTTGTCATCTCTTATGGCACTTATTCTGTCCAGTATTATAATTAATCTTTGTATTTGCCTTAGTTTCTGCCACCAGATTAAGTTCTGTGTTTGAAACCAAGGTCTGTGTCTCACTCATCTGGATTGACTTCTATGGAGCCAGATATCTTGAGCATGATGTAGGTCTTGGGTATAAAGTGATGAGACCTACTTCCTGGTTTGGCTGATAAACCCAATCTCAAAGCAATCATTTTTTAAAAAGGTTTTGAGCAATGTCAGCATTTTTAGAAAAAAACAGAGTCTACAGATACCCAGAGAGGGTCACATTTATCTGGATGTTTAGATTTAGCCTGGTTATTCAAAATCAGTTACTTTTCTCTTTGTGTTTGGTTGTTTCTCAGTTTCCAGTGGGCAGAGCTGGGAATAGGGTGAGGTTGAACTAGCCACTGTTCGTGCTCTGCAAGTCCCCTGTCAGTAGGTTGCTAAGAATAGATTAGAGACTGATCACAATTTTTCCTTCCAGGCTCGCAAGTAGAAAGAACGATCACAAATAAAACATTCATTCATCTACTTGCTAACAGTCAAAATAAGTTCATTTAAATGTATTAACACATTTTGGAGGGACTCAAAATGTTTTCAGTGTACTTTTTGGCCCAATTTTGAAAATATTTCTAAAATATTTATTTGAACAACAATTTTCTTTGTCTTCTTAGAACTATTACCCAAGATCACTGTTTAGTTTCTTCCTTTTATAATCTTGATTGCCATTTAACACAGCCTGAAAGTTCCTTACTTACAAGATTTCTTATTTTGTATATTAAAAGCATTCCTCTTTACCATTTCTGTACATTTAAAATTTTATGAATATTTTTCTTTGAATGAGTAATATTTGTATTAGAAATGAGAAACACTTATCAAAAGGTATGACACATACTTTCTGTAATCTATATGTGTTCTCACTGATTTGTAAAAATTTCTTAAACACCCTAATAGAAAATGAGCAAAGATGTGATTAGGCCCTTCAAAGGAAAACAAAAACAGGCACTAATACAAAATAAGAAAATCCAAATAAAACTAAATGAAAAAACAAATACTAATTAATAATAAAAAAAGCAAATACTAATTAAAAGTGACAAATACGCAGCATCACTGGTAGTGAGCAAACTGTAAATTAAAATGTGATAGGGAAAAATTGTAAAAGAACAGCTATATCCGGAAGTGGTAAAAGCATAGGAAGATGGGTGTTTACATTGTTGCTATAGCTGGAAATTCTAACAACGTTCCTGGAGAACATTTTTGTATGTATATCAAAGACCTAAGATCCTGTGAGTTCTTTGATTCTGTAATTTTCCTTCTAGCAATTGATCCTGAGGAAGTAGCTGGAAAATGTGAAATGAAATGTGTACAGTATTTCCATAATAAAACTAAATTAAGTGTTCCTGGATTGGGGGATTCATTGACTTATGTAGTAAATCCATGCAATGAACTATGGTGTAAATAATGATTAGTTCTTGTTAGTTCTTGTCCATTGATGTGAAAAAATATCCATAAGGCATTAAGTTAAAAAAAATCTTGTTATGAACATGTTTTATTCTATTTTTGTTTAGGAACATATTTACAGGGAAGAACTCTGGAAGGACATACACCTTAATTATCTTGGGTGAGGGTGACAGGTTAGATTATGGCAATTTTTATATTCTTCCTAATTTTTTTATCGTCTCTTGTTTTTACAGCAAACATGTATTATCTTTACAATTCAAAAAATTATTTCCATTTTGAAAGAAAAATAAGACCAGATATTTTTTCAATTTTATTTTTAGACAATACAATAAAATAATTTTTAGCTATAATTACAGAAATATTAGTACATTACAATATTGTAATGTTGTCAGGATATAATAATATAAAATATCCAATATATTTTAAATATATTTCATTTGGTTATAGAGTAAACATTAAATTAAGTTTAGTTGCAGTAAGTTACATTTGCTGCATAGAAGAATCTTTGTAAGTTAAATTAGCAATAAAATTCAAATTCAGCATTATTGTAATACTTTTATAAATAAGTTACTTAATAATGTTTACCTTGCAAAAAGACCTCTGAGAAATCCATTATTTTAGCACACTGTGAAATTTCAAAGTTGAAGCCCCAATTTGAAAAGAAACAAGTTATTTACATTGTATCTACAAAGTTAAATCTTCATAACATTATAAGCTACTCATAGGCATTTGGAAAGTAATGCATCGAAGCTGTGTTTTAAGGCTCAGTCTCAGAGGTATGATTGAGCTACTGTTAATATGGCTTCTTTGGAATGTAAGGCTTTAGCATCACCTGTCTTCCTCAGAAGTTAAACACTGCTAAGAGGGCAAGAGAACACAGACGCTTGGATAAGCAGAGGCCAGTAATTTGGCATTAGCACCAATCTAGGGCTTTTACATATTAGTAAAATTAGACAACCTTAGGGTCGTTTGTGATTTTGGACTTTAAAAGGGAGGCACAGATGGAACAATTACAGCCAGCTGTACCTGGTAACTGTCCATACAATCGTTCCTTGGCTGTTTGCCCACGACAGTTCCTAAATTTGAGTGTGTTAGAAATCACCTGGAGGGCTTGTGAAAATGCAGATTTCCAGGCCTTACCCCTAGAGTTTCTGATTCTACAGGTCTGAGGTGGGCCCTGAAATTTCCATTTATGGCAAGTTCCCAGAGGCTGCTAATGCAGCTGGTCCAGGGACCACAGTTGGAGAACGGTTGTCCTATAGAGGGTTTGTGGTCATCATTTAGACCCTGTATGCCATTATGGTACAAATGGGACAGCAGGATATTTTTAGAGCAAAAAAGTCTTAATATTAGGTGAGTCTACGTAAGTAAGTAAAATGCACTTTATAATGTTTAAATGTAAAAATGGCTTGACAGCAGTCACCTGAGCAGGGAAGGGTGGGAACCAAGGTCCCAGCCTGTGCTATCCTCTGGGGTCACACCTTCACTTACAGAGCAACTGAGACCAAAGCAATAACCTGAATTTAAATATCAGCACCATCAATGCCACCTGGGTGGCTCAAGAAGCATCTTTAGAGCTTTGCCTCAGGATACCTGGCCTCTCAGATCCATCAAATAGTGTTACCATCGAGTTCAAGTGGTACTTAGTGCCTTGCAGATCTTTGTTTTCTTAACGTTGTTCCTACCTTGGCTTCTGTGATGCCCAAGAGAAGCTAGATGTCCTGGGCTTTCTCTGGCCAGAAACCTTCTTGTAAACCTTTTTTGAGGCCTACTGAATGATGATGATGGAATATAAGAACAGTGACAAAGGAAGAAAAAGGGGGGAAAAGCCAGCTCAAATATGTGGGAGTCCTAACAGTAACAGTAAGTTAGTCACCTTTTCTGGGATATCAGATCAGAAACATTAGTCTCTTTTTCTCCCCCTTAGTATCTGTAATTTAGCACCTTCCTTGGGGCCTGGGTTGAGGCTAAATGAAATGCTTGTTCAGCTGAATTAAGTAACTTTGGGAATGTATCAACACACTGAAAAGCAAGTCTTAAGACCTATATCTGCAAAGCTATACAATTTTTACATTAAGATTTTTACAGGACTCTTTCAACACAGTTGGTGAGACTATGTAACATAAAACACAAAATTTTTTACAAAAGAAGTAGGGAAATAATCAGGGAATAAATCTGGAAATACCCAGGTTACATGGAATATGAATGGATCACAGCAAAGGAAAAATATTTTGAGCCTAATCTGATTAGCCAGCAAATGTCTTAAGTTTTCTCAACATTTATAGGGATGGAGATAAAGTGCACATCCAATAAGCGGTATCCTTGTTAACTGGGTGAGCAAATTTAAAAAAAAAAAAAAAAGGAAATCAGATACATTTCAGAGCATGTGTGTAACATTATCCTATTAAAATTAATTCACTAAGGGTAAAAATTTGAATGCAAGCAGGTTACCTTGCTGCGGTGAAATGAATTCAATGGACAAACAAAAAATATTTTTAAAAATATGAACAAAACCATTCAGGGAAACCCCCTTTTGGCCTTAGTCTTGGGTATACTTGAAAGAGCCCTAGAATATCCGTGAACCTTAGTTTAGTTCTGGTTTCCTCAGGCCTTAGGTTACTGAACAGGTCTCAAAGTCCAATCCAATGCATGAGGTGTCATTACTCCACCTGCCCCACCCCCCAATCTCCCTCCTGTCTCAGGGGCGAGAGGGGGTGGTGGCACAATCTAAAACCAATTTAGCCACCCTGAGTCTCAACAACTGGAATAGAAAGGGACAAATCTTGGGAATCCAGTGGACCAAATAGCTCTTAACTTGTAGCACCAAACTTCATACCATCGCAGTTGAGACCATGCATTGGATGCAAGTAGAATAGGATTTCAGGGGTATTTTTTGAAAAGTCTGCTGCCTTGCCATAGGAAACTTTGCAAGAGCACAGATTAGATACCAGGATTGCAGAACTGACTTAAAAGAAATGCTTTGTTGTGTGGGGAAACAAATAGATACTTTGTACTAAGTCATCATGGAACCATATTGTTTGGTTAGAGAAAAATATCGAAATAAATGCATATTCTGCATCATTACTTTGTTATTTAGGATGAAAAAGAACAGTTCTGTTTTCTTTTGATTTCTTCATTGTACTCTCTTCATGCACACCCGACAGCGACTTATTATCTTTTCTAACTCCCCAGCTTTCACAGTTGACGGAATAGGTTTTCTGAAATAAAAGCAAAAAGTGCAAACAAAGAATCTCATCAATGTATAGGTAAAGAGGGAATATTTGCTGGGTTTGAGATTTATTAATAAATATTATAGCTCATCTAAACTCTATTCTAGGAGGCATATTTCTGTAAAGGTATATATGTCAATGTTTTGTAATTTAGTTGTATTTCAGCAGCAGTGAGGAAAACATAGGCTGTGATGCAAACTTACAGATTCTCTGTTTTGTAATAAAACGGCCCTTGTCCTTTAAACAGTCTGGATCACGCACAAGTCTTCCAGTACAGTAAATTAAGAGCAGCAGATCGTCTCATGGTTTTATTCAGTAATTTGCTATAAGTTCATATACAAATGTTAAATATATTTGGTGTTGACAAAAATCACATTTTTGGGCCTTTACTGATGCAGTAGTACAAACCCATGGCTACTAGTTGACTGTGGAATGCTTGTAAACTGGGAGTTCCAAACTAAGCAGAATTTTGTTGTCACGGGGATCTCTTTTAAACGTGAGTTCATCAACACACAGGTAATGAAAATCTAACATGGCAACCTCTGAATAGTTCAGCAACTGAGTCATGAGATTAAACTTGACTTTGAATAGTTACCTGAACATTCTTTGGGGGTTTAATGAAGCCAACCAGAAACTGTAGGAATTTGAATAGTAGTTGCACGTTCCTCTTCCATGGCACTCTATGAATGGACTGGCTCGGAATTCTTCCAGGCAGGAGCCAGGGGAGGCCAGAGCTTGCCCAGCACCCTCAGAACCCGCACTTGTGAACTATCACAATAAAAATACCTGGATAAGAATTCTGTGCATGGTGTTCAAACTTTCAGTGCTTTACCTTTTTTTTTTTTTTTGTAATAGTAAGAAAAAAAGTAGTATGAAATAAACTTACGCTTTTTTATCCAAATTTGTTAATACTTAGGTACCTTCCAAGTTGAGGATTAATCATCAAAAAAAAGTAAAAGCTATTTCTTTGGCCTGGAATCCTCCTTTTCCTCAGTCAGCTAGCTCGTTTTTATAGTTCAGGGATATGCCTAAATATAACCTCCAGGAGGCTTTCCTTGACCTCGTCCCTTTCACAATCTCCTATTTCCTTCAGAGTACTGACCACCATCTAAACTCATTACTATTATGGTTATTTTGTCTTCTTGTTTATCGTCTACCTTCACCACTAAGGTATATGTTCCATGGCCAGCAGGAACTTTGGTTCATTGTTGGTATTCTTCTTAGTGCTTAGAACAGTCATGGCACATGGTAGGTGTTCAATAAATACTTGTTAAATTAATGGTTGAATGAATGGAGGAATGGATGTCTGTGAGTAAAGAAAGGGGAATAATGTATCCTAAGTGATGCTATACAAAATATGAATAACCACCAACCACGTATGTGTGGCTCTCAGAATCACTGATGGTCAGTGCATAGATTTCCTCATTTAGCACTTCATATCTGGAGAATCTTTCTTTAAAAGGCTTTTTCTCTTAGCCCCCATCTTGATATGAATGTCAAAGGGGCATAAGTGTAAGGTAAAAAGATTGTAGAACAGACAGACTCAGGTTCAAACCCTGGTTTTACCACTTAGTAGTTATGAGACCTTGGGGATCTTCATTTTTATTTATAAAACTGTAGAAGATAGGAACTACCTCCAAGGTTTCCGTAAGGATTATGGAGGATCTATATAAAACGGCTGCCATGTTAAAAAAAAAAAAAAAAGGCATTCTATTACTAATTTGGCATTACTCATCACCTGAATGTCTTATTTAGAATTTGTGGGTAAAGTCATTTTTTAAAATGCTCCATTATTTACAAAAAACCAACTTACTTTAAAAAAAAGTATATTTCCAGATTTTCAAGCCAATGTCCCTAGAATACGTTGCATGTTGGTGTCAGGCAGCATCATTCTTGGGGGCCAAATTTCACCCCGTCCAATGTAAGGTTCTAAGGGTAATCTTTACTATGAATTTGCTGTTCCTTTCTTCCTTACCATGATAAACGAAAATCCTTTCCAGAGAGAAATCCAGCCATTGGGACAGGAGGGAATGACAGTGGTTTGGCTGTGAATGGCTATGGCATTTGTAGGACCTTCACAGACAGTGCATCTGTAATGTGAAATAAAAAATATGGCAGCTGGGCTGCTTTGATGGCTCAATTGGTTACGTGTCTGACTCTTGGTTTTGGCTCAGATCATGATCTCAGGGTTGTGAGATTGAGCTCAGGATGGAGTCAGCTTATGATTATCTCTCTCCCTCTTCCTTTGCCCTTCCCCCCACTCCTCTCTCTCTCTCTCTCTCTCTCTCTCTCTCTTTAAAATAAATAAAATCTTAAAAAAAAAGAAAAAGAATACAGCAGCATCACCACTTTCTGGACCATGATGTGCTGCCTTACATTACATTACACATGAAATGATTGACCTTGTCGCATCACAAAACTCAGGTTAGATTTTTACCTGCTAATATAGGGCTCCAGGGCCCTGCCAGTAATTGGAGCCATGTCCATTGGCATCGGAGCTGGTGTTGACAGCCAGTATGAATAATCATTTCGAGATGCAAAATTACATACATCATTGATGTTACAGAACAAGAATGGCATTGTGGTAAATCGCTGCAGACAGCTGCCGAGAGTTCCTAATGAAACATCGGACTGAGTATCACTTTTAGTTAAGTTAAAATTATTTTGAGTATCATTACTAGGCAGAGGCTAATTAAAACAATGTGTGACAAAAATAAGACAACCCAAAAGTGTTGTTTGCAGAATGTGTTATTGAAAAGTTTTAACGATGATAGATGTCAAAGATCCAATAAAAAACAAATTCTCCTGCCCCAACCCTCTTAATACTTCGGGTGACCCTTCCTAATCACTCTAGCACTTGAGGACTTGTCAAGGTCGGGTGGGAAAATGTCTTTATTTCGAAGTATTCCCAGTTCTTCATATGTGTGTAATAGCTAATAAATAGACTAAGCTTCAGAAAAGATGCTGCTTTTAAGATTAAAAAGAAAGCGGGTGATTTCAGTGAAAATTGTTTGCATTGAATAGGACAAGCTAGACTGACATTCATGAGCTAGGCGTCTTCCAGAGCTATACATTCCAGAATGAAAATTAGACATTAGGCCAATGTTGTTTCATTTACTGTCTTTAAAAAGTGCTGTAAGGTACTCAGGCTTGTTCACACTACAGAGAAAAGTACCCCATGCTATAGAAGTTGACAATATGTCTATGGAACAAAATGAAAACTAGGGCTGGGACATTACCCAGGTCTTGTCCATGGGCTTGTTCATTTCCTTGTACAAAAAGAAGAGAAAATCCACTGTAGAGTGGCTCTGTCCCTTCTGGACAGGAGGGAATCGCTGTCGTCTGACTATGCCTGGTGAAGATAAAGCCTCTCCTCATTGGCCCAGTTGCAGGAGGTCCAATGTGTCCAGGTTTCCCCTTCAAGCCTGGCAGTCCATCTGATCCAGGTGGTCCTTTAAAAAACACGTCATATATGTTGCAATACAAACAAAACCACAAACTCAGTTTCCCAAAGTACTAATTTCAATGTTGATGTATATCTGGTAAGCTCCTCTTGAAGGAGTCCTAAAGACGACTGACTTACAAAATAGCCAAACAGTATTAAATGTTGATTAGTTTATCACACAATGCCTCTTCTTATAAATATTTGTATATATTGTATGATGAATTTTTGAGATCAGGTCGTCTTTCTCTTTTCATTCTGTGGTACCTAGCACAGTGGCCTGCATCTAGTAGGTCTTACGTACATTTTTTTTTATGTACGAGTGAGTCCATCCTACAACAAGAGTAAATAAGTCAAATACAATTTGAAAGTCTCTTCAAGTGGATAATAAAAAATGACATGTGCTTTTGATAAAGTCAGTAAATACTCATGGAAAACACTGAAAGTTCTTTTTAAAGGTGTAAACTTCGAGAAGGTTTTAAATCAATGAGTAAGGCAAATAAGAACAGAAAAGACTTTTTTCTTTTAGTGTGATAAGAGTTTCTTTTATCTATGAGTTTAAGGCAAAGTAAGTATTTTTTATACTTTTTTTCCTGCACTAGAGTAGGCAAATACACGTTTGTCACTTTTTAAATAAGGACCAGAGAGCTCTCCTTTCTCTCTATCCTCCTTTCTTTCCTCTCCTTTTTTTCATCAAACAGCTATTATTTAATGGTATTGGCACTGGCTTCCATCCCCCCTTGATCCCTGATCCAGTTCCACTGCCAGTGTACCCCAAGCTCCACCCAACCCATCTTGGGTCCTAAAGAATGCAAGAGGGTAGAGACTGTTGGATTTGGGGCCCACGAGTCAAGGGAGATACTCTTGTTTCCCACAAACAGCCATGCCCTGGAGTCAGGCAGTGCCCCAGTTTAGTCTTGGCTCAGAAGGCAATGCCTTTCCCCACGATCTGTTAAAGCCCTAAGATTCTATATTTTTCAGTCAATCCACATTCTTATGTTTCCCAGGGGTCTTGGCTTATTGTTTGAAATTAAAAATAGGTCATATCTAAATTCATCAAAGTTTCATGTCTTACTTGAATCATCCAGAATTGTATGTTTTTAATATATCAGATGGAGAGGATACACCTTCTTCACTTTTCCCCCACATCCACCCACATTACCAGGGAGCTATTAACTGGTCACAAGCAAAAGATCCCTGTACTTGTCTCTGCACAGGGATTGTGATTAGCTGAGCATGAGAGGAACTGGAGGTAGGCTACCATGCAAAAATGCATGATCCAGGATATTCTGTATTTCTGAGAGAGAGGCCAGGGCTCTAAGTTTATACCTGTGCTATTTAATTCTCAGATCCTTTTATCTTTCTTGTGAGGTGGGTATGGCATCAGGACTAATTCTACATGCTAATGATTCTCAATACACTTTGTATTGTAGGACCCTCACTCTTACTGTGGTCCTCTTCTGAAACTGGTCAGTAAATTTTAATTAATAGAATTAATTAGTAGAATTATTAGTAAGCGTTTTGCATCTTCTCACTTTGAAAAACACATTTTAGGGACAGCTGAATGATTAAGCATGCTCTAAAGTACACTCTTGACAATACTAAATCATGAGTGATTATGCAATTAACATAATTAATATTATTAGCATTATATTTGAATTTTTAAAGATTTAAGTCTCTAGTTTTTACAGTTTTATTATAGTAGATCTGATCATATGTCAATAAATTGGAAAACTGCATTTAGAATTTTTTTCTTTAACAAAATCAGCAATTCTTTTGGATATGTAGGTATTTTCTAGAAAGTGCTTTTGAAACTTTTGCAGAAGGTAGATTTTGATCCAGGTATATCAAATTGACATATAAACTTATATTCAGACTATTTTTTTTAACAGGAAAACAAATCTGCACCTTTATTTATTTACTTCTCAGTAAGTTAACTCCTTGAGGGGGAGGGGCACAGCATCACACGATTCTGTGGCCAGTGGGTTTAGCAGGAAGATTACTTTGGAATTTGGCACAAAGAGGAGCATGAGTTACTTTTCTCCAGAGTACTCTGGTTTTGTTTAGTTTGCCACCAGGAGACACTGTGTTGTTCTTTGCTTTGTACACATAGGCACATCTCTTGCCTAGATAGAATTCAGTTTCATCTGCAGCACAAACACCTTCAATTTTAAGAAGAGCTGTGTGCTTCCTCTGGTTCCGGAGACCCTGCTTAGAGCTAGCAAAAATGACCTTGGATAAATGCCTTCCAGACATAGTTGTTATTTTAGCAGTCCTGTTCCCAGGAGGCCCCACTTATTTGCCTCCAAAGTTCAGCACCCTTACCTCCACCCAGACTAAAATATTTAAGAGGGCCTTTTTCAGGGTAACACATGAGTTGTTCAGTCATTCAGTATTCATGAACGGCATGGCATAGTTGAAAGATAGCTTTCCTAGATAAAGATACGAAGCTGCTCTTCAATTCACATCAAGATAATATTTGTTCAAACTATGTACTTACATGCCACTCCTATAAGTAGATATTATTAAATAAGTACTCCTGTAAATAATTAAAAACAGTTCTGGCCTTTCCAAAAATAGAATTCATGCTTCATTAGGTCTCCTTGCCCCCAGGCTAAACATTTAGAGTACCTGTGCCCAGATAAGAGATAGGAAGAACGGTGTACTCCAGTAACTCTAGGTTTTTCATCTTCTTCCACTGGAACATTTTTGTGAACAACACAAACTGAAAGACCTAGATGACTCTTAAAGTCACGTATTTGAACAAGACCTCTCTGTATATTGAAAGAGCATTCCTTCAGTGAAGAGAACAAGCCAGCTGTATATTTACCTTTCTCTCCTTTACAACCTTTGTTGCCTTTTTCACCGATTGGTCCAGGAGTTCCTGGTTTTCCATCCTTGCCTGGTTTACCTCTCGGCCCACAGGATCCTAGGCAAAAAAACCAACACTGTGTTGAATGGTTCATACAAGATAAAATGTAGGGTGGCCGACCACCCCAGTTTACCTGGGATTTTCCCAGTTTCAGCAATGAAAGTCCTACAAACTGAGCTGCAGACAAACTGGGACAGTTGGTCATCAGCTTGTTAAACCATCAAAAACAAACTAGGAACATCTGAAATAACATGGCAGTTTGAAATTGTGCTGCCATTTTGATGGACTTTGTTCCAGAATTTGCTATGCTCTTGTACTCATCAAAGTAATATCTCTTTTATATCCCAGATAATTCAGGCAAACTTAGAATGTAACAGTTCTGCTCAGAAGACTATTACAGGGTGCTAACCCCGTACAGAGGGGTTAGTTCAGTTTCCATACACCAATACTTTGAAAAGATTTCTTAAGATCAAGCATACATTTACATTTACTGCTCTTCCAAGTGCTGTACAGAGTGTGAGAACAGTGTCCACACACAGAACTCCGGTTTATTCAGGCAATCATTTAGAAATTGAGTTCCAAGACTGAGAGTGGTCAGAGAAGATAGAAATAATATTTGAGCATAATAAAAAACACATTTAAGTGCCCTAAAGAATATTTGCTCAAGCTTATGATATACACAACAGTTTTCAGTAGATTTAAAAGGTCTTTTATTTACTGGTCAAGAGTAAAATAAGCTTGATCCTAAAATGGATTGTAAAAAAACACCATAACGTGTAACATTTTCTGTGAAGTTGTATCACTTGCTTCCAAAGCACTTTGTAGGTATTTTAGTTCGACCCCTTCCTAGTAATCCACGTCAGTGCTGCCAGTGCCACACCTAGGATTCCCGGTGGCCCTGGTGGCCCGGGTTCTCCTTGCATCCCTGGTCCTCCAGCACGGCCAGGTGGTCCTGGGCTTCCTGGAAGGGAGATGATCTTAACTGTGCCAGGGTCTCCACGTACACCTATTGGTATGAACATAAGACAGTGATGGCTTCACTGATGAGTTACCCTTTCTTCAGGAAGAGCAACACTAAAGAAATAATACTTACCGGGTGGTCCTTTTGGCCCAATTTGCCCTGGAGGTCCAGCTGGTCCCAGAAATCCTGGATCACCCTTCTCCCCTTAAAAAAACAAAACCAAAACAAAACAAAACATTTGCACGCCCTAAAATATAAATCAAAATCATCGTCTTTGTATCCACAGTAGTACACGAAAACAGTACCTTTCACACCTGGAAATCCATGGAATCCAGGATCACCTCTGAGCCCCGGCAGACCTGGGCTTCCTGGTGCTCCCTGTATTTCAAACAGAAGGGAGCAGAACCAAAGACAAATTTAAAAAATCACAATAGTCACTGCAGTTGTTTTTTTTTTTTTTAAGAAAATAGTATTACATTGGATCAGAATGAGCTGAAGTTGACAGATACCATTTTTACCTTCCCAACCACCCAATCTCCCTATAGCTCCTCTACCACCTAGACCTTTCCTTAGCGTTATCATTGTCAATAAAACAGAAGCAAAAGCTGCCTTTAAGCTCAAGAGCAAACACAACTTCTGGATATTAATGTCTGTTATATGAGTATTGAATATAATTGAATATATCCTCAAGGAAACTGCCCAGTATTTGGAGCTCTTTCAGGAAGAGCAGGCACTGGATTGCCAGAATGAATATTATCATTTTTCTTTGTAATTTTTGCAAAGACAACAGGGCCAATATTGAATTGTGGCCCCCACCATTGTTCTAACTGAGCTGGCAGAGTTATAAATTACTCCTGATCACAGTGGTAGAATAAGTCAAGTGCTAGGGATTGGGGTGAAGGGATTGTCATGGGAGCTCTGACTGTACTTTTGGCGAGGATTCGGTGATCTGACCAGGAGGAGATGCTCCCTCCTTGTAGCCATGGAATGCTCAAGCAAGGCCATAGGAGAAGGGGGAAGGAAGCAGAGCTTCAGAAAGGAGCTACATATCAGAATGTAAGTTATATCTAGTATTACACTATCCATGTGAATTGAGACAGAATACTATTACTTGAAAACAATGAACTGAAGGTCATTCAGAATGCCAAGAATAGCAAAACTGGCCTCCGAGCCAACTGTCTTTGGAGCAAGAAGATGAAAGGAGGAATTGTCCTAATGCTTGAATAAGGTGTTAGGAGGTGAAAAAAGAAGAGAGAGAAAACAGAAACCCCCTGGTCAAAGGTTCTCAGGCTCCTGAGGTCTGGCCTGTTCTCCAGAGGCCGAGGTAACCAGGGAGAAGGGTCTGGTGCCAGGCCCAGCCCTTGGGTGAGGAGGGAGCCACTCCATGCAAGGAGAGGGTTGGTCAGGGCAAGAGCCAGTTCAGACGTCCTTCAAGAAGAATGACCTTTCAAGTGCAAATGTAGTGTGGAGGCCAAGAAAAACAAGGCTGTACCCACCTCGAGTCTAGCCCTGACATAAGTACAGCCATCTTGGCAAAGCAAAAGCTGGCACCTTGCACCCCCTCTCCACCCGCTCCCCTCCCCTCGGTAGTATGTGTGACATTCCTCAGCTACCCCTGGCTGCCCTAAAAGAAAAACAAATAGTTAACTTGCAGAGATCACAATCCTGCAAGACAGGAGTCTCCCTTCGTTTACCAATGTCCTAGAGATTTACAACAAAGAAGCTATCTTAACCATAGCCCAATTTCAAGAGACAAATAACTCAGTTCCTTAAGCCCTAATGTCGCCCTCCCCACCATAAAACTGAAGGAGGCTGAGGCAGAAGGAAATGCAAATAAAGTTAAATTTCTTCTAAACCTAAATCTCACTAACAAGGACACTTGACAGGAGAAATGTGAAACTTTATCTCTAAGCCCCCGGGATAGTGTCAGCGATCATTCCCAAGCATATGACCCACTGATATACATCTAAAGGGTCTCACAAGGAGATTTTTATTACTGGTAATGAATAACCTTTTCCCCAGACAATAGCTAGCCCCTCAAGGTCCTGGAGACCTTGCTTCCAAAATTCCTTAGAGACTTACATCATCCATAACCCCCTTTGTCCTCACCCACTGCTGAGCCCACCCCTACTCTGCCTTTAAAATCTCTGACTGTAGGGGCACCTGGGTGGCTCAGTGGGTTAAAGGCTCTGCCTTCAGCTCAGGTCATGATCCCAGGGTCCTGGGATCGAGCCCCGAATTGGGTTCTCTGCTCAGCAGGGAGCCTGCTTCCTCCTCTCTCTGCCTGCCTCTCCTCCTACTTGTAATCTCTGTCTGTCAAATAAAAGAAATAAAATCTTTAAAAAAAAATAAAAACTCTGACTGTAATCTGGCTCGGGGTCCAAGTCCCTACTCCTCTGTGACGGGTATACTTGGGCCCAAGCTTAAGCTTGTCAAATAAACCTCGCTGTATGACTTGCATTATTGAGAGTGTTCTCTGTCTAATTGAGGGGTGGTCGACTCTGTACCCTAACAGTAGAAGCCCAGTGGACTTAAGCAGGATCCCATTTCCAAACAATACTTTCCACAGCCCAGTGTCCTTGGAAGGACTTGCCCTGTGATTATAGGATCAGCGTTTGCCACTTTCAAAAAATCATGGAGAACATGAGCGATACTGAAGACTGGGCAAATAATTTCACTAAAAAAAAAAAGTTTTAAAAAGGTAGATTCTGGAAACCAAATACCAAGAGGACTTTAGAGAATGTAACATGATCCCTGACACACCACCATGCTGAAGTTGCTCACTGCCCATCACTGAAGAAAACACAAAGATTCTATGACCTAACTCTGACTCTCTCATCAATCTCCCAGAGTTTGAGGTAAACAGGGGAAATAGGTTTTTCAAATATGCTGCTAAAGAGAAAGTGAGGAAAGACAGCCCAGGTGTCCAGAGAGAAATTCAGAGAATTTCATAGGCCTAACTGGACACAATGACAACTATAAAAAATAAATGTGAAACTTCTACACCCCAGTCACAAACAAACAGACAACTAAAAGTAATGGAGAGAACCTAGAAGCCATTCATGAGGAAAAGGCAGGTGTGTGAGCATGTGTGTGCACACACACATGCGTGCGCAAACAGACACACACACACACACACACACACACACACACACACACACCAGAAGCTCACTGTGCAGTGACAGTGTGGGGACATGGGAGCTGAACAGTTCAAGCAGAATTTTAGGCTGGATTATAAAATGGTGATGTTCAAGATGGTGAGACTCCTCCCTCCTTTACCCACTCCATGGCGGAACTGAGTTCTTAATCCCCAGTGGTGTTTGTCTCAGGGGCTGTGTTTTAAGGGAGATATTGACCAAGCAGGATATATTCAGAATAGAGGCAGGGTTGATGAAGGATGATACTGAATTTGAAAAGCACAGGTATTTGTTAGGGAAGAAAATACTTGAAGGAAGTGACAGCTACTTACAAACACTGGAAGGTACCTCAGTGGGAAAAAGTAAATAGACATTCAGGGGATAGCACAGATAACTTTGAAAACATTATTAACAGAGAAAAATTATGTTGTCCTCTAGAGTGATCCCAAACTCTTAGGTGGTTTTTTGTTTGTTTGTTTGTTCATTTATTTTAAGATTCCATTACTGGAATTGCTTAGTGTCTAAAGAAGAAAAAGTCAGGAATGACATAGGAAAGGGTCCCCTACAAATCAAACTTCTAGAGCCCAAATCTTTCCAACTCTTGAGATTCTTTAAACCTTCCAGACTCTTCTGTTGAGGGCACAGAAGCATCACAAATGGTAATCTTTTTTTTCCTGTGGGTACATCAGACCCTGACAATCAATTTAGAAGAATATAAGAAGAATAATTTTCCACACTTACCGGTGGACCCGGTGGCCCTTCGGCTCCTATAGTTCCAGGCAGACCCCTGGGGCCAGGCTCGCCCATGAGTCCCTTGTCTCCTTTGATGCCTCTTATGTGGCTCCCTGGAGGTCCCGGAGGACCGGGCTCACCTGAAATTGACAAAGGGCCTGTCAGTATTACCAGTCCAGGAGTGTGGCTGGTTCTGTGGGTGACGTTTTTGGACAACAGCAAACTATACACCTGTTGTTACCCACACGGTCTTTGTGTTGAGGAGTGTGATGGCTTGTGGTAAAGACAGAATAAAATAATGCCAGGAAAGCACCTGGCCCAAGATAGGAGCTGTTTCTCCCCCCTGAAGGTCTGTTAGAGCCCCTAGCACAGTACTCCATTCGTAGTAGCAACTCAATGAGATCTTGGTGATGGGATGTATCCTTCTCTTTTAGCTTATTAATTTGGTATTTACTAATTTTCTAACAGCCTCAACACCACCACCAGTGGCTTTGATGAGCATGAGTGTTGTATGGAAGGCTTAAATCAAGGCTGTGTACCTGAAACTAAAGTTACATTGTATGTTAAGTACCTGGAATTTAAATATAAAGGAGACCACACCACCAGCAGCCCCTTTGCTGCCTTCTATAGGAGAGCGAATGGGTGGGAGAAGACGATGGGGGGGGGGGGGCGGGGAAGCAACAAGGTCACAACAGCGGAAGGTTGAAAGCTTTTGTTGTCAAACGTTCTTTTCATTCTTTTATCTTATTTAAAAGTAGACCCTCTACCTGGGTTTCCTCTGAAGCCAGGTGGGCCTCGGTTTCCTTTCTGGCCGGGGATGATCGTTCCAGGAAAACCTGGTGGCCCTGGGAGTCCCGTTATGCCAGTGGGTCCCCGTGGCCCGGTGTCTCCCACTGCCCCCTTCCTGCCCGGGAGGCCGGGTAAGCCCGGGGCGCCTCTGTCTCCTTTGGCTCCTGCAAAGAAAACATTTTGGTAAGTTTCTGTTACGCCCTTACTAGGGGTATCTCTAGGAATGCAGAGACAGTGTCCTTAAAGATTCACAAAATATTTTTTAATAGAGGCTGGTAAAAGAAATGTAGGTCTACAAGGAACTGAGCTGAGACCTGTTTCTGCCTTAGTTCAGTTTGATTTTGGCAAAGTCACCTCACTGTTGTATATGTCCGTTTATTATTTTTAAAATGACGGTTAACACCTGGCGCAGCTCAGTCTTTAAAGATCAAGTGAGATGGAAAGGTATAGTGTAAGCTCTAAAGTGTTCTGTAACTGGGGCACCTGGGTGGCTCAGTGGGTTAAAGCCTCTGCCTTTGGCTCAGGTCATGATCCCAGGGTCCTGGGATTGAGCCCCACATCGGGCTCTCTGCTCAGCAGGGAGTCTGCTTCCCCCTTTCTCTCCGTCTGCCTCTCTGCCTACTTGTGATCTCTGTCTGTCAAATAAATTAAAAAAAAAAAATAAAGTGTTCTGTAACTATATGCTACAATTATTATTATTATCTGATGAACTTTAATTATGTCATTATTTAATCACTGACAATTCAAGAGAGCATTCAGAGCCAAACTTCCAGACCCTAATGTGAGCATTTGAAGAGTCACCCAGCTACACCCAGACAAAGGAGCAACAAAATTGGGATCCCTATTCTGTCCACTGGTTGCTTCTATCCCCAGAACACAAACACTAGTCTGGAAGGGACACATGTGGCCAGAGGTTTGGATTTACCAAAGAGGATACCCAAAAAGTTACCACTTAGTTACTAATATTTTTCATCTTGGAGAACCTTCAAGGAAATTGTGCTCAGACATTCATGAATGGGAAACGTATGAATTAAGAATAATCACTCCCTCCTCTTTCCTTTCTCTGGGTTATTCTAGAAATAGTGAATGGCACACATTTAGGAAACAGGAAGGAGAAGAAGGGAAAGTGATGATGAGGCTGCTAGCACAGGAAAGGGCTTGGGAAGTTATTGTGCAGGAAGAGTGAGTGATGGGGCTCCTGGGTGGCTCAGTCAGTTAAGTGTCCACCTTTAGCTCAGGTCATGATCCCAGGGTCCTGGGAGTTGAGCTACCTGCTCAATGGGGAGCCTGCTTCTCCCTCTCCTCCATTATCCTTATCTCTGTCACTATCAAATAAATAAAATCTTTTTTTTTTTTAAAGGAAGGCAGTGAAGACAAAATGAAATGGATGAATATTGAATATCTAGCCTTTGTCTATTATGTTACTTAGCTTTTTTTTTTTTTTTTTTTTTCTGTGGTATCTGCTTTTCGAAGACGGGGATAGATGATTTCAGTTCAATTCAAGCTCAGGACAGGATCTGGCAATTTTCCGAGGCACTGAGATGCGGTCTTAGGTTGTACAGTCCCTGCCCAGAAAGATGCTTCCTTATTTGCAATATGATTTCTTTTTAACATTTGGAAGGATTAAAACTAAAAGGATTCATACCTTCCAAGTCTCAAGAACTCCTCTCCATATTTAGTTATCTTTGGGGGACTGAGGTGCATAATCATTTACTTACCTAATTAGGCTAGTTTTCTTTTTTTAAGGTTTTTAAATTTAAGGTACGATCCTTTTACATCAAATTTTATTTCCAAATAGGTGCAAAAGCGTTCTTATTCCAAATGGTTAAACTGTGAGATTAGCCTAGGAAAATAAGACAGAAACTCTCTTTTTGACCATAATTCTAAAACTGATCTGTGACTTGGAGGAAGCCTTTATGCCCTTGGGGGGGAGGTGGGGTCTCGGGGGTGTGAGGACATTGAGCTCAACCAAAGAGACTATGCCATAATCAAGAAACACATGAAAAAGGACAGCTCTTGTAGACTTTGCACAGTTGAGCTGATAGGTCACGAGGCAGCTTCTGCCCCTCAGAGCTTCTCAGGAGCACCTAGCTACTCCCTGCTGGTGCCTGTAAGCATGAGTACCCTGAGGTCTTCATTAGGTAGAGCCCTTTCCACTAATAAAATACTCCTTTCCACAGGACCCACATCTGGGAAGCATAACAGAAGGTGCAAACAAGTTAATATCTCTTCTGGCAGATTTCTCTACAACATGGAAAAAGTTTGAAGAAGCTGCTTATCTTATCAAACACTGGCATGAGAAATTCAGACTCACAGTCTGTCAAACTAAAAATCTGTATATCCTTAAAATGACATGTTTGGTAAACTGCCATGTTTGGTGTTGAGGGAGTTGCCGGTAGCCCTTAATAAAAAGCAGCGTGAACCACGAGCTGGCTCTGGGGGTGGGAATCAGAGAGATGAAGATTAACAAGGTGGGAAAGAATTCGTGATATGACCGCATGCTTTTACTACCCTCCCTGCTCAGAATAGCAGGGAGCGATGCTCCTGGAGAAGGCCGAAATTCCTCCTCCGCCTTCCAGGAGGTGGTCCATTTAAACCATGCTAACAACCACACCAAAGGAACACACAGCAAGTCTTTGGATTTCTAAAGATTTTCAACAGAAGGGAATTCCAAAACAGGATCCCAGCCCTCACTTTGTTATGATGGTAATAATTTTTAAACATTTTCACTTGAACAACCAAGAATATAAACGTCCTATATCACCACTGGGACTTCTTTCCTTCGCTATGTGAAGTTTATTTGATATATCAGGCATTTCGATTAGTTTCTGTGCTTGAAGCTATCACCAGGGTCAGGGAGGAAGCCCTTCTCACCTGGAACACCGGGGCTCCCTCTTGGGCCTGGAGGTGCCCCCAGCAAACCTGAAAGAGATAATTTTGGTGCGTTAATATTTTATATGCGGTTAATTTCATTTATGCCTGGTCAGTTTCACTTTGGTAACAGAAGGCCGTTTAATTACCATACATCCAGAACACATGAAACACATCATCAGTTCTGTGGGAGAAGAAAGTCCGGAACCGTGAAGGACTACACTGCCACTAACCATTCAATGCGAAATAAAGCCTGGGGATCCGAGCCAATGAGCAAACTGTACCTGTTTCTCCCTTTTCTCCTGCTGGACCAGGAATTCCATCACGTCCCTGGCTGCCTCTCATACCCATTGGTCCAGGAGGTCCTGGGTATCCTGGGGGTCCTGAGAAAAGAAATGTCATGTATAGAATTCTGTTAAAGGGTTTCCTTCCCCAGAATGTAGTTATATGATGCTCAAGCCACAGTGACACTTAGAACCGAATAACACTATCACAAGGACTCTCACGTGAGAACGTATGGGCTGGCAGATCTCTGAGTGAGTTAGGTATAAATACCTAAGCTCACAGTTTTTGCATTTCTGTCCCAGGACTGGGTCACTGGGAGCAACCTTCTGAGGGGCAGCCGATAGGTGCGTATACAGAGATTCCAACCTCAGGAGAAAATGTGCCTCCCTCATGAAGGGGAAATAGACAAAAGTACAAAAATGGAACCTGGAGGGCCTTTGAATCCTGGAGAACCAGGGAAGCCTTTGATGCCTTTTAACCCCAAATCACCATCAGGGCCCGGCTTTCCTGTAAATGAAGAGAGAAGAGAAGGAAGCAGAACAGCACAAGACGAATGGTTACAAGGATGGCTGAGCTGGGCAGTTCTTACAGTCACCTGTGCTCACACTGGCCCTCAGGCCTTTGTCCTGCCTGCTGTTTGTCCTCAGAAGCCCAGCAGAGATATGTCGAATCCCTTTCAAAGGTCTGCCTGCACCCCCCACAAGGACCACTTGGTATCTGATGTATTCCTTTACCGGGACTTAACAACAGATCCACTGAAATTTTCAGTATTTGAAAAGATCACTTAAATAGTATCTTCAAGTAAGCCGCAACCCAATAGCTTGGCAGTTGTTTTTAGTAAAACAAAACAAAAACTTAAACTCAAATGATAAGCCACTAAGAAAGCCAATGCTCAACCTGGAAACAGTCCAGAAAAAAAAAAAAAAAATCTCAGCAGTGTTACAGATTGAATTGTGTTGACCCCCAATTCACATGTTGAGTTCTAACCCCAGGACCTCAGAATATCACTGAATTTGGAGATAGGGTCTTTAAAAAAGCAGTTAAGTTAAAATGAGGTCATTGGGGTGGGCCCTGATCCCATGCAACTGGCGTCCTCACAAGAAGAACTGATGAGGACAGACACACAGAGAAGACGACCATGTGAAGACTGAGCAGGGAGATGCCCGAAAAAGCCCAGGTGAGAGGCCTTGGAGGAGACCAAAGGTGCTGACACCTTGATGCCTCCAGAGCTGTGAAAACATAAATTTCTGCTATTTAAGCCACCCAGTCTGTGTTGTTATGGAAGCCCTAGAAAACTAATACAAATATCGCAAGATTGGACAATGAACTAATACTTTACGTCTTTAGGCTGAGTTCTTGGAGATAGAACTTAAGTTTGGTTCATAGGATCAGGTTTTGTGTTGTTGTTGTTGTTGTGTGTGTGTGTGTGTGTGTGTGTGTGTGTGTTTGAAGTGGGCTCCACACCCAGCTTGGGGCTTGAACTCACCCCCCCGGGATCAAGAGTTAGATGTTCTACTAACTGAACCAGCCAGGCGCCCTCTACAGCATCCAGATTTTAGATGTCAGCCCCCATACTGGCTGATTCGTAAAATCTGGGCTCCCCCTGATTAATTTACGGTTCCTTTGTGTCTAAGAATTTGAGAATTAAAGTTGCATAAAAGCAACTGTAGTACAAAAACCTAAATAGCTTCCTGTTTACGGAGCTGATTCCAGGAGGTCAGGGCTATGCTCAGTGTCATGCTTCTGGCTTTCAGAATTACAAAGCCCACACTCACCTGGGTGGCCAGGACTCCCGGGATTTCCAGGGGCTCCCTCAGTTCCAGCAGACCCCGAATGTCCAGGGGTGCCAGGTAGCCCTCTTTCTCCTTTCCTTCCCATGTCACCTGGCAATCCTGGGTCTCCCTTAAAGTCAGTCAAACACCTTTAAAATCCTCATATAAGCAGGATATGTGATCAGAACCGAGTATGAACAATGTTTGCTTGCATTTATCACTCAGTTACTTAGTTAGCAATGCATATGCCATGTCTGCTATGTGCCAGCACCGTGATCGGTGCCAGGAACAGAATGGCAATGGTATTTATGGGAACCAGCGCAAAATGCAAGGGCAGCACAGGTAAATTGCAGGGACAGTGATGAGCCATTCCTAGGGGACAGAAACTGGAGGGATAAGCTCATAAGCTGATAGCTGTATGGTAGGCATTCTAAGTGGTGGAAAGAGGATAAAAACCCCAAGTAGTTTCCTGAAAATGCAGTGGTTTTATCAATGTCCTTTGCCTACACTGAACGCAGACACTTTGCTGATACTCAGAAACTCACTCTACCACCAAAATGTAACTACTTCAGTGGCCAGTGTACCTTTGGTCCCGGTGGTCCTGGCCTTGTACCTGCCGAATAACCTGGCTCTCCCTTATCTCCTCGGAGACCGTGGACACCCGGGAGGCCCGGTCTTCCGGTTAAACCTGGTAGTCCCAAAGCTCCCCTGTGTCCTTTAGGACCTGAAATTAGGAAAGAAGTCCGGTAAGATAGGGCAACACAGGGATCTTGAAGCATTCGACTTCTAACTTTGGCACAAACCACCTTTCTCCCAGGAAGCTGGTTTTTCAGAATCACGAGTGCATGGGGAGTTATAATGACTTTCACACGATATGAATACTTTGTTCTTGTGCGTATACTAAGGGCACATAGTACATTTGTCTAAACATACATCTAGTTTTACACCAACTTTCTACGAGGCGGAAAACCAAAACAACAAATCATACAGAAAATTTAGAACTGGGAGGCAGCATGAACTTTAAACTCATAATAGGATCTTATACCTTACCTGGCACCCCCATGTTCCCCATGCTTCCTGGCCCACCACGCGGTCCTGGTTGTCCAGGATTCCCAACGCTGCCTGAATCCCCTCTGGGACCTTGAGAACAAATAAATGGTCACATGCCCTGCACAGTTCTGGACATAGTAGGTGCTCAACAAATGATTGTTGTTTGCATGCATAAATGAATTCTGAGCAGCCAGACTAGCTAGTTTAAGTGCTTGTATAGCTGCCTTTTTGCCTCTAGATGAGCAAGGGATTGAGGACCCAGACAAGGTAAAATTAGAGAAAGTTAGATTCTTGGATTTCAAACATCACAGTCATGCTAGGACCAAGGCCCACAGATAAGAGGGGGCTCCTGCCACCACAGAGCAAAAGATTTCCGAATGCAATACTGAAATGGGATTGCCCATGTAATGTATTTTGTCACTGATGTGGTCATAGAGAAGAGGAGGCTATGTTAATTCAGTTAGAAAATTTTCTTTGCAGAATCAGTAGCTTGTTTCAAAAAGAAAGTGGCAGATCTGAAAATCTCTAAATCGCTATCTGATTTTCTTCTCTGATATGGGATATTGTGTTAAACTATAGAATGTGCACTTCATAATACATATCAGCAGTGTCAAAATAACATTTGTAGTACAAAAATGGAACTTGGTGCAAGTTAGTATTTTTCTAGTTGGTACAGGCTGACTATAAACAGTTTCATTTGGGTTTAATTTTGAAGCAAATATCTGTTGGAACACCATGCGAGCAAAATTCATATTCAACCCAATTCGTCAAGAGATACATTTTGGCTACATTTAGATCTGGGAACACTCAGAGGCTGAGCTTTCTACCAGAGAATCAGCTATACCTGGTGGACCTGGTGGTCCAGGGGGTCCTTCCGGTCCTTTTAAACCTGGTAATCCTGGAATGCCTCTGTTTCCTTTTTCACCAGGCTTTCCGGCAAATCCTAAAGTTAAAAACCATGTATGAGGAACACAGGTTAGAATTTTTTTTTTTTTTAAGATTTCATTTATTTATTTGACACAGAGAGAGAGAGAGAGATCATAAGTAGGTAGAGAGGCAGGCAGAGAAAGGGAAGGAAGCAGGCTCCCTGCTGAGCAGAGAGCCCGATGCGGGGGCTCCATCCCAGAACCCTGAGATCATGACCTGAGCTGAAGGCAGAGGCTTAACCCACTGAGCCACCCAGGTGCCCCCACAGGTTAGAATTTTATCAGACTTCTCTACATCCTGATTAAACTTGATGAGATGTTAACGTAATATGGCATAACATATTTGTTTAGAGCATGGGCAGATGTGAGCTCTTTTCCAAAAGAGGATTAAATGAGATAATACGTATAAAACATTAGCAGAATACCTGGCCCGAGTTAGCTCTTAAATAACACTAGCAATGATAATATGTATACCTTAAACAAACATATTTAAGAATTAGTGGCCTAAATATAGCTTCCTTTAAAAATTTTTTGTTCTTTATTCGTAATGACAGAGGACCATTTACTACACTATTCTTGTCCAGACTATCCCCTTCTCAGATCCACTTATTACAATTATCATTTACTAAGTAATTAGTACATGGCAAACATTATTTAATTTATCTTATTTAATCTGCAGCCAATGTCAGTCTATCCTTGAGCCTTTCCAGGCTGGGTGTAAAGATGACAAAGCTGAGACCTTATGAATTCAGTGGACTAATCTAGAGTCACCACCCATTGGTGGTGATGCTGGGATGTGAATCCAGCTCTGCAGGCTGGAAAGCTCGCAAATTTCCTACTTTCCATAAAACATGGGCTGGATTGCATTATTGTCCGCTTAAAAATGTTCCTTGAATCTGTAATATGTACAGGGCAAATTCCACACTCCTTCCACTGGCATTCAAAGAAGTTACTAATCTTTCTATGGCCTGGCTTTGGGCCTTTTCTCAAGCAGATTTCCTTCCTTGTACTGTTCTCCTGCTTACATCCTTATTCATTCACAGAAGGACTGAGTATCGAATTAGTAGGTCTTATTCTGAGTACTGGAAATGGAAATCCTGTTCCCTTTCCCCAAGTTTTTAGTGTTTAATTGGGGAGTCAGCCAAGTAAATAAACAATTACAACCCAGTGTGATATGTTCTGTAATAGTGTCGGCCACAATATGCTACAGGGATGGATTTCTGCAAGAGGGGATGGTGTGTGTGTGTGTGTGTGTGTGTGTGTGTGTGTGTGTGTGTTAAAGACTGAACAGGAGATACGTGGATGGAAGAAACATGAAACAGGACAACATGCCCAGGAAAGAAACTAGCATATACAAAGGAATGATTAGCTATTTTCCTTTGTAACATTTTGGTTTTTTTCTATGTATATCACTTATCACAATGTTAAAAAAAAAAAAAAACGTATTATTCAGCACATTCATTTGCTTTGGGTTTGTGGGGTTGGCAGGTTATAGCCTGAGGGCCAAATCTGGTTTTCTGTTGTATGGTTGGAGGGCTAAAAATGGTTTTTCTGTTTTTAAAAGGTTGGGAACAAACATACAAACACTAACAGATAAAAAAGAATATGCAACAATGGGGACCATATGTGGTCCAGAGAACCCCGGATATTTACTATCTGGTCCTATACATAAAATGTCTACAGACCCATTGATGTCTCTTCCCCCCCCTCCCCCCACTGAACTGTACATTTCCTCGTGACCAGGTTACCGGTACCACCTCTACTGTGCTCACTTCCATGTCTTCAGCACATAATAAAATACTGAGTCTATAGGCACTAAAAAGTATACTCGTTGAATAAATATGTCATGCATCTGGCAAGGCAGGCAAAAGGCAAGTGATAAAGAAACTCTGTAAACCAATCTGAGTTTACCTTTGCCATACATGGCAAAAAGAAGGGTTTGAGATTTATAATTAAAATGGACTAGTAGTAATTTAAATACAGCAGACCCAAATGCAGAATTAACATGAAAGTAAAAAGTCACGCATTGCGGAGGCAACATATTATTGTGCAAGGCCCAGAAGACCCAGTTGTCATCCAGGCTTGGGCCACCAGCTGGCTTTGTGACTGTGGGCGGGACATGAAACACCAGCTCTCACTGTCCTCATTTGTCAACTACAAGGATGTTCTTGGACAATTCTTAGCCTCAGAATCAGACCCAAGTTCTTCCCAAAGAAGAAGACTGTACCTTTGAGGCCTGGTTCTCCTTTGTCCCCCAGCAAAGTGGATATCTGAGAAGGCCCCCGAGGTCCTTTATCTCCTTCTTCCCCCTTGGTTCCTGGGGGCCCTTTCTCACCCTTTGCTCCTGGAGTTCCAAAGCTACCTAAAAAACAGAAGTAGCAACATCAGTTCCTTATTTCTTGAAATAGTTCTTAAGGATTCAAAAGTTGACAGTGCTTACCATACAACAAAACAAAAGAAGACAGATAAACCAAAACAGGCAGCCCCATTAAGGCAGTGGCATAAAATGGCAGGGAGAAAATTCAACTGCATTCAAACAGAAAAAAGAGTGCAGAAAATAGCAAAATCAAAGACATGGTCCTCTCAGGGAAACTACTTCTCCCTCAAAGGATAAAACAGAACTTATTTTGGTGTTAAATAAGCAAAAATTGCTCAAGCCTCCTGATCCTGGCAAGATACTCCCTCACTTACCCCTCTGTCCTGGGGCGCCTGGGTTCCCAGGGGGCCCAGGAGGGCCAGCGTCTCCTGGATAGCCCATCATCCCCATCATTCCTTTTTCACCTGTAGAAACAAGTTCACACAAAGCAGGTCAGATTGTGCACAATGAGAGAAGCAAAATATTCCATAAAATAAAATAACTTATGCTTCTAAAGAGGGTTGAAGGAATGGTTTCTGTAAATAGAAAAATAACTATCTTTGTCTGGGAGACAGGTTAGTACACAGTCTTTATTACATCATGTATGTGGAGGTCATTGGTAGCAAATCACATTTGCAGATGAAAGGAGAACATGTTGAAGTTTTGGATTACTGCCTCCCAATCCTTGACCAACAGCTCTCTGTTATAGTCCCTTATTTTGTTTTCCTCAGAGTAATTGTCAATCACTGAACTAAGTTGGTTTTTTTTTTTTAAAGGATTTTATTTATTTGACAGAGAGAGATCACAAGTAGGCAGAGAGGCAGGCAGAGAGAGAGAGAGGGGGAAGCAGGCTCCCTGCTGAGCAGAGAGCCAGATGCAGGGCTTGATCCCAGGACCTTGAGATCATGACCTGAGCCGAAGGCAGAGGCTTAACCCACTGAACCACCCAGGTGTCCCTGAACTTAGTTTTAAAATGCATTTGTTATGGTCTCCCCCACTGTCAGAGGCAGAGTCTTATCCACCAAGGGCTTGGAACAGTGCTGACACATGGTAGGAGCTCAATAATATAAACGAAAGAATGATTTGCAGATTAAGTTGTTATTCTGGGCTCTTCCCGGGAGAAGAGAGATAGGTGAGGTCCTTATGCCATGAGGAGACTACTGGCATATTCTTCCCAAATATATAAACTATAAAACTAGTGATGAAATAAAAAGAATGATAAGGGAATACTATGAACAACTATATGCCAGCAAATTGGATGATTTGGACAAAATACACAGATTCCTAGAGAGGCACAGATTACCAAAACTGACAGAAGAGGAAATAGAAAATCTGAGTAGACCTATAACAAGAAATTGAATTAGTAATGCAAAGACTTCCTACAAAGAAAAGCCCAGACTCAGATGACTTCACTGGGGAATTCGACCCAATGTCTAAGGAACGTCAATTTTTCACTTACTCTTCTAGAAAATACAAAAGAAGGAAATACTTTCCATCTTGTTCTATAAGGTCAGCATTACCCTGATACCAAAACCAGACAGAGATATCACAAGCAAAGAATAGGACAGACTAGTATCCCTTACAAATGTAGAGGTAAAAATTCTGAAGAAAATACTAGCAAATGTCCTTTAGTGTATAACTTATAAAAAAGATTGCATGGCCAATGTTGTCATACCCTGGGTAATTGTGAAATGTGATCATCCCACCACCACCACTGCCCTGTTCTCTGACCTCTTTGCAAATAATTCAGTAGGAAACACTTATACTAACTGAAAGAGGAGTGTAGAGTCAAAAGCCTAGGCCTATGCCCAATTTATACAGCTACCTTAAAAGAAAATATGAAAGAAGATGGAAGAAGAATCATGAAAGCACAAAAAAGGATACCTGGTGGTCCTAAAAATCCTGGATTTCCTGGATATCCTTTTTGACCAGGTGGTCCCGCTGCACCTCGATGACCTGGCATTCCTGGTGGTCCAGGTTCTCCAGGAAAGCCTGACCTATCCAAGCCTGGAATACCTGGGTCTCCCTTTGGCCCTGTTTCACCTCTTCTGCCTGTATATGAATGAATGAATGAATGAATGAATGAACACACAGCTGCTTTTCCCACCAACTCCAGAAATACATTTTTTAAAAAGATTTTATTTATTTATTTGACAGAGAAAGAAATCACAAGTGGGCAGAGAGGCGGGCAGACAGAGAAGGGGAAACAGACTGCCTGCTGTGCAGAGAGCCCAATGCAGGGCTCGATCCCAGGATCCTGAGATCATGACCTGAGCCGAAGGCAGAGGCTTAACCCACTGAGCCACCCAGGCGTTCCCAGAAATACATTTTTTATGGCTATAAATATGTAGTTGTGTGATCATGGACAAACCACACATTTATCTGATTGATTGACATCCCCTTCTGTACAATTTCTAAGATCCCTTCTAGCTTTAACATAGTTTCAGTGATTTGTGCAGTAATAAAAATGTAGAATTTTTAGATCTATTTTGTAGTCCTTCAGACACATCCTGGGACTGCCCTTTATAACTGTAGCTGGGTCTTTAACCTGCAGAATACATACACAACCATAAGGGGAGGCGAGCCACTAGATGCTTCTGGAAGTAATAATAGCACTATGACAACCATTAATGTCTTGGCCAAAAATTGGTTTGTGAACATAAAAGCAATGTGACAGCCCATAGGCATTAGCTGAGTTCTAAAGGATTTTTCTCAGTTCACAGATCTGAATAAGAAGAACAAATAAAACAGAGTAAATTTCATATGATCTGGGCCACATAGCCTGCAGCATTTAGATTTATTTCACACCTTTATTTTATGTTCCTTGGGAAGCAACAAACTACATAGCTATTTATCACTTGATATACCTATGGAGTTAAAGATAAAACATTTTCTGAGAGTTTATATGTATATAAATATATTTGTAAATATAAGTTTCTATGTATCTTCAGTATTCATACTGTCTTGCATACAAGACACAAACCAATTTTACTGTATTAATTTCAGGTCTCTTACTCTGTAGGTGGTACTCACTGAAACAAATCCGTGACAGAGTTTAGATGGCTAAAATAACATTTCCCACTGAACAGTGGTCAGAACTTGTTGCTGGACAGTTCCCATGTTAAGCAGCAAAGCACAGAGAAGGAATCTCCTGTCACCTGTCTGCCTAATGACTGGTTTCAAGGCCCTCTTCTTACCCGGTTGCCCTTCCAATCCGTTTAATCCTGGAAGTCCTTGGGCTCCCCTGGGACCCTCCATGCACCTTCCTGGGGGTCCTTTTTCTCCAGGTGGTCCAGGCTTCCCTGGATCCCCTGCAAAATAGAGTCCAGGAATATATTCAGTTGCCCAAACCCAAGGTCCTAGTACTGCTATCACAATCCTTCTCCTGTAACTTTCCCCCCTAAATTGAACCTATGTTTAATACTACTGGTATGCCTTTTATAAAGGACAATTGTTATAGGGGACAGAAGGAAGGAAGGAGAAAGGAAAGTAAAAAACAAAGGGAGAGCAGCAATATTGAATGGAAAAATAATTAGACGCTGCAGATTCTATTTGTTAAACTGGAAGTCTGAGAAGAAGTCTTCGTCCTAGAGCACCTTCAACTTGCTGCATTTTAGCAGAGCTCACCATGGAGAAAAGTAATCATACTTGCTATTGTACCTTGGGGTCCACCAACCCCTCCAGTTCCTGGAATTCCAGGGAGACCTGGAGGTCCAGGGAATCCAATTTCTCCATTTTCCCCAGAATTGCCTCTTTCTCCTGGAAAACCTGGTGTTCCTGGTTGTCCAGGCATGGCCAGTCCTGGTTCTCCCTGTGCACAGAATATATGTTAGTTTCACTATGTAACACTTCCAACTCTTTCTGGGCTGTTGACTGGTCTTTAGGCCAATGACTTGTGAATAGTCCCTTTTGCACAGTTACCACCATTCCACAATTCTTTCGTTTCTCAATTCTAGCTGCTGAGTTTCATAAAATTATGCTTGACCATTCTTGAGGCTCTGTAACTGCCACTTTTACAGAAGACTGAAATTGTAAACAGTCCAGATGTCTTTACTTTTGACAGTTTTGATCATAGTGATCCACACTTTTTTTTAGAGCCCTTCCATTTTAAATACTCTGAATGATCTTGAAGATTAGGGAGGAAACAGGGAGGCAAAACTGTCTTCTAACACTACTTTTCCTTTCTAAAAGCGAGGAATGCTTCAAAGAAGTGTTAAAAACTATTTAATATCTTCATCATCTACCATTATATAGATAACTCCTATACCCAGAGCATCCTAACTGGCTGATTATGATTGCCCCCATTCATCCCCACACATTCATCTGAGTTTTAAATCTTGAAGACCTTGGCTCCTGGGAGACCTGGCTCTCCGGGTGGCCCGGGCTTCCCCATTTCTCCTGGACAACCCGGTGCTCCTTTCGCTCCAGGAAAACCTTGCTCTCCTACAGAGAAAACATAATAAACGTTGCAGGAGTAGGCTTAGTAATAGATTTACAGCAGGATCCCTGTTATTTTATCCAATGCTTTTACGAGGCAAGTTGCTAGAGATGTTTTTATGGAAGTCTGAATGATGAAAAAGCCAACTGCTACATTGACAATTAAAAAAAATTCCATTCCAAATCAGATCCTCAATTGAAAAATGACTCTCTCCATTTTATTGTTTAGCATGACTACAATTTTGATGCAGCAATTTCACCGATTCTGGTTGACCATTTGGGTGACTTTTTCTTTTGGAGTATAATTTACATAAAATGTACAGCCAAATGAATTTTTGCATGTCTATAAATCTGTTCAAGCATGACCCAGACAAAGATATAAAGCATATCTGCTGCCCGAGGTAGCCTTTCTCAACATGGGTTGCTCAAGAGAATTACTTCCTACTGCCATTGAATATAATGAATTAATTTCTTTCTTATACATTTGTAGTAGGAGAATTGAGAAAAGAGTCACAAATATCATTTGTTCTGTTCCTAGTTCACAAGAGGAAACCCTAGAGAAGCAACACTGCATTCAGAGATTCCTTTTGTGCCTCTAGATTGACCAATTTGTTTTTTTGGTTTTTTTTTGGTTTTTTTAGTTTGACCAATTTTCAATTCACCATTAGTTTATGGGATTATTAGGTTCAACTGGGAAACTTTGAGTCTGAACTTTTAGGGATTTCTCAGGCTACTTCTGGTCCCCATAATTTACAGTCTCCTTACAGAGGGTGAATCCATAGTGTTACAAACAAGGATGCAAACCTTAATGCAGGGTCCAAGAAGGAGGAGGCAAAAATATGGGCCAGGCTGCATTACTTCACAGATCATTGGGAAGACATCCAAGAAACTGGAGTCAAAGACATTCTTGAAACTATTACATTTTCCATTTCAAATATTCACAAACTGAGATCAATATATCTATATTTGTAAGCACTAATGACATTAATCTAGGAGATCAAGTACCAAAAATGGATTCTATTTTCACAGACACTCTAAATAATATTGAAACAAACATTAAAGGATTATAAAATCTGAAAATCTATGCAACAACCCAGGGATGAAATGGCTAGTATGTCATCCTGGACAAGACTCCGATGTATTTGTTAGCTTATGGTTTGAGTTCTCAGTATCTGAATTTCTTTGGAGTGATTTCCCTTCAATGAGAAACAGCATTCGTTCCCAAAAGAAAATAACTTCTGTAATTTGTAGGGTAGTTATAGGAAAGCCAGTTAATTGTAAATTAATAGTCCTTTTCTAATTATAAAAGAAATGTATAAAGTTAAAAAAATACATAAATGTAAAAAGTGCACACATTTATTAAGAAGTCAAGAAAAAATTCCTCATAATTCCACACTCAAAAAGAATCACTACTACTATTTCGTGTGAATTTCCTTCCAACTTTTTCTACATATTTTAAAAAATTTAATTGAGATGAGATGCATAAATCTGTGTGAATTCTGCCTTTTTGCCTAACATCATTGTAAAATTTTTTTCCCTTGTAAAATGGGTGGAAAACATTATTTAAATATCACATTATGGATCTTTCCAATGTTATTCATGACACAAATATATATTTTCTAAATACCCACAATAGACCTTATGTTTTAAAATTTGTACATTTACCCTTAGGTCCAGGGGGCCCAGGGAAGCCGATTCCTGGAATTCCTGGTTCACCATCAGGCCCAGGAAGACCCGGATCACATTTTCCTGTGGATCCAGGGATACCTTGAAACACACACACATCCACGTAAGAAACTTCCCTTCATCTTGCCCTTAAACAAAAAGTCTAAGTTTCTGTGTCATTCAAGGTCTTTTGGGAAATTAAGAAATAACTTTAACATAACCCCAACTGTATACTCTTCCTTCCTCTCCATTCTTATCCAAGGACTAATCATTAGCAGCTACAAATAGTGTTCAAGATAGAATTTAATTCCTATAAAGAAATAGTCTAGATATCTTGAGCTACAGAAGTCTCCCTCCATGCATGCAAAGTTATGTTTTAGATCATATTGTCAAAGAAGTTCCATTTTCAAATGAAGAAGCTGTGGGAACTAGCTTGATTAACCACTGGCAAACATCACTTACTCCCCCCACCAAAAATCCATGGAGCTTGTTCATCTCTTGAATTCCTTTTAAGTAATTTTATTGTTTCCCCTCCTCCTCCTCCTCCTTCTCCTTTATTTATCTATCTATTTATTTCTTATTGGACTCAGAGACACCAATGAGAGTAATTTGGATGATCTCAAAGCACAATGACAAGTCCCCTACTTGTGAGCTTGTCATCTCACACAACTCTGGCCTCTGCTCTCTTTTGGTGCCAACAAATAGAGTTTTTCTTACATAGGGGACAGTGTTTTCCAAGGACAGTCAGGATGCCATTTGATGCCAGGCACCAGACTTGGCAGAGGGGATACTCACCGGGTGGACCTTGGGGGCCAGCACGGCCAGGGGGCCCTGGAGGTCCTGGTGGCCCTGGGATTGGTGTCGAAATACCGAATTCTCCCTTAGGACCTTAAGAAAGTTTGTGATCGTAAGATTGGTGTGCAGAGTAAAGCTTTTTTTTTTTTGGTTCAGAGGAAACAAATGTGATACAAGGGGTTTATAAACATATCCCAAGGAATAGAAAAAATAGGCTCTGCTTTCATAGGTTTCAAAACTGGCCTAAAGATGACCAACCCACTGAAACTTTTTTATTCAGTTGAAGAATATTTATAAGCACTGACTATTGCCTAAGCTTTGTTTTCATTAATAGCCCACCTCAGTGCTAGTCTATTGAAAGAGAAGCTATTCCAAAAAACATCGATAATATGGGATTTATCTTAAACATTGGTGAATATTTATTTGGTAGGATATTTATTTTTTGGGTCACTAGTTTGCATGGGAAGGAAATATGGTATGCTAAAGAAATAATGAAGTGTGGCTTGGGCACACACCTTAACCTCTGATAAGTTCTTCATGTGTCATTGGGGAGATACAGCCTAACCAGCCCTTAAAGATTTGAGATAATGTGGGTATGGTGGTCAATATTGAAAACATGTTAGTGATTTGTTTTATGCATATATTTACAGAAAATAAATAAATTTACAGTAGTGTGATGGAGAAAAGTTGATAATATATTTTACAACAATGGAGTTCTTTACTAGAAATTTGTATATAGAAAGAACAGAAGATTTGAAGATAGATTAGAAGAACCTTTTCTTTAAAGGGCCAGATAGTAAATAATCTGGGCTTTGTGGTCCAGATGGTCCCTATGCCACTACTCAACGCTGCCATCGTAGCACGGGAAGAGCCAAAAACAATATGTAAATGAATGAGTGTGACCATGTGCCAGCAAAACGTATTTATGGACACCAAAACTTGAATTTCATATAATTTTCATGTGCCATAAAAGATTATTCAAAAGGTTTCTTTTCCCCCAATCATTTAAAAATAGAAAAGCTATTTTTAGCTAGTAAATTATATATAAATATGCGGTAGACTGGATTTAGGCTATGAGCTGCCATGGTTTGCCAACCCTTGGATTAGAACAGCAGCCTCAAAAGTAAGATACAGAATATATATGATCATAAAAGAAGCTTTATGTACATGTGTGGGCAGAAATGCATACATATAATTTAAAATATATATAAATACTTGGGAAGCACTTACAAATTTTTTTACTATAGAAAGATTTGGAGGCTATTAGTTTAGTGGGTCTAACCCTTTAGAAAGTGATGTTAGAAGTAAAAAATGACAGGGTGGCATTATTTGTTGAAAACTGTCCTCCACATGACGAGTCTCATCTTCGGCCATGCTCTCTGCTACAGGTAAACATTGAGGATCGGATCCCTCCCAAATCCACCAACCATGTTCAGAACATGTGGATCTCAAAAGTTCCTGGGACTTTAGAACTATTATCAGAAAACTTTTCTTCATTTATCTTCGATATTTAGAAGTTTTATTTATAAACCATCCATTGGATTATGGGTCAAAAAGAGCAAATTTGCAATAACATTAGTGGGTCCTTGAGACTTGCAAGAGACTTCTCAAGATCAATTTCATAGATTTTGGCCTCCCCTTTGTCTACCATAACTGACTTCCACTCATTCCATATATTTCTTTTCTTTTCTTTTCTTTTTTTTTTTAGATTTGAGCCCCAACATGGGGCTCAAACTCATGACCCTCAGATAGAAAGTCTCAAGCTCCATGGGCTGAGCCAGCCAGGACCTCTCCATCCCAAATATTTCTATTAGTAAATAGAGACAGACCATCAGGAAATTTCAGCTGAACTTGGTAAAGGGAAAATGAATTTTTTTAAACATATCCTATATATTCTTTCCCAGTGTCTGTGAGGTGATATATTCTACTGATCAGAAGCAAGTTTCTATGCATTCATTAGTCTTGGGGAAGCTTCACTCACTCTAGGAACTATGAACCCACTCCATAGGAAAACAGGACTGGAAAGAAAACTAACCAACCGGCTTCTCCAGGTAGTCCAGGGGCTCCAGGAACTCCTTGGGTGCCCTTTGGACCAGGTTCTCCCCGTGGTCCATAGTTTGCTGGTCCAGGTGGTCCTGCAGGTCCTGGGGACCCAGGGATGCCAGGATCCCCTGGAGGACCCCGGTCCCCCTTCTCACCACTCAGGGCCTGTGACAATGGGAATATGTTTATAGTGCTTCAGTCCAGTATCTCCTTATGTGGGTTAATCTTACCGCGAATAGGAGGACCCGATAAGCAGCCAATGAGAAAATCTTGAATTACACAGCAGTTGGCATTTGAAGGGAATTATTACTAAACTCAGAGCGTGGTCTGGTGCCTCTTGGATTTCAGCAACATTTCATGAACTTGGACATCTCTTGAGTCCCACTGAAGGCGTCCTCCAGCAGGATGTTATACATATAATAGCCCCCAGATACACTGGGGGGAGGTGCTCATCATCTGACCCCATGACATTTTAAAATCGATCCTGGTAGGAATCTCTCACGTGAACATGTGAGAGATTCTATCCCTATTCCATGAAAAGAGATAGAATCTACAGAAGCTTAGATATTTTAAATGACAAAACATTTGGTCTGTTTATTTGACAACTCTACTCCTAAATATTCTAGTCTTTAAGCATTTATTTTGACTTAAAAGAATGAACACTGCCCCCAAAGTATTGACTAGAACTTTCCATTATTAATCATTTTCTGAACTCGTCTATAAACTCACTGGATACAGATGTGGGAATTGTAACTTGTAACTTGTAAATTGTAACTTGTGTAGGAGACAAGGTCATTATCAACGTGGAATTTTATTTGGGCTACAAGCACCACTGAGTCCCACCTATGTGTCAAATACTATGCGTGTGTGCTGTTGTTATTACCAGTTGGAAGGACCCACTGTGCTGGGTGGCCAACCGTTTTCTGAATGGAAATTGCCCAATGTCGTCACTTCAGAGCATTTCAATTGCAGGGAAGGTAATTTGAAAAAAGTTACTCGATACCAACCGGTTCACCTTTGGGTCCTGGTGATCCTTTGACCCCGGGAGTTCCAGGAATTCCGTCCAAGCCCCTTCTTCCAGGATATCCTCTGAGCCCGGGGTCCCCTGGGGCACCCACTTCTCCCTCAGGCTGCGATGCTTCACCTTTTTCTCCTTTAAGTCCTGGATCCCCCGGAGCACCTGGGAATCCCTAGGTCGGTACAGAAACAAGGCTGCATTGCATTTGGGTAAAGCTGTTCTTGTGCCAATCTTACCAAAAAAAAAAAAAAAAATCAACTAAAATTTTTCAATTTTAATGAACATGGATTTTTTTTTCCAGACACTTTCTTTAGCCTACAAGTATAATGTCAAGCTTTTTGGTTTTCTTTTCTATTTGCTTCCAACACTGGAAAAGAATACAGTCAGTGAATTTCAATGTAACACACAGTAATATTATTCAATATAATACAAACATCATCATAATTTAGATGACGTTAGAATGTTGGTAATTTTAACATGCATTATGGATAATTTAATTTATCTTTATATAACTTTCTGATTCACTGTAATAATCAGAATTTTAATTTATGAAAGTTTATTTGGTATCATTTACATACCATAAGATGTATCTGTATACGAATACAATGCAATGATTTTTAGTAAATTTGTACACTTATGCCACAATCACCACAATCCGGAGTTAAAACATTTCCATCACTCCCCTAAGTTCCCTCAGATACACCTGCAGTCAGTGCCTGTTCTCAACCTCAGCCCCAGGCAACAACGGATCCGCCGTCTATCTCTGATACCGCTTAAATGATTATAAATTCATTACTGATTCACTTATTCCTTCACACATCATTCATTCAATCATTTAATCAAGAATCTATCAAATGCGCTGATATTAAGTACTCTTTGCCAAGCACCAAAACTATGTGTGGTTCAACTGTATTTCCTGAGTGTGCTGTTCACCCAAATTAACACTAAAGCTTCCAACCCATGAAATCTTACTGGAGATCCTGGAAGACCCGCACTTCCCGGGGACCCTGGGCTTCCTTTAATGCCAGCTGCCCCTTGTCCTCCTGCAAAGCAGTAAATTATTAAATATTCATTGAATGCCAGCTTCGAGTAGCCAGGGTAATGCAGTAAATGAAGAGAATAGGGTGTTTTCTTCTGAGGAAAGAAAGACAATTTGTATCTTAAAACACAGAGTGCAGGGAGAGAATGGGAGTACATTAGTGAATTAAGAGATGATGTAAAAAAAAAATTAAAAAAAATCTTAACTTCCTAATTCTTGTCTTTATAATTTTAAGGAGAAACATTTATTTGTTTTGATCATAAAAGTAACATATGCACATTGTAAAAAACAGATTCAGAAAGAAGAGAGTAAAAAATCATACATCTACCACCAGAGGACAATATTTGCTAAAATTTTCATGCATGTTATTCATAAAATTTTATATCCATAATGCACTGGACATATATATGGTATTTTGGAATCATACATCAATAAATATCCATGTCAATAAATACATATTTATAGCTTCACTTAAATGGTTGCATAGTAGCCTTTTGTGTGGGTCAGCCAACATTTATTCAGCTAACTGCTATTTGTAGACTTTAGATCGTTTTTCAACTTAACTGTAGTAAACAATGCTATGATAAATATCTCTAGGTATTTAGTGCTTCACACTTCTCCAACAACTTAAATAAATTCCTAGAAGTGTAAGGGCAAGACAAAACTGACAAAAATTTTCCCGAGGCTTTGGATATTCATTGCCAAATTGCATTTTACTGTACAATTTTATACTTCCTCTATGTATTTAAATATCTCTGTAAAGTTGATCCCTTTAGAGGGTCTTTTGGAAGGCTCTCAAGCCAATGTGTTAACAAGTGTATATTCAGATTATATTTTTTGCAAGATCTGAGTCAGGATATATTTTTTGATAGTCATCCAAACGGTTTTCCTGTTTATGTATCTTCTGTGAGCTACACCTGTAGTATGCCGAATGTAGAGAAACCAAGGAAAATATGACTCCGCTAGGGGGTCTTCAACAGTGAGCTGACCACCCTGGGCTAGAGGTCCCTCAAGGGGAATGTAGGAAAATGATGATTGCTTTCCTTCTATTCTTTCCCTTCCTCCATCTCTCCACAGCTCCTTCCCTTCCTTTTAGGTTTTTGTTTTTGTTTTTAAGATTTTATTTATTTATTTGTCAGAGAGAGAGAGCACAAGCAGGGGGAGCAACAGGCAGAGCAGGTAGAGGGGGAAGCAGGATTCCCATTGAGCAGAGAGCCTGTTGCGGGACTCAATCCGAGGACCCTGGGATCATGACCCGAGCTGAAGGCAGACGCTTAACCGACTGAGCCACCCAGGCTCCCCCTAGTTTTTGTTTTAATAGAACATTTCACCCAGAGCCTTAGGCCCTGCATAGGAGCCACGTGAGGAATAATCCACCCCACCCCCCGCCCGCCCCAGCCCTTTGCACCTTCTCTCCCTCCCCATCCTTCCTTCTCAGGCCCGTCTCAGGGAGTCAGGGGGCAGAGATTACAGAGTAGCTAAGGCATTTATGAAGGAGCAGGAAGGATTTGTGGGTAACAAAGGACTCTGGCTGAATGCGTGTCCTCTATCAGTGAACACGGTACCACACTTTGGACTGACACCCAATCTCCTTGAAGACCCCGTGCCAATGCCAGTATCTACTTGACAGCATTAACATACAAATACCTCTTATCTATGTTGCCAGGTAGACCTTTGGATTAACCCGCTTCCAAAGGAAACCCCTGGCACAGCAGTGAAAGGTTGCCAGCCTAGAGAGCAAGGGTACGGCTCTGGAGGAGCGCGTCTGGATTTGAGTAGGGGCTTTAACACTTCTGAGCTGCCATCTTGTGTATCAGCTTCCAGATCTGTCAAATGGGGTTAATGATAGCACTGACCTCTAGGGTGGATGGGAGGAATAAGGCACGAAGGGAGGTACATACAATCCCTAGAACAATGCCGAGCACACACGCGCTCTGTGACTTGAGCTCTTGTTGGTTAATGACAGATCGTTTGGTGACAGTGTCTACAGACCAAGGTGGTCAAAGCAGAACCGAGACTGCAGGTGACACCACGTGAGAGGCCCTGAGTAGCCAGGAGAGTGGCACGAGGGGCAAAGGAGCCCAACAAATGAGACTTTCTCTACCTCAGAGTTTCGTCTACGGCCAGTTCTGTGACTGAGAAAGGGAGAGGACGGAGGGCAGCTGGGATGTGGATCCTAGAGCCAACAGGTGGGGAGGAGGGTCCGGGTCTGTCATAGAGGTTGACGAGGGAAGTGACACGGGCTCTACTTAGCTCTCAGAATATTGGTCTCCGAGATGGGTGCTTCCCTTAAAAATAGAGTTAGTAGCTAATATTGAAAAAAATAAGATTTCAGATAAAAATCCTCATTTCTTTCTTCTCATGAAAAATTGGATGATTTATCGGGGCGCCTGGGTGGCTCAGTGGGTTAAAGCCTCTGCCTTCGGCTCAGGTCATGATCCCAGGGTCCTGGGATCGAGCCCTGCATCGGGCTCTCTGCTCAGCAGGGAGCCTGCTTCCCCCACCCCTCTGCCTGCCTCTCTGCCTACTTGTGATCTCTGTCTGTCAAATAAAAAAATAAAAATCTTAAAAAAATGAAAAGAAAAGAAAAATTGGACGATTTATCAACACAGGGCCTAAAATACTGCAAAGTAACAATAGGCTGGAGCTGGTGCGGGATGGCCCCCTCTGATGTGCCTTCCAGTTTACCAGAGTCCTCACCCCGCTATCGCCCCCCATCGGTGTGCTGATTTATTGCACTGGTGTCCTCCTGAAGAATGAAATAGTGCATCTGCCCTTAGCTCTACCAAAAGTGAGGATCTTAAGAAAACAGACTGAGGAGAGTTGTGTCTTTTAAGAAAAAAAAAAAAAAAAAAAGAGAGAGAGTGAGCTTATTTTTTTATGGAAGAAAAAAGTGGTGTGTGGGTGGGGCAGGGGATGGCTGCCTCACCCCTCCTAGATCTACCCCTGGAGGAACTCCAGTCTACAACTCATGGGGAACCCCATGGTTTGCTAGAATCAGCAAGTAAAATGGAACACGAGGATATGCCAGTTTTTGCGTTCTTTTGGCTTACTTTAAGTTGATAGAGTATGTGTTTGAAAATCTCTAAGTTCATGCTAACCACATCATGACATCCAGACATCTGGTACCTCTTTCACCACTCAGTGAGCTGACCCTTTTGTACTTGAAAAAACCCTTGTGTGCAAAATGTCTATACCTGGGATTCCTTTTATGCCGTCCAACCCTGGCAGTCCTGGGAGGCCCGGGGGCCCTGGGATACAAGGACATTGTATGCACAAGAGGCCAGGTTCCCCTGCAATGAGAGCACGGGTACATTACTTGTAAACCCACACAGAGTCTGCAGAAAGGACAGATGCTTTCCAACCACACAGTCATTTATTACATTAAAATGGGGGGGTAGTGGAAAATCATCAATGACATTGTGCTATTAATAAAAAAACCATTCATCTTGGGGCACCTGGGTGGCTCAATCAGTTAAGCATCTGCCTCTGTCTCAGGTCAGGATCATGGGATCCTAGGATCAAGCCCCGTATTGCGTTGGGTTCCCTGTTTGGTGGGGAGTCTGCTTTTCCATCTCCTTCTGCCCCTCCCCCTGCTCACACTCTTGCTCTCTTTCTCAAATAAACAAAATCTTTAAAAAACTATTCATGTATTTTATCAGCTTACTTTATCCATCTGACCTTCTTAATATTTTTAGAGGAAATCCTGAATCAAGAATAAATTATCTGCTCTCTCAGTACCTCTCTCCTTCAGTGCAGGATAAAACTTATACTCTAGACATATGCCACAATTCATTGCATGGGTGCTAAATTGATTTGCAGATAAATGAATACCTTGAGGCAATTCTCTTGGAAAAGAAGCCATCCCTGACTATAGTTTGGGATCATTATTATTCTGAGGGGCAGAAGCAGTGAAAGGAATGATGGTGAGAGTGGCTTGCTTTCACAGAGCAACACCACTGATCAAACCAACCTTTGGGACCATCGGTTCCTGGGATTCCTGGAAACCCTATAAGGCCTGGGAATCCACCATCTCCAGGTGGACCTTTGCGAAAAACGATGTCACCTGCAAAAAAGACACCAAAGCTAGGTTTTTGTTTCTTTGATGTGTTTTTTTTTTTATTCAGTTAGCAAGTGTTTCCATAAGATATATTATTTTATATGCATTTCCCCCATATGTGTTTTGGAGGTTGCATCTTTTGAAGGTTATCTGCAATTGAAGACTGAAATGTTTTGACCAGCTTTTCTTTTCTCATTACACACATTTAATTTTTTTTTTTTTATTCTGGTGCAGTGATTCTTTGAAAGTTTGTTATCTGGTTAGCTCTCATCACCAAATCAACCCATGTTATTTTACTCAATTATTTCCAATTATTCCAAGATTATCATTTTAGAATGTTTAGGCAAAGGATCACATCTCATTCTTCTATTATTTCAAGTACACCGAATCTCCCTGATATATTGGAGATGCTTAATACATACTCAGGGGAAACGTTGTAACAGGGTATCATCTGTTTTCTTTGCATTAGTTGTTCACGTCAGTTGAGTTTGTCCTTTTTCAAGAAAGCTCTTCCCAGTTTTTCATATGTGTCTGCTACCATGATGTTACAACAAACAGCTAATGCTCTTAAACTCTTGTGTTCTACGACCAGATTTTTTAGTCTTGTCATTTCGAATCTAGGTTGAAGGCAATGCTGATAAAACTAAATATTTCAAAGCAATGCCTATAGAGGCTCCAAATTTCAGAGCAACAAGGTATCAAAGGAGACATTTAATTGAGAAGGAACAGGGTATGGGTAATGTTGGCTTGACTCTGAAAGGAATGCACGTTTTGTGATCCAGTTTTCTGTGTCTTTAAGATGACTGGATAGTTATCTTTAAACAGTAAAACATAATGACAGTTTTATACTTAGAGTAGACATATATGTATACTTCTATATTTATACATTTGTATTTATTGGCACATTTTCATAGTCATTTCATACTTAATTCAACAAATATTTGAGTACCTACAATGTTCCAGCCCTCAGTGTCACATGCTGGGCTTAAAACAGCAAAGAAGACACAATCCCTGACCTCAAAGAATTTTGAGTCTTAGAGGGGAAACTGACAAAGACAGGCAATCCGAAAAACTCTACTATCGGTATAAGCTTGAGTGTTACAGGATGTGGGCTTAGTGAAAATGTTCTGCAGGACTTGAACTTGAAGCTGCCACTGGATGGACAGACGGATGTTGCTTAGGTAAGAGAAGATAGGAAACCAGGGCCATCTCTAAGGGGAGAGATGCATGGTGTCTTGCAGAAGGAACTGCATTGCGACAGGCACGCAAGGTCCAGAGCCCGACTACAGTACTCATTATCCCTTGCTGATAAAATGACCCAACTAAGCCTACATCTTGAAAAACACTTGGAGGACTAGAAATTGTTAAAATCCCTGATACAGTGAAAAGTTTTAGTTAAGTTTTATGTTGCTTTGTTTTCCACATAGGTTCACACCATAGCTTGACAGCTTTTGTTCTTGGACATTATATCATTTTGTTAATGGAATAATTTCTTAAACAGACATTAGCCTGAAGGGAAGCTTTTATTTTTTTATTTTTTTAATTTTTTTAATTTTTTTTTCAAATATTGCAGAAAAAGCCAGACATTTAGGCTGAATTATCTTACTAACACTAAGAGTTTTCCAGATTATTCTTTTGGATCTTTCAGGTTTATAATCACACTGTCTATAAATAATAAATCATTCCTTTCTTAAAAGCAAAATCCCTGACACAACAGAAGATTCTTAAGGCTATTAGGGGGTTGAGTATAAAACACAAGCTCTCCCAGGCACCTTCCAGAGAGATGTTTAAGAGACAAAGAGTGGCTCATATGTTCTGAGGTTCTGTGTACCTGTCAGCCAGCAGAGAATGGTAAATGGCTCTGCGGGGGGCTGGAGAGGAGAGGACAGCCCCAGGCACTTCCCATCCTCTAGGCTGCAGCTCCGCAGTCTCTGACCCACCTTACCTGGCAGCATCGTGCCCACATCTTCTTGCCCTGAGTTTGCCTGCTGATGCCAGGGCACAGGACACCCTGGGAGCCATGCTAACACAGGCTGGAAGTGTGTGTGTGTGTGTGTGTGTTTACACACGCATGTGTGTGTGTGCTTAGTCTGATCCTGTGAGATAGATCTTCGACCCATGACTAATAGGAATCGGTGGATAAATTCTTGCTTCTTGGTCATCTGGGACAGATTGTCCTGAAACAAATTTGTAGCTTCCAGGAAGATATTCTCCAGGGACCAGACAAGCAGTTGCAAAATTGGCCAAGGTCAACCTGAAAACCGTCCCTCCCTCTCTGCTTCACTGTCCCTTGTCCCTGACTCCCACTCCGCCCTCCGCGGGTGCTCAGGCTGAAACTTTGCTACACAGGCCAAGTCTTCATTCCGCCCAAGCTGCTTTCATAGATAGTTCATCAAATGAAATAGCAGCAGAAAGATGGCCCTTAAGATCCACACAGACTGACGGCCAAGCTGCAAGTAAGGTTCATTGCCACTGATTTGCACCCATCTGTTATTGGGCAGTGTACACAATAGGGGACGTGTTAGATATATCTACCTGGTGGTCCTGGATATCCCGGCAACCCTACAGGGCCTGGCGAGCCAGGACAACCCGGGGACCCGGGAGGCCCCACTGCATTCTTTCCTGGGGGCCCTCGTTCCCCTTTACTTCCTTTCACGCCTGGAGGTCCAGGGGCTCCTCTGAGGCCAGGCCTCGATGACCCTTGGAGAACAGAATCATATTAGCACATTTTAAATATTTTCCTGATTCATATATATTACTTTTTTAATTGCAAAAAGTAACTTATTCTTATTAACAAAAGTTACACAATTGAGAGGTATAGAAAGTGTATACAACAAAAAAAGAGACTACCTTCCTTCCTTCCTTCATCTGAGGTCTTGTTAAACTACCACAGCACAGCAAAGCCCAGAAAGTTCCAGTCCCATGAGGTAAGATAGGGACTTATTTAGTACAAGGGACTGAAAAAGAGTTAGAGTTGTACTGTTGTCTTTTTTGTTTAAAAGGACCTCATGAGAAATTCTCCGACATGTGCTGCTTTGTAGAATTTTTCATTAGCGACTAGAAGATACCTACTTTTCAGTGTTCAAAATGAGAAAGAGAGACTGTGCTACTGGACTTCATTCCTGCCAATCATCTTAGTTATAAAAGAGCTTGGTGGGGAGGCTGGCATCTCCTGGGAGAGAAGCCTTACTAGGAGGTACAAAGCCATTTCATCTGTCCCTCTTATGGTGACAAGGATGTGAGGAGAGGGCCAGTCTGGAATCCCTGACTTGCAAGCAGTTTAACTATAAAGAGGAAAGACCTCACCACCAAAGGACTGAGAACTGGCAGGGGTAATATCTGATTATTTCTAATATTGAACATGGGATTGTTGCTGTAAAAGCAAATCCCTCTGATTGGCCTCTGTTTGAGAGCTCTGTAATTTTTACTCACTATCTTCCTAAAGAAGCCTATTCATTACTTGGGGGGTCTGGTGGAGACCAGCTCTTTCCTAATCTTTGACCAGACCTCTAAAATATCCTTTTGTATTCCAACTTCAAGAGATACCCATTGTTAACAATTTGCTGTATATTTTTCCATACACATGCAAGTACACATAATATCCATTTGTCTCTTTTTTTACAATGGGATTATAAAATGCATACAGTTCGGCAATTGCTTAATTTTAATTCATTTTCAGAATTATGAAATAGTTTAAATATACAACAAGGCTTAGAGGAAAATGTAATCAATGGCAGGGCTTACTTATCAAATCTTTGCTATTTTTTTTATCGTTTCCTTTAAAAAATGACACACGACAGCATTTTAGTTATAATTAAAGCCACTGAGGTTAATCCTTGATTAAATGTCTTTGATCCTAGTCTTCTTCTCTCAAAAGGTAACCACTCCAGTGAGTCATGGATGTTTTTATAAAACATAAACATGTAAAAGTTTAATCTATGGGGTGCCTGGGTGGCTTAGTTGGTTAAGCCACCTTCTCTTGGTGTCATCTCAGGTCATGATACTGGGGTTGTGGGATTGAGCCCCGTGTAGGGATCCACGCACAACAGGGAGTATGCTTGAGATTCTTTCCTCTGCCCCTCTCCTGGCTTGTGCATGCTCTCTCTCTCACTCTTTCAAATAAATAAATAAATCTAAAAAAAAGTGTAATCTACGTACTTACACAACATGTGATACACTATGAAAACTACCATTTTTAAACAAACTGATTACTATAAATTATTGTTTTCTACCTCCGTGCCTTTTCTGAGCTTCAAGTCTTCTGCAACTACACCAGTTATTGCCTTACACTTAGTTAAAACCACTGAGAAGTCAAAGAGCATCTCTAAGTGACTTTGTGTCAGCTTCTACTCCCTTTTCTGCTATGAGTTACAAACTTAAAAATGAGGAAACCGGGAACACTTTTAGATCAATTAATGAAACATTTGTCTCATGTAAGCAATGCAAACATGAGTTTCCTTTTTTTTTTTTTTAAGATTTATTATATATTTATTGGAGAGAGAGAGCATGAGTGGGGGGAGGAGGAGAGGGAGAGGGAGAAGCAGGCTCCCTGCTGAGCAGAGAGCCCAATGCGGGGCTCCATCTCAGGACCTTGAGATCATGACCTGAGACAAAGGCAGATGCTTAACCGACTGAGCCACTCAGGTGCTCCTCGCCCCATGATTTCCCTTTTAAGACCATTTCTATTGGTGCCCCAAGAAACAAGTACATACCAGCAATTCCAGGAACCCCAGGAGAGCCACGGGGACCTGCAAATCCATAACAGTAATTACTTCAGCATAAGGATGTACATACATCCCTCCCCCCCATTTTTGAAATCTTGGGTGACCATATTATCGTCATAATATATAATACCATTATATTTATATGATATGTATTTATATAATGAATATTATAATATATAATAAATATTTTCATACCTTTTCTTCCACTTTCACATAGATAAATATTAGAAAGCTTCACTTGTTTAGTCAAACCACAGAGAAGAAATTAGTCTGAGATGCCTAGCACTCAGAAGTGAATCATCCCACCTTCCCACCTTCAGACAACTCAGTGGACATCTGCTAGGAGCCTGCTCTGCGTTTGACCCTTGGTGGGATGGTGCAGATGGGAGAACGGTGAGCAGCTGGAATGTCAGGGTCCTGTGGTTTGGCCTGGTGTTGCCTCTCAGGTCACTTCCAGCTGTGACAGTGCAATGGGGTTCCAATTCTCTGATACATGTGAGTGACTTAGGGTGAACATACCAGATTAAAAAAAAAAAAAATCTTTGTCCGTGTCTATACTTCTCTGTCCATTTATTTAAGAACACTGGGAACTTCTCTTTTAAGTGAAATTCTCCTTTGAAATCTTATTTGTATCAATAATTGGCCTTAGATCGGTGGTTCTCGGTCCTGCCTGCATACTAGAGTCATCTAGTTTTTACAATCTACCAGTGCTCAGGGCTACGCTCTAGACAGTTACGTCAGAATCCCAGGGATGGGACCTTGGCATGTCATTATTTAGAAGTTCCCAGGGATGCTGATGTGTGGCCACAGAGGAGAACTCTTGGCCTACACCTTTCTAATCTATCCAATGGGATGGCATCTGAGTGAATGTGACTCTGTTTCATGGTGCCAGGAGTCAGGAAACCCAGGGTTCAGGCTCCTCTTGTCACTGTTGTGTGGGTTTGCTCAAATTTCAGTTTTTCAGGGTCCCCGTTTTTTCTTTTGTACCCCACTGAGATTGCCGATTCTTCCCATTCCCTCCTCCTGCCCTCTGGCCACATTTGTGTTTTCTTGTCAGACTTGAACTTGATGCTTTCGCACACAAAGGGAATTGATTTACCTTCTGTGGTAGAGCACCTATGGAATTTTCTTATAAAGCTATGAAATTTAGGACACACCAATACTGCCATGAAAACTGGGAGACCTCCCTTTTGCCCCCATGCAAATTCTAGGTCTATAAGCACGTTTGCTATACGTTGCCTGGAAAGAAACACATGGAAATGGTCAGCAAATGCTTTAGGAAGAAATTTATTCTCACCTTGTGGGCCACGAGCTCCTTTAGGGCCTGGTGGGCCTGGAAGTCCTTCATCTCCTTTTTCCTGGTATGCATCATAATATTCTGTCTTAAAGGAAAAAGAAACAAATAGAGAGACAGGATAGCTATTTATGGTGGGCTCACCAAATGCAATACCTCAATGTCCCCCCCACACACAAGAAATGGTGTTTTCCTGAATTTGTAAGTTTATGTGTTAGGAGGAATAAAGTCAATATGACTTTATTCCATTATGATGGATATCCATTATGATGGATAAATTTAAAGATCAAAGTTGATGATTCTGGTATCATGATATCATATATTTCATGGGCTTTCAGTGAGAAATATATTTTATGATGGGAATGAGCCAATTCACACCCTCACAGTTCCATATCGAGATATGTGGGATATGTATACAGAAATTAAAGTTTCACAGGCAGTGACTCACCATTTTGACATAACAACTCTTGATTTTTTTTTATTATATTGTATTTCACTTTTTAAAAATGCTTGTCCTCATGGACTAACTTTATTTCAGAGTATGTTGGGACCCATCCACCAAAAAATACTCCATTTTGATTATTCCTTTAAATTTCAGGATACTGCTGACTTGCAATAATATGGAGCGTTACCATTTCTAACATGTTGGGTGGACCTATTGCTGGTCTCCTACACTGTCTGGTTCCTAAGTAGAACTTCCAAGGAAGTTACTAGAAGCTGCTGAGTTATATAGAACGGAAACACACACAGCAAGCTAGGAATGCCAAGAATTTCTCTCACATGCAACTGGCAAGTCAATTTCACTTAGAATTCAGTACATTTATCTTGAAGGAAAGAAAATGAACGTAAAAGTTTTGGTGTTGTTTTCTCATATACTGCATGGGGCCAGTTTGTTTGGCGTGTTTAAAAAAGAGATAAGAAAAGTATTGTGGTTAATCAACTATGCATAAAATCACAAAAATAATTCATAATAGTAACAGTAATGATCATGTAAAAATCATCACAAAACCCATAACGACATACGTGTCCCTGCCAACTGCTGGCTAAGTGTCTTCACAAAATGGCCCATTTCTTCTTCCCCACAACTCCATGAAAGTATTTTGGGACTACCTGCATATGAATCATTGGCATGTGTGAAGATGTGAATTTCCAGGACGTTCCTCCAGTTACTGAGTTAAATTGCTTAGCCAAAGGGGTCTGAGAACTGCGTTAGTGACGGAACCCCTCACCCTGACCCCATGACTCTTTTACCATCATGGACCTTTCTGTACAACTTGCTTAATCACAAATGCCAGCTCTGCTCAGCACACTGAATGTGAGAACTACTGTCTTTTTTATTTTTTTAAGTTTATTTTTTTAAGTGAGGGGACAGGGGAGGGGCTGAGAGAGAGGGAGACAGTGTCTTAAGCAGACTCTGAGCTCAGCACAGAGACTGACTGGAGGTCCATCTCATGACCCTGAGGTCTTGATCTGAGCCGAAACCAAGAGTCTGACCAACTGTACCACCCAGGTGCCCTGAGAACTACTGTCTTCTAAAGGCAGGAGAGAAGGGGATACCAGAATTCAGAGCTTGGGTCCCTTCTACTCATCTCCTTAAGCTACAGAGTTACAAAACAGAGAATATGACTGCTCTGCAGTGGAGCTGATGGACATCACACCCATGTCCATGCCAGAGAGAGGAGACTGCCTGCGGAGTTGAAGTTTGGGCAGGGGGCGGTCACTGGTCTTCGCTGGCCCTGGTTGAGTTTCTGCTGCCTGGAAATGCAGGTTTGTCATACCTGGGCCCCACTGGAGTGGGTGGAGTGGGCTCCCTCTCCCCTGGGTTCCCCAGCTGGTCTCCAGTGCATCCCTCCTACTCTGCTCAAGGGCACAAGTCACCTTGGCCATGTCTGAGTGGACGTAAGATTTCTTCTTTGCCACTGACCAGGATGGGCATTTCTAGTGCCTTCCAGAGACCAGATAGGACCAAATAGAAATATTTGTCCATTATCAAATGGACAAATAATGACAATAGCTATTTTCTTCCTTGGTTTGATAAGAAAGTGAATACCATAATCTCTATCTTAAGTTAATGAGAGACACTGATTCAAAATTTCCTTGATACTTTGAAGAACTTGATCAAATAGGACATGGATACTGTCTTTAGTTACACTTACTGGACCACGAAATCCTGGAGGGCCAATGTCCCCTTTCCACCCCTGTATTGAAAGACAGTTACAAATTATGAGTACATTAACCCAAAGTATATATTTATTTGGTATGCTTAAAAAGCAAAATGCAGTTAAACAATAAATCAATGCTAAAAGTTATGTTATTTCCATGTCATGTACAAATGTCACTGATCACAATGTCAGTCAGCTTCTACCACATAAAGCAGGTTTTATATCTTTCCCACAAAACTGTCCTTTAGGTGTCTACGTAAACTTGTCACACCTCTCTTTTCCTCTTAATAAACATAACTAAGGTATTTTAATTGCAATCCTTGTACCTATTTTCAGGGCATGGTCAGGAAAGGGTGGACAAAAACCAAGCAGTTAAAAAACCTAAAGATGGGATGTTAGAGAGGGGATCACCTTAATGCCGTCTTCACCCCGTAACCCAGGGAAGCCCCTGTTGCCTTTGGCTCCCTGTGGAAAAGGACAAAGAAGATGGGTCAGAAGACATACAACTCATTTTCTTCTGTGGGAAGCAGGAACAGTTGGAGCTCTTTTTTAAAAAAAAATTTTTATTTATTTATTTTAGAGAGGACAAGAGAGAGAGTGAACAGCTACACACCCATGAGTGGGGGAGAGGCAGAGTGAGAGGGAGAGAGAGAATCTTCAAGCAGACTCCCCACTGAGCATGAAGCCCAACTTAGGGCTCAATCCTATGACCCTGAGATCAAGGCCTGAGCCAAAATCAAGAGTCAGATGCTTAACCGACTGAGCCACCCAGGCACCCTGGAACTCCTTTTTGAAAAGAAAAAATAAGGTGTGCTCTGATGATCCCTCTTCACGGTGAGGATGTAACACTTCAATTATCAAATACAAGTTTAAAAATCTATATGCTTTTGCTAACTTAATAACTATTAGTAATTCCCCAAATCCTTCTTTATCTAATGGGACTGACATTTCAACAACATCAATGGGCCAAACATGTCTTTACCTCAGTGCCGGGGAAACCAGGGGCACCGTCTTTGCCGGGTTTTCCCTAAAACAAAAACAAAGCAAAAACACATAATTTAATAAATATGGATAACTTTAATAAATATGGAAAATGTAAATAATAAATGATCATCTCCTCTTGACCTCGGGCAAGAGAGCGTGACTGAAACTTCCCACCCACCTGCTAGAAGGAAAAACTATTAATCACAGAACACGCATGACCTTCCCTTGCTGGGGAGGCAGAAGCCAGGCAGAATAGGAAATTAGGGAGGACCAATGGAAGAAAGACTGGAAATTATGATTAGCTGAGCTCTAACGAGTTTGATATTGCCCATCCCAGCTTGGAAGAAAAATTGAAAAAGCAGAGAAATGGACAAAAAGACCTAGAAAGATTTCACCGTCAAATTATTTATTTGAAATGTTGGCAATTCCCTGACCTGCACACGTGCCGATATTTGAACACATCTGTAAAGGTGTATTGCCGTGCCCCAAATAGACAGGGCTTTTGGGTGAACTATTAACAATGTCTACCTTCTGTGATAAGATTCAATATCATATTGACTGAACACTTTTTCTTAGGAAAAAATACTTTTCTCAATGTATAATCTTTAGAGTCTTTAGACAATATATATGTTTAAATCTTTCTAAAATAGAGCTGGGTGAGTGAGTGGACCCCAGTTGCCTCTGTCTCCCCAGCTCCCATGTCACAGTGTTCCCCATCTTCTTTGGGGATCTGCCCCTCCTTCACTGTGTGGGTCTGATGGGACTGTGGGTCACAGTACGTCCCACCACTCTGGCCTGGCCGATGCTGGAAACTTTCTCTCCTGGCCAGAGTAAGCTCTCCAGGGTGAGACCTAGGAGCACTCTGGGTCAATTAGAGCGATTCTCTGGGGTGTTATTAGTGGATACAGGGAGACACACTTTTTTCCTGGAGGCCATTAAACTGAAGCTGTGTGCTGCTACTTCCTACTCTTTCTCCCCATTGCGGCAGATGTGGAAGATCAATGTCAAAGGAGACCACGAGGCCAATACACAGAGGAGGAGAGTCCTGCCCATCTTGTTTCAGGCTCTGAGATCCTCGAAGGCTGTTTTAGCCTTGAACTCCTCAGATACTTGAAAAAATAAGTTTCATTTCCTGAATCTTTGAAAAAACATACAAAAATCTAAGCTAGTTTGAATTGGGCATCTTACACTAGCCTCCTAAAGAGAGCTGAGAATTGACTGATACAGGCTGCACATGACACTGAATTTTCAAATTTACCTGCGGGCCAGGTTCTCCAGGAGCACCCTTTTGAGATCCATAAGATTCCCCAGGCGGTCCCTGTAATTAATAAGAGTTATGTCAAGTTTTATGTATTGATTTTTTGACTCACCCTCGATTGTCATTAAGTTGTTCCTTCTGATTATTCTGTTATATTTTAAAATGTTCCAATGGTGGGTCATTTCATGTATAAGCATTCATTTAAAAACAGATGCAAAATGAGGGTTTTGGAGGGAAGGGGGTTGGGGAGGGGGGTTGGGCGAGCCTGGTGGTGGGTATTAAGGAGGGCACGTATTGCATGGAGCACGGGGTATGGTGCATAAACAATGACTCCTGGAACACTGAAAAATAAAATAAAATAAAATGAAATGACAATAAAAAAATAAAAACAAAAATAAAAAACAGATGGTAAAATAGCAGATGCTGAAGATAAATCACAAGATGGGAGACAGTGGGTGGATATACAACCGTGCAGGGATTTTGGCTAGAAGAGGCTATGAAAGGATTCTAGTATATTCTGTGATGTCTGTGCTGAAATATTATCATGCTTTAGCTAGTATTAAGATTTAAAAGGAGATCATACATCAAAATCCACACTAAGGCTCTACTTCATGTTTTGAGGAAACAGTATGACTCTGAATAACCTACCGAGGGTCCGGGAGGTCCAGATATCCCCATGGCTCCCTTGTCTCCCTTCTCCCCTTTGAGGTCCTGCCACAAAAACAATTTAAAATCATTACACACGGATCAAACAAAATAATACCGCTTTTACTTGAAAAATTCCTCTGTTCAACAAACTGTATCTACAAACTACTTACAAACCTCCTGTTAACATGACAGACTATCATTTTTCATATTCCAAATTTTATACTTGTGAACCCATTAAAACCATACTTAAACTTTTGTTGTTTTAAAGAAAGTATCTTTTGGATCAAACTATGTTAAACCAACTTAATTCCTGAATCTGTTTTCAATAAGCACATTCAAATCATTCCCAGTGTATCTTATTTTCATTTTTAATATACAGAAATTATTTTCACTGGGATCAATTAGTTTCTGAGCATGTGTTACAAGGAGGATTTGATTACTTTAGTCAGGTTTGTTTGTGTTCTTATCACATTTCATTGACTGTATTTTCCCCAGTGTGAGTCTCCTCTTGGGGCATCATTTTTTTCAAACTCAAAAATTGTCCCCTGGGTCAAATCTTCCAGATCTAGATTTTCATCAAGATAAGATTTTTTTTTCTTTCCATTTCTGGCCAATAAAATTTTAGACTTGTTTAATTTTATTTTTGTTGATTATCTCTGAGAAGTTTAGTTATTTTCCTTAGGTCAATTTTTTCCAGTCTTCAATGAGAGTTATTATTTTGGTCATATCAAATTTCACCATGTTTTGTTTTAACTCTTCTCAGTTTTGTTTTGATAATTTTTACCATTAAAAATTAATTATATTGGAGAGTAAGGGCTAGAGGGTTTATATTTTAGGAGATGAAAATGTTCTAAAATTGCATGTGGTAATAGTTGTACAACCCTATGAATACACTGAAAGCCACTGAAATATGCAACAAATAAGTGAGCTTTGTGGTGTATAAATTATACCTGAATAATGTTGTAAAAATTAATTATAACTAAAACCCATGAATTGTATTTTTTAAAACAGTGAATTACATGGTATGGGAATTATACTTTAATCAAGCTATTATTAAAAAAAATCAGAAGTTTAAAGAGGAAGGTTTATATTTATTTCTTAGTTAATCCACAGGAAAATTGTTAGTTAACCCCTTACTTTCCATCCCCTCTTCCCCCAGACATTCAGGATCAACCTTGTGTCTAGGTTTAGGGTATTATATTATGATTCACTTTTTCTGAGCATTCATGCAGTTCTATATCCTGGTCCTTCTAGCTACCCCAGAGTAGGAGCAAAAAAACAAATGCTCATTTTGAAAAACAGGATCACAATGTCCTTGGAGAGGAATGCAGGCCACATTGCCCTTGGGGACATAATGGCAGGTAAAAATGTCCCGTTTGATTTTCACACCATTCCACTAATATCTTTAGGTCATTACTGTCTGGCTGGATCAGAGCCATACACCTATTTTGTTATCATTTATTCAAAAATACTCACTGAATCCCCATCTGAGTTAGGAACAATGTGAGGGTGTTGAGGATAAAAGGTGAGCAAAATTAGATCCAGGCTCTACCTTCTAGAATCGTGGAAGTTGCTAGTGTCTGATCTTGCCTCAAATCTCTGTCTTATGTTTTCTGGTTCTCAAGTAAAAGATGGAGAAAAAATAAAAAATCCAGAGGCTGAGGCTGGCTCAGAGGGCTCAGAGGGCAAAGCTTATAAAAGAGGTAAGGGAGGGGCGCCTGGGTGGCTCAGTGGGTTAAGCCTCTGCCTTTGGCTCAGGTCATGATCTCAGGGTCCTGGGATTGAGCCCCACATCGGGCTCTCTGCTCAGCAGGGAGCCTGCTTCCCCCCGCCCCGCCCCCGCCTGCCTCTCTGCCTACTTGTGATCTCTCTCTCTCTCTCTCTCTCTCTCTGTGTCAAATAAATAAATAAATAAAATCTTTAAAAAAAAAAAAAAAGAGGTAAGGGATCACGGGGACCTCACCCCGGAAGTGAGAACACACAACCCGTGTAATAAAATGGAAGAGTTACCGTTCTGTTATCCGGGCCGGTTAGTGTCACAATAACCGTTCCTGGTGGTCCAGGGGGTCCTGTTAATCCTTTTACACCCTAAAAACAAACACACTCAGGAATGTGAAACCAAACATCACCACCTTGGTTTTGGGAGAGCTAGGTTTTCCCCTTTGGTTCTTAGGTAAGAAGACAGCCCAAATAACAAAGCAAACACATTTGTTCCAGTGTCACTTACAGACTAAGAAGTGCAGGATGATTGCTATGAAATTTAAAATGTCTTGCCCATAAATAAACCACAATATTTGAATTACCTGCTCTCCTTTTTGTCCTATCACATTATCGCCCATGTGACCCTGTAAGAAAAACACTAAATTATTTTTAAAAAATGGATATGAGGAGTCTAAACCCACTGATGTTCCTTCCAATGTTTGTAATGGAACGTTTGTATTTTAATGGTGATGTCAGTATTACAAAAATTACTTTACCTATTTCTTGGAGGAGAGAGGCAATATGTTTCTTTCAAAAGTGGAGATCACAAAGTGCAGAGGGCTTAAGGGATTGACTTCGCAAGGCAAAGGAGGACATGACGTGGGGTGGGATGGGGAAGAGAAACCAGCTTGGAGAACGTTTTCCTGGCTCAGATACTGGTTATCTAACTTTCTGATGCCCTAGTTTTCTCATCTTAAAGATAAGAGAGAAAGATGACTGAACTTCTGGATTCTGAAATTCAAAAGTTGAAGGAGGCTAAGAAAAATTTGAGGCTATCTCCTTTCACTAGTCATTTAGTCAATTGAGCTAAGTCTAATGTGAATAGTCTGTCTCGCTGTAACAATGGCTAATCTATCATTTCAACCAATGCCTCCTTGCTTTTTTTTTTTTTTTTAACTATTTATTTAAATCTTGTTAGTTACCATACAGTGCAACACTGGTTTCTGGAGTAGAGGTCAATGATTCATCACTTCCATACTACATCCTGTGCTCATCACAAGTGACTCCTGGCTTTTCTGCTCTTGAGTATATAGATCTTTCCCCCATTAGCCCATAAGCTGCAGGAAAAAAGCTCAAGATAAGGAATCAAAACACTTTAAATCTCAGCTCTGTCATTTACAGTCTATTTGACCACTCAAATAATGATATAATAATTGTGGAAACACCTTGGCAAGTTCCCTGCACACCAAGTCTAGCTGTAGTGAGTAAGAACTACTACTGCATGAGGACTAATTTCCTGGGGGGCTCAGCCTCACTCAACATTTTCCTACCTAGTTAATGGAGGGGCTCAGAATAAGCCACCCCAAAATATATCACTTTGGCATAAGAATTATTTTGAGCTCAAGACAACTGAGTAACAGCAAATGGAGAAAAAGTTCTCCACCCTCCTCCATTTGCCCAAGGGCAGGGTTTGGGGACATCTTCCCTTGGGGAAGATGTTACCCTGCTCTTCTTCTATACCAGGAAGAGGAGACAACTCTTACCACTGGAGCCAGCACTGACTGAAATCTTCAACAAATCTTACTGAAATAACCCTCATCTCCCATTAGTTTCCCCCATATATTTACCTTCCCGCAATTTACTGCCCCAGCTCGAAACCCTTTTCCTTTGTCTTGTCACTCCTCCACAAATTTTTATCACCCTTTGTTAATATGGTACACAAGCCTCTGGACCTGACGGCCTCTTTGGGGTTTTTATTTCATTTCTGTGAGGCCCCCACATACATATGAAATAAACCTTCTTCTTCTGTTAATAGGTCTTTTTTCAATTCCATTTGCATGTCCCCACTCAGCACCTAAGAGGATAGAGAAAAAGTTCTTCCTCCCCAACACTAGCAATTGGTCTTTTTATGAGAAAGACATGCAGGACCCTGCTTAATGAGTACATGAATATTCACCCTTCGTTTACTAACATTAAGATCAGGTTGGCATTGGGAAACAGTGCACTACACAAGTTTATAGGATAAAGTGTTGGGTGATCAGTAGGATTCTCGGAAATGGGAAATCTATGGACTCGCCCTATCCTGATAGGGAGCTCCTTATAACTGAATTATCAAGGATCAGGTTACTAAGTCCAGGGCGAGGAGAGTGAAGGGTACAGAGCTGCTTGTCCTGTTCCCTTCTCTGCCAGGGATCCTGTGGCTTCTAGAGAAGGACCAGGATGTAACCACATGTCCAATCAGACCAGGTTTGTCTTTTAGCTCATTTTCAGTGTTCTGGCTGTTGTGATACATGAACCACAATCTACCTTAGGTCCTGGAGGTCCCATGGGTCCTGGAAAGCCCTAGAAAAATGCACAAGTTAAAATTACAGCAAACAATGTGCCAAGATGAAAACTCTGTGTAAAGTTTTCACTATAACGAGTTTATTAGGCTACAGGGTCTATAGTAGTGATGATTTCATACTCACTAAAAATCCTGGAGGGCCAGGTGGACCAACAGGTCCCGGAAAGCCTGGAAGGCCTGGCAAACCCTGTAAATTAAAAGAAGAATAGAGTTAAGCTTGAATTTACTTCTCATCTAAGAATGATGTCCATTAATTAAATCCATTAAAATATTTTAATGAAATCTGAGGAACATGATGCCTCTCATTTATGGCTGCAGCTAATTGCAAAAAAAGAAAAGAAAAACATGCTTAAAAGCATGTTGCCATGTGTAACAGGATGCCAGGAACATGCTGATGGCAACATTTCCAGAATCATTTTAGAGCTTTTTTTTTTTAAATTTTTAAAATTTTGCCTTTCTGTCTGTCTCTCTTTCTGCCTCACTGTCTCCCTCAGCCAAGCATGCTCCTCGGGTAGGGTCTTCTACCTGCTTTCCTTCTGCCTACAATCCACTTTCCCCAGACATCTTTATGACTCATATCCTCTCCCTTTTCTTATTCTCACTCAAATGTCATCCTTTCCCCATCCATCCAATCTAAAGCCACAGCCCTTCTTCCAACCTGGACACTTCCTCTCTCCTGCCCCTGCATTATTTACCACCTTGGCATTTCCTGTGATTTAACACACCATGGACTTTACTAATTTACATCTTTTCTGGTTTCCACTACTAGAATGTCAGCTTCATGAGGGCAAGAATTTTTTTTTTTTTTGGAACTCTTTTTTGGCTCATTTGTGCACCATGGTATCTCTAGAGCCTAGAACAGCTGCTGACACATAATCAAGATATGACAAATATTTCCTGTGTAGATGACGGTTTCCCTGCTCTGTCTTTATCAGCAGCACGCTGCCATACCTAGCCAACACTCCATGTACATTTAAGGGACACACCAGTGTCCCAGATCGCTCCTATCTCTTCTTACTGGATCCCTTTCCTTCAGCATCCCACCCCCTAAATGTTCCCTAAGCAAGAAAAGTCAAGTCTTATCATGTTCTGCATCTTTCCTCAGTAAAGCTCCTAACTGCATCATTGTCCCATTTTGCGGTTCACTGTCAGTTGGCATGGCTCACCATCAGGGGGTTCAACACCCTAACCTTGAGCTCTTTGACTCACTTATACACATTTCCAGAAATTTCCGTGTACACTTCTGAATTAAGTTAAAATATTTCTGGTTAATCAACCTGGAAGTTACTACCTGTGCTTTAGGTCTATCAAGAGACCCTTTGAATCCCAAAGTAAAGCATACACGGTCCCCAAATAACCGTGTCTCTTCTTATCCATTAGGCATCACGCTCAGATCTACATACATATAGATCAGAAAGTAAACCTTTCAACAGGAGAAGATGCATTTAAATAAATCCCAGTTACTTACTGTCATGCAAACTTGGAAATAGGGCTGTTATTTAACATTCTAGTTTTAAATGATATTCCATGTATGGTACAAACCTATCCTTGATTTCAACAAATACAGAGTAAGTGGAGCATAACTATTGCTCGCAGCTTCCTCCTTAGGTTTAGGAAAGCCTGGGCAATTGAGATTTAAGCAGAGATTAAAAGATTTAGGCACAATATCATCCTTTTATATTAGTTCCGTGGAGTTTCGTAGGAGGTGAATGTTTTAGAACAAAATGAAGTCAATATGTCAACAGAAGAAATATGAATGTCTATTTCACATGTTCTTGTGGTTGTCAGGGGTGGGGATGGAGGGCGGCGAAATGAGTAAAGGGGGTCAAAGATAGAAACCTCCCGTTAGAAATAAATAAGTCTTGGGGATATAAAGTACAGCATAGTGACTGTAGGTAACAACACTGTCCTCCAGATCTGAAAGTTGCTAAGAAAGTAAAGTTCTCATCACGAGAAAAAAAGAGTATTCATCACTGTGGTGATGGAGGTTAACTAGACTTATTGTGGGGTTTGTTCCACAATATGTGCTAATATCTAATCACTACCCTGCACATCGGAAACTAATAAAATGTCATATGTCAATTATACCTCAATAAAATAAGAAAATAAAACAAAAGAGAAAACAGAAAACAAATCATAAAAATGTTCCTAAGACAGTGAGAAAGAGATTTAGGGAAAACTGAGAGAGGAGAGACAGACAAATACAGAGTCACCGAGGTACAGAGAGAAGAGAAAAAGGAGAAGGACAGACAGACAGACAGGAACCAAGAGCCAGAGCTAGAGGACTGAGAATAACGAGGCCTTCTCTGACAGGTGATACCTGGAATCCCGGAACTCCTGGCAACCCAGGGTCACCTCTTCCATCAAGTTCTATATCTTCTGCAGCAGGGGCACCCTTGAAAATGAAGAACTTCATTAAACAGAATCACAAACATAAACATATTTTCAAAACTTCTTTAAATGCTTCTTCAAACTCCTACTACCTCAAGGACAAAAGTGCTTTTCAGGATATATCCTTAGAGAAATGATCTAGGATTATGTAGTTACTCCATTTTGAAGAAATGAAAGATTATCCTGTATCCTAAAATTGACAATTTAGTAGAGAAGGAAGAAAGACACAAGGATGAGAAACATTTCTCAAGATACCAAAATGAGTGGCACCTCCTGATCTAGAAGGTGGGGGTCCCGGGCAGAGGTCAATTCTCTTCTCCTAGACAATATTCCCTTAAAGAATTTTACAAACATTGTATCCCTTAAGAGATATGTATGACAAGAGCTAAAAGAAGTTGCTGAATAGGAATAAATATCATGTCCAATTATTAGTTGGTTTCTGAATTAATTATGAAACCTGATTTGCAATTACCTACATCTCATTATTTAATAGCAGTCCTTTCATATGTACACTTAGAGATAATAATATGCCATGCTTAACTTACCTTCTCTCCTTTCAAACCAATAGCACCCTAAAAAAAGGAAACCAAATACATAACATCACTGCTTTGTCTTTGCTGCTATTCTGCTCCCTCTCCCACTGTCTACTTCCCACTGTTTTTAAAATTTTTAAAATTTAAATTCAATTAATTAACACATAGTGTATCATTACTTTCAGAGGTAGAGGTCACTGATTCATCAGCCTTATATAACCCCCAGTGCTCATTATATCATGGGCCCTCCTTAATATTGACCACCCAGTGACCCCATGCCCTCACCCCCTCCCTTCCAGCAACCCTGTTTGTTACCTACGATTCAGCCGTCCGTCTCTTGCAGTTTGTCTCCCTCTCTGATTTCATCTTGGTTTATTTTTCCCTCCCTTCTCCTATGCTGCTCTGTTTTGCTTCTTAAATTCCACATGAGTGAGATCCTATGATAAATCTTTCTCTAATTGACTTATTTCGCTTAGCATAATACCCTCTAGTTCCAACCATATCGCTGCAAATGGCAAGATTTCATTTTTTGATGGCTGAGTAGTATTCCATTGCATGTATATCCCCACTCGTTTTTAAACGTGCTCTAGTTTCTTTCGTTTAAACAGACAAAATCTCCCCCCATCAGTCTCTCCTTCATGCCATCGGCAGTCTTCCCATTCTGTTCATTCCTTACTCCCCCACCTGCCTCCTGCCTCCTGCCTCCATCCACGCTGGAAATACCCCCTTGCTAAGGTCTGCAATGACAGTGACGTTGCTAGAATCAATGACAAGACCTCAGATCTTACTGGACATCTCAGCAGCTTTAGGCAGCTGTCAGCCACTCCCCTCTACTGAAACACATCTTCCCTGGGCTTCCACAATATTCTTGGTCTTCTTTCTACCAGCAGGGCCCTCCTCTTTACAGACTTATTCTCCTCGACCCAGACGTCCCCTGCTGGGCTTTCTAAGTCTGTTCTGCGCTTCTTAGCTCTTCTTTCTCCTGCTCCTTGTGTCGCCACCATCCAGGGCTTCTCCTCTAAGCGAATCCAGCTGCCTCTCCCCTTTCTCTGCTTGGATGTCTCAAAAGCAAAGTAAAGCCTCAAAGCACAAACCGGAACTCATAAGGCATTTAATCATTCATTCGTTCCCCCACCGGTGAGTTTAATATCTACTACTGGCTGCCCCTGACTTCCACAGAGTCATGATGGGTTTCGGCACACGGCCATTCTGGAGTAAATGACTTGTATTTATACTTTATACACAGTTAGAAATGGACACCTACCGGGATCCCCGGGTACCCTGGTGTCCCCGGAAGGCCTGGAAACCCTCGCTCACCCTGGAAGGCAGACAAAGCTTGTTATTCTTTTCAGTTGTTCTAGAACAGCCTATTGAGATTATTTTCCCTGTTTCTCTCTCCCAGCCCTGCAGTGGTCAATCTAGACTAAGTAACCCAAATTCCTTATAGCTACTGGGTCATGAGGCCGAAGGCTAGAAAACCATTATCTTAATTGAAAACAGGATTAGAATATACTGTTTCTCAAATTGTGCATAAACGGCAAAAGTCCAGTTGTGCCAAGAACTTTTTAATTGCCGTTTCCTTGAAACTTGAGTAATTAGTTCTTTCATGGGCACCATTCTGGGTGAAAGGAGGGTGCTGTCACAGGACAAAGGGCATGAGTGAACGCTGGAAAGCTCAGTCACTCTTCTCCAAAGACCAGTTCTGCATTCCAAGCTTTCATTTCTGATTTACATAGAATCACAACCTCAGGTGAAAGTGACTGGGTGAGCCCCTAGTTGTCTTTTTGTGTGAGAACACAAGAGAACATCTTCAAAAGACAATCAGAAACCAAGCCACAAGAAGAAAGAAAACCATCATGTTTCCATCCTGAAGACACATACCAGAGGTTCTGGTTAAAAGAATCTCTCAAGGAAAATCTGTGCCTTCTCTTTCCTCCTTCCTCTTGATTGATTCAACCTGCGGAACGTTTCCTAGCCATCTCCTGGGTGAGATGTACATACCTTAGAACCATTGCATCCTGGGACACCAGCAGGTCCATAGGGCCCAGGATGGCCCGGGGTGCCCTAAAAACAGAGCAAGTCTCAGAAAGGTGACATCAGCACTGGGCCCCGGGGACAAGGGGCCATCGTGAGGGACCCAAGGTGAGGGAAGAGGTGGTCCAACTTAGATAGTTATTTAAATACAAATGGCTATTAAATAGTTAAGCCGTATCTTTAGTTATTTTAGGTGATTTAAGTAAAAAGGATAGCAAATAAAATGGCCAATCAAAACCAAAAATTATCAGGTGAGATACATATATTTTAGATAAAACAAAAGACCTTTCTATATAAAATGAAGTCCTTACTATGCTATTTTAAGCTGGAAGAAAGGAAAGGAAAAAGAAGAGGGATGTATACATAAGGTAACATTTTATTTTCTACACTATTAAACAGAGTTAATATTCTGTATCTTCACTTCTCTTCTCTTCTTTTCTCTTCCTTCATTCCATTCCTCTCTACTCTACTCTACTCTACTCCATTCCATTCTATCCCATCTAACCTGTCCTGTCCTGTCCTATCCATTCCATCCCATCCCATCCCATCCATCCCATTCTATCCCATCTCATAAGGTCAAGTCCCATCCTGTCCCATTCCGTTCTGTTCCATTCTGTTCTGCTCGGATTGTTCAGGAAATCCAATTGGACTTGTGTGTCCTACAAATCCAAACTCTATTAGATGACTCTACTGTGACATTTTCATCATATAGCTCATATCATAGTAACCATTTCCTTGTGCTATTGCTTCAACCACTTTATTAAAGTGAACTTTCTTTTTATTTCTTTTAAATTTACACATTTTCCCCATTACTTACTGGAAGTCCAGGAGGACCTGAAAATCCCGGCAATCCTGTTATTCCCTAAAGATGTAGAGAAGGGGAAGGTGGCAAGAAAAACACTTAAAAAGTGCTTGAACCTATAAAAATAGAAGCATTTACCATTATGATAACACCATCCTGCAATGACAATTAGGGGTGGCTAAACACTATTTGAAAACAAAACAAAACAAAACAAAAAAAGGTTGGACAACCGTCTCAAAATCTTACATGTATCAAACTTCTTTTTTTTAATTTTTTATTTAAATTTTAGTTAACATACAGTGCAGTATTTAAAAAGAGATGATTAAGATTGTTTTTGTCTTCTTTGGGGGCACTTTTGAGGCATAATTTGCATACAGTAGATGGCCCCAAGCTTCTGCAAAGAGCTTGAGGAATGTTTACATATGAGTGCACGTACATACGGGTATCACCACCATCCCATCCAGACAGGGAACATCTCCACACCCCCCCATGGTCCTCTCACACCCTTTCCTAGACCATTAATACCCACCCCCAACACAGTAATCACTGCTTTCTGCCATGACAGATTACTTTTACCTGTTCTTGAACTTCACCTATACAGTGTATCAAACAGAATGTATTCCTTTGTGACATTTGTAGAACTTTTACAGTGCAGAGTTCTTATTTTTTAAAGAAGAAGAATTTTCATCAAACCATCCAGATAGACCAGTTGGACTACTAACCCTCACACCT